>NC_135037.1:625000-1250000 GCF_051020975.1 Osmia lignaria lignaria | reverse complement strand
TGAGATATCATGTCAGCCATGTAGAAAGACATTGTTCCGAGAAAAACGCGTATAAAGTTTCTCTAACCATTTTTCTAAAGTTTTCTTTAACCATTTGTAACTTCGCCAATTTCACGAATTCGACAATGTCCTTCTACAGTTATACTTCTGGAGATGTCTACTTTCAGAAAATTAAAAAAAAATCGATTTTTTGAAAGGTTTAGACTAGAATACTCTCTTAAATGAAAATTGAATTAATTTAATAATTTTATCCTGTTCCAAACAAATTTCAAACCGATTAAAAAGAGAAAAAACATTCTGAAGATTTCGTAAATTAAAAATATTAGAAATTAAGTACTTACCTCTCTTACAACGTTGAAATGTTATTATATGAAGTTATTAAAAACAAAAAAAAAACATTTCTGTAGTTTTTATTTATATCTTCGTTGGAGTTTAAATGTAAGAATTCGAAAAAATTTGGAAAAAAACTCAACAGAGACCATGAACCATGAACAAACAAAAAATTCTGTAAAAAAAGTATTCTAGACATGAAAGGGCTAAACCGAGGATAAATTTTTGGTAAAAGAGACGTATCTGTGGATGGTAGAGAAGAAGGAGAGACATCAGTACGCTCAATCTTACTTGTCAAAACCAGCTTTTAGATCTATTAATCAATGTCTCTTCTGTTACGAGGCACGCATATTTCTTGAAACCCCAAAAGTACTAGCTCGATAAAAAGATAATAGAAAACGCACTCAATTGTTTGTTATACACAATTTTATTATTAACAAATTTGAAATAAATAAATATCTGAATATTTATTTTTTCAAAAACAATGTGGTTGATTTTATTTTTACATAATGAATATGTTCAGAAGGTATAATGTTAAGATTACTCCTGTTTCTGATTTCTTATGTTTGAAATATTGTTATGTACAATAGTTATCTACTCTAAATTAGTAATTTCACTGGCAACAAAGAGAGTACACATTAATTCTTGTTTTCTTATAAGTTCAATGTTAAATGGAAAAGTTGAAGTTAAAAAAAAACTTGGCATTATGTATGTCAAAGAAGTATGTCAGCTTTCTAATTATTGTTCATATTTGTTTAAATATAAATTGTTCATATTTTTGAATATTTGTAGAATGTTCATCATTTGGTTGCAGTATTATTTTTCAAAACAAAGTGGGTACATTTATCATATCTTGAAATTTGATGCTAACATAATTTTAATTTATATTTACTCGTTCAATCATAAGACTAATATAAATTCAGTGTACTCATGTGCGAAGATTGTATCATCTTGCGAGTGCTGACGTTACGAAAAATAGCACAAGTAATCGCAGATTAAAGCTTCGTACATAGGACAATGGGAAGTACCACTTGCTATTGTGGAGCTTCAATTCTACACACGTCTGTTAACTCTTATCACTTCAAATGGTAGTAATACTGCTAAATGCAAGTCAGCGTTTTAAAATATTAAGTTATGAAAAGGTTTAAACAACACAGTTTCGTACATACAAGTTACTCATAAAATTTTACAATAATACATAAGCTTTATGTATTCTGTAAAATATTTTGTTTCGTAATAGTTGAATTATAATACAGAAAACTCCATTTTTTAATATGTACGTATATATGTACCTTTATTCTTTGCGGTCAGTGTTCCAGGTCAGCATTAATTGTAAAAGTCAAGTCCTAAATAAAATTATAACCATTGAGAAGCTAGATTTAATAAGATAGGTACGTATAATGAAAAATCAAATTATGGGACATAAGCTACCTGATATTGGCTTTTGACGACGTTGTTTTCAGTCGGTCCTTCGAGAGTTAAACACTTACAAAAATTAAATATCATCGAAATACATTGTACGTGATTTAATATGCTACACCCTACCGTCCCCACAGAATTCTATAACGTAATCTTGTCACGCAACACGTATGCTTTTATGTCTAGTAATGTTTCATACATAATAACCGAGATACATATGTATAGAGCAATAAGAGAGTTACAATTCTTAACGGCTTGTTAATATTCTCATAAAATGCCTGAAATTACCATGTTCATAAAATAAAAGTTTGGCTTTTTTTATTAGCCTTTCGTTGTTTCTTCCACGTTTCGGTATCTCATCAGGAAAATATTATATTAACTACTCTACTTAATACTAAAACAATTGACGTGGTCGATACAGGGTCAATTTTGACCTATGACGAAACTTTTATTATATGGACATTTAAACTAATCTATAAAATACTAGACATTTGGAATGTTTAGTACATAAAAAAAGAAAATGAACTTGTAAAATATAAATTTGTATTTTTTATTTTATTCTCACATAGATGATATAAGTGCATAAAATATGATTATCATGCAGGTGCACGCGTTTTGGAACATATAGACTTCCCTAGGGAAAATGGCGTTACAGGGAAAACAAAAATTATTGAAATGTTAATTTTAACGATATTAATATTAAAAGAGATTAAGAAAAGAAACAATAATTTTTAATTATTAAACTGTATAAAATTTAGTATATAACTGAAAAGCACGAATAACAAATAGTAATTCAAATTTTCTCGTGTAAACGTTTATACACAAGTGGCGAGGAGCCATAAACCTATATGTATACATTAGCACAGCCGACTCTAGTACTAGCCGTGCTGAAATAAAAAATGGCAACACCGCGGGAGTCCGGTCTGAATATATCAACACCTACCCTACTCTATCTGCCTCCCGGACTCCCAGACTCTCAGCCAATCAACGTCGTCAGACTCCCGGCTACTCTCTGGACTTCACATAACCTCTTTGGTTTCGTTCCAATAATTTCGCTTGTTTCAAGGTTTTTATTAACTTATATACACGTTTATCAATTCTTAAATGTTTCAATTTGATCCAAAGATGGTTTCATTTTGCTTCATACCTAAATTTTCTTAAAACCACTGTAAATATTTCAAATATCATGCTTCGCAACACCAAACTACTTTGAGAGTACACAAAATATATATCACATTTATAACAATTTTATACTACCACATCACTTCTATTTGCCATAGTTGCAACGTTTATATATTGTTTATACATAATTAACACAAAACAGTGTATATTACTACAGCTTTTAATTAAAAGAGACGTTAATTACAATTCCGAGCACAGGACTCTGTTTTTGAAAATAGGACTCCCGATTGTCACGTGAGCGGTGTTGCCACGTTGTTCAGCATGGCTAGTACTAGAGTCGGCTGTGACATTAGGGATGTGCGGGTACCCGATATTACGGGCTCGGGCGGGCTCGGAAAAAATCAGGCGGGCTCGGGCGGGCGTCCGGCATATGCATGTAATTGGGTACAGTCGGGCTGATTCGGACAAGCTCCCGCGGGCCGCGGCCCGTGACCCAACTCTCATGTACTTGTTAATACTTACAATAAGCAAGTGCAAAATCTGTTTTATGTGGAATTTTGGAATAAGATAATTTTTATGTGGAAAAATAATACTTGTAACGAATTTATTTGAAATGAATTTCATTCCATGTCACCTGTATGTTCATTTTATACAAAATAGATTTTGAACATGCTTATTGCAAACAGTAACAGTACAGTAACACGTACAGGAGAGGCGGGCCGCGCTCCGCGGGAGCTCGTCCGAATTAGCCCGACTGTACCCGACCGAACCTGAAATAGTCAGGCCACCCGACTGTTTTCCGAACCGATCCGACGCATTTGCACAGCGTGGGTATCGAGGGAAGCATGCGATAAATGTTACATGGTCTTAGATTAAGAACAATGTGAAATTATTTGTTATTCAGGAATAATGAATGCGTTTGTTCACGACCACGACCGAGCGCGGTTGAAAGCCAACACTCACGTGATTCGACCCGCGCTAAAAGCGCGCTCTGATTGGCCAGTGTTTTTTGGCTATGTTTTTTGGCTAATAACTCGAAAACGAAGCCTTAATCAACATTTTGGCAAAGGAAAAAGTTGTTTAAAATCACCTTGGCAATCATCCCTCTTCGGTTGACTACGTAGTCGCGTGACACCCTGTATATATATGGGACCTTCTCTCATACATCGTTATTTTCTTCGAAGATGGACGGGATCTCCAGAAAGGGAAAGCCTTTGGATAACACTGACACCGTGGGAATCCGTGAAAACCTATCGGGGTGGGGGCAGGGCGAATTAACTACATGTACATCAGAAGTGCTACCAACTTCTAATACAATCGTTACAATTACAAATCTTTTCAGTCATATTTATAACATTCCATATTTTTTCTTACGACTTATTAATTACCAAGTTCGCCATACCGCAATTAAATGGTTACTGGCAGCATCGTTTATTCTGGTATTTTTAATTTTGCCCAAACCGTCACCGAAATAGATGGGCCCAGCCCGATCATCTAAATAATAACCAGATCACCCCTTTTCTAATTAGTATATAAACCACTTCGTACCAACGCTCTGGGGCAGTACCGAAGTTCTTCCAATGTTGAGCACATCCTGTACGATCGTGAGCTGGTTGCTATTTAGTGAGATGGGGTTGAAGTCCCCTTTGAGCAAAGTTAACCTTATAGAATCCGCGAGTACAGTTTGTGTTTCTATTTGGGATTCTTAACAACCACACACGACACCCCGCATTGCCAGTGCGTCAAAACCAAGCACCCAGCGGAAATAGGTAATATACAACGATGTGTATATACGCGACAAGAACTGTAATACCCTGATATGTAAAATATACTATACATTATTGTGTCAAACCCACATTAGCATTTTTCCTCAAACCCAGTAAAACTAGTGACTAACCGCTCGGATTGTATTTGATTATAATATACGTTACGCGGCCTTTCACCCGAAAACTTCTGCTAGCCACACGCGCTGCCTAACCTTCGGCTACGTAACAACATAATACATGGCAGGCTTAGAAGAAGGCCCCCCAGAAAGTTGGGCCTGGAGCTGTAGTCTCCATTAGACCCTCCTTAATTATTATTTTTAAAAAAAGTAGAAAATGTTTGCATAGAAGTCTGTATGAAATCACTATGAATTCAGGCTTTCTAAATGTGACAATAAAATGCCTTTACAACACTCAGAGTGGAACTAGAGTATTAAAAATAAACTGAAGCAATTTTCTATCACTTCAATATTTTTGCTTTTTGTAATCCCAGTTCCATTTGGGAGAATAATTTTCGATATTTTGTTGCTTTTGCAGCCGGAAACAATTTTACCTCTGCCATTATGAACATCACGATTAACTCCTGGTGCAAAAAACATGTTCTCTAAATTTCATAATTCTAATTTTTTAAAATTTAAAACAGTGTTGAACGCAGCAGGTAAAATGTTAATAAAATGTGCTAACTAGAAATATATGTGGATTTTAAGACGATGACTAAAAATGGGAATTGAAAAACACATATTTTAAACACTATTATACTTAATATTTATTAATAAAATTAACTTTCATTACATTACTCCTGTTTGCCTTTTTCTGTCAACGTTCATAAACTTACTACCTATCTGCTTATAAATGAAAATCAATACCAGATCAATATACTAGTAGTACAGAAAGTGAAATCGCTCAGTCTAGTTTTGCCATCTAATCAGTCTTTGTTTTAATTAAAAACAACCCTACAATTGTTCCGGAAAAATTTCACCGATGAAATGAAGTTCCGTCAGTTTAAAAAATTATAGTTGAAATACACGGAATGCAACACCAAGAGCTTCTTGCGTGATTACTCTACTTTCAGTGTGAGAGAAATCAATTTACGGCCGTGTTGATGTACCGTAATTTATTGCTGTTCTTTCGTTAGCAATAGAAACTATGATCATCTTCCAAAACTCCACTTTAATCGATCATTATCGATGATTTGAGCGACTGAGACAATAATACTTCCTTCCAGAAAAAGATTTATTTCATATAGTGTTCCTCCTGTTTTATTAAAATAAAAATTGTTCAACTCTGTTTAATTAGGTTATTGCGTATCAAATGATCGATTTAATAGCATCAAAAGCGTGACAAAAGATGACTTTCTTTTGCATATTTTCAACACTAACGGTTGCACTAACAGCAAAAACATTTTTAGGTTATTTTATCTGTAAATTATCGAAATTTTAAGGTTCTTGAAATACCCAGCCTCAGGTTTAAACTTAATGCAGTTTTTATTGACCCCAAGGTATGTACACCGAGTTGCATTGAACTTGTCGTAGTGAAGTTGGCTACAAATTCACTACGCATTCACGCCGCGTCGATGAGTGAATGCGTGGCCAACTTCACTAACGTATTCACGCCGCGTCGGTGACTGAATGCGTGGCCAACTTCACTGCGACAAGTTCAATGCAACTCACAATCAGTGTACCACAACCTTCCTGTACTAGAGTCAAACGCCACATTAATTTTGATGTATTTGGAGAAGGTCTAGCTACATACTGCAGAATATTATTTATACTAATATCGCTTCTATGTTTTAGTTTTATTGTTTTTTATATATACGAACTGTTATTAGGCATATGTTCAAAATATATAGCACACTTTAGTATAGTAAAACATTCTGCAATTTTCGAAGAACTCAGGCGAGAGAAAAGACTAATAGTTAGGTATCACGAACATGTACTAAAGCAGCTTTTTCCTTCTCAAGAAATTTCTTCGTTTCATTCTTATTGAAATGTAATGTATTACCTAGTTTTTAAATAGTAAATGAACTCAAGTCGAAATTTAATCACGCAATAGCATACTGTTTTTTTTTTAAGTAACTAATGTGACATTATGGAATCGTCATTAGCGTAATTACGTTTCTTTCAGAATTTTAGAATTTTAGAACTCTTTGAAATCTATAAATTTTAAACCGTTGTGATATTAGAATCCTAGAATAGTAAGAGATCCAGTCCACATTTCTGAGAAGGCCAGATTCACCTTAACTCCTACCTGGTTACGCTAATGGAGGTTTTTCATGTTCGATGGGATGTTCGAACATTTGGGAATCTAAAGAATTCTCTAAAAAATTATCAAAATACTTTAAAGTGTGTAAAAAAAGTATATACATACTTATAACAGTATGTAACAAAAAAATAATAAATATCATATTCACTCATAGTAGTTTCGGATAACAACTTTTTTTTTAAATGTTTCCTCCTTTCTATTTTGTCCGTCTTGAATTGCACGTTATTTTGCAAAGTAGTAATCGTCATTTTGCAGAAAACACTTTTGAAGTTTGGAATGATTCTTTTTATTTTTATAACAGTATTTAACTTGAACGTTAATGAAATTTTGTTCAATTATTATTTTAATGTATTTATTTATTAATTTGTATAAAGACTTCTTTAAATTAACAGTAAGTTACGTTGCTTCATCGTGTTTTGATTTTTACAAGAAACTGAATATCTTACATCTATTATAAAAAATATGTTAAGGCACTTAATAACTTATTACAAAATTGCTCATCTATTGGATGCTATTTTACAACATGCGTCAATTGTTATCGCGATCTCATAAGTTAACACTTTATTTACCGAAAGCTTATTAATAGGCTTTTTGATAGTATCGGCTGCTGAAGAAAAATTAATTAATAACCTTTTGATTATTACAAATTTACATATAATTCTGTTGAAATATTGAAAGTTAGATGTTCTTCACTTAAGAGGAAATTGAAAAGAAAGGTTAGACCTTTTAATCTTTAATTATTGTTAATTATAAGGTGGTAGTTCATATCTATTTTATTTATGGCCAGTGGATAATGTGTTAATACGTGTCAACAACAGATAGCGGAATATACACACAAAAATATGGGATTTAATACGTTATTGCAAAACACAATACATATTACGTATACCTTTTTTTCTAAATTATATTTTTAGTTTTTTTTTTTCAATGAAATGAATAAATAATGCCCACTTGAATAAAAACATATAGAAAAATGTTCTCTGTTGGTTTAAGCAAGAAATTATATTAAAATATCAATTTTCGAGTTTTTCTACGTTAACACTCTATTGCAAAATAGGGTCCAGCTCTTGGAAATAATAATTCGTATGAGATGCAGCGGAAGTTTTTATCATAGCTTGTGTTGGTAACATTTTCTTTACTGAAAGAAAATGTAAAACTTTGAATATAAATGTAACTTTTACTCATGAAAATAGACTCCATTACATATTCGACGACCTTCTTCTATCGTGTAACGAGGTCATAGAGATACCTTTCATGTAAAATTGTATCGACTTAGCCTTTGTTGCGTTGCAACCCTGTATCGCCTTTCTGCGTATCGTGGAAATTGTAGCGGGGTAGATTTTGTATGCGTTCAGTTTATATCAGATAATCCGGTGATGGTGTGGGGGGGGGGGGGAAATGTTACATGAAGTGTACCTTATATAACATTAAATGTATCTTCTTATGCTTATACTGAATTTATCTGTAAACAACATAATTAGACATTGCTCTTCATTTTTAAACGTAATGAAAAAGTAAAAGCGTTTCGATTTTTAGAACAATTATGTAATAATTTGTGCAATTTAAATTTACTAACTAGAAACACACTGCTAATCCATAAAATACTGATCATAATAATAACAGAAAATATAGAAAACTTAAACTTTATGTTAATAATATTATCACGCGCTTATTGCCACGGTGGATAGTGATGACTGCCGCTGTAAATTAAATATACTCATGTAGCAGTCGAGAAAACAAACGGTGTTTCCCGTCTCGGGATCACCTGTCAGACTCATCCCAGTGGGGCTGACAACAGACGACGACCCCCCTCCCCCCCTTGCCCCAGACGACACCTATCATCATACCGCGGTTTGAAACTTGTATATATATTCGAGCCGCATGCCGGGGGGCGAGCGCTTGCGAGAAGCACGGTTCCCTCTCGCCGCCACCTAAGCGCTCCCGGGCCGAACTCAAGGCGTCCGGGGAGACGAAACCCCCTCCACTAAACGATTGCGACACTCGAATAATTAAAAGAAAAGAATAAACAATAATTGTTTACTATTTGGTCGCCATCTTCGACTTTTTTCAAACTTCAATATATGTACATATGTATTGAGAACAATTATTTAAAAAGGTAGAATATCACTAAAGAGGGACTCGCAAAAAATCTAACAAGTACTTTTGTAAGTACTTTGTAAGTACTTTTAATACCCTATTAGAAGTAAACGTAAATCTAACCTAAAATTCTAGATTTGTAAGGCACGGTGATTGCAATACTGTTTTTAATATTTTTCTTTTTTGAATATCGGAACGAACACTGTTTTTCACATTAAACGAGTTTTTAAATAAAAATGACAAAATTTAAATGTCCCCTCCTTTTCTTATGTCGTACGCGATTGGTGTCTAAAGAAAAAACCCCTCCTTCACGAGGCTTTAATTTTAGGTTAAGTTTGGGTCCACCTTTAATGTAATATTAAAAATGCTTAGAATTGTTCGCAACATCTTTTTAATCATATTTTACGTTTTTAAATAGTCCTTTTCAACATACTAAAGTTTGAAAAAAATTGAAGATGACAACCAAATAGTAAACAATCACTGACTAGACATTATTTTGAATAGCGTTGCTATTGGTAATCACCTTGCTATATTGCTAGTAATTTAAGATAACAAACAGAAAGGTTGAAAATTAAAATTTGAAAATTAACTGGGTCTGTTTTTAAATAATTGGAGCTTGATAGCTATTTTCACTGTAGCAATCGACGTGATAAAAAGAAAGTAATATTAGTTTTAAAAGTGGTGGATATGTTATTCTATTTAATTGTATTTTTGCCATTGCACATTTTAATAGTCACAAAACATTGAGGTGCGAAATTCTTTCTGTGACACTTTTGTCACCACCTTAAACCGGTGTCGGGTGTCTAAATGCACATTTGTAGAACATATTTCCGGGAAACTTTGAAACAGTTTCGTAGTAGCAATAAATTCACGAAGCTATCAAACATAAGGGAGGTCAGGGCAATAGTACGTACTTCCTGTGCCGGGCTGCTTCCTGGAAAATTGGTAAAATTTAGAGGTCTCAAATGTTCACTCGTAGAATTCTGTGTACTTTATACACGAAATTCTACATAGATTAAAGTCAGTAGAATTGTCAATTAAATGAAAAATTTGACTTTTCATAAGATATGTAATTAGGTATTCCGGTCCCTCCGAATAGAGTAAATATTAATTGATTCATTGAAATTTTGAATACACTCCTTATAAATTTTGGATATTTAGCAATAACATAAAACGAATATTATGTGTGGCAATCGTAATAAAACGTGTGAGTTATTATTGTAATACCACATTACACCAAAAACTGTTTATGTTTTCCGCTTAACTTTTGCATGGATATATTTCTTGTTATTCATCTTTGACTTTTCAATAATAAAGCCTTGTATTAATCTGTTTCGTTTTGACATTTCTACAAATCCATAAAATAACAAATTAAGTCATATTGATCCGGGTAGTACAATTGTACACAGTAATCGCTCATTAATTTTCTGCGACACAATTCCCCATCAGAAATGCCCCGAGTTTGCACTCATTACTCACACACGCGTGGGTACCTCCCTTCTCTCCTAAATAACCAATGAATGTGTAGCTTGCTCGCATAAACAAAGGGATTGCGAAGAATACACACATACCATTAGAGGCCAATAATTCCCCACTTTCAGCTCTAGAGCTTCAAACGCAGAGAATTATCGAGTGGCTATTGTAGGTAGTTCTGTACTATGTATTTTCGACTATGTACTGCAAGAAAAGTGTCATGGGGAATACGTTTGATAAAGTATAAAGGGCACCACCCTTTACTAACAATGAACTACGTAAGAATGTTATATAGATACGGCTGTGGTAACTGGATTTAGAAAATAGCTGACGTCACCTTGACGTCTCTTGTCTCAAGAATATAATCAGTCAACGTCTTCACCAAACATAATTCAAAGTATAAGACAGACAAAGAAATTTGAAGTTTGCTTCATCAACATAGACCGAAGCAAAAAAGGACTCCACCGTTACATTAAATTTAAATTTAATATCTATTTTAGCAATTCTTATTTCAAATCAATCTTTATATTTCTGAAATTGGTTTTCCTATCGAAGTTTATAATGTAATATCAAAAGGACAAAGGTACGTATATATCGAATTACAATATTGACTACAATGTACATTTTAAAAACAGGCGTATGCCTTTGTTGCTTAATCCTCGAACGGCGGACCATGGAGAGAACCAAAATTTTAATTTAATTGAATTTTGTATTTCATATTATTTTCATTTTCTAAATTTTACACTGTTACTTTAAAAATTATTCTTCCAATATATGAAATTCTTTCGTTTAAAAATGATACGTTTAGCATTGTATGTTTTGTAAGTTTGGGTCATGATTAACGCAGACTCTGTTGATCAAGGCTAAAATACAGTACTATGTTACTGCATTAAAACTATCGTCAAGTTCAAGCATTTGTTGCTTTCTTATTAAAATATTGAGGTTATGAAAAAATTAATAAATAAAAAAGAATCACTTACCTAAGTAGAATAGGAGTGGACGAAACCGTTCACTGTTCGCTTGGATGTCGGGCTTTTTTGGGTCTATTCTACTAGCCTCTCTTTTTGGTAGGGTGACGTTGCGTTGTAGGAACGAACAATGCGGATGGGATGGTGGAAATACAACTATTTGACACGAAGAACACACTGTATAATGCGCTAAATACAGTGGAATCCGGTTATTATAATCTCGGATTATGTTATCAATCGGTTATTGCAAGCATAACCAACTGCTGGCTTGCAAGCAATATCCCTACTTTCCCATCCTACTGAGCCATAGAGGAATAACCCTTACCATATATACTTTTTTGTGGATAATACAGTTTGTTGAAACATCAATCCATCGGTCAATAATCAAGTTGCCGATTTTGATACCATAATGCGACGCTCGTTAGCACTGCGTATTTTAATCATTTCGTTTCCTTGATTATTTATTCATGTTTATATATTCAAAACATATTTCAAAGATATATGTACATCTGTAATATGTATAAGATATGTGCATATTGGAAAATAAATATCAGCTAAATCATTCTCATATTGCGATGAATCTCTAAGGTAGGCACGCTCAGGAGGTCGCCCGTACAGCCATCTAACAAAGTGTAGTCAGACTTGTTACGAGCGTAGCTGTCTATTCTACTGCGGGGCATCATCGCGATGCGACGATGGGCCTACAATCCTACAATAAGCATGGGTAGCTAGTAGTAAATAGAGCCGGAGCGCTCCGCTATGTTCCGGAGCTTTGAAGCGAGCTCAAAACGAAGCGCGAGCCAAACCGAGCGGCGGAGAGTGTATCCCCACTCTGCAGCATCTCGAGGTTACATAGTTGAAGCATGTAAGTATGTGTGACGTTCTCTGTCGAACGCCACACATTCGTATCCCTGTCACCTCGCCCACCTCAGCACGATTTCCCCTACAACGTCTCCCCACCATCTCGAAAGAGGTAACAGTAGAGTGAAGCGTGCTCCCAAACAGTGTCGATGTCAGATGCACTCTTTAAATTGGTTTCGTGTCCATTGCATATCACGAAGAACAGACGATATCACGTGACGCTATAAAGTTTACACGGAAGTCGGACGCGTTTTTTGTCCTATATGCGATGCTTTGATGTGGACGAGTGGAGTTGTAAATCAAATTAAAACGTGAAAGGCATTCAACTGCGTAACCTTGAGAAACTTTGGAAATGGGAAATACCCTACCGCTCCCAACGATCCGTGAGCACATAACAGTGCATGCGTGCAAATGTAGGCGTCGCATCAACGGGCGCCCGTGCCCGGCTTACTACTTGCTGAGCGATCCAGCTTTAAAGGCTGGTTCAGACATGGCTAGTAGTTTAGTCGAGTGGCGAGTAGTTTAGTGTATGGACACTAGAGTTTAGTCGAGTCGATCCGTTTCATTGGATTTTTTTGGTCGAGTAGGCTTCCCCCACCACTAACTAGGTTTTTCGAACAGACCTGTCCGGACCCATTTCTTTAGTCAAGTGATATATCTTGTACTCTCGATTTCCAAAGCTCAACTGTACTAGTCCGGACACTTTTCTATGCACTAAACCAGGCCTGTCCAAGTAGGGGAATCCACTCCTGGAACACATGTTTTGGGTCCCCTTCCAACGCTGCTCCTTCAAGTAAGATGGGACGGTTCCGACTACCAAAGACGGTAGGAAAGACGGAGAGACGGTAGTCGGAACCGTCCCACCTTACTTGAAGGAGCAGCGTTGGAAGGGGACCAAAAACATGTGTTCCAGGAGTAATTTCCCCTACTTGGACAGGCCTGCACTAAACGGTTTAGTAGTAAGTAGCTACTCCCCACTCGACTAAATTACTAGCCGTGTGGCTGATGGTGGAGGGACAAACTGACCAATAGTGGCCGTGTATTTTTGGCGGGAAAAGTTATCCATGCCTAGGCTATTGTTATAATCAATCGATTCCAAAACATTAAACACTCAACATGTTATATAAAATTACTTAAAAACAATGCGTCTCTTATAATCAAGCTTCAGCTATTGCTATCAATTGTGATAATTACATTGGGGTACAAATCATAAGAATTTTTAGTAAATTCTCATTAAATGGACCTTTCATTCAAAACTTACTTTTAACCAAAGCATATCTATCATATTTTACATGAGTGCATTACAAGAATTCTTAGAAAATACGTAATAGATTTTCTTCTAAAGCTTAGGTATTCTTTATGTTTTCAAAACATATTGTTACAATGAATGAGATGCACAATTGTGTATAATAAATTGAATTTAATAATGAACACTTTTTATCTTCCGTTTAATGTTATCAGCCGGTTATTGTTATTAAAAATTGCAAATCCCAAAGTGATCATAATATGCGGATTCCATCGTATAATGAGCACATTTAGTTAATAGCCGTTTGATAATTCTGTGCTATACATATAATTTCTCGTTAGGAATATCCTGTGCTCACACCCATAACTCACATATGCGTATAAACAAATGAATTGTGTAGAATGTACGCGTGCTATTTACTTTTAACAACTCCCCGTAAATGCAGGGAATTATTGAACGGTTAGGTTACATATATACTTACAAAAATTCGGCTGTGTGACTTCGAGAAATTGAGGAAAGGTAACTAGCCTTCCTACTTTTAAAATTTATCTAAGCTCACTCTTGAACCCGTTTCAGCTCGATTTATTACCTGCTATCCGTACCTAGTCTAGAAATATAGCAACGAAGCAAACGTTCCAACTGTAGACGAGGAGAATGAAGAGAGAATGTCTAATAAGTGATACTTAAATTTAGTACTGAAATCCTTTAAAGATAGACTTACAATTTTTACCCATCTACTCACAAGGGAACTTTGGGGACTGGTACACTCCGATTTTGATGAAACGTTGCATAAATATTTATTAGACCTGTTTATGAAGATAACTGTAATTCGTTGGTGCCCGTTTTTCACTTTGAGGGAGATATCAATCCTTTTATCTGAACTGCCCTTTCTATATACGTGCTTATAAATCGTAAACAACAAAAGATATAAAAAAATAGTTGAAATAAAAGTTATACCGTTTCTTGAGGTCTATAAAGCTGCGTGTAAGTTTTTTTTTTAAATCATCCTTTTCGCAAAATTGAATTCCCCCTCCCCCTCCGTTTTGAAAAACTTCACGCAGTTTTATAGACCTCAAGAAACGGTATAACTTTTATTTAAACTATTTTTTTATATCTTTTGTTGTTTACGATTTATAAGCACGTATATAGAAAGGGCGGTTCGGATAAAAGGGTTGATATCTCCCTCAAAGTGAAAAACGGGCACCAACGAATTACAGTTATCTTCATAAACAGGTCTAATAAATATTTATGCAAAGTTTCATCAAAATCGGAGTGTATCAGTCCCCGATGTTCCCTTGTCAGTTTAATACTACAATAGTTTCTCTTAGACTCCAAATTGTGAGATAATAAATATTTTGTTAATTAACCCTTCTTATTACTAACAATTTTCTGAAGTCATTAAATCATGGATTTTTCAAACCATGGTGTTTAAAGGTAAGTAAATGTATGACTCAGGGATTGTATACGATTCTTTAATTTTGGAACATGACTCAGAATTTGGTCTAGTACATATAGAGCAATTCCTACCGATTAAACTGATTCTAAACTCTCGAAGTTATAATTACGCTTTAGGGTTTTATCGCCCATATATGTATAAATAGAAATTATTATATTTCGTCATTATAGAATATATTTGTATACATGTATGAGCTATAAAATTATAAAACGTAATTGATATTCTATTAGTAGTATATTTCGACGTTATTTATACATATATATGGACGATAAAACAAATAATGAAATGCAATATCAAAATTCAAATTTTTAGATTTTATGCGTTTGTTATGAAGCGATAACTATTTGAAATTAACGATTTTCAGTTTTTCACTCTATGCGTTTTCTACTTCATCTACTTTTTTAATAACTTTCCTATCGTTTTGCCGATAAATGGTGGATTTATCAAAAGAATAATTCTTTATCAATATTTTAAATTTAACCACTTTTTAACATTTTCCTTTGACGATTTCATAGTTCAAAGATTTTGAGGCGAAGAAGCAATATTTCCTCATAATTTTTACTTTGAAATATTCTTTGTGCAATTATACAGGAGCGTACACAGCCCAAATTTGCAATTTGGCTTTTGAAATTTTATAAAAAGTACATTTTTGTAGAAGAAAATTTTGTTTACAATTTTTCCCAAAAAGCGCTCTATAGCACGTTCGGTATACTTTTTGTAAGTAGACATATCGTAATTATAATAAGCTTTTTTAAAAATTATATCTGAAAACTGTGAATAATTTTACCATGTTTCACTGCTACTCTACTAGAGGTGTTACTCTCACTCCTGTAAATCCTGTAAAGCTTAGCTTTAATGAAAGTAATTATTACAGAAAGGTTTCATTAATACAAAGTGGCTAGTTTTTTGTTAGTATAATAAGGAATCAAGCAGTTTATAATCATTTTGTATTAACAATAATGACAAAATGTTTATATAATTGTTTTATTAACTACTAGTAGAAAAAATTAACCTATAACAATCTAAACTTCTGCATATCTCCAATTTACCAAACTTTAGTCGAGGCGTTTCCCTTTATTTTATCTGATTCGTGCAGGCACGTGTGCATCGGCCAGCAATTACATACCCATTTATTTTCGGCACATGATCAGATTGAAGCCATAGTTAGGCATGTACAGTAGCAAACAAATATACTCTCCCATATACAGTCAGGGCAGAAAATATTCGTACGTTGATTAATTTTAAACATTTAATAATTTTTGTAAAACAGTAAGCTTGTGCAAATTTTTGAAGACCTCTAAATTAGACATGGTCAAATATTTATTTAATTATTTAAAGGGGTCATTGCGTTGACTATTATTTGATAATAGGAATTTATAGGATATTAGTGAGGGAATTAAAAAATTTATTAAATTATCAAAACTTACATACTTACTCTTTTATTTATTAGATACACATGTGATTAATTGTGTAGAATAAAAAACATTTTTGAGAACAATTTGATTTTACCACTCTTATTCCGAGTATCTAACTATTACTTTTACATAAATAACTATTTCATCACTTTGTTTATAGCTAGATTGTACATAACTGGTTAAAAATTTGTAGCCTTCTTCACTTTTTGGACAAACCAAGCTTTTTAGTACATACGCAGTAGTTTTATTAGAAATAGCTGTTAAAGAATAAAATTTGGAGAAAAGACTTTTTAAAGAAAAAAAAAATTCTGTTTTGCAATATAATTCTGTAATTCAGCGTTTACGGCCAACTATTGCAACTACTTATTTCATTCTATATTTTAATTTTTATTAATTCTCATGAGCATTTTGTAAATTATTTTCTTCATTTTTACCGCATCAGAGAGATATAGTCCAATAATTTGGTATATCTGATAATCCGGCATTGTTGAAGTCCTGAGCACGTCGGATTAGCAGAATTATGCTGCATTATGAGTACTTGTAGGCTTTTGAGGTCTTACGCGGGGTTTACACGCTCGTGCAAATTGCGCGAACTGAAACCATTAAACACAAATTTTCACGAATCAACTGAATTGCTAACTCTGTTTACATGTTCAGTTTAGTTTATATCATTTTTCATGTATTATTCTGTTTAATTTCGTTTGGCTCAGGTCCAAAATACATAGGCATATTCTTTAGTCGACAGTGTCTATACTGTTTATTGTTCTTCAAATTACTGAAGCGAGTTCAAATAGATAAAAAAAATACCGCAAATATATACAAACATTCTCTTCGTTGAAATCTAATGTTTCAGTTTAAATTAAATATAAAATTCGTATATTGACGCACTATGACACAACAATGTTAATTCATAAACATTATCAATGAAATAGTGTCTTCAAGAATTTATTTTTGTATTTGCAGTAGTTATGCATAAACAAATGAAACTAGTATTATTTAGTTAGTCTCAATATTGCATTTGAAATAGGATAGGAATATTTCCATGCCATACAAAAACAACTTGATAGCTTAAGCGTGAATAAATAATTGCAGTAAGAGGCATACATGTAGCAAGAGTCGCAGCAAGTGTAAAACATGTATGCCTTCGACTGCAATTATTTATCAGATTTTGATTGGATGATTTTTTACAAATTCGACGAATTTATCTACCACCTTTTAATTGGCAGGCCCAAGATAGGTAACAACAATGACTATTTTAATTTAAGGAAAAAGAGGATTTTCAGTATAACATTCTACTATGTTCCTACGTCATTTTATTTTCATCTTTTTAGTTCGCTTTTTACGCAATCGAGGTTTTTATTTTTTTTTAATTTACTTTTTTTTATAAATGCGTATCGCCGAAATCAAAATTCAAGAATTCCAATACAACTAATGGAAATAGATTCTACACAGTATCGAGCAAAGTAGGCTATCCTAAGGAAAATGGCGATGTGTGGAAAGCAGTAATTCTCAAAATCCTAATTTTTATAATATTAAAATTAAAAGTAATTTAAAAAAGGTAATGTAACTTTTAATTATTAAATATTGTAAAATTTAATATATAATTAAAAAATATGGATAATAAAATTAATATCAATTCAAATTCTCCCACGCAAATGCTTATACAGTAGTAAAGTAATGGGAAGACACAAACATATACATATAATAGTGTTACGTTTAAATCCCAATAGTAGAATATTTCGTAAAGGGTTGAAGCTACCAAAATAATATTTCTACAAAAGTTGTTTGATTTAAACGGGAACGTTATGTGACGTAAATTATTTTTTTGTAGGTGAAATAGTGGGAGAAATTCGTCCTATATGTATATACTTTTATTCATAATATTGCAAAATCCTGTAAACAGAATTCTTCATAATAATTAATAGCTAATTAAATCAAATATTGTTATAAAAATTTAAAAAATTACTCCAGAATTCAAAAGCGTTTTACGCAAAATGATGATTATGGAGGTTAATGCTGTATTAAAGAATAGCGTCCAAACATATCATTAATATGTATGACGTTTTAAAGTAATTTTTTCTTAGCGTTCCCATTTTGCCTAGCTCTTTTCTAGCGCTGTTTTCGCTTCTTCATGTCCTACATGATTTTACTTTTTCTTTTAATTTTTTTATTGTAAATCATTATAATTACAATACAATATAATTATTTCACATACGATATTTCGGTACGATAAAATTGTTATATTGGTTAGGTGTAGTGTCATGTTACTGAGTGTGGGATCGTATTAGTAAGAGAGGTGTTGAGAACTTCGAATTAAATTGCAAATGACAAGGGTCACATGTTCGTCTCGCCCACAGATCAATTCCAAACTATGTAGAACTTGCAGTTATTCTCTTCCCTCACTTCACGTCGTTCCCGTTTCCATCAATCATCATTGCAAAAGTATACCACCCAGACCTATAGATGTACGTTCAATTTGTTCACACACGTACAGACATGTCATGCCTACATATTCCTTCGTATACAAACTGTTCGCGCTGTCTTGTAATAGTCTCGTTATTTCTTCAAGTACATACTGAAAATCCAAAACAAAAGAATAAATATTTAGAAAAAGATACCACTCTCCAATCTCAATGATTTTTCAATATCAATTATTATCAATGTTATCAACCTGAATAGTGTTATGAAAGTTTTACTTGGAGATCGTTGTTATTATCAAGTTATAAATAAAGAGATGGACCTAGCCCTTCTAAAAATCTGGATTGGCTTCTCCCCAAAAATCTGGATCTTCATCGTTAAGAAATTTGTAAAACATTAAAAATTAAAAAATTGCAGATTTCAAGCATTCTAAAATTTTAAAATTTCTAACAGACCTGGCCCTCTCTATAAAAAAGTCCAAGTTACGTCAATAGATATGACGATTGGTCAATGCGAAATTGAAATTGGGGTTGAAAAATCATGCGACTTCACGTACCACGACCCTACTTATAGTCTCTTCTTTTGGATGAAACCACTAAAAGAATTTTACCCAGAAATCTGAACTTAGGTAAAGTACCGAAACTTGTACAGCAATAAAAGAAAACCTGATTTGAACCCATGATTTTATTCTAGTCCAGAGAAAACAATCTTGTGATTTATCTATCTGCTTCGGCGAAAAAACCTTTAAAAATAATTTCTGCAATTTTTGTACTGTTTGGCGTGGATACACTGTGGAATGTACGGGGAGAGAAATGTTTGTGGTTTGCAACATGTTGGAGGGTAGAATTTTAATTTTACCTGTGTTTTAAATAATTCTAGGATTCCTGAAAATAAATGAACGAGGTCAATTCTTAAATAGTCTTTACTAAATGTGATGATTGGCTATCCCGAAATTCTAAGTTGTAAATTGTTTTATCACAAGGAGAGAAAAGATTCCACTCGGCGCAAGACCTGTCTCCGGCTTATTACGGCTATATTACGTGACAGTTCATATTAGAGATGGCGAAAATTTAGCTTTTGCAGCTTGGATTTTATCTCTCCATCGTACACTAAATGTAATGTGAAATGGGTCGAATCGAAAGAGCGTTTGAAGAAATACGTTGGAAAAAAAATTCTCGCAACTTCCACTGCTCATGTTTGTTTCTATCATCGCCTACCCCCGCGATAAGATTGGTGCTTGCTGTGGCGTCTCAAGCCTTCGGGGCACGATTTCCCTGCCTCTGCAATATACAGGGTGCTACTGATCTAGTGGTAGGTATGTAAAATCACAAAAACTGTGAGTCTATATAAAAAAGTAAATTATAAATGTAGAATAACTACATTCCCGAATAAATCAATGTCAAATGTTGAACATTCGTTGAATATGAATTCTTCTTGTGCCATCTATATTTTGCAGATTTTGTTTTTGTAGTTAGGTTAAAATGTGGATATTGTTCTGAAAGGCGTGAAATTTGCAGGGGTTGGACAGGATGGTCGGAGGACCCAAAATATAAAATTTTACTTTCCGAGATATTAATAAAAAACTCTCAGTCAGTAATGTACATTTCATTCTGCGTATACAGACATACATAACCATCTTCGCTGTAGGATGTCGTTGTCGTCAAGGGCTTAATAGTTGTTAATAAACCAGCGACAGCAGTCTCAATATTTATAATATGCGCCATATAAAACCATCAGTTGCTTCTATAAAAACTCGTAAATACTGGCAGCCCCTTTACAAGAGTCACTTTTGAACTCTAACCCAAGCCAACCAATTCTAACCGATTATTATCAATGGGACACCCTATGGATATTACGGTTGATGTAGCTATTATGTCCTTGACTACTTGACACTCTACGAAGCGAAGACTGTTGTATTAAAAAAACCATCTGCATAGTCAGCGTTCAATGTATTAGTAACGTCTGTGTACATACATCGAGTTGCATTGAACTTGTCGCAGTGAAGTTGGCTACAGATTCACTAACGTATTCACGCCGCGTCGGTGAGTGAATGCATAGCCAACTTCAGTACACATTCACTGTGATAGCGTTGGTGAGTTTGTAGCCAACTTCACTGCGACAAGTTCAATGCAACTCACAATCAGTATACGCAGCTTTCAATGTATACATAGCAACGAAAGTTTTTTGTTAATATCTCACAATCAGAAATCAGAAAATACCCGAGGCTAAAATTTTAGAATCTGTCTTGTGGATCCTACCACTCCTCCGTGTCAATCGATCACCAAAGCGTTTCGAAACAATAGCCCAAAATGATTTTCTATACACCGTGCAAGGGTTAACAGTCGTGTGAAGTAATCAAATACGGTAGACAATAAATGTTTTATGACCACATCGCACTGGTTTGAAATGAGTAATAACATTTTTAAGTTGCGCTATAGATGTGATGGATAATATTATATAATCATGTTATAAATTTGTTATTGGAATACCAAAATGTATATATTTGTAACAAGTTACAAAAACATGTGATACAGCAAAGTTACAAAACAATTTGTTTTCTTATATAATGTAAACGCAGATTTATTACCAATACTTGATGGGTAACGTAAAACTGGCTGTATAACACTACAAATATTATTTAACATTTTCCTTTCTTTCTTTTTTTTAACAAGTTTTATAACTTTGTTATATAGGTTGAACTAAAAAAGAACTAACATTTAAAATAACTCATTATCTCTTATTGTTAGTCGTAAAAAAAAGCTTTAAATGAATTATTTAGCACTAGAAGGGATGCATCAAATCGACGTAACTAGGATATTTTTATATTTTATATTTTTTTCTTTTTACTGATGCTTTCAACTTCCAAATCTCGAATATTTGTATAATATAAAATATACAAAAATCTAGTTTAGTTTAAAGTTTGAAATTTTTAAAAGTTGTAAACATATATTGTACAACAAGATAATAAAACAGAGTGTTTTGCAGCTTCAGAATGGGAAAAGGAAAAAAAACTAAAACAAAAAGAACATACATACTGATCGAATTGAGTAACCTCCTCCTTTTCGAAGTCGGTTAAAAAAGATGAGGAAAATATTGTTCGATTTATTTTCAGTATGCTTTTAAAACTCACTACATATAGTTTGTCTGCGAAAGCACTTCTGTCGGCACTTGTGTACATAACGGCGCCGAATCCCAATCGATGAACCGCCAGCTCTTCTAAAATAATAAATATGGCGTGCGATTGTTTACATGACGTGATTCAATGTAATTTCATACGATTGGACATGACTTCGACCTTTATGATGGCTTATACAAGTAATTGATCCTGCTTTTCACAGGGACTTTTACCGTTAATCGAATCACCAATGAATAATATTTGTTAAGTCACATTTGCCATTGATGTGCTGTGTATTCAAAAGATAACGATAAATATTTATTTATGCCTTTCAAACACATATTTTATGGAATCAATGAATTTTGTAATGTTAGATTTCGTTTTGTAGCAAAAAAGACTAATGAAAGCAGTATGAATAACTTTAACCACCCCTTCACCCCTTACTTCGGTAATTATTTAGATTACGGACAGTAACTCCGATTTCGATGATTTTTGAATATGTTGTAGAAATCAACATTTTAAACAACTTTTTCCTATACATATAACCGCCGCTCGGCCTTAGTTTTCGAGATATTTTCGAAAAACTGTCGAAACTAACACATTGAATTCTGGCCATTCATGTGCGTCCGTGACAACGTACGCATTAGTATGGGATTGCCGCTTTTCTACTGTTTCTGCAGGCAACAGCACGGCGACCGATGACCAATATACAGTATACCTTGTGTACTTCTGCATTCATGATTTCAATGTATCGTAGCTATGATGGCAGCTGGGAATTTAATATAGCCTAACCTAACCCAATCTACTCTACCTAATCAGTGAATTAAGTTAGGTTAGGGTAAAGTGATATTCTGGTCGCCGTTAGGCGACCAGACACACATACTGAGATTCAAAATCATGAAAATTAGTTAAATTTAATTTTTAAGCCCACCTGTTATATATGAATATACATATATATTGGTGTCGGTCACCGTGCTGCTGCCTGCAAAAACAATAGAAAAGCGGCGATCGCACACTGACGCGTAAGAAGTACACGGACGCACACGAACAGGCAGAATTCAATGTATTAGTTTCGACAGTTTTTCGAAAATATCTCGAAAACTAAAGCCGAGCGGCGGTTATATGTATAGGAAAAAGTTGTTCAAAATGTTGATTTCTACAATATATTCGAAAATCATCGAAATCGGAGTTACCGTCCGTAATCTAAATAATTACCCTTACTTCTTTTTGCACTTGCCATACGTCATTTTATTGTTATTGACGAGCTGAATATGAATATGGTGGTCTTCTTTCGCGGAAATTCCAAGTTTCTGAGATATTCAGAAAAAAACGTTCTTACTAGTTTATAGAATTTTACCCATTCGTCGTGTGCATCTATGTATAACAGTCGCAAGCATAATCGAACTTGTACTTTAAAGCGGGGGATGGGCTCTACCCTCGATCCAAGAATCTTCCCTTAACTTGATCAGAATTTGTTTGGAGTTTACAATATATTGTTTATCCACTTTCTTACGGTGCAGTGTGGTCGAATACAATATTAAACAAACCTAAGTGTTAAATTCTGTTTGTATATAAGTGGCGAAGCTGCTACTTCCGGCTATGTTTATGAATGTATCCCATATTACACTCGTAATCAAATCAGATTTCTTTAGGGAAAATCTCGATATAGGAGAAGCAGGAATTCTCAATACGATATTAACCCTTAGCTGGCACGCTTCACCAGAATAACATTGCTGACATACTGGAACGATTAAGCTATCATTAAGAAATTATTCATTAGTTTCACTTGGAAAAATTTCTAGATAATCTTTGAAAGTTATTTTAACATATTTCATAGCTAATTTTAGTAAAATTAAAACCTGAATATGAAGAAAAAAAATTGAGTAATGTACAAAAATTGAAGAAATGAATTTTCACCCAAAAATTTAAATTTTCATATAAAGAGCTAAAATTTTAGCTGGACACTCTTGAGATTAAACATTTTAAGGGAAAGAAAAGTCGTGGTTTCAAAATAGGTATTTATTTGGAGAGTTGAAGGGACGAATTTTAGCCAAAAGTGGCTTAAATTGAAGCTGAATTAGCCAGGCCCGTCTCATACCCTACAGTGCCAACTAAGGGTTAATTTATGTTGAAAATAATGTAGAGAAAAATAATATACCTAACAGTTATTGTTTAAATATTGTAAAATTTATTATATAACTAAGATATATGAATAATAATTAAATAACAATTCAAATTCTCCGGTAAAAGCGTTCACACGCAAGTGGAGTGAGGCCACGTACCTGTGTATACGAGATCTTTTTCCCTACATCGTTATTCACCCCGGGGATGACTAGGGGGAAGGGTGAGAACCTGGAACGTTACCATTTTCTCTTGGGGAAGCCTGATTTGATCACGAATGTACTTGCTTGTAAGAAAGTTTTTTGTGAATATCTCGAAAAGTTGTAATTTTCTCCAAAAACGACAATCATATTCGTATGCAGCACACCAATACATGCCAAAAGCTTTAAGATGGGTTGCGAA
Organism: Osmia lignaria lignaria; assembly: GCF_051020975.1. Taxonomy (NCBI): domain Eukaryota; kingdom Metazoa; phylum Arthropoda; class Insecta; order Hymenoptera; family Megachilidae; genus Osmia; species Osmia lignaria. Next base: position 1,225,532 of record NC_135037.1, on the reverse strand, counting down.
GGAGGTTAAAGTAAAGTTCAGTCGCATTATATTAAGAGTTTTGGTAATATGTTTGTGTCGTAAAATTAAGAGAAAGGGATTTTTCGTATTGTTTTATAAATTGTATTATGTGTTAGAGAAACACAGAAAAATAATTCGAGGTTTCCGAATACAGTATACCGACGTACGGAACATTTTTTCGAAAAATTAGAAATATATTTTTTATAAGGCTTAAAAAGCTAAATTGCAAAATCAGGTTCTGTACAAAATAATGTTTCAAAGAAAGAATCATCTAAAAATATTAATTCTTCGTTTCAAAATCTTTGAATTATGAAATCGCTAAAGAATTTTTTTATGTCAACATGACAGTGTGACTATTGCGCTACCCTTGTTTTTCTATGCAGGAGAGACAAGGATTATTCAGCGTTTCCCAGTTTTCCCGCATGAGGCCTTCAAAATCAATTCAAAGATCTCTTCAAAAGGCCGTTTCTTCTGTTGACCCTTACATGCTTGTAGAATTCTCTATATTACTTAATACATATTTATAGCTTTAATACAAATATATTGTCGTTTTTACATATGTTGTGACCCTTTCGCGAGGGTGCACTCTATACACTCTAGAATTTTGTTGGGCGCCAACTACAATAGTGGCAATTCGAAAAGGGGAGGGTAAGAGAATTTTGTGGTAGATATTTGATTGTGGAGATACTTGAGATGGGGAATCTCAGTGGTGGAGGGTTCCAGGACGCTCTTCGCTTTACGCGATCGGGGGAGGACTAAGCGATGGAACAGGGGATCGTCGGGGGTAGGGCAGTAAATGGCATGTTTGCAGTGTACAATAAACCATACGCGGAACGTATTGTAAGCGTCTACTAAGTTGAGACTCGAGGTGTGAAACGCTCCGCCTAATCCTCACCTCGAACCCTCGTCTAGTAGTAGTAGTAGTAGTTTCTACTAGTAGTTGTAACCTAGAAAGCGAATAGCGAGAATGCGTGTGGGTTAACTGTATAAGTGTGCGTGTCTAACTCTGACCCATCTAGCTCCGACCAATCAGACCCAATTCCTTAGGAGTCTCAACTTAGCAGATGCGTACAGTACCCGTTACTATATCCAGATTTTTACAAAAAGGGGACTAATATTAGAGGACTCACCAATCTTGTCGGTGACACTTTCCTACACATACGCACTCTTAATAATGTCACTTCTAATCGCTTTCTAATACAAAATCTTATTTCGCTTTTGCTAGCTCGCTCTTACTATCGCTACCAAAATCTGAATGATTATTCGTCGCCGTTGGCGCGATGGCGAGCCTCGCATACGGGGGGGTTTGGAGAGGGGGCACGGGTCAGGGATTGGGTCGTAAGATCGGGTCAGGGGCTAATTGGTTGGTGGGTCTGTATTGGATAAGGGATTGGCTAGGGCTGGCCTGTCCAAGTAGGGGAATCCACTCCTAGAACACATGTTTTGGGTCCCCTTCCAACGCTGCTCCTTCAAGTAAGGTGGGACGGTTCCGACTACCGTCTCTCCGTCTTTCCTACCGTCTTTGGTAGTCGAAACCGTCCCATCTTACTTGAAGGAGCAGTGTTGGAAGGGGAACCGGAACATGTGTTCCAGGAATGGATTTCCCCTACTTGGACAGGCCTGGCTTACGACAAAGCCAGGTGAGACCTGGCGATGTAACAGGGGGGTAGGAGCAATCGTATCACCACGTTACAATATATACAAAATTCACATTGTATTTTTCTTTGTAAAATTACAACGTTTGTTCCCATTTAAAAGAAAAATTACACAGCATACTTTATTATTTTTTTTATACTGAACTCTGAATACAAATGACATGTCCTATAATTTCTAAGTATAAAAGAGATTCCAAGCTTTGAAAAATTAAAAAGAAGATCTTTTGTTGAATAAATGAAATTTAATTAAATATGCTACAACCAGCAGAAGTATAGAACACGTTTAATTCAATTTTGTTTTCTGAACTGTAGATTAAAAAGTTTTAATTAAAGTCTGTTTTAATCAGTCTTAAGTGTTTTACACTAGGTAGTAAATCAAATGATTCTAAAAGAGGTCATTAAATTTCAACAATAGAGTTTATTTATCGTAATAGTAAAAGCAGTGTGAGCGTAAATATGAAACACTTTAGTGACGATACAGCTTTAATAGAATATCTTGAGTTCCGGAATACGATTATCTATACTTGCATGGAAGCAGTTAGTATGCAAATTTAAAGCTGTTATACCGAAATAAATGTTAATTTTTAAAGTAATTTAATCCACGTATATGCGTACAGTTCTAGATTTTCTGGAATATTTTATGTGAATAAGTATTAGGGTACAATGTAAAAAAAAATCCACGATGCGTGAGATACATAGTTTCAAATTTTTATATAAAGTATTTCATTTTCTAACTTAAAATATCATACGAATTATGGTTATTTTATGGATATTTTGTTTCATACAGGATATTTCGTAAAATCAATTTACATAAAAAGAAAATGCAGTTCCATTTAAGAAAATGAAATTAGAAATCTCTGAATGTCCTCTATCTATGAATAAATTATTGCGGTTAAAACTTTTGTGAATAAACAAAAAGATACTGAAGTGTTCTATTTTAAGTAATTCAACCTGCACAAATGAAGTTTTATTACTTTCTGCTGCGATGAGCAAAAAAAAAACAGGAAGCTTTTAATTCTTGATGTCAGTTACTAGAAAAAAGAATCTCTATCGATAAAATCGTTAAGTAAAGTACACTACGTAGGTTGCATAGCATAAAAAAAACTTGGAGTTGGGGAATACTTTGCCAAGAAGAAAATTGACAAAAATTTTATGTAATCATTGGAATGTATACAAACAAATATTTTTTGAAATATTTTTTCAGTTTAATGAGTATTGTCATAAGTTAGTGAAATCTATAAAAACACTATATTGTTTATTATATTGGGTGATACTATAAGTCGCCACTTATTGTGAATTTAGTAAACAAGTACACAGTATTAGATCAAGGAGGTGGGGGTACAGATCAGGGGGTAGATCTATTAAACCCGTCAAAATGACGCATTTTCGATTTTTTATTATTTATTATAAAAATTATTAACACGGTTGTGTTGAAATGTATGTTAATTTTTGTCATGATAAAGAATAATTCTATATGTATCATCTTTTATTTAATTGTTTTTTTACTTTATTTTCAATTTAAAAGTAAGTGCTCATCGAACGCTGGTAGTTGTAATGTTAAATTATTATCTTTCGATGTTTTTCTCTGGATATTATTTATTTGTAAATCAATATTTAACTTCATTTCAAATAAATTTCAATTTTTTAACCAAGCAGGCCTTCGAAATCTTAATCCGCTCCTGTGAGTAAATAAATTACCTATCATTTATTTTTAATTTTTTAATGAAAATCAGGTAATAGATATTGACACTTGCAGTCAGGAACTTGATAAGGTGCAAAATTAGTAAATTGTATGATTAAATGAAGGGTGGAGGGGAAAAATGGGGAATGTAAATTTTAACGAATTTTGAATATATTGTTAAGAAGCCTACTTTAATATATTCAGTCAGCCTTCCAGTAAGCGCCAAATTCTATCACCAATTCTGTTATGACAGCAATTACATTAATGCAGTATATAAACCACTTCAACCGCACACAAAGCGCCTTTTTCGATCAACACACTTGTCGCCCGAACCTTTATGGGTATACTCGCAATTAGTGAACCTCAGTGCCGTTTCCGAACTTTATGCATAAGAATAAAAGTTACTTTATCGTGAAAAGCCTAATTCTTTAACAAACGATCTCTCCCTGTGCTCTGCGGTATAACAGTTCGAATCATTAATTGGCGAGCCTGCCAGGATACACGCAAGTTTATTAAAGAGGAACGTGTAGATTATAGTATTCTGCGGAATACTAGCGTCAACTTGTCAATTAAAGCCAAGATCAGAAAAGGACAAGGAATGCTGATCATCATCTTATTATTGAGAGTAAATGTCTAAATTAACTAGATCTAAAACCAAAAGCTCGAAATCGTTCAAGCAACATTGATCTAACATAAGTAAATACCGGTGTAAACCCAAATCAAGATCTAAGCACTATCACAAGGGACCACAACGAATCAATAAACCAAATTTTGATATTCCGAATATATAAACCTGATATTCCGAGTCTTGCAATATCACCAATTAGGGAAGTCGGAACACCACAAAATATTGATAATAAAGAAAGGATTTTAAAACAATGTAAAGCCGCACTGGATTTTGTAAGCACTTTTGACGGGTACAACATTAGTACCGAGAAATGGGTATTCCAAATCAAATTAGGATTACATTAGTCTACTACATACAGTAGTCAATAGCAACGCATACTGAAAAATAAATTTATCACTGAAATAAAGGAATTAGAAGATACCGTAGAAGAAGAGTTCAGACTTTCTAAAAGTAAAGACCTACTAACACACGAAAGAACAAATCTTAAACAAATTCGCGACGATATTAGAACGTACATCAAGAAATTCAATCTATTACATCAGGATATAATTACAGCTGTAAGCAATGATAAACAATTCAACGCCACAGAACAAAAGGTAATCTACCGCGTAGAAAAAGATAACTCGTTAGCAGCGTTCATTAGGAATTTAAATCAACCGCTCAGATCAATAGTACGGCAATCGCGACCGTCAATGTTAAAAACAGGCACAAAATCTCGCATATGAAGTATGTAGAGAAGAACTATCATAACAAACAGAATGGTAGTTCCAAGCAGACATAGGCAGACAGGCGTACGAAAAACCCCGACAGACCCATCGTAATTTCAACAACGGCGCGGCGCGTCGCGTCAACAACTGCGATATTTCAGCTCACAACAACGAATATTATCACCGCCTACGCGTTCACCATTATGCCATCACCGTTTACCTGCTTCAATTGCGACCAAGAAGGGCATTACACTTGCGATCAAATCAGGATTTTCCAAGAATATTGGCGTTTCCTACGGTGTTCGCTACGTTGGGAAAATGACAATGTATGGTAGGGGTCCATAGACATGTATATGTATAGGAATCTGGCCCTATCATTTACGTTCAAATATTCGTATACTAAATTTCATAATATTTAATAACTAAAAATTAATTATTCTTCTTTTAAATTACTTTTAATATTAATATCGTCAAAATTAAGATTTTGAGAATTCCTATTTCTTCTATATCACCATTTTCCCTAGGGAAGGCGAATTTGATCACGAGTGTATCATTTTTTTGAATACTCTTTCATGTACTCTTTGTGATAAAGTTTGCCGTATTGCGAATTAAATTTTTTTGAGTTTCACAGTAATCATAAGAAATTGAGAAATGTGAAACTGTGATATTATATATATGTGATACTATATATATATATATATATATATTATAATAGTAAAAAATAAATTGTCTTTTTCTAAGAAATGCTAACACTTGACTCCCCCTCCCTTTTCTCGTGAACCCTTCAAATATAAATTCATATAAAATTCTTTTCTATTATAACAAATCTCGAGCATGAGGTACAAAATATTATAGATTTTTCCTTTCAGTTATTATTTACTTTAACTTCCACGTCAGCAGCTATGAAAGTGCTAAATAGACTGCGGAAATTTATGTATTGATAACATATCAAAGCGCGCAAAAAATATGCACACTATGCAGCAGGCAGGAAAAAACAAACTAAATTGTTCTAAATCTGTAAAATATACAAGTTATGCTTTCAATCGACAGAAAGAAAATATCTTACAAAATCATGTATCTACATAAATATCCTCAGTTTGGTAAAGTTTCAAGTTTACCAACATATGCTTATATTTTCTACATTTTACACACTTTGTATTCTAATTATATCATATTAATTTCTTGTATGTAATGAAGTGGTCGTGTGTCTACCGCATACTTTAATATCTTCTAAATGACTAAATATCGGCAAACTATAATGCTAATACGTAATGATATACTCAAATTATTTCATAAGAGAAATCACTGAGAATAATGGAAGCACAGTATGCACGGTATGCACGACATGCAAATTGTATAAGACAAAGTTTGTTTTCAATTCAGCAAACAAATTAGCCTCGAGAGAGATACGGTGCCATCAGTGACGCTCCAACCAAACGGGTTGACATAATTGCGTTGACTGGAACACCATCTCTCACAGAGCTATTAGGTTATTGCATATTAAATGGCCAACTTCAAAACATCAGAATTACTGGAATGTTGACCCAAATCTAAATTAATTTTGGAGGCCTCATAGAAAGCGATATTTTTGTTCAAAGGTTTTAAGGCAAAAAAGCAATATTTTCTCTTGATTTATTCTTTAAAATATTCTTTGTACAATTATGCAAGGGCGTATAGAGCTTAATTCTGCAATTTGACTTTTGAAATCTTATACAAGATATATTTTTGCATAAGAAAAATGTTTATAATTTTTCCGAAAAAACGTTTTGTACCGCATGCAGTATACTTTTGCTGAATATAAATATCATAATTATAATGCGTTTCTTTCGGAATTGTGTCCGGAAAAAGTGAGTTAATTTCACCTGTGTTTTGCTGCTACTCCGCTAAACTAGTGTCATCTATATAAACCCTTGACACTTACTTTTTATCAATTTGAAGCTTATAATTTCATGAGAATGACTATCTAAATGTTGTGGTAATGCTTTACTCCCTATACGCGTTCAAATATGTCTTGTTTTCCGTTTCCGTTTTTACTATAGATAGATCTGCGCACAGCCGACTCTAGTATTTACTAGCCGTGCTGAAGTCAAAATGGCAACACCGCGGGAGTCTGGTCTGAATATATCAACACCTAGCCTACTCTATCTGCCTCCCGGACTCCCGGACTCTCAGCCAATCAACGTCGTCAGACTCCCGACTACTCTCTGGACTTCACATAACCTCTTTGGTTTCGTTCCAATAATTTCGCTTGTTTCAAGGTTTTTATTAACTTATATACACGTTCATCAATTCTTAAATGTTTCAATTAGACCCAAAGATGGTTTCATTTTGCTTCATACCTAAATTTTCTTGAAACCACTGTAAATATTTCAAATATCATGCTTCACAACACCAAACTACTTTGAGAGTACACAAAATATATATCACATTTATAACAATTTTATACTACCACATCACTTCTATTTGCCATAGTTGCAACGTTTATATATTGTTTATACATAATTAACACCAAATAGTGTATATTACTACAGCTTTTAATTAAAAAAGACGTTAATTACAATTCCGAGCACAGGACTCTGTTTTTGAAAATAGGACTCCCGATTGTCACGTGAGCGGTGTTGCCACGTTGTTCAGCATGGCTAGTACTAGAGTCGGCTGTGATCTGCGTTCTTTGGTTTCACGTGCGAGTTCGTTACAAGTTAATTTCTTTTGTTAAATTCAAATACAAAATGTTTATTTCTTATTATCATATGTATATATTATATTTAGACTTTTTCAATTTATATCAGTATTAATTAATAATAAATATAGTATGAGTAAGTTTAATTATATGTGTTATGCTTCTCCACGTGGCAAATAATACTAAACAATTCATTAATCTTTTTATTCTAAATGGGTAATTGGCAATTACAGTAATCAATAATATTGTAACTACAAATAAACTGCAGAGCAGTCTAATTGATATTTATAAAGCGACGTTTATATTAAGCAACTGTTAACCAACCAGCTGAGTCAATGAACTAAAATTACACATGTAAACAAAGCTTCAATTATATTGAAATGACTTCCGAGTGCTCAACTTCAGGGTAGTCAGTTATTTACTTATGAGATTAGATCTACTTCTACATTATTGACAAAGACGATTTTTAGGTATCGAATTATACAGTGTGATTCTCTCGGCGCGCAACACAATAGCCGTGCCGCACAATGGAACCCCTGCTGTTCCGTTTTTTGTCTTCGTCTCAGCCATAAACACACACAGAACAGTCTTGGGTCCGGCGATATGGCCCCTAGGTCTCTTTACCCGCAACAACCGCAGGGTTCCATTGTGCGGGACGACTACATATTGTGTTGCGCGCCGAGAGAATCACCCTGTATTTTTAAGTACATCTGTTTCAGCACGAATTCGCGATGGAGTTACCGATCGTTCTGGTGTAACGCGGGTTACCACCACCACGAAGTGTCGCATTTCCTTATAACCTTTTACAGTGATAAGGATATTAACTTTAGATGATGCTATACTATTAATGCGTTTAATTCGATGTGTAATATACAAATGTTCGTGTATGTATGTTAAGACCTCAGAGGTATCTCAAACAGATATTAAGAAGCTGTGTCGGAGCGTATCGATAGAATCGTGACAACTGACTGTTTCTATTCAAGTTCTGTCTGAGGCTAAACACGAAGTGATTTCGAGTCTCGATGTCTCGTTTCAAGTTTTTATTCTCCCTCTCCTGGGCCTTACGAACGGTCAGCAAGGAGTCGCAGAGAGGTAGTCCAACGAGAGAGGTATTGACGAAAAGTGGCCAATTAGCAAACGTTTGGAGTTTAACTAATGGCCATAGGCTGAACGGTTTAGCAAATCATCTCGCTGGACATTTCCCACGTAAGCTAGCCGAAAACCCAGCAGCTGTGATGCACGTGGAAGTCGCCAGAGTTTTACAACCCGAACCGGCAATGACCCAGGCGCGAGCGACAGGCGGCTCAAGACCCTTGCGTGCGGGTTGTACCGTTGAGGTATATGGTCATGTGACCGATGGTGCCTGAGTATGCAGTTTCGATGGTTCGGGACCCCTTAGGATTTTGTTCTGACTTGATTGACTCATGCATCACAGGGGGGTCCGTTCAAGACACGGAAGAGAAAGTTAGAATTTAAGTAAAGTGAATAGCAAGACCTCGTAAAAGATTGTAAACTGCTCGTCGCGAGCATTTGTGGACAATGCGAATGCCAAATAAACGTTCTGACTTTACGGGCCTTGTCCTGTAGAAGGTCTGTTTAATATTGGACCTTTTGAAGCTTCATGGTGATTGCTTCGGTACGTGACAAAATACTACTCCGACCAGCTTAGGAAAATTTCTAGCAATTAGAAAATGTGCTATTGAACATGACTGACCGTGCTTCTAAATTGGTGCGATAAATTCATCGGTTCATGAATTTATCGTTGTTACCATCTGTAATACAAGGTACATAGAAGGCAAAACAGACGATGTCTTACGGTGAGTTTATTGCTCTCGATAGTTAAAATCCTAAGATTGTTGAACATATAAAACTGCTATTATAGTTCGGCGATCGGTATATTACGACGCGTAACAACATCATTCTGCTAATATGTACATACTGTGAATGTTTCAGGTTGATCCGACCAAAATTGCCGCAGCTATGCGTGTTTAATTTACAGAAGGTAGTTCCCTCTGTAAATAGACGTAGGGTAAATCTACATCTACGGAAAAATAAATAGAAACTATAGAGTATCGTTTTTCACGCTAACCTTTATTTTTCGATAAAATAAGTTGAAGATTCGTCAAGTATGAATTCGTTTTTATCCAAATACAGATGTTGGTAAAAGACGCGAGGCGTTTCTAATAATTTGTATTCACGTTAACAGAAATATTCTTTAGTATTAGTATTTATGATTTCGGGAATTAAATCTCGTACGTAAGAATGTGATTCCACATTTTTGACTCATTTTTTCACCTAAACTTACCCCTTTTCCGTTTGTATCTCCGGATAGGAAATACCTTGGATAAACTTTCGAATAGCTCCCACACCCGATTTTCTTGACCTTGATATATATGTATTATCAAGGACACCCTCCTGAGTAACATTCAATAGGTTTAAGCCGCCGATTATTGATTATTCACAAGTTATTAACAAAGTTATTGTTTCGTGAAAGGGTGCACCCCCACTCCAGAAATACCCTAACCTAACTTTCAATCCGGTTTTCTATTTCATAATTGAAATGATTGAAAGTTAGGTTAGGTTAGGGTATTTTGGGGGTGGGGGTGCATGGCCCTTCCTCCGCCTTTACGAAACAAATAATTGACACAAACGTTATATCCATAAAAATGTTCAGATTTCCGGGAAAATTGCAGCGCATATATCGATCTTTCTTTGTTAATAACTTCTGAATAAACAATAATCGGCGGCTTAAATCTATTGAATTTTACTCAGGAGGATGTCCTTGATAACACATGTCAAGGTCAAGAAAATCGGGTGTGGGCGCTATTCGGAAGTTCAGCTAATACCTTACCTAGATAGCACAGAAACATTTCATGTATGTCCATCGAACGTCCATGCTGGACGTTTCGTACATACGGAGAATATCCCGTTAACATCCATATGTCCCCTATATATCCTGGTTATGTCCTTTAAAGATCCTAGAAAGGTGCCTATTAAAAAGTGGAACGTCCAGGGGACGTCCTGTGCACACATTCTCAGAACGTATTCGGAACGTCCGAAAGTAACATTCTCTGTACGTTGTGTGAACGTTTACAAAACTTTGCAGAACTCTATGCTAACGTTTTGCAAGCCATATAAGGAATGTTTTTCGAGCATTTAAAATTACAAAACGTTTTCTATACTTTTTTTTATAATTTTTATTTTTATTACATTTTCATTTTATTATTTGTACTGTAAATCTTTTACGATGATTTTGTTGCGTTCCCCAGCTCTCCTTAGCCAAGATTGTATAGATACCTCCGTTTCTTTTTTATTTGTGCACACTCTTGATATTTCTGCTGCGTCTAAACAACAGAAATTCAGTTGAATAATATATTCAATTCGATACAAATAAATATAAAAAATAACATATGATGGATACCGACTATACGTTTTTCATACATATATATATACATAGAATTGTACGCACAACCATTTCATAAAGAAGAATAAAAAATCGGTATGCATCGTATACGAATAACATATGTGTTGTCGTTTCAAAGAAGGCATAATTACCTATTATTACTTTAGCCACTTTCGTGGTATAAAATTTCTTCTTCCTTTTCTTTCCCAACCAACTATACGTCATCGCTAAATTATTAGTGAGTAATGTTGTTAATACTCGTTTAACAAAATCATAATTACTGCCACCTCCTACAAAAGCTAATTCGTTCACCTGCAAATTAAATATGTTTTTAGAATCAAGTGTGAACTATATTGTTATAGTCAATATATTTTATGTAATTACTGCATCTCTGTAATTATCTTCATGTTGATATCGTTGAATATAATAATGTGGATCTGATTTTCGTTACTAAGTTGTAAAATAATGGCGAAAATAAAAATTATTTCACTTTTTTTGAGCATTTCGAATTTATAACCTCAAACTACGCACTTGAAAGTATTTTAATAAACTTTTACAGAATGTTGTACATACACGTAAAAATTACTCCGAATCTTAATGACCTTATTGTTAGTGTCACAATTTATTAGTCCAAACAAACAGTATGCCACTGTAGAGTTAATTTATTAGTTGGAACGGAAAAGAAATATATTACACCCATACCTCGCTTTACGGCCTAGGTACATTCCGGAAAAGTTGGTCGTAAAGCGAAAAGCCGTATAACAAATCAATTATTTTTATACAAACCCATACAAATTCAATTGGATCTGTTCCAATTTTTTATAAAATAATATAGTTTTTAGTTCATAAAGCATTTTATTCTTTTTATTTCCTATAAAAATGCTTACATAAAAATAAAAGTACAGCATTTTTTTTGGCCGTATTACGAAACCTTGTGGGCCGTAAATCGAAAAAGTGCCATAATTAAGAAAGGCCGTTATAGCGAAATGCCGTATAAAGAGCGGCCGTATAGCGAGATATAGGTGTATTAAAGAATTATGTTTGAATTAGTAAAGATTTATTGTTATATTACGTAACATTTCTGATGAGTTATTTGAATTTTCGTATGCCTGATTGTATAAGCTATAATTCGTTCATAAAATTGCACACTATCGATTTGGTTCCAGCCGACTAATAGCTGGCTCTAACTGCTGACAGTAGAAAAGATCTATCGATAAAGCAGGCTCGTTGACATTTTGTAGATACTTTTTACATCAAGCACTCTTTCAAAGACAAGGAAGGTTTGCAATCAATGTAAAAATTGTTGTCCCGCGTCAAGAAGATTAAATGTTCTACAGAAAATAAAGGGAGCAAATAAAATTTCATACGTACAAGCTAATTCATCTATATACAAAATGTTTTAAAAGATTTCAGCTAGTTTGTATAAATAATTTCCGCATATTGTAAAACAAAATGGAAAATTAACATTAAGACTGAAATATAAAATAAAATAGGAGAGTCAATTAAATGTAAGATGTATTTACGTATCTCGCTTTATTCAACAAATTATAGCAAAAATGTAAAGAATTTGTGATGTACAACCAGAAATTCGCAATGTAATAAATTCAATTGCTTTTAACTCAAACAAATCATTACTTAAGGTTAATCTAAATTATCCAATAAAATTATGATACAATGAGATCATTAAAGTGATATTATTATTTTTTATCATTGAAATATTTCTTAAACTAACGTAAATCGTTTAATGAATTAAGAAATACACAATTTTATATCAGAGAAGAAACTTGATCTTAACATGTTTTTTACATGTTCAAGTGTAAAAGAAATTAAGTCAGGTTATGTTATCCTTAAAATTGTTCAATCTTTATGTAAAGGTTTTTCCTGCACCATCACCAGTCTCGAGAAATAAGAGTTGCTACAGAGCTTAGCATGGAACATTCTGTACAAACTTTTCTTTGCAAGTGACAGGGGTACGAAAAATTGCCGCTTTATACATATATACATATATTATCTTTCTTCTCACAAGAGACCACTGCCAGCCCTTATTCAACGATTTGGTCGAAACTTCCTGGCTTTCTAATTTATAGAGTCCTAATTTTTGGACGGTGAATGCTGGCTCTTTCAAGACCTAGCTTTAACTGTATCCTACATTGAATTGAGGTTATAATGCATTGGTGATGAAAAACTTTTTGCACACATTGTATTATTCCAACTTACTCGTTTGAGGACAATTTAAAACGTTTTAGTTTCATTTACATCAATTCACTATTTTTACATCGAAACTTACAACATATAATTATTTACATAATTATGTTATCTATAATGTAAATTTTAGTTCATCTGATTTGTGAAATGACAAATAAATCTAATAAACGAGTTAATTATTAAATGTTAAGTCCAACAGTAAAGTTATATTATTTTTTCTAATGGGTCGTTTTATTAGTTTTTGTCCTTGAAACATCTTGAAACTTGCCTTCCAGTTAATTTCATCGAAATGTTACTCTATTCACCACTTGCAGTTTGCATTCCTACGTTCCTCTACTAACGCTAATTGTAAGCGTGATAAGGGAAACAGAGTAAAATTAGATAAAAGTAAAATGGTATTCGTGTAGAAACGTTTGGAAGATAATACTGCTGGAAAACTTGTCGTGTCCTTTTCGATTTGTTCCATAATTATTCTCTTATTGTATTACAAATAAATCTCAATTAATTTATAAATATATATTTTATTATGAAAATGCAATACAAATCTTGTTAAAAATGAAGAAAAAAAAATGGCAGGGATTAATACACATTCGAACACATTATTATATTATTTATATTGTAATATGTTAATGCTTATTTGCGTCTACATATAACGATGTTTCCTTTGGAACGGACACATTCGTTCTACCCGACCATCGCATCGTCGCTCTTCTCAATATCGTACGTGCGACCATAGACCCCCACATTACCATATCTATGTACGATGAGTTGCATTGAACTTGTCGCAGTGAAGTTGGCTACAAATTCACTACGCATTCACGCCGCGTCGATGAGTGAATGCGTGGCCAACTTCACTGCGACAAGTTCAATGCAACTCAGTGTACTTCGTGTAACAGCGATTTTACTAATTGTAATTTTTCGTTATTTTTGTTTTAGATCAATTAAAAACTACTTTCATAGATATTAACTTATTTTAAATACTAGGTATAAATCTATATTTAACACATTAACTGCCACAGTGAAAATGGACATTTGTAAGACATGCTGAAACTTTAATTATTAAGAATAGAAACAGTTAATTTTCAAATTTTTAATTTTCTATTTGCTATCTTACGTTATTGATACGATAGCAACCTTATTAAAAGATATATTTTTTTTTTAACATATTAAAAAAAAATAAGTGTACAACATTCTAAAGATTAGTGCTGCGAAATTGTGTGTATCTATTTCTTATAAAAACACCCAAAAATTACAAGAGGTAGAAATTTTTATTTATATGCTTCTTTTCAGTGGAATGCAGAATATACAGGGTGATCCTCTCACTAGGGGACACAAAGGAACACTGGCGACAATGGACCCCTTGACCGCACCTTAAAGAGGTCCGTATTGTCACGTGCCAGCGGGGACCTACGCGGACCGAGACGACTCTGTGTGTCTTCATGGTGCGGTCAAAGGATTCATTGTTGCCAGTTCCTTTGTGTCCCCTAGCGAAAGGATCACCCTGTATGTTACTAATAGGATAAGTAGATTGAAAATTGTTTTATAGCTACGAAACATGCAAACGTGCGTTATTGCGACCATTTGCGGAAATGAATGAGCTTGCTCAGATTCGTTTTATACGTGTTGCCGAGTGATTGTCTCGTTAATATCTAATCTATCACGATAAGTGAAACAAATAGTAGGTATAATCTATTATGCAAAGTTTCGTCCCGATTATATATTCAATTTAAGACGGAGTCGTATAAGCCGTCCGTCGTTGGCTTAAAGACGAAAATTTGGCGTATTTGCGTCAAAGGAAAATTGTGATAGTCGTGAACGAAATTAGTGGAAAAGCAAGGATATAAGAACAACTCATGTGTAACTAATGTTGGATACGCTCCATTACTTTTTATGTCATCAGAATAAAAAAATTGCCAATTCTTTGGAATTGATACATGAAATTTGCCAAATTTTTCGTTTATATTTATTTCTCGCGTATGAAAAGAATAGTGTACTCAATGTATCATACAATATGTATGTACAAAAGTATTCGTCAAAATAAACCTCTACGACATTGCTCTAGAAACACGTGCCAAAAGAAAAGATAACATTGGCCAAAATTTAAGTGCAGAGGGTTTGTTGAGAAATTAGAAAAGTTGGTTTTCATTTAACACATTAACCCTGAATGACTGATTGAGTGGTTGTGAATGATCAAATGTAAGCGATTCAGAACAAGTGTACATAAATGATGTAAGTAATCTCCAACATCTTCCAAGGCAAAACAAAAGAAAATTAATACATTATTTACCGGTCAAAGATGAAATGGATCAGTACTATCACTTTATACAATAGTCTAACATATTGCGTTTAACAGTCCCGCATTATTGTGGGATTTTTAGCCTATCGGTTAACCCACAGATGGCGGATTATGGAGAGAGCCACAATTTCAATCTAATTTTGTATTACATATTATTTTCATTTTCTAAATTTTACACCGTTTTTTTTTAAAATTATTTTTCCAATTTATTAAAGGTAAAATGTTAATAGGTTACATGGATGTTTCCAGGCTAAAATGGATGGTTCCCTTTAGATTGGATTAAGAAATAACAAATATTTTAAGACACTTGTAGCGAAAATGTCAAAATCAAAACACCTCCAAAATATCAAAAATTGAGAATAATGACTCGTTAGAAAATCTATAAGGTGGAACCCAGAAATTAAGTTTTATTGAAATATTTAATAATTCTCATCTCTGTGTATTTAAAATACAGAGTTTAGCATAAAAGAATGCAATGTAATTTCTTAATTGTCGTCATTTACACTTGATTAGGAAAAGAATGACTGTGATGTATACGAAAGTGACCTCGTTTTTTAAGAAGGGGAGAAAGGATGTTAAGAAGACTGTGGAGGCTGATGACGTCTTGATGTAATTATCCTCAGTTCATCCTTCTTCCGTACAAAATTTCCTGCTCTTTATCCACTGTCTACCAAGCTTTTAGTGGTAAGCGGGCCTCCTCCACCCTGGAAATACGAAACTTTGAGATTTGCTAAAGCTTTTCTTTCTCACGGTTAAGTGGCGTGTCTAAACCCCTATTCCAACAAAGAAATGCAATCTCCAAAAGAACGCTGAGATACGTTTTTCTTTTACATCTAAAGAAATACAATCATTTATACCACATAGTCATTATTTTCTTGCTAATCAATTACTATTGTGATTTTATGTATCAGATTTTATTTAACAATTATCATTGTTTATTGTTCTACTAGTTTATTTCTGCTTTTGTTCTTTTTAATTGTACCGCTGGAGAATCTTGTAACGTATGTATGGGAGGCGCCATATTATGTGACGTCCAGCCCAAGTGTTATTCCGTAACTAGTAATGATACAAAAAATTGTTGACATGGAAATTGCACGGTAAAATGGGAACTATGTTTTGGCAGAAGTGACAAATTTTTTGCATTATTAGTTTAAGAGATATGATGGTCAAGTTTTGTTTTTTAAATGGAAGTATATATTTTTTTTCAGATCATGTGGTAGTGCTTTTCAAAACAAATTTATTAAGCTGTAATGTATACACCCGATTTTAATTAGTTTTCAAAATATGACGTTTACAAATTTTCCGATTTCCAGTAGATACGTCTCGATTTGAGTAGCAAGTCGTAAAAGTGGCCCTATTGTTGCGGTAAGTGCCACAGCCGTTATTCTTTGGGTCTGCCGTTCCTAGCGTAGATCCCCGCTATAGCACTTACCGCAACAATAGGGCCGCTTTTACGATTTGCCACTCACGTCAAACCGAGACGTATCCACTGAAAATCGGGAAATTTGTAAACGTTATATCTTGAAAACTAATTAAAATCGGGTGTATACATTAAGTATAATAAATTCGTCTCGAAAAGCACTATCACATGATCTGAAAAAAAATATATAGTTCCATTTAAGAAACAAAACTTGACCATCATATCTCTTAAACTAATAATGCAAAAAGTTTTTTACTTCTGCCAAAATATAATTGCTATTTTACCGTGCAATTTCCATATCAACAATTTTTTGTGTCATTACTAGTTACGGAATATCAGCTCTGTAACACTTGGGCTGTAACATCCTGTATGTTAGGTTAGGTGAAAAAATGAATTCTTTCTGACTTTATACAATTTTACAAATTAATAGGATACACAAAATTATCCGACTGATTTGCATTGCCTATAAGAATTGATTTTGAGGACCTCGTACGAGGAAATTGAGAAACAAGTTACAAGCACGTACCCTGAGTTGCATTGAACTTGTCGCAGTGAAGTTGGCTACAAATTCACTAACGCATTCACGCCGCGTCGGTGAGTGAATGCGTGGCCAACTTCACTGCGACAAGTTCAATGCAATTTCAGTGTACAAAGTCCGATTTTGCAATTTTAGCTTTTAAAATGTTGTAACAAGTACGTTGTTTTAGGAGAAAATTTTGTTTATAATTTTTTCACAAAAGCGCTCTATATTGCGTTGGTATGCCTTTCCCGAATATGAATATCATAACTGTGATTTCAAAAGAGTGTTCAAAAACCTTGAATTACTTTTCTGTGTGTTCACTGCTACTCTACTAGAGGTGCTACTATCACTTATCACGTTTGTAAACCTTCGAAATGGTTATATTGTGGTTACGCCTATTTTATAAAATTGCTTCAAAATTTAGCTAGACGTAAATAATAATGATATCTAAACACTGATGATAATTTAAAAAGGTTAGCTGTACCAAAACCGAGGTGATGACATTTGAAATCACAACATGTAGGTAATGTTTACAGTATAGGAAAAGCATTGGTTGAAAATATACTTTTAATTATAATCCTACATTTTTAAGTTGCTTTAAAAAACTATAGAATTATAGAAGAATATAGCGTAACTTACTCTAAGAAAGTGGAGATGATTTACCGTACAGTTTTAGGAAAACCGTAATTCTTCTCCTCGTAAATAGCTTGTATCCAATTATTGATTGTACTAAAACATTTGACTTTGCCCGCTAAAATGGTCGTCACCCACGTGGTTCTGTCTGCTGCTGGCGACACCGTTCATTGGACAAGAAGCCAATATGGCGTCGCAGTAACGTAGCAAATGCACTAAAAGTGTCAAACTTTACACGCTCATAACTTTTAAACCGCTGCATTTCGACAGTTAAAACCTGCATTTTTGAATTCTACGCATCGAAAACTATTAGATTGAGAAGAAAAAAGTGGATAATTTTGTGTCCCCTAAAGTATAGTTCAGCCGGTGAAATATTTATTTTATGCATATTTTACACTGAGTTTTATTTACTTTGAGTCAATGTTACATGAAAAGTTATGTATCCTACAATCAAACCGTCTGTCTGATTGTGAGATTAGTTTATTTATTATACATTATTTATTATTTATTTTCCTTAACAATTCAAAAACGAAGTTTCAAACAACATTTTCGCAAATGAAAATGTTGTTTGGAATGTCCCCAGCCGCCACCCCCTTAAAGGGCTTACACTCTTTCTAGGACACCCTGTATATGTAAATGTCCTAACATTTGAATTTTGTTTTTCATTCATGACACAACCACCTTAAATTTTCTTCGCAACCTAAGAAATTCTCTTTTAAACGGTTCATTTGCCAAACGTAATCTCATCGTATTATCATTTGTTTAAATCACCACAACACATTTCATATCATTTATTTACGGAGTTCAAAAATATTTAGACAAATTTATTGATCTGCCCTGAACAAAATCCCGCTTGGTCTATGTCGAAATCTACAAAATTACGGATTTGGCAGCTAAAAAAGTTAAGCAGGGTACGAACTCGTTTTCGTCCGTAGACTAGCGTCGACCCTAGAAAAAAGGTCCTTAGTAGGAAAAAGTCCTATTTACTTTTTTGTTACTGATCAAGGACGGGTTGATATTGATGCAATCTAGATACATCTTGACGCTTTTGATAGTTATGAAGGGTCTACAGAAGAAGCAGAGAAAAGTATTTCACGTTTTTCGGACACAATTCTGATAGAAACGCATCATAATTATGATGTTCATATTCCACATAAATATAAATATCCACCGACGTATAAAGTGCTTTTTAAAAAAAGTTGTAAACAAATGTTTTTCTAGAAAAGCATACTTTTTTATAAGCTTTTAAAATCAAAATTACAAAATTGGACTTTAAACGTCCCTGTATAATTGTACGAAGAATATTTTAAAGAAAGAATCATGAGAAAATATTGCTTCTTCGATTCAATATCTCTGAACTATGCAATGAGATTTTAGCATTTTTTACCACCGTTCCTTCTGCTCTTGTAATAGATACTTCATCATCGACAATATTCATGTAATTTGATCTCGATTGATTATTTTTTATCTCTCAAACTAAAGTTGTAATTAAAAGACATTCGCTTGAACAGTATTTCTACCATTCAAACATTTTCAATTGTCTACCTAATCAGGATCGTGGTGGAAGCTTAGTAAAAAAGCATTGGCTGTAAAATTGTTTATTTTGAATAAAAGAAACACACAAAAAAGAAAAAAAAACTTGTTTTTCTCATTTAATATTTGATCATTCGTCGACTATGTATATTCGGTCGAAGAGAAAAATTGCAGCTTTGACGTGTGTCTGCAAATCCCATTTGTATTGCAAAGGTATAGATGCAACGATACTGAAATGGAATATTCGATAAGAGGAATGAAAAGGAATTATGAGCACGGTATGGCTTCGTTCCGTGAACGAAACTAGAAACGTCACAGAGTTTACACATTAAGCGCGACTAACAGTGGTTACTAAATGATTTATGACAAATGTGGCACAAATCAAGATTTGACTTTTCGTGGTGCATTTGCCATTGTTATTTATGTTGTGTATCCACTTTAACAGCAAAATATATACTTATTAGTACATCTAAACTCTTGTCAGAAATATGTAAAATTAGGCATTATTCTATTAGTGGAATATTCTGTTAAATATTCTAGTAATATCATAAAAAAAATTTTTATTTTGCGATAACTTCAAAAGGGGCGCAATACATATATTTGATATGCTATTCAGTAAATAAATAAGTTTCTTTAACTGTCGTTAAATATTTATATAAGTGAAATTCATTTACTTTAATCGTGCATTTAAATTTTAAGAAAAATAATATAAATTTACCTTGCTAACTATTAAGGTTTCTTACATGTTATAATATCATATTTCACTCAATTTGGAATTTCAAGGTAAATCTGAAACACATTAAAAATTCGCGACTAAAATATTTTATTTTATATTTCAGATTATTTTATTCACTGAAATTCTGGTTCTTATTTAAAACATTATTTTATTTGAATTGTATTTAACTATTTGAAATATTTTTTCTCTAAATTTCACCATACTCTGCAATGCTGTCACCAGAACTCAGCTACAATTTTTTACGATTAGAACTGTCGTAGCAAAGCTATTTCTCGTGTCCGGTCGCAATTTAGTCCAGAGAGAATTTTCTCTTGTGCCAACTTAATAGCTGATTCTTTTGGCAACAGCGTTCTTAGATGGTTCGTACGAAATATAATTTTTCTCTCTCTTAATCTTCCTTATTTTGCATGTCGAATCATATTATGCTGATTAATGTAGAGTTTATTTGCGTGTCGTACATTCAACTGATAAAAAAAGATTTCCAACCCAAAAGTGTGTGTGTGTGTGTGTGTGTGTGAAAGAATCGAGAATGAACTAGAAAGAATGATTGAACGAGGAGAGAAAGAGTGTGAGAGTGAGATAGAGAGAGAGAAAGGAAGAGCGAAAGATGCGTGGAAGGAGGTGCGTGTTGGGAGAAGACGTTGCCAGAGAGAAGTGTGTGATCGCGAACGAGAGAGTGCAAGCACGTGAAGAAAAATTCATGATCAAATATATATATTCTTTGCTAAGCACAAAGATCTGAGACAGTGTAAGATTCATTTCTCCCCACGATCCAACAAAAAGTTCCAACTATATACAAATATATTTGTACAGTATCCGCCAAAGTAAGCTTTCCTAACGAAAATAGTGTTATAGAGGAAACAGGAATTCTCAAAATTTTAATTTTGATGATAGTAATATTAAAAGTGATTTAGACAAAATTAATGTAATTTCTAATTATGTATTAAACATTATAAAATTTAATATATAATTAAAAAACATGAACAATTTAAATATCAATTCAAATTCTCCTGCGTAAACGTTTAGAAGCAAGTGGTGGTGCGCCGTAGATCTATATCAGGCCTGTCTAACTTGCGGCCCGCGGGCCGCTCATGGCTCCTTCCCCTACCACGCAGCTCGCGCTCTGCTCTCCCACTCTTCCAGTTAGTTTCCCGATTCGTCCAATATTTGACGCGTATTCCTAGTCCTAACTGCTAGAAACCGCTGCCCCACTACTGACGCTACTGGGTGGTGGGGGAAGTCTGAAGCGGTAAGAGTGGGAGCAGTGGCTTTTTCTCTTCTAGCAGTTAGACAGGCCTGATCTATGTATGGGACCCTTTCCCCTACATCGTCATTTCTCCCGGAGCTACGGATGGGAAAGGGTGGGAGGCCGAAAAAGGGAAAGCCTACGGGGAAAGTAGGGAATTAGGAACTCCGGGGCAAGCTGGAAAACCTTCAAAAAGAGCCGAGAACCCGGGCAATTGGAAAACCTGCGAAGAGAGGGAGTCCAGAATATCGCCATTTTCCTTGGGAAAGACTACCATCCGCGGTGCTGTACAATATGTATATTTTCACAGTTTTACGTGTTTTTTT
The DNA here is from genome assembly GCF_051020975.1 of Osmia lignaria lignaria. Lineage (NCBI taxonomy): Eukaryota > Metazoa > Arthropoda > Insecta > Hymenoptera > Megachilidae > Osmia > Osmia lignaria. The sequence continues at coordinate 1,203,863 of NC_135037.1, read as the reverse complement.
AAGTATATGTAATGTAATCTCCCATCAAAAGTTTCTTTTCTATCTTTACAGTTGATGAATTACAGAGACAAAAATGAACAGTTTGGTAAAATTTCAAAAATGATTTTATCCCCTCAAAGTGAACTTCAAATAAAAAGAAAAATAACTTTTGCATAATTTGATATGTATTTATTATTATTTACAAAAATGTAAAGAAATGTTTTAATACAGAACGGAACATTTAAATGGGAACATCTAAAATAAAATTATTGTTATTAATAGAAAATTGTTTTCTATGAAAAAACTTCGGAGAATAAAGGTATACTGTTTTAACGGCCATCTATAATGGTAAAAAAGATTTTGTTTTAAAGTCACAAAACTTGAAAGTTATTCGTATTTTTGCAATGAAACTGTAAACTTCTTTTTTACATAAATGCATTTGTCGTAACTTTCTGTCTAAAAATATATTAAAGTACAATATTATATAAAACAACAGAATGGTTAATTTTTTAAATAGTGTACTTTAACTCACTTTTAGTCAACATGTTCCGATGAAACAATCAATATGAAAACGAAATGCAAATCCATTTTAAAGAAATTTGCAATTGATTTAATTGCGTAAAATTAATTGGCGAAATTTTCTGTTCTAACTACCACTATTTGTTAAATTTCGCAGTTTTTTCTTCGAATCACGATTCTTGCGTAATTTTCTAAGAGAAAAAAATGTTTTTCACTCTTTCGTTTTATTGTTCGATAAATAGAACAGCGGTTACGCTGCATGCCACTTAACAACTCCTGAAACCGTGCGAGTGCCTAGGTCTCTTTGAACTCAAGTATTCCGACAGAGCTCTACTATTCGACAAACGACGAATGTCATTTGTTAATCCTAGAAACCTAACGTACTTTAAAAAAACGCAGGTATTTGAGCTGCTAGTTGTCAGATCGAATTCAAACATATTAACTGCATTTCTGATTTTCTTAATTTCATTACTCGACTGTAGAATGAGTACTCAACTGCACAAATTTAAATAATTATTAAATAAATAAATTTATTTACATGAGTTGGAATAATTGTATGGACAATATGACTTCTAAATAATGACTCTATAAGCCATTTTGGATATTATTCCAAATGGTCTCACAAGGGAATGGTCAAAAGTTATGGAACTTTGAAATTTTCATATTTTTAAGTGCAAATGATCACACAAGTGTAAATTGCATCACACATGCAATTTTCCCTGAAACTCATCTTAATTGTTAGTAAACATCATCTAATCATCTCAAATTCATGCCTTTATCTTTATACTTAATTTTCACTTTATATTTCGATTTCTCATGTTATCTAATCATTTGCACTTAAAAATATGAAAATTTCAAAGTCCCATACCTTTTGAACCCGTCGCCAATGGCACCCAAAAATTGCATCTTAACAATAAGAATGGACATATGTATGTAGTCAGACGTATTCAAATTAATTATTAAGGATATGGTGAGTTAATTTTTAAATCTAATTTCCTAGATAGGTACCTTCCATTATTATATAAGGTGTCTCGTGTAACTGGACTTATATCTCCAAAATAGTAGAAAACAGAAAAAATATCATTAGTCAAAATTAAATGACGACGACTGGAACATCACGTAATACATGCGTCACTTCCAAAAGTGGAGGCGTATAAAAAAAATTCAAAATTAAGTTTATTTTTTTAAATGGTCCTGTGTATTTTATTATAACGTCAAACGTTTCTTAATTCTTTATAAAAATGTATTAAAGCACTTGGGTCGAAAATTAGTTAATTCAAAAGATATCTTAAGGAGAGATTAGTGATCTCTTTTTATCTCTTTTGTAGAGAATAAAAAGATGAAATCGACCTTGAAATCTTTGGAACGCCTTCAGAACAGATAATGTTCCATTTGACACCATAATTTTGTCCAATGGAATTTTCATCTATTTTCCACCATTTCAGAAATACAAGTTAGCCCATTTACATAGGACATCCTACATATTAATACAAACCTTCTGAAAATTTGCATTGTTCTCTTTTTTATTACTTATTCAATTATTTAGAATTCGAGGCGCTTGTCCGAAAGACATTGTTCAGAAATAGTGTTAAATAACTCTTTAAATAATTTTGTTATAAACAATAATTTGCGGTTTCAAGTAAATCTACTACATAATTTCCGAAAAGTACACAAACTTCCATGTAAATTTGCGCTCGATTGAAGTTCTTCGCTTAAAAGTGTTTTGTATCCTTATCTTATGAGCGTCTTTCAACAAATTTGCTTTTAAAATGTCCAAATATTTGTTCTTATCTAAAATATCATGGATGGATGATGGATACATCAACGTCAACGGCTGAAATATATGCGTATACTACATATTACAGAGCTCACTTCGTGTTTTAAACCTCAAAGTACCGATCTGAAATTTCATTCGAGTGATTTATATGCGTGTAACAAATGTATTACCTATTCCATTTCTACATATAATTAAAGTGTTAAAGCTTATTACTTAAATAAATATTTGTTAATAATTCAGATTGTTTAAATACTCAAAAAGTATAATTAATAGTAAATATTTTCATAAGATAAACGATACGACATTTTTATAAATATGTACGAAGCAGAAAATTTAAAAACAATGTAACTTATGAACTTTATCACGAAAATAAATTGTACATATAAATTGTTTCAACTCCTATATTAATTGTATAAAAAATGTATACCTACACTACTTCAGATTATATTTTTCCCACCTACATACTGATGAAAACTTCTTCTAAAAGTTTTCTCATCTTTGTTATTTCAGAACAACGCGAAAGTTTTCTACTGCCAGTGTGGAGGGAAAAAATCAATCTAAAAAACACGATGTCACAATGCCACAGAACAAACAGCAGGATATCATTGACAGTGGTACGTATTTTAACAATGTACAAATAACTTTAGTAAAGATGTTTATCTTAGTTAATCAAGTTTCGAACGATTAACCGAAATCGGGTTAGGTTGGACCAGTGCAACATTTTATGATGTCAGCCAAGCTGACCGTGTTGAAAGCAAAAGTGTAGTTGAAAAATTTCTATTTGTTTTGTGTGCAATTATATTTTGCAACGATTTAATTTGTATAGGACACGTGACCAAGATCGAACTGGAGCTGGAAGAAGCTCCGGACGATTCGATTCCAGTTGGATCAATGCCACCGGAATTGGATGTCACTGCTGAAATCAATTCCACCTATCCGGATGGTGAGTTGAAAATCTGACAAAACCCTAGAGACTATACCTCTCCCTGCTTTTGTTCAGAAACTTTCACATAGGCCTTCAATTTTATCCGCTTCGGTATTTCAAATGGAGAAACGTCAAAAAATTCAAGAGCCGACTGTTCTTTCAAAGTCTATTTCGCTTTCAGTTCATCGTACTCTATTGATCCAACGTTTAATTAAGCGAACAACTCTCAATTTGCGTTTCCGTGTAAAGTATGTACTATATCGTATGCAGTTTCAAAGATCCCTCAATTATAAATTAAAACGTAGCTTCAACAAAGCAGTACGATATTTAGGGAACTAATTAACTCCACTTTTACTAAATTTCTTAATAATAATTAATGTTCAACTTCTCAGTATTTAAATGGCTTTAATAACCTAATTTTTATTGGTGTAACCAGAATTTTTTCCTGGTATAAACCAACTGTCATAGTTTTATTAACAGTGTCAAGTATTTGATATCTTGCATTTTGCATGATTTCACGAAAGAATTTTAGAATCCTCGAATCTCCCCTAGTTTTAGAGTTTCAGAGTTTTAGAGTTTTAGAGTTTTAGAGTTTTAGAGTTTTAGAGTTTTAGAGTTTTAGAGTTTTAGAGTTTTAGAGTTTTAGAGTTTTAGAGTTTTAGAGTTTTAGAGTTTTAGAGTTTTAGAGTATTAGAGTTTTAGAGTTTTAGAGTTTTAGAGTATTAGAGTTTTAGAGTTTTAGAATTTTAGAGTTTTAGAGTTTTAGAATCTTTAAACTAGAGAATTCCAGAATGTTAGGATTCTAGAGCATCGGAATGTTGGAATTTTAGAACTTATTTATTTTGAAATTCTGGAATTTTAGAGGTTCAGAACCTTAGAATCGTAGACAATAATTTAATTTCGTGAGATTAAAGTTACAAAATGTAATCTAATCATATGATAGCAGTATTATGAATTTTCACGACGACCATAGATATGAGGTTTCGTATCACGATGCCAGTAAAAATTGCGATTTGCTGTCACGTGAAAATATACCCATTAAAGTCGCGACATGAAATCCAATATCACAACAATACGATTTCTGATTCTCATGCTGACAGAGGTATGACATTTCGTGTCATTAAATAATTGTTGCAAAAAAACTGTCGCATCAAAATGTGCCTCTATCCTGAAATATGAAATTCTCACATATTAATTGCAAGGAAAAGTAACTTACCACTGCTCAAAATTACTTTTTCATTCATATCTTTTCCTACTTATGCAATATGTGTCTGATCCATCTGTCTGAAGTTTAGAAAATTTCTAAATTTCATTGAACATATTAGTGAAGTTTTCTTAGGCAATTAAAAAAATTAAAGGAACCTTAGACTCTATTATATAACTTTTCAAGTTAGTGTTACATATTTCTAATTTCAATGTTCAACTTTTTACACCATTATTCCTTGGTTTATTTTTACACCTAGACTCTATTAAAATTCAAAATTTAATAACTTTGCAATATACGCAAACTGAATCCTTCAAGTATCATTCTGTTAATGACCCTTTGCTAGATGTAAAAACAAATTTAAAATTACAGAGTTACAGATTCCAATTTTCCTGAGAAATTGTTCTTCCGTTATGTCGAAATGTAAACAGCTGGCTTAAATAAATATGACGTTATTCCGTAGAATATAAATCTTTATTTGTTACACACTATTTATGTATATATTACCGGCAGTGTATGAAACGCAGGCACTGTATAGAATGCCTAGGCAATATCGATCTAAATCCTGATATAAACAATATTACTTTTCCTCTAAATTAAAATTTTTAATTAAACACCTTTCGGAATTTTTTCTTATCTTATTAATTTTTAGAATAATTATTTTACAAAAACCTTACAATACCTAGCAAAAGTTTTTATAATATTAAAAAAATTCGGATGTTTCATACTTTGCCCAAAAACGTCAGGCATTCTATACATACATATATTGGTTAGACATCCTATACAATGCCTGCTTTTCATACATTGCCGGTAACGGTAACATGTACATGAAATTAATATTTTGCATAATTACTTGATTCTTTCGTTTGATTATGAAATATCTGAAATTGTACATTTAATTGTTAGTTCATATTTGGAAACTAAAGTTGCTAATTTATAGAAAAAGAATTAATAAATAATTATAATGTATTTTGTGAGACACTTGCTTATAATTACATTGTGAAATGAAACTGTTATATTTAAATGATTGTTTATAGCAAATAGAATTTTCGTGAAGGTAGATTCTTACGGTTTTCGAGCTTTGTAAACACATGCATATTTTAGACATCAGTTCGTATATCTACTCTCATTACCTTTATCAATATTTAGTACGCGAGAAATGAACTATTAAAAAACCTTGATAATGTAAGGGTATTTACGTATGTTGAGACTTTCATGACCTTCTCTCCTATGTATATTAAAAGCAAGTACACTTACGAACAAACCAAGTTTCCGTAGGGAAAATGACAACATAGGAGAAGTAGGAATTCGTGAAATCTTAATTTTGACGATATTAATATCAAAGGTAATTTAAGAACAATGTAATTTTTCGTTACTAAATATTATAAAATTTATTATAGTATATGTAGGATGCCGGCGGAGAAAAACGTTTCGTCTCGGGATCGTTTATCAGACTCGTCAGTGGGGCTGACAACAGACGATCCCTGCCCCAGCCACCTATTGTACCGTTATTCGGAACTTATACATACAGTTTCCCAGAACTGGGGTAGGACCCGTGGAGGGATGATTGCTGAGGTCATTGTAAACAACTTTTTCCTTTGCCAAAATGTTGGTTAAGGCTTCGTTTTCGAGTTATTAATGAAAAACACTGGCCAATCAGAGCGCGCTTTTAGCGTGGGGCGAAACACGAGAGTGTTGGGTATGCTCTGCGTTCAAGCCGTGGTCGTGATCAAGTGCATCGGCACCGCGTCGGTATAATAGGATTTGTTAGACAAAAGTTGTATCGAATAATGAATTAAAAAAGAAAGGAATAATAGTATCGAATTAGGGGGAAGTTGCCGAAAATGAAGCTCTGGTATGTCTGTTTGAGAATTTAGCTGAGCAATTTTATAAAATATCATTTAAATAACCTGTGGACAACGTTAACTGCATTTTGAAAGCAGTTGTTACGTCTTACATGCATTAGTAAAAAAATGATACAAAGGTACGATTTTGGCAACCGGTATCCTAAATCGTACTGGTTGGTTTCCAACATCCTATCTCTGAGTTATAAATAATAAACTGATTTTATTTAACATTGAGGACAATAATAACATTTTGTGCTTTTGACACGCCTGCACAGGCCTCATGTACCCTTAAACATTGTATTATATTTTCAAGTTGAACTTCTTCATACAAACTGCAGAACCACTCCTCTTCATTAAGCGATACAGAAATATTTGCAGATGCACTAGTTGAAGACGTGTGTTTTATTATAGCCTTATTCATGTTATTTGCACTTCACTGTCCGTACTTTCTTTTTGACATAACTATAACCTAAAAACAATATTGATCAATTGTTTAACTCGTACTGGTACGATTTGGGAAACTACGCCGTAGTACGATTTAGGCTACTCGCCGGCTCTTTCATAATTTTATTTTATTTAATTTATAAGTAAGTTTTAACATGACTTGAAAATTGGCGCATGCACATAAAAACGTAGGCTTATATTTGTGTAAAAATAAATATCATTAAATTATTTTTAAAAGAGACAGCGCAAGCGCAACATGATTAAAATTTTACATTAGGCTGATCTGCTTTTTCAAATTTGTTAGAACAGCTACTGTAATTGATTTTGATACACTATTTAAGGTTTTATAGGAATGTCTTAGCTTATAAAAGATGTTGCTAGCTGGTACCGCCATTCAACATTAAGCAAAATTTGAATGTGGCACGATTTAGGAGACTAGTACGATATCGGCAACTTCCCCTATTGGTTGCTCATGAACAACGAATCCTATTACACCGTCGTGGTGCCGATGCACCTGATCACGATCACGATTTGAACGCAGAGCATACCCAACACTCTTGCGGTTCGGCCCGCGTTAAAAGCGCGCTCTGATTTGCCAGTGTTTTTCGTTAATAACTCGAAAACGAAGCCTTAAGCAACATTTTGGCAAAGGAAAAAGTTGTTTAGAATGACCTCAGTAATCATCCTTCCACGGGTCCTACCCCAGTTCTGGGACGCCCTGTATATTCGAACGGCATGCCGAGCGAGCGCTTACGAGAACACACCATCACCTCGCCGCCACCTCGCGGTCCCCGGCCCGAACTCAAGTCGTCCGAGGAGACGAAACCCTCTCTCGACTCAACGCCCACATATAACTGAAAAATATCAACAATAACTTAAATATCAATTAAAATATTCTCACCTAGATGTTAATATAGAAGTGGTGGGAGACATCAAACCTCTATGTATGGGTCCTCCACCCCTACATCGTCGTTATACGACTTAAACATTCCACTTAGGGCCTAAGTGGAAAGGCAGGAGTCCGGGGAAGAAATGGCTTACGGCGAGGGCCAGAAACCCCAAAACCTTAAAACTTCGAAATCCGAAGAAGCTTACAAGGAAGGTTATTGTCATTCGGAGAGTTAGAAACCCGCTCTACCGTACCCAAGCTTTTTACTTATACTGGCGGTGTTAAAAAGAAATAATCTACTATCCACCGTCTGGCAGCCAAATAGCACCGGGCATGGACAAACTACTTCTTCACGGCTTTTGTCAATCATTGTACCACGTACGGAAGACCCCATACTTAACTGTCGTCGGAGAAAGGAATTTTATTCTTAAGACGGAAAATTAATCTGAGTGGGTTTGCGACTACAAGGGAGATCGGGAACTTGGAAATCTGCGAAGACTACGGCGAGGGGGAGGAGGGGGAGACCAGGATATCAAGATTTCTCCTAGGAAAGCCTGATTTGATCGCGAGTGTACGTGATTTGATTCCACTATCATAAAATATGAATACCACCACCATTAAATGTTATAGGTGCTATTATCGTAAACAGGTACTACTATAAAATAATTGATAACGAACAAAAATATGTTACATAGATACATATGTTCATAAGCGTTTATGATATTAGTAAAAGCATAGTAGTAGCATTTCTAAAGGAGTAGCAGTGAAATACAGAAAAGTAATACACGTTTTTTGGACATAATTCTCACAAAAATTCGTTATAACTATGATATTCATATTCTGAAAAAGTATAAGATACGCGGTATAGAGTACTTTTTGAGAAGAATTGTAAAAACATTTTCTTTTACAATAATGTATTTTCGCAAAATTTGAAGTTTTTTACGTGAAAATGACTAATAATAAGAAGAGGTGGTAATTGTGGTTTGAGTTGCTTTATCTGTCACGTCGCGTGACTGAACGCGATCTAAGTTTGAACAAGCTTTAAGACTACCAGCAGACCGGAGTGTATACAATATTCTCTGGGATGATTTTAACTCCTTAAATCCCTAAAGGATTCCTCAGATTCGAGAGATTCAAGTTAGGTCGGAGGATAATTATACTCGGATAGTTAGATAAGGACTTGCAAGAAAGTTACCTATAAATGATCTTTCTAATGATGACTGTGGGAAGTACCACAATAATTATATCCTTAATTGAGGCATTTAACTCAATACTGGTTTAACTAACCCAAATGAAAAGAAAAAGAAACATTTTTGGGGTAAGTGCTCTGTGATCCCCTCATTTATGAAACTACATCAGCATTACTTGAATTCATTTTTATTTTGCACATTATTAATGATAGGCCAGAATAATACAGAATTATTTGTTACGTAATGTAATTGTTAATTACCCAAAAGTTACTTATCGTTTTCAATTATGATTTTAAAACCTTTACATATATTAGTTCCAAAATGGTTCTAGCATGAATATTTGTACCGATTTTACAGTAATTGAAGTCATTAAATATTATATTACGACTTTTTACCTAAGAACATGACTACTTATGATCTTACATGAAAAATTGCGAATTCCGCTAATTTTAATTGCTTGTAACTTCTAATTGTGATGATCGATCCCGACGAAATTTTCAGTATACATATAACTTACCTAGATCTACAAAATGCATATTTTAAATTTCAATTACAGACAGATAAAAAAATTTTTAAATTGCCCTTCACCACTTTTTTCGCAATTTTGACAAATTGTAATTTTTTAAAGCGACAAAAGTTCACATTTTAGTAAATTAATTTTTATAGTTTTTCAGAAAACATCGAGTCATTTGGTTGATTTTTAAAAGAGATATTCTGTTTTAAACGGTGTCCGAATGCTTTTGTAGCCCACTGTATTTAGAATAATGGTTCTACATAACTATAATATTTCAGTCAGACCTTTTATATTATAATAGTTCTGATATTGTATTATATATCAGTTATTCTCGGAATCCTTTTTAATCATGCTAATGTTTTCTTGTGTCATTGTTTGTCGCCATTAAACCTACGTGTCAACACATAATAATTATATTCATATATACATATACATAATAGTATTCCATCGAAATAATTGATTGTAAATAAAAGTATAAATTGTTATAATAGGTGTTCTAGGGCCAGATGCAGTTGTAGTCAGAGCTGAAGAAGCTTTGATAGTTATTCTAGTACTTTTCCTATGGGCCGCAGCAATTGCTTTGTTCTTCAATCGATGGGGTAAGATCAGGATGTTGGAACCATATCAACCAAAATTTCAACAACAACACAGACCAAGCTGTACTACAATCGAGCAGAATCAACTTCAGGTAAGAATATTTTGCACTCAATATTATGGTTGATTTACTGATAAATTTGAGGATATGTTGCTGTTTAATATAGCTATATTAAATAGTTTATATAGCTATTTTCGTTAAATTATAAGCTTCGAATGATATAAGGCCTTTCCCAACAATCTAATAGCAAAACATTTACATTTATAATATGGTATTAAAACAATTGAAATGGTCGCCCACCCACTGTAGCAATCACCTTCATTAAGAACTTTTGATTAGTTTTGAAGAATTTCGTAGCATTGAAAATAGAAATTGACATCGGAGCAAGAAAATTTGCATGGCAACATGATAAGCGGTATTTGAACTTTGCAAAGAGACGGTATTCGAGCTCATCCCCGGAGGATAAAATGGCAAGGCAATCCATTAGAATCGAAGAGGATGAGCTTCATGAGAGAAGGGTTTACTTTATGTCCCTGGAATTAGTGCCTAAGATTCCAGTAAGATTTTAGTGTTGGTCTTAAGGACCCCCGAACTAATAAGGAGAAAAAATTGTGCCGGTAATCCGTCGTTCGGATAATTGTTTTGACAGAACCAAACTCCTAAACATCTCATAAAACAATTGAAAAAACAATTTGCAAATATAGATGTTTATTTCGTGAAAAAATGCATAATAAGAGAAAGATAGAAGGTGAATTAATTGTTTTTAGGTATCACCAAATTACTTACAAAATAAGTATATGTATTAGGTGTAAGCGAAAGTTCTGTCGTTTTTAAGAAAACATAAATATTTATTCTTACTTATTAGTTAAATTTTATTTTAAAATATGATTTCCCTCGTTAGTTATGACTGTTTGCCATCGTTCTTGTTGTTTATCCACTCCCCTAGAGAAAGGGTCCCCGCTTTTTGACGCAAAGATGTTTTCATCCTTGCCTCATCTTGTAAGGAGAATTCACCTGATCGAAATTTTGCGAACCATCTTTAGCAGGTTCGAGCTGTTACAACAGCCTGTCCAAACACTCCACATAAGTTTCTTTCTACCTGCATTGCGTTACTGCCTTTTTGGAACTCGTAGAGCAGGCCTGTCCAAGTAGGGGAATTTACTCTTGGAACACATGTTTTGGGTCCCCTTCCAACGCTGCTCCTTCAAGTAAGATGGGACGGTTCCGACTACCATCTCTCCGAGAAGACAGTACCGCCGCTAGGAAAGACGGAGAGACGGTAGTCGGAACCGTCCCATCTTACTTGAAGGAGCAGCGTTGGAAGGGGACCCAAAACATGTGTTCTAGGAGTGGATTCCCCTACTTGGACAGGCCTGTCGTAGAGCATGCAATGATACAAATGCACTTTATCTTGAGCCATGTTAATGTGTGAGGAGCACGAGGCCGCGAAACCGCGGGCCACGCCGGCACGCGCGCCGCTAGTACCCACGCCGCCGACAGGGGGCGACCACGCGCGCCGCGAACTCGCGAGGCGAACGGCGTCGCGAGCGAAGATATACCGGGCCGCGAGGCAATAGAAGCCAGATCGGTACTCGGATGAGCAATACGAAACACGATCAGCTACGATTTTTCCTCCAGCAGCGTTTGTCAGGACGGGTTGTGTTGATGGCCGTCCGGCGATACCGACCGCTGTGTCCCTGGCCACTGCCGAGAGTTCTCTCGGCGCACAGTGGTCTGTTTCGACAATCTAGCGGGACAAAAGTCACAGGTTGTACGTAAACCATTAATTAAGCCGAAATATTTATTATTTGTTTTAAAATCACCATCGACATTATTTTATTAGACTTAAAACTTTCACATCTTTCTCATTTAGGGTGTTTTAAAACCAAATTCATATTTTGGGGTTTTTTAAAAGGTGAGAAATTGATATGCAGAGTTGCAAATATTTGCAGCTATAACTGGTCAAAATTTGTTCTATAAAGCAAATAGAATAAAACAGCACAAATAGTTTCAGGTTCCACCAGGTTCCTGGATGTACAGAGCTTTTCCAAAAAAAACTATTGAAAACTTCCATGATTTTTTTGCCAATATTTTATTTCTGACAGTTGCAAATTAAGATACTCATGGCTGAGGATTGATTTACTACTTACCTGTACGTCTATAATCCATTATTTAAAATACTAACAACCGAAACTGTGATTCAATCGCGCTCCTTTAACGTTTAACGGATACAAATAAGTTCTAACAATCCGTAACTGAGCGACCGGCTTGCATTTGTTTTGACCATTGTTACATTCATAAAATACATATAAAGTTACATACCATGTTATTATAATATTTTTGTCACAATCGTTTCTGATATAACAAACATTTATTCATTTCGGAGGGGTCATGTTTTTTTACTTTTGTCCCGTTAGATTACTAATAGACAGACCACTGTGCGGCGGTCTCCCGACCGCCGGACCGGACGTACACGTGTCTACGAACGTTGACCCGTTTAAGGTCGTCTTACTGCCTGGGTGAGGACGGGTTGTGTCTACCGTCCCGATCTAGCACCCGATCCCGGGAATCCCCCCACCTCCGCCGGTCCGCACCGTGATCGAACCGGACCGTGGCATGACCGCTCGACACCGCGAGCGAACCGCGCCGTGACCGCGACCGCTCGATACCGCTAGCTTTAAGATCGTTAGTTTTATGGACACATTAGACTGATAGGACGCCTATGTCCGTAGAGTAAGTACATAACTTGTAGATTTAGAGCGAGATATATCTATTCTTTTCACCCATATCCAACTGAATTATTCATTCGATCACCTGAACCCCGGACTTACCGGCTGAGCCGGCAAACCCCCGGCGGTAACCCGTCACAAATGATACAAAGGTTTGATGGAAACTGAATGACAAACACAAAACGTTCCTTAAATAGTCTGAGAGGGTTCTACCTGTCCCCTTACCTGTTTTTACTGAGGTCCGATCACCTACCTACAACCCACAGTGCATACAAAAGTAGGTATTAAAAATCGACATAACTTTCACTTACACAAAATACATACAGCATCTGATCCTTTTTATTCTTGGCTTTTTATTCTTCATACTTTATTAGTATTGTGATAATGATAAATCTAATTTTTACATTTTTATTTATTCCCTACGATGTTTACTGAAAGTTTTGAAAATACTTCGGTATCTGTTAAAAAAAAGAAGTTTTTAATTACGAAATAGGGGTCCCCCTTTCCCGGTTTGCGCTACTATTGTAGCACCTCCTATGAAATTAAATTGCCATAAATTATTGCAATACAAAGCTGGCTATAGCTTTGAAACAAGATCAAAGTGAACAAATGTTTATATACAAATTTTTCATTATTTTTTGTGCCACTTGCGCAGTCCTGAAGCAGGTCTCGCATATTACCAAACACTCTGTAATTATTTATCATCATCATTCGAAATATTGTATTCTGAATTACTTCTAAACAATTGTCATTTTGTGAGTCTAATTTCATTTTTATTAACTTTAACACGTTTAACATCAGGAATATTTTGTATTTTTTATGACTTATAATTTCTGACAGATTCGAAATCAATCAATCCAAAAATTTTATATCGGCGTGTTTAAGGCTTTTTTCTGATCAGTCCAACGGAGCCTTGAATTTTGGTCACTACAGTAGACTTTCATTATATTGCCGCGAACGGGGTGATAGAAGCGGAAAATTTTCCAAGCTTCCAAATTTTGAATTAGAGAGGAAAATAAAAATAAAAGTGTATTATTTTCGTAAACTGTGATGCTGATGAAATAGCACTACTGTGCTTGAAAATCTATATATATGAAGGACAAATCGCTTACGTGGCAATATAATGAGAGTTCACTGTAATCCATATCTGGACTTAAAATGTTTCGCCCCCAGATGTTTTAAAATTTTTACTATCACCTAACTTGAAGTTCAATTCAACAGCTATATCTTGAATTAATGGAACTGATATTGGTATACCACTACCTCTTTCCTGTAATATCCATTTGTACATTGCTCGATCTAATTTGTAATTACTTGCTAAGTTGAAACTCCAATCGATATGGATATTGCTTTCGTTACTTAACTTATTTCGATATTCCAATATTTTTGATTTATTACTTTTAATTCCCATAATTAGTACCGCTTCCAACATTATATGTATTGCTAAAGAAGTTGTACTTGTAGTAGTAGTATTCGTTTCAAATATTCTATAATATTTAACTTGTTGGCTCATTTCAATACCAATTTTTTAATATTCATGATATAAATGAAAAAACTATTTTCTACATCAAAAACAAAATCTGTTTTATAATTGTCTTTAATAGTTTTTGTATGGTGTAGTTAAATATTGCCTTAGATTCTTAATTTTCAAATTAAACTAAACAATATCCGAGAAAAAAGTTCGCTTTAAAGATTGAGTAAACACGTTTATAATATAAGAATAGACATATCTTTCTGTAAGAAAAATTGCTATGATTTTTACAGTTAAGGCGCAAAAGATTTTTAAAGCTGAAAATTTTATTTCGAGAAGAAATTTACAAAACAAAAATTTCTTTATTATTTTTAATATTACATAATCAATGTTTTAAATTGAAAATATATTATTACAGTAAATAAATATCCCGAAATCAAAATGAAAAAAATTAGATTTATTTGATAAACAATTTCCAAGATAAAAATTCATAAGTACAAACCGTTTTCATGAAAATATTGATAATAGATAATAATTACTTAAAATAATGACTTGAACTTCCCTTTCCCTAATTTTACGTGCACGTCATACTTCATCTGGAACAAAATCTTTGACATCAATGTTAAAAAGTGATCGATTTCGTATACAATGACTAGTTAGTATTTTACGACGGTAAGCGTATATTAAATTTTTCATTAAAATCAATACATTTCATGTATCTCATTACGTAATTTTAGCATCAGCTATAAGCTATCATTTTCATATTTGCTGGAGCCAGTGTTTGTCAGGTCTGCAGAAGACATGAAACACTAATAATGTAAATTTATCTAGACCGAAATATGGTTGTGAAATGATCCACTACTGCAATTGTGGTATGTATACTCGCGATCAAATCAGGCTTCTCTAGGGGAAATAAAGGGCAGCAGAATTATTACGTTATTAATATAAAAGTAATTTAGAAATAAAATAATATAATTTTTAATTACTAGATATTCTAAAATTTAGTATATAATTAAGAAATATGAACGATAAATAAATATCCATTTAAATTTTTCTGCATAAACGTTCACCGCAAGTGATCTCGAGTATACGATAGATTCTACTGACAATGAGTAGAATATTGGTGCTTATTATTTTCACTAGTGAGTTTGTAATATTGTTGAAAGATATTATAAGACGAATATATCGAATGGTATATTGTAATTTTTTTTAATTTTTATTGAATTTTTATTGAATTTTATTTTTAAATTTTATATATTTAAATCAATATAAATAACTTTCTAAAAATTAATCCCATATATTTCTTTCAAAACTTCGTGTAAAATTTGAATATTGGTTAACTATAAATCATTGTTTCACAAATGTGTTTTCTGTTGATGTTCATTGTTTTTCGCTTTTTAAATAAGTTTTCCATTAACTGTATTTCAATAAAATTAGGTATGTCACGTACGATTTTCTTCTTTATTGAAAAATGAAGAGGTTCATATTCTAACGAGTCCCTTTGCTACTAATAGGAACGGTCGGGTGGATATCTATCTTAGTTTTGTATTACAAGGTTGAAAAAAGATCACACGTTGATTAATAATTAAAATTAACGCTTTCTGGAATTTTCAAATTATCTCTTTGAAGACGAGTTTTTAATACTCATATTACTCGCAACTTTTATACATATTTATGATTAATTTAAGTATAATCGAAAATGTAATTAAGTTTTTCTAAAATTCTAACTGTCCAAAATTTGAAAACTAGAAAATCAGGAAATTAGAAAATTAGGAAACTGAAACATTGGAAAATTAGAAAGACAGGAAATTAGAAAATTAGAAAATTAGATAATTCTAGAACTCTAAAAGCCTAATATCCTAAAACTCCTTAATAACACAAAAGTAAGTTGGAAATGAAAAAAGGGTTGTGGTAGATATTTGTATTGTCAGTCTTGAAAAAAAATATCAGTCTTTGAGAGATCAATGTCGATACCAATAGGTTTCCAATTGTTAAGACAGTTTGCTAGAGCAAATATCTGATTTGAACCCCATTTTCTTAAACTGGCTAATGCAAATAAATTTTCTTTCCAATACTTAAAAATTTAATGTAACAATTGAAAGTTACACAAATTTTTACACAATTATATCAACGCCCAATTATATATGTTTGGTCTAAATATCTGATGGGCTCCCACAGCTCCTATAATCCGGATAAAGATTAATCCTTTCGCTGCCACTCACTCGTTATTGACAAAGCTAACAGACGCTATTTTGCAATATAGCGTTAACCCTTACAATCACTATTTTACGTAAAACGTTTTTAAAGTTTAAAATGATTTTTTTATCTTTATTACAATATTTAATTTAGATGTTAACAAATTATTTAATAATTATTATGAAGAAATTTTTTAATTAACAATACATTATATTGCCTTAATGTATTTTCATTTTTACAAAAATTGCATATATCTATTTAACAAAAAAAACATGTTGTGACACTTGACATCTTATTGCAAAATTACTCATCTATGGGATATTTTACAATCACGTATTTTACATTATCAACAACAGATGGCGGAATATAGCGCACAAAAAGATGTCACGGAATGTAAGATGCAATATTAGATACACTTTCTTTCTCAATTACTT
The DNA here is from genome assembly GCF_051020975.1 of Osmia lignaria lignaria. Classification (NCBI taxonomy): domain Eukaryota; kingdom Metazoa; phylum Arthropoda; class Insecta; order Hymenoptera; family Megachilidae; genus Osmia; species Osmia lignaria. Next base: position 1,187,150 of record NC_135037.1, on the reverse strand, counting down.
CTTTAGCTTTTTTCAATCAAAATGCAATCAACTTGAATGAAAACATATATAAAAATGTTCTTTGTTGATTTGAAAGAAAAGATTATAATAAAATATTAATTTTCGAATTTTTATAGGTATTGCAAAAATCACTCTATTGCAAAATAGTGTCCAAATATCCCATTTCACCGAATACCAATTATGTTCAGACTAGTTCTAAACCTATTGATTTCTAGGAAAGTAACAAGTAACAGACTTTCGTTCACTATTCTGAAAATAAGTTGTCAGGTAGTTCAACTTAATTGTACACGGTTGATTTTCACTGGTAGTTACTTACACAACAGCAGTCGAGGTCTACAAAGTACTCAAAAGATCCACGTTTGCGGTTCATATACTATATGTCACAAGCAACGTATAAAGTACGGAAATATGAACCATTCCTAGGCCAAAGTGATTAACTACATTTTATGAATATTTGAAAATCTTAATAGAGAATCATTTGATTGCTGCTTAACATTTTTTATTTCATCAATCTCTCTATTTTCAAGTTAGATGGTTAAACTTTAAGGGACACAAAATTATTGACCATTTCGTTTGCCATTTATTAGTTTTCGATGCGTAGAATCGAAAAATGTAATTCCTAACTTTAGGAATCCAGCGATTCAAAAGTTATACATATTTAAAATTGAGCGTTTTTATCGTATTTTACAGGTTAATATGGCGCCATATTACTTCTATCTATAATCTGATTGGTCGGCGGAGACGAACAGCCGAATGGTGTCAAAAAATTAACCTAACCTAACCTAAGACATGCAAAATACTGTAGGGAGCTGGAAAGCTTTCACCCTTGTCGGCACAAAGGCAAAGGGGTTCTCCTCACACAGCGGCCGACCTTCTAGTTTTACATGAGCCTAATTAGTACATATGATCACTTCAGCTAATAATACATTACGGCCGAAATTTACTTGTGAGCTGAGATGGAGCATGACTAATCTGTTAGAAAATTCGAAATAGACAAACGGTTGAAGCAGACCCTGTGTCTCCTCTTCGAGAATTTTTGGAACGACAGAGTATTCTTATTCTGACTGTCGTCGTGTACGATTGCTTATTACGAATAAAGGGTCAGTATCATTTGTATAACGCGCCTTATTTATCAGTAAACCTTACTACGTCATTTATCCGTTCAACTATCCTTACAAATCAGACTCGCGTTCTCACCGAGTGAAGAAATCTTTATAGCTCCTACAGTACACTTAGATAGACATTTGATTTATTCTGCCAAAATGGCCACCACCCGCTAAGTCTGTAGCTAGCAACTTCATTTATTGTACAAAGCATGGAGAGAAGCCAATATGCCATCTAACTAACCTTGAAAATATGTTAAAATCGCTCAAATTTACATACGCGTCAAAAACTATTAACTCTTGAACAGTGGAATCTGGGCCAATCGAGATCTAAATTTACACAACACATACAAAGATGTTAACTTAAAGTTAAATGTATAATTTTTAAACGAAAAGGTTTCATACATTGGAAAAACAATTTTTAAAGGAACAGTGTAAAATTTAGAAAATGAAAATAACATGAAATACTAAACTAAATTAATTTTCGAGGACCTCTCTCCATGGTCCGTCGTCTGATGGATAAATGGCAAACAAAAAAGTCAACAATTTTATGGCCTTTATTTATTATAAATATTTCTTTTAAACGTAAAAAATGTAATCTAACCTAACTCAATTTAAATTGAATTAATTTGTAATTCATCGTATCCTTTCTTATCCGATTTTGCAATTTAGCTTTTGAAACCTTATAAAAAAATACATTTTTGTAGAAGAGTATTCTTTTCCCAATTTTTCCCAAAAAGTGTTCTGTATTGTGTTCGGTATATTTCTCCTGAGTATGAATATTATAATTATAGTAAGTTTCTCTTCGAATTGTATTTGAAAAACGTAAATTAGTTTTATGTTTCACTACTACTCCGCTGAAGTTACTATCGTCACTTTTGTAGATGCTTAAATTTCGCACAATAAACTTCAAGACAAGTTTATAAGTCCAACCTCATATGGTGTAAGAAAATTTGTATATTGACATAGTGTATCGACCCAACGTAATGTCGAAAGTGTTAAGACGTAAGAGCTAGCGGTTCAATTGGTAACCCACTAATGAAAAGCTATAGCAGGGGTCACTTGCTAGTAACCTCTAGAATGTTCAATCAAGGGTGCAGAGGTAGACGGGGAACCTTTTCAAATAGGATCCCCAATAAAGTGGCTTTTCTCTGTTTCTGGAATTGCTGGTTCCCAGAAACCAGATACTTCAGTTTCCTATACCATAGCCGATGTCAAAGAAACGAAAAAGTGTGATCGTATACTAGGATTTTATATCCTACGAATTTAATTTTTCTTTACCGTATCTGAGTCTGGAAAACACTGTAACGACTCAATCGTATCTTTTCTTTTTTTTATCCAACCATATTGCCCAACATATTTTTACTTTATGTTTATATGTTCAGAAATCAATTATGCGTTTTTTATGCAAAGTGGTTTTGACAACTGGGGCAGACTATACTTCTGTTTCAAATGCAATTAGAAAAAAATCGTTGAGAAAAATTTTGCAGTGTGTAACAAGCTTTACAATCAGGGAGGAACTAGAATTTTTGGGGCTCCAGGGCTATCAAATTTTCAAAGGTCTCCTTAATTAATAAACTTGGTTCAAAAATTGAAATTTATTCTAAATAAAATTAAATAACATGTATTTATAAAGAGAAAGGGCAACAATATGAAAAATTTAATTAAATATTTTTCACGTAGCCAAGGGAACAAGCCCCCAGAAAGTGGGGCTCTTATTTGTAGTCCCCCTTAGATCCTCTTTTAATCCGGTGCTGTCAATAATTCACTCATATAATTTATTTTACAAGTGCATCAATGCACTTGCAAAATGTAATTGTAAGAGAGGAAAAAATTAAATAAATAAAATGCTCTTTCCGTAATGTTGGTTAACTGAGCATTTTAATAATATAATTAACTTTGTCGTATCACAGTCGCGGAACCACGCCGTTTATCTAAATCGGATGTCTCGGTCTAACCTCGTCTTAATCTGCGTCTAATCTCTGTCCCTAGTCCGCGGACCGTTACCTATATACAGTAAAAGCTGGATATATGCAACAAACATTGGGACCCAGACGTTGCATATATCCAGCCGAGGTGTCGATTCTGGGCATTTAAACGTTGCATATATCCAGTCTTGGTATCGATTCTGCGTCCGTACAAATCGTTTGTACCGTGCCGCGATACCTATTCTACGTTCGTACACAACATGCGACGTGTTGCATGTTGCATGTTGCGTGTTTGATGTATCTTTGGTGTACGGCCTGCCTTATATATATGTACAGTTTTATTATTATCTTAATAAATAAATATAATTCAAATCATATCGTGTTTGGTACCATTTTAATCAAAAAAATCTCACAAATGCGTTAGTAAAAGTTTCATTAAGAAAAAGTTAAAAATAAAAAAGTTTTATCGTTCAATTAGTATTAGTCACACCGATATTACGGTCGGATCATATTACACGGTTTCCTCGCCGAGCGGTTCGGTTCGGCTTAGGGAGATTCCCCCAAGTGGAGGGGATAGCGATGTTGCATATATCCAGCCAAACTTTTGTTGCATATATCCAGCTTTTACTGTATGCCTATTGCCTATTTCGGTGGTGGGGATATCCCCGAATCTTCGAGAAGATTCCATGTCGCGGTTTCTACGCTTACGTAATTGCGTTTCTTTTTTTTTACGTGAACATTACGACTTTTTTACATAAACTGATTTTTCCTAACCCGACTCGATCTCGAAATCTTGAATACCGTACACAACTAGATATGGTGTAAGGATAAAATATATGTACTGTGAAATGTAGAAAAATGTCCTTGCTATTGAATGAGCACCTTGAATCAAATCATAAAACTTCCACATTTGGCGCTCAATCTTCACTGTCGGAGCAGATTAAGCATAAAAAACGATGTTACTCTAAAAAGATGAATCAGAGTTTAATTCGCAAACTGGTAACCAGCAGAGAAGATCACTGCCTTATAGTGTTTGATGCTCGTTAAAATCAGACGTAGTTAAACCACACGTAGATGGCAGTACTGCAGTACCCCTTTCCCAAGATTCTGGGATAAAACCGAGACTCTGTGGATAATATCGGGTACTTCAGTTCCTTTAGTAGAGCGAAGACGTACTTACATACGGCATCTTTACTGCTGCTTTTCATTCCCCCATTGAAGCAGACGTTCTCTACGCGGCTCTCGGCAATTCCACGGTTAACCAAAACCTTCAAACTTCTTCTCGAAACCTTGGAATAGTTCCTCTCACCTTTCAATCTCCGTACGCATAAATTCTTCGCGAGTGGTAGATTCGAAAATTTTTTACTTTTTCGCGTTGCCGTGCTTCAATTCGACAAATATATTTTTTAAAGAGCGTATGATGAATTTTTGAAGAAAAGAGTATGCTTTCTGAAATGTAGGAAAGGAATATACAGGTTTAAGTTACGACAAATATTAGAATAAGATACCAAACATCGCACGTAAAGCAATCAAATGAAATATAAAATGTCTTTAATATTTAGGATGAAAATAAAATAAAAAAAATGTTTAACATTCCTTTTGTATTTACCATCTGACCCCTATTTCGGTGGGTTAGATGAGTGCCTTCTTAAGGTATGGTACACTAGGTAGTCGCTAGAGACTTCCAATTGTCTGTAAGAAAAAGTTTTAAATGTTTGTGTTGAAATATAATAAATAATTCATATTGGATCATCTCCGCGTATATAATGTAACAATTAATTAGAATTTATATGTTAAAATATTTAAGTCGTTCTTATGTTACATTATTTAATTTGTGGTGATTAATCTTCCATTACGTTTTTGTTCCCGTGGGTGGGCAAAAGTCCTAGTTACTGCTTTGTGCAGGACCTATAATATTGTTAAAACGACATGGGGTTAGATGGTGAATAGCATAAGAGTGAAATGGCAACTATTAAGTGCAGCTCCTTTTCTTTGTTGGTCGTCCATAATGTTCACATATAGGGTCTATATCTTAACATTACGACTTCAAATATCTCGTCAACTATCTGTAGTACACACAAATGTTTAAAAAAATCATTTTTAATACATTAAAAATATTCGACGAAAAGTACGTGTTTTAACTCTAGGAATCAATCCGTTGAAAAGTTATATTTACATATGTATGTAAAACTGAGCGTTTTTAGTGTACTCTCGAGGTTACTTTGACTCCACATTGACTCCTATTTATAATCTGTTTGGTTCGCATAGACAACGATTAAAATAATGTTAAATACATTAACCTAACCTAACCAAACCTAAGACGTGTAAAGGACGCTTAGATAGACAATTGAGGTATTCCAATAAAATGAACGCATACGCCTACGTATAATGTTTAAACGGATGACTTCTGTTCCGACTATTCGGAATATCAACAGAATGAGATAGGAGGTGAGGTGGAATTGGCATTACCGGTATAAATAAATTAAACATGGTAATTATGATTGGAAGGCAAAACAGATTTATTTTATTGCTAATATGGATGACTCTACTCTACGGGTACCGGCTGTAAAAAACCCCAGTCGAAAATGGGAGGAAAGGCTTGTCCCTAATCAAATAAAACTATATCAAAACAACAGTTAAAATTAAACTATATAAAAAGATAAATATAGGTCTTACAAACAACTAGAGATTACAGCGCAATTGAATGATCATTCAATACTTAAACCTATCGCGCACTAGAGAGCTCTCTTACCCTAAGCTGGAGCAAGATGGCGCGTCGCCGACGTTGTAGCAGATCGTCGTGGTCTTCTCAACAAACCTTTCCTGATCACAGAAAACCTACCCCGATGACCGGGAACAAGGTAACCGCATTCGCGCGTCACTCACTGCACAGCTAGCCAGATGGACAGGCTCAGCCGATCGCCGAACTGTTCCACACCCACACACAGCTAGCCATCTGACAACCTCCCAAAAGATCGCCGGGCCATGTAGTCACAAATATACAGCACCTAGTGCTTCACACAACTCAGAGCACACGCCCGATTGCCGCAACGCCCGTCAGCAAACCGCCACCCGTCCAAGTATCGATCAACACAATCGATCGTTGGCCAAGCCAATCACAAAAGGAAAAAAAAACGTCTAATCTGTACAGCGCACTAATCACAGTCTTGATGCATGGGTCCAGTTCCGATTCGGACTGAATATGTTAAACTAGACGATAATACGTTTCAAATGAGCCCATGAGCATCAAGATCGTAATCGAAAACTTGGTCAAAACCCGTTGTGAAAAAATAAAGAAAATCTTCAAAGTCGATTTCTGACCAAACTTCTCAGCGGATTTTTACGCCGATCGTATATTCGTAATCAGCATCATCAAATCTACAAAAATCGACATCAATATCAAACCAAAAGTCATGATTTCAAGAATTCAATTTCGGCAAAAATTCGTTTTCCGTAAAGTAGCTGTTATTTGCAGATGCGAAATGAAATACATATTCATATCTCTTGATATTCTCGAACATCGTCAAAATAACAAGTATCGATTTTTGTGCGATCCGATCGGCGTAAAAGTCCGCTGGGTAGTTTGGTCAGGAATCGACTGAAGATTTTCTTCATTTCTTCACAACGGGTTTTGACCAAGTTCCCGTTTACGATTTTGATCCTCATGGGCTCATTTGAAAGGTATTATCGTCTAGTTTAACATATCCGGAAACTAGGATGCCGAAAGCACGATTTCGACCACTCCCCATAGAGCCCCATGTTAAAAGGGTCAACTTTGGCCGCCATTTTGACCATGTTCCCATTAATCGATTTGGATAAAACTTGGTACAGATCATCTAGACGGCCAATTCTATGAATTCCATGGAGTACAAAGGGTCTAGCCGTATAAGCACAGTGAATCGGCCCCAGCAATAATTTCGGTTGATATTTATACCACATAATGCTTTTTGCCTAAACAACAATTGTGTACAATTTCAACCCCCTATCCCCTCTGATAAGGGAGATATGAGGGTAAAACCCCAAAACATTACTATTTTTTTCTCAGAAACTATTTAAGATATTTGAACACATTAAAGTGCAAATAGTAGGTATTCATTAACTGTATTTCATACTTTTTTTTCAAAATTTTTATCCGATGATTAAAGGTTGAAAATTAATAAATAAATTTTTGAAAGTAATTTTTATAAACAATCCCTTGAGTGACACCCACCGAAAAAATTAAGAATAATCCTTTACTATTTAACTATTATCTGTAAAAGTTTCAAGAACGTCGGATTGGTACATCATAGTTACAAAAAAATAAAACCAATGCAACACCCTTTCATAAGGCAAAGCCAGGCTGAACGTTAGAGGCGCTCAACCTAACCGACCTATAGGGGAATACGTTGCGCCGACCCGCCACGTTTCTCATACCAGAAACAGCTCTCAGAAAAGTATGAACTCTTCTTTCCCTAAACTGTGTGTTAGTTAACAGTTATTTATTTAAATAATATATTAACAATTTAAATTTTTTCATTAAATTTTCTGATCTTAACTTTTAGCGTCCGTGTTTTCATGGCGTTCCTCGTATTTCGCGGGGGAGTACGCAATGGAGTTTAGGGTAGGGAAAATCTCAGGGTGGGAAAAGTCCACAGGAAAGTTCGTATACGTTGCGCGTCGAAGGGGGTTGTCAAAAGGGGGATCTTAAAAAGGGGACTGGAAAAAGGGAGGTTCGACGAAGTCACTAAATATAATGCGCGGGCGGAGAAGGTTGCCATTGCCGGAACTCAGACTACACAATTTTTGAATAATGGAAGGGACTCACCAAAACGCCCCACACACTCGCGCCAACACACAATACGTTTCTCGCTATCACTTCTATAAATCTCTTTTCTAAATTTCTCTTTACTCTATGGTTGCTATCTGATCGCTAAATGCTAATCGTCGCAGCGGCGACGACGAGACCGTCGCGGGATATTTGTGGGGAGGGGATGGGACTAGAATGGGGGCCTCTTCCGGCACCGGGATAGTCCGATTATCGATCTTTGATTTACCGCTGATCGAGGTCGGTGGGACTGATGGATCCTCTGTGGCCACGGGTGTGGGCTGAGGTCTTCGGGCTCGGCGACAGATGGCTCCGGGTGGGCTTTTCCGCAGTCGTCTGGGCTGCTTCTGGTGGTTTGGAAGTCCAACGGTGTTCCCTTTTCTTGGGAGGGGTTGGGGGTCTGTCGCCGGCCTCGAAGCTCCTTCTGGGGTTGTCCTCGTCTGGGTCCTTTCCGTCGCCTCCATCGGCCCGACACCGGTGGGCAGGGAGAAAGGGGTAAGGTAAGGGAAGGGTTAGGGGTCATCTTAGTGTTGGAGTGGGAGGTGAGAGAAGCGCAGCGATTGTAACGGAGGGGGGCACACGTGACACCACGTTACAACATTGATATTTTATATTCTATTACTTATAACTGTTGATGTCTTTCACTGCACTGAAATAAAAATATGGTATAAAACCTCAGTTACATAACAAAAAATTGTAATAAAAAGTTTTATCTTATATACTTAACTTGTTAAGAAATTATAACCTATCCGGTTATAATTAAATTATTTGACGTGCCTACTTATTATTTGATTAAATGAGGTCGATGATGTTTAGTCCCACGCATTTTTATCTTCTTCCTCCTTCAACCCCTTTCCTTATCAGTAGCTGTTATCACAACTGGCATCATGATTAATACAGGTTGGAAATAACAACTGATCAACTGATTGTCGAGACGCTATTGATTTATGTTCACGGTCAATTTATGATAGCATACCACTATCAAAATCTCTACGGATAGAGAATTGATTAATTTCATTTGCCGAATTGTACTGGAATTTTATCATATTGTATTACTAAATTAGGATGCTTGTCCCTATTATTAATCCTGTCCGTATTAATCTTGTTCCATATTTAAATAGAGATGATGTATCAGTAGTTGTTTAGAGTAAAGATTCAGTTTATTTGAAGCTATACCATTTTTACGAAATTTTGTCAGAAATGTGGTTTGAGAAAGTGGAATGATAATATAGACTAAAGCTGAAAAGATAAGAAACATGTAACAAATAGGTTATTTCTTTTTACAGAATTTGTATTTTAAAATTGAAACAAGCTTTTTCTCACATCTGTAGTAATTATATATGAAATTTAAAATTATTTAAACACTGGAGATTAAAAATTTTAAAAACTTGGAAAATCAGAAATATTAAACAACAAAATATTGAAACAACAAACAAAATAATTAATTTATGAAATTTAAGATTTTGACTTTTAGTGGCGGTATCACAACAGCACCTTGGCCTATATTATCACCTCCCGCCTTCTAAAATAATCTTAAAATTTTTAAGTGGAGAAGATGTTTCCAAATAATTGATCAAAGCATTTTGAAGTTCAACCTTTTATCTAATTATACCCTTATAACTAATATAATATATTTTTCAATTAATATGAGAACAATATTGACTAATTTTATCTTAAAAAACTTTTCAAATAAACAGAAACAGATACTTTTACTTTTTAATTAAAGTAAACATAAAATCATATTAGCTCTGCCTGGTAGCGATAAAGAACACTAATTGTTTCTATTTTAGTTTCCGAAAGATCCCAATACTTATCTAACAGATAAGGATCCGGACCATATCCCACCTTCTCTCCTATCGAACGCAAGGGTATTGTTGTATACAGCAACACTGCTACTAGGTAATGGCTTGCGATTGCTGTATAAGAACGGTTGAGCACTGCAAATTCAGCTGTTAGTAAGCGAAGAGAAAGCTTTATACCTTTAATCCAATTCACGCCGGTAATTCGCGTCGCTACTTCGCAGTTCTTAGCGATTTTATTTCAGTTTCGAACAATTCTAAATAGTCGCACTTTACTTTAGTTATATTTAATATTATTCTGGAAAATAGGAAAATAAAGGCCTGTAGTTCCGAATATCCACGGTGGCCGATCAACACGAAAAGAAAGGCAGAAGGTTACAGGACTCAAAATATAAAGCGATATCTTCATCAGCTTATTAGTTTTCAAGATATTAATTAAAAACTTTCGGCATAATACATAGAATCCTGTCTATACAGACATAACTAATACAATCATCTTCGCCGTAGTAGCCGTCGTCAAGTATCGAGCAGCTGTTGACACAGTAGCAATATCGGTTTCTGCATCTATAAGGTGTCCCATGTAAAAACCATTTTTTAAACATTTTGTTTAAGTTTTTCAATTAAACACATTTAATTTGCATCCAAAATTTCGGGTTAGATTGGGTTAGGTTAGGTTACATAAATTTCCAGTCACTGGGAGGTAGCCGACAACGCTACAACGGTCGTCACATCGCCGATATTCTAAATGCGACACCTTATACATACTTAGGACGAAATCTCCATTGAGTCTTTGGCTATTCAACACTCGACAATGATAGCTACTACAGCAAAAACGATTGTATTAGTTACGTTTGTATAGACAGAATTCTATGTATTGTGTCTAAAGTTTTTAATTAACATCTTGGAAACTAATAAGCTGATGAAGATATCGCTTCATATTTGGCGCGCTATACAGTCCCCGCCCCACTTTGGTGTCGATCAGCCAGCAAAGACATTTGGAACTACAGCCAAATGATTCCCTTATTTTGAAGAATTGCGCACTACTACATACCAAATTAATAACTTTTAGGCCTCGTACAAAGTTTGCTCGGTCATGCACTACTCCTAACCTCATAAAGTTTCTAACCTCTAATCGTAAAAAGCATCAATATATCCTTCAGGCGATCAGTATAGCTTTAGTATACACTGTTAATATTTTTATTCAAAAGTTTTTTATGTTAAATGGTTAGAAATTTTATTTTTTACTTATTTCGTATTTAAGGATAATAAGCATTTATCATCATTAGTGCATAATTTATCAAAAATTCACGTATCCATTACCGAATTAAAAGACATGTGGATCTGGTGATAGCAATTAAGTGTAAAATGAGTACATCATATGCGTAATAGTTCCAATTTATCTGTTTTTAACCGACTTCGAAAAGGAGGAGGTTACTCAATTCGATCAGTATGTTTTTTTTTTGTTTTTTTGTTTTTTTTTGTGTGTTCACCGATTACTCCGAGATGGATGGACCAATCGGAACGAAACCTTTTGCATCTTGTAGGGTACGTCTTCCGCTTGGTCCCATTGAAAAAAAATTTTTCATTTTTTCATTGTTATTGCAAAATACAGGAAGTTTTTAATGTCAACATTGGGCGATTTCAATGACCTTTTAACATGTTATCGGGGACATGATTCTGAACAACTTTTTCATTATGCATAATTAACGGAAAGCTTTAGTTTCCGAGATATTCGTGAAAAACTATTGTTACTACTACATTGAATTCTACGTATGCCTACGTGTCTCTACCGGTGTATGAGTCAGCATGCAGTCGCCGATTCTCTACTGCTTCTTGTATGCATGGATACTCTCCAAGGCATGTACAGTATTGCCTCAATATAAGCAACTCGCTTGGGACCGAACAGTTGCTTATTACGAAGCAGGGATGCTATTCGGCTCGACGAATGAGAGATCGTCAAGATACGTCACTCGTAGAAACGAGTGAGAGATCCGAGGTAGCGGCAAACGGACCTCTCACTCATTTCTCGGACCTTTCACTTTGTGGGCCACTTGAAACAAAGAAGAGGGGATAGCGAGTTGCTTATTTCGAGGCAGAGACCACTTGCCTATTTCGAGGCAATACTGTACCGATTGCGATGAAACCTTTCACATCTAATAGGAGATATTTCTGCGATATCTCACTTGCAAAAATTTATGCAATTTGTTATTGTTAATAACTATTGTTATAACTTGTATGGAACTTGTTATCGTTAAAAACTATCGTTATTGCAATTAACCAATAAGAACGGTAAACCACCTACAAATACTGCTCGTTCCACTAAAAAGTGTGAAATAAAATAATTTTTAACAAAAAATACAACCGACTTCGAAATGCACTAAAAAGTATGAAATAATTTTTACTTCATTTGTACAAATACCCAACAACTATTAATAAAACCTATTTACTCGTTAAATAGTATACTAAATACATTTCAACCTTTTCGCAGGCGGCGCAAAATTAAAAATACCCGAATATACGACGCTGCCAATAACGATTTGATAGGTTGCCGACGACTGAACTAGGATCTTCCTAGTAGAAGAAAGTTTTTAATTTTGCGTCGCCTCCGAAAAGGTTGAAATGTATTTAGCATACTATTTAACGAGTAAATAGGTTTTATTAATAGTTGTTGGGTATTTATAAATGAAGTAAAAATTATTTCATACTTTTTAGTGCATTTCGAAGTCGGTTGTATTTTTTGTTAAAAATTATTTTATTTAAGTGTAAGTTAATTATAGCGACTACATAAGTCAACTTTTAATATACTTTTTAAACAAATAAACTTTCTGATTATTATCTAAGTACACAATAAAGATACAATTTGAACTTAACATTTTTTGTTTTTAGGTATCGTTAATAATTTTCACAATATTATGTAAAATATCTTTTTCAATCCTAAATTTTAGAACTATTGTATATTATCAAATATTTTTTAAATTATACTAAAACTATATAAAAAAAGGTGTATCAATTGGTTGATGTATCTTATGTGTTGGATTCTGCAAAACTATAAATTGTTTTAAAACACAAGATGCGTCACTATCACATACATATTGTGTTTCTTATAATGCCATTGAAATATTGATGTATTTCTTGTTGTTTTTGAATCATATTTTATTAAATGAATTATGAGATGCAACTATGTCATTTTTTACATGTAAGTAGGTAAGTAACAAAGATTTAATTATCTATATAAAATTTTAAACAAAAACTGTCTTATTTATTGAAACACTACTTACGACTTTTAGTTCCGAATTCTCATGACCCACCTATGGAGATGTGTAAGGGCGGAGTATAATTGACAGTGACCCATATGCGATATCTACGAGTTACAAGATTCTGAACCTGTTAAACTTAAACCAAACTTCCTCTGAGTTAGATCTATTACCGTTCGACATCGGTCATTGAGCGATCAGCACTCATGCTTCACATCAAAAGCTCTCACCCAAAAGATATTCAACCCCAACCCCCTGCTAGGATCTTTCCTCTTTGCACGTCATTAGTTAAACGTCTTTCAGAAGGGATTTGTTCTGTGATAGCTCGTTCAAAGCTGCAACGAATGTCAAACTAAGCACCTCTAAGATAAATGTGTACTTTAACTAATAATTTAGTAAATAACTACATCAGCAAAGCTGAAAAAAAACTTTAAAAAAACGTAGCTACCTACTTAAGAAAAAAAATGTTGATTTACATCTTGTTATCTTCTAAAGAAATTAGGAAGTGTCAGGGACGAAAAGTAAACTTGTTATCTAGTTTGTTAAAGATTTACTGAACAAACTGAATTTTTACTTCTCGCAATTTCTGTTAGAACTCTTTTTCTTAAAAAATCAGTTAAATTTTTTAATGAAACTCCAAAATTAGGATTTACAGTCGAATACTTATTGAAATAATAAATTAAAAACATGTAAAAAAAAGACAACATGTTATTGTGTAAATATTTATTTATTACTAATTAAGCATTAACATACTTTTTGCATTTTTAACTAACCTCGCTTTAACTATGAATTCTGTAGCTATTCAAGGTTTCAAATAATAATACTGATTTCGAGATCAACATTCGGATTACTCTGTAGGACTGACTGGCATGGAAGATAAGTTAGAGTATACAATGGTTTCAGTACAACTTTTACAATGAGGTTGGTTATAATTCTATATTATCTTTACAAGCCCGACGAGGAACGTTTCAGAATACTCGGCATTATCACACCACAGGAGAGTGTTTTACAGTGTCATTTCACAGTATTTTAGAAGAAAGGTGATCAACGGTATTATTTAACCCTTGAACAGCGAAATCTGGGTCAATCGTGGCTCAAACTTACAAAACATGTACAAACATATAAACCTAAAGTTAGATGTATAATTTTTAAACGAAAAAATTTCGTATATTGGAAGAATAATTTTTAAAGAAACAGTGTAAAATTGAAATAATGAAAATAATATAAAATTAAGTTAAAATTGAGACTCCATGATCCGTCGTCCGAGGGTTAATAAAAGTTTGTCTTGTTATATTATCTTTGGAACTCTCTGGGAACATTATTGAAATACATTTCGATTGATGAAGAAAGTAATAAAAGAAAATTAAAACAACTTGTATTTTGAATGTGTTATAACGACGATAACACTTCGTAAACCATCGTCGATATTCTGAACAATCTTGAAAGTTCTACGTAGTAAGTACATAAAGTATACATATAATCGAAACTTTTCCTCACTTATTATGAAATTCGAACTTCTAAAATAAGACAGTCATGAAACAATATGGAATAAGTTTTATCTCGACAATGGAAAACTATTAACTAATTATTACCACTTTACAAAGATAGGTTTATATAGTAAATATCTGAATTCTTATAAATAATACTTAGCTGTTTCTTGCTGCTAATATTCCCTGGACAAAACATCTGATATTTCAAATCATACTTCGAAAGACAGAATATATTTTTATCAACGTTTAAACACAGCTATATATTTTTATTTTGTTTCGTCCAAATGAAATTAATTACCTAATTCGTAATGGGGGTACATAATTGCCCACTACCTGATCGTTAATGCAATATTAAAAGAACTTACAAGGGGAACTACCCAAGTGTTACACTCACTTATTAATGAAACTTTGCCAGCTTGTAGAGCTCGTCGAGCTGAACACGCCTATACCCCGTTTTGTGGGCAGACGGCTAATTGTTTAAAAGATATTAATAATTAAAGTTAGTTACTACTTACATTGAGAAGTATGACAGATTCACACATACAACTCGCAATCTAGAGATCCACGGTTCAAATCCTTGGTTCCCAAAAAAATTTTTTTTTTCTTATGATAATTTTTATGTAATAGTTATTCAAAAAGAGACAAATTATCATATAAAAAAAAAAAAATGTTGGAAATCAAGGATTTGAACCGTGGATCTCTAGATTGCGAGTTGTATGTGTGAGTCTGTCATACTTCTCAATGTAAGTAGTAACTAACTTTAATTATTAATATCTTTTAAACAATTAGTCATCTGCCCACAAAACGGGGTATAGGCGTGTTCAGTTCGACGAGCTCTACAAGCTGGCAAAGTTTCATTAATAAGTGAGTGTAACACTTGGGTAGTTCTCCTTGTTAGATTTGTCTGCGACACTTTTTTTATGATATTCCGGTTGTAAACTTTTGATTAGAAAATTCGCATAAAATGTTATCGTTTTTTCACATTTGACTTCATGACTTTTTCTATTAAATATATACAATTAATTTTACATCATTTATTTATATTTTTATTTGTTAAATTCGATAAACACGCGTAACCTAGCGTCATTTACCACGACAGGTCATTTGACAGGTTGCGGTACAAATAGGTACCTATATATTAAATCTCGGTACGTGTAATGTTAAATAATCCTTTTAAATGTATAGAAGATTGACAAAAATCGAAGGTAGCGATCAAATAGTAGACAATTACCCATCAGAAAGACAAAATGTCTTCTTTGAAGCGGTTTTTCCTAAATGGGACTCATAACTGTAGCAGCTATCTCGGAGATCTCGAAGGAGAATTAAAACAGACGTGCATATTTTGCCTCAAAATTCATTTAACAATCAAACAGGTTTTATTAATAGCTGTGGAGTATAGAAATTATTTTATACCTTTTTACACATTTCATTAATACATAATTGTTACGTAGTTGTATAAACGAAATATAAATTATTTTACACTTTTCAGCGCATTTTGAAGTCGGTTGTATTTTTTGTTAAAAATTATTTTATTTCACACTTTTTAGTGAAACGAGCAGTATTTATAAGGTGGTTTCCCGTCTTATTGGTTAATTGCAATAACGATAATTATTAACGATAACAAGTTCCATACATTTTTGCAAGTGGAATCATCGCAGAAATATCTCCTATTAGATGTGAAAGGTTTCATCACGATCAGTACATTCCTTGCATCGCTGCTTCGTAAACGCCGAAAAATACATATGTATAAATGAAGCATTACATTTTTTGCAATAAAAGTCATTAGGAATGAAAAAATGTAACATATTTTTTACGGGACCAATTGGAAGAAATACTTCACAAGATGCAAAATGTTTCATTTCGATTGGTCCATCCATTTCGGAGTATAATATAACATATTAGGCCATTAAACAAGGAAATATTATATTATTTATTTAATAAACAACATCAGGTGTCTCCTAGACTTATGATATCAGTTACGTCCCAGAAAAATGATAATTAAGGGTTAACTATATCTTTACTTATACAAGGTTTGCGTAGGGTATCAACAATTCAACCTCTGTAAATTGAATAGATACCTGGTAACGAACCAGAATCGTTCTATTCCCTGATAGCATCACGTGTATTGCATTCGAAATGACCTACACATTAACGTGTGCTCCCGCATAGGGCCGATGTTCATATCAGATGATGCGACATGGCTATTCAGTTCGCCAACGTAAATGCCTGAAGCAGCGATGCGTAATATACGCTCCATTGATTTGTTTTACAAAGGCTGCTGGGGGACATTACCCAATTGACACACGTCGATTTTCATGCAATTTTAATATACAGAATTATGAAAAAACATTTGACATATACTTTTTTTGTTTGAATTGGTGAAAACAGCCCTCAAAGATTGAAAAGATTGAAAAACAAATGTTAATAAATACTTTTAATAAAATACTGTTAATAAAACTATTAGTTGTAAAGAAAAAGTTCAAACTGCAAATTATTTACATCTTTTTAAATACTAAATTTTGTTGCATAAGCGGATTCTGAAAAAATACTTAACATACTTTTGTTAATTTGTTAAATTAAATATTAGTTTTTAACTTTCAGTTTATTATAATAAAAGAAAATTTATAATAAAAGAAAACTAATGATAGCTCATTGTCAGAGCTATTTCTAATGGTTATGTTCTAGCTTGTGTCTTTTAGATTTTACTTTAAAATTCATTTGAATATTATCTTTGATTTTTTGTCGTAGTATGTACGTACGTGCTTTTTTAACGCTCGATTTATAGACTCTGAAGTTACCTTCGCAGTCGTATCTAGATGCAAACTTACTAGAATTTATTTCCTAACATCAAAAAACCCTTTTAAGGTGATGCAGGCGTCGAAAACTTTACCGACAGTCCCTAGAAAAGTTCCTAGAACGTAGAACCCACCATTTTCCATAATAATTGTTTATTTGTATGTATGCTTCATTATATACATAACGATTTTTATAATATTACTAATAAAATTTGAAATATTTGATAATCAAAAATTCCTTTTAATTATCATTTTTTCTTGATTAGAAATCGGAGTTTGATTATAATCCGCAAAGTTCCGATAAACTTTTACACCAATTATGCAGATTGATAATAATTTCTCTCTTCTGTTATATGTAGTTTCCGCACATTTTCCTCCCATTTGTAAGTAATAATTTTCAAGCACGCTGCTACGATTAATCATTCTTAAGAAGTGATTCAAACATATTTATGTCATAAATCTTTCTGTAAATTACATACAGTTGAGCACAGAAATATTCGACCACCAGTAGAGTTTCCAATGTTATGTTAAACCCATATTATGTTTTATATTTTAAGAAAATGTAAAATAAATGTAAACTGTTGCCTTATAATTCATAATTAATAACAGTACAAAAACTATTTATTTATTATTCATAGCAATTTGTATAATAAGAGAGAAACGACATGACAGCTGTTTCTGAGGACACAAAAATATTTATAAGTGACATTTTTATTTTGTACTACAAATGGTTGTTCTTACGAAAAAGACTTTTTCCCAAACTATTTTTTGAGATAATTGAATACTTACTTTTACGTAGAATATCATCAAGAAATACTAATTTCCCTACCCTGTGGGTAGAAATACACTCAAGCTCACCGCGTATAGATTTGCATATCGCCAAGAGCGACTAATTATAGGAACGGCGTTTTAATTCATTTTCTGCGTAATAAATTCGTTTTAATAAAATTACAGAATTTCAAAATTATATACAGAGGAAGGAGTGATAATCTGGTCCTCCAGTTTTATTTCTTCCTAAAATCTAATTTATAATTTATAATTTATAATTTATAATTTATAATTTATAATTGATGAAAGATAAAATTAAAAGAAAAATAATTTCATTGTATTTAATATGTATTACAAAAATAAGTCATTTTTAGAACATTTAAAAGAATAAGGATAACATAGCTCCCTTATTCTTCTTTGTTACATGATGTGCATTTACTACATGCTCATCATTTACATATGAAACACTGAATCCATATTTTTCCACGTCGGTCGAATGTGTATGTATTATAGTTAATATATTATACATTATATTGTATTATCTATATTATTGGAGGACAATGTGGTCCTGTTGATAATGTGGCCACATTGCCCTAAGAGGACCATACTATTCTCGATTTTGGTGTATCCTTATCTTTGAAAATATCAGTGACTGAATAATTTTACTTGTAAATATCGATTCTACATAGCTTCTATCGAATATATTACAACACAAAACACTTTAACTTAATTTGCAAGAAATATTTCTTTTAAGAGAGAATGAAAAACTTATTTGTCACGTTATGTTACTTATGGACCTTCTTTTACGGTAGACTAAGTTCCTTAGAATTATTAAAATTTTAGAAATCTGCCATTATTAAACTTTTATGATCTGGGATTCTGGAATTTAGAAAATCTGAAATTTTGGAATTTCGAAGTTTTGAAATTCTGGAATTTTGAAATCTTGATATTTTAGAATGTTTTCCACATTTTTTAGAAGCGATTAGCCCAGATTTTTAGTGGGAGGAGCAGGTTCACCCAGCCCTTGCCTAGTTATTCCAATATTACCACCCACATTACCATCCACTCTACAATGTTTGTACAATGTAACAATACAACGGCTTGTATTGATAAAGATCAATGTTTTTATAGTTATAAACATGATTTTTTTGTTAATTATTTTCCTTTACCTTGAAGAAAGAATAGGCGGTTGTTTCTTGAAGTTTGCACAAAAGCGGTTTATATGTGCCCGGCGTCTCCAAATATATCCCATACCGATATAAAGCCCCAACCAAGATTTACGGCTGGTTGTAAATGCAGACCGTTCTCTGCAGAACAACTTAACACGTTTGATCCCGTGGTAACAGGTGTAGCTCAGCTGCGATAAGACGAAGTCGTAAATTAAACTATCAGGAAGCAGCACGATTCATGTCGCGACGCGACGTCCAGAAGCGCATACTGCAATTTGTCCTAGGGTTCCATTTTGATATTATTGGATAGTGCACAATAACACTACGTTTCGTTGTGTGACTGAACTGGCATTGCAGCTCTTTATCTCTATTTCGTGAGTGGTTCTACGGTCAGGATTTTCACTTTGAAGCATTAATCCTTCCAAACCACCAGACGGATCAGTTTGAAATTTGGTGTCAAAACAAAATCACTACTAATATGTATTACTTTCACACTGCACATTGGTATACCCTCGTCATCCTGGAATATTTCGTCATATATCACTGGATTAGTCTGTCCTCCCCAAGAATCTATCAGTAAAAGGAACTGTACTTTCTGTATACATGGCTTTAAGCAAGTACTTAAAAAAACTTTATACAATGCAGTTGGGAGTTTTCCCGATTTTGAACAAGTCACAACGTCGTTCTGGTATTTGGCCGAATACTCGTCTACTAACTTTTCAACACTCGGTCCAAATGTGCCTCTTGCAGGCACACGAAAACAGCAAGTAATAATTTTCCCAACAAAGTGAGAGCGTATTGGGCTGTATAAAAATGAGTCAGCTTATTCATGCTCTCAGGGCCCGCGCTAGGGGGGCGCGCGGTCGGGCAATCGTCCAGGGCGCTAGATCTGTAGAGGGCGCCGCAGCCCGGTGTCCCTAGTATGCGAATATACCGATATTTTCTGATTGTCTCTTCTTTCTATCTACATCTCATATGTAATATTACATATATGCTATATATACTGCGACATTTATGTCTACATCTTCCCTGACGCGTTTTTTAACCCCTGAATGGGCGCCACGATAATCTTGCCCGGGGCGCCAATATTGCTAAAACCGGCCCTGCATGCTCTACCTTTGGACGGTGACTACTTTTGACCCTCGGTGGGTGAGCATTCTATCGAAGATGGATTGATATTGATAGCCTGTTTGGTTCGTGTTGATAACGAAATCCGAATTGAGATTCGGTATCAGAGCACAAGCTTGTGTACGAAAATTTTCTGCTGAAGCCCACGTTTCCTCCATTGTGATTTTCCGTTGCCGGATGCCATGCTTCCGTTTGAATTGCTTCACCCAAGTATCAGACGCTTTAAATGCAAAGGCACGAAACTGGCATGCATCAGCTAGCACCCACTGCTGCAGGTTTCGTATAGTCACTTACTGACAATTGTTCCGAGCTTCCTAGAAACGGTCATTTGTTCAGGAATCGATGATAGCATATTTATCAAATACGGTCCCACCACTTTTAATGTGTGCTTTCCACTTTGCCAGATCATCCATACGTTTCAAGCGGGAGCACCCTTTCTTCAGTAGGTTCTTCAGTGTCCAACTTGGATGTGCTGTTGCAATATTCACCACTTTAATTTTGTATTCCAGTGGAACATATTCTGTTTTCATCGTCTTCTTCTCTGGCTCATAATCTTCGGACGAACTGTATCCTCCAACTTCTTCGTACGCGTTCTCCTCGTCGAGTTCATCCTTCATAAAAAGTTGTTCGCATTCGATGAGTTTCTTCTTGCTCAACATTTCTATCGTATGATAGTAAATTTCTTCTCCCATGAGAATGGCCCTGTCATTAATGACTGCTGAAGGTTGTGATGCAATCATGTCATCTTGAGCAAGGAGCTCTTCATAACACACCACGGCATCTTTCAACTGCAATCTCGCAATATCATTGCGCACATTTTCTTCAGGGCACACCGATTCTTGTATTGTCGAATGCACGTCCACAAACTCTACGTCCGACATTATAATTTCTTGGAACTTTCTAATACAAACTTGGAAGCGATGCTAAGACAGTATCAAGAAATTCCAAATAAATATTTTTATTAAATGCTTTCTAAACAGAAATAAAATATTTGGAACGTCAGTTAAGAAAAAGGATGTACAAGAGAAACCCAATTTCCACGTGCTCATTGACGATCTAAATCGTAATTTGTTTTACCTGAAATTTAATTTTCTTCTAATTCAACTCGCATAAAGATTTATCTTATTTCTTGTTAGATGTAATGAAATGTAAATTACGATGACCTAATTCGAGTAGGATTTCCGCTCGACAAGAAGAAGGAAATTTCCGGCTCACACGCCCTATTCATGTTCTCGGATATTCATACGGGACAGTGCGCGTACAGGAAAGTGTCATCCGCAGAGTTATGTAGCATACATTCTCGTTTCAGCTGAGTAACGAGTTCACGCGAAAATGTAGTCGATCTTCGACATTTGTAACCAGCTTCTTCTTATCAGAAAGAACTTCTATAACGGTAAATCATTTTCAAGTACCTATATATATATCTCTAGTCTTACGCTGTAGGGTAGATGCATCCAATATGGAACACCACAACATTTGTAAATTATTTTCCTTTCATACAAAAAATATCCATACAGATTTGTAGATCTCTGTTAACACTATATAATTCCCTGTTCTTATCGTGCAACTTTTATTTGACAATTTATTCTTCAGTTTCTATAAGTTGAAAAATATTCAATGTGTAAGCTTTCACCGATCTTCACTCTGTATATATGTTACCGTATGTTACGGATAGAATCTGTCCGAATAAATGTTTATCTATAAAAAACCACAAAGAGGAATATTTAATTATCCGAACCTAGTAAACAATTTCAGGGTGGTACACGGCCCTTCGAGAGCACTGGATCCAATGCAGTAGTGCAGGCCTGTCCAAGTAGGGGAATTCACTCCTAGAACACATGTTTTGGGTCCCCTTCCAACGCTGCTCCTTCAAGTAAGATGGGACCGAGGAGACAATACCGCCGCTAGGAAAGACGGAGAGACGGTAGTCGGAACCGTCCCATCTTACTTGAAGGAGCAACGTTGGAAGGGGACCCAAAACATGTGTTCCAGGAGTTGATTCCCCTACTTGGACAGGCCTGCAGTAGTGCATGGGTTCGCCTATGCCTAGAAGCCTTTATACGCACAGGGAAACCTGTGGCCGTGCGTTTGCCGTAGCACCGAGAGTGGCAAATGTCACCGTAATACCGGAAGTACAAAACTGCCCGGGAGTGCTGACCCTTACCATAGCACCGATAGCCCAAGCTGCTCGGGAGAGGTAAGAACCGGACACAGATGAACTAGCTCGTACTGTGGCCGGAAGGCTGTTTGCGAGATCAGTGGCGATCGAAAGAGATTCGTGGACATGCCACAGGATTTGGAAATACTCAGCGCGTTGGGGTTCCGTAAGAAGAAAAAAAAATGTCTCGACGGTCCGGCACTAGAGATCGGTACGGAGCGCAAAACTAGGCGCGAGAGTTGCTTTGATTGGTGCGTGCATATTTTCCGATCGGCACTCTTAGAGGTCCGCGCTAAAAAACCAGGAGCCCCCCCCCCAAAAAGCGTGAATGCATGCATGTTACACGTCACGTGAAGAAATCTGTATGAATTTTTTCTTTAACAGGAAACTGTATTCGATACGGGAATTAAAAATAAAGAGTCATCTTTGGTATTTGTACGCGTCAAATATTATTAGAGTCTATCGTTACTGTACACCGTGTAAGACCGAAATCTGGAAAATGTTGACATCCTCCAGTAAATGTCAATATTCACCAAGTCGATTTATGTATATCCGAAATATTTGCCAAATATCATTATTTCTTACTTACACCGGTGAATGGGTAAATATTTAGAATAAGGGAGCCACCTCCAATTTCGATCACCTTGAAATATGTTGTCATCTTCGAAAACACATGCTGGGATTACAGAACGGAAATCTGATGGCAGGAGTGGGAGCGGCAGTGGAACACGACACGGTTAGAAGTGCAAAAGTATTTATTATATAAAAATGAAATTCCGCCATGCGTTCCGGAAGTAGAGCTATTACAATCGAGCGATCTTAGCTACAAATCGGTGGGAAATCCACTAGACAGTTGGCAACCATTACGCGCGCGGTAACAAAATCGGAGGTGGTTCCCTTATTCTAAATATTTACTATAATTTATTATAAAAGAAAAAACATAAGAGAAGTTTAGGTTAGGTTAGTAAAACTGACGAACATCAACAACACAATACACCTCGTGTTGCGCTAGACGACTGGATAATCCTGTTCAGACGTATCGTCCGACATTCACCAGAGCTCATCTGTATTTATCGACATCTGCCGGCGAAGGTCCGAATGTATAATAATACTGAGAAATATTCGGTCTTTCGCCGTCGTGTTTGGTATCTGTCGACATTCGCCGGAAAATGTTGACATTCACTAATTTCGGTGTTTCACAGTAACATACAGAGTGTCCTAGAACTCATTTTCACCCAGTGAAGGGGTGATTCTGAACAACTTTTTCCTTTGCGAAAAAGTTGTTTGAAGCTTCGTTTTTGAATTATTAAGGAAAAACACTGACCAATCCGAGCACGCATAGCGTGCGAGCTCAGGGACGGCAGCGTCAGCCACGAAAGCGGGGCTTGACGTAGATCGCGAATTCTGAAATTTGGGAATTTTAGAATTTTTAAACTTTAGAATAGTGATGGTCCACATTTGTAGAGAGTGGCCAGTCTAGACCTATAAGAAGGCTAGGCCCACTCTGACCCTTACCGAGTTGCGTCAATGGAGACTTCATATACTGAAACGTCTCTTGCACAATATCATCATTCTTTCTTTTTATTATATTGTACTTCTAAACTGAACTTCTAAAATTAAAAAATCAAGATAGTATAAAATACAAACTTAAATTAAAATTGGATCTCTCTTCAGGGTCCGTCATTCAACGATTAAAATTTAAAATAAATCAACAATTTTGTGTGCCCCAAAGTAAAGGTCAACCTTATTTTTAAAAAATCCAATAAAATACCAATTAATTTTTAGAGAAAGGGAAATCTATTTTTATTTTAAAGTGTCATATAAGTATAGATTCATTTAATTTTCCTAGTTCAATTCTGCGAACAAAATTGGTTCATAAATGATTGGTTCTTTTGTTCACAGAACCGGCGCACGTACTCAAAATGTAATGTTCTCTGCGGAGAATATCCTGTGCGACTGGAATTGAACTCTAATTCGGGTGAAATGCGACCAAGGCAAAACAGCGTCTTCATTGGTACCAGCTCGTGTTTGCTTCCCGGCAGCCAAGGTACACCACGTCGTACAAAAAGTGCGCTCGACCTTCAGTTTCTGGTTTTTTCGGAGACTAATGCGGAAGGCTCTGGCGAGCAGGATGCACCGAGAAGCTTCAAACCAGCCAGTGAATCCACGAAACTTTTGCAACGCGAACGAAAGACTAGTATCTGCCAGTTCGACAGAAACGAGGCGATGAAACCATCTTTTCGAGACAGAGGAATGAGCATTTGTCAATTCGATGCTGCCCCGAAATTATGGCAACGAGATCGCGGGATGAGTATTTGTCAGTTCGACACATCCTCGAAATTATGGCAGCGAGACCGCGGGATGAGTATCTGTCAATTCGACAGAATGGACGTTCTCGCCCGGCCATTACAAAGAGACCGTGGCGGTAGTATTTGTCAATTCGACAGAATGGATGTCTTGGCCAGACCGTTGCAAAGAGATCGAGTGGGTAGTGCGTATCACTTTGATAGAACGGAAGTTTTGGCCAAGCCCAACTTTTCTTTTGGAAAATCATTACCGAGAGAGAGACGCGTTAGCATGTGCAACTTTTTAGAAAAAGACGAGGAAGCTGCGAAAGCTATGCAAAAAGAAAGACGTTCGAGTATGAATGTTGAAAGAATTCCAAAGGATAATCCGTCAATCGAGGAAATAGGAAATGATACGGAACAGCAAGAGATATTTGCTAAGTGCACACTTAGAGAAAAGAAAAGTAACATTTATCAACACGACCAGCCATCTTGTAGTAAGACAGCTGACCTCGTGTACGGATACAAAGCTACATGCGTGTAGCATCAGAAAATTACGTAATTTATCTTGAGGGAACAATAATAATGACAAGATCAATCTACAAATTAACATTTTCATGGATGTTTAATTTACACATAATAAGATAAACATTATTTTAAATGTACAGTAAACTTGTAGAAAAAGCGTTCCTTCTGCGATTTCGATGATTTTTGAATATGTTGTAAAATTCGACATTTTAAGCAACTTCTATCCGTTGTTTGTGTGAGTGCACGTATACAGTCAATTTCGTAGAATCGATTTTTCGTCTCGATAATTGCATAAATAAAATTTTCGCGAGTACAGCACGCACGGCTAGACTTCAGTACAGGTCGGTCTGATCCGCTTGAACGCTAATAAACACTTTACGTTGAGAAAAATCGTATTTTCGAAATTGTAAGATTGAGACAGACGCTGTTGTAAGCAAACAACGTGGCTGCCGAATGCTGCGTTCGGCTGCATTTTAGCAAATATTGGACGATTTAATGGTTTTTTCACCGATAGCACACCAGACCGACCTTCCTTGAACTAGCACAATATCACTGAAATTCAATTTTTCAGAATTTACCACTTCTGGAAGACGTAAAACGAAATTTACGATTTGCACGCATCAGACGTCAAATAGACGGAAGAATAGTTCACTGATTTTCCGTCAGAGGCATTGATGGTATATTTGACCACGTTATCATCGGGGTCGATAAAAACAGAAATCAGTCGATAAATGTAAATTCTAATTTGACACCACCAACGGCTATGCGAATATAGCCACAAGTAAGGCATAGTTGCCGCCACGTATTAAGACTACTGTCACGTTGTTGCCACATCTGTTACAATTGTAATCATCAGCATAATGAATCGGCTCGAGCCGATTTTGATTTCTGCCAGACATAGAAAAGAATAGTGCGCTCGAGAGAGAAAGAGGTCCGAGAATGAAACAATACATATACTTAATAATGTGTGCAACCATAAAACTGTTTTATTCATATTTATAATCATATTTTTTTATCAATGAAATTACAGATAGCATACTTGAAATGGTATGCCAGAAACATGAATTATAAAACTTGCACCATATACAGTGAAAACTCGATAAATGTAACTACATATTACTGATCCACTCCGCAACTGTTATGGAATAGGAGAATCATTTTTCGAATTTGATTGTCTAGTCAGTAAACACTGACTAAAAAGGGTCAGTAGCTAAAGACGAAAAAGGGACTGAAACCGGAATTTATTCCCTTCATTTAAATGTCCCGTGTCAATGTGACCATACTAACGTAAGTACGCTACCATAAAACTTATAGGAATGAAAACTACATGACATAATAATTTCAAGAAGGGAATAAGAAATAAAGAAATGGTTGTCATGGTAACCGACGATGTAAACGTCGCGGAGAAAGAAGAGGCATTGTTTATATTTATTGATTATATTTCAATCAATAAATATTGTATATTACAGATCAATTTACATGTCTTTATTTTTCATTCTTTTCCTGAAATTATTAATGCTATGTAGTTTTTATTCCTATTAGTTTTATAGTCGCGTACGTTATGTGTATTACAGAGTCTCATCGACTCTGTCGTAGCGTGTGACTATATTTCCGCCGATTGGCCCTACGTTGTTTCATTCATGATACTCCTTCTCTTTCTCTCGTGCTATCCTTTTCTATATCCGCCAGAAATCAAAATCTTGCTCGGCTCGAACAAATTCATTTTGCTAGATGGTCACAGATGCGGCAACACTGCAATAGGACTCTCAAATGATGTGATTTGGCAATTATGCCACCTCAGTTTTGTTTATTATTCTGCACAATGACGTTAGATGTCACACCGTCAAATTTCTCAATTATGTGTTTTCATGATTGGCCGATTCTTTCCAATGGCGCTTACATCGATTCGGCGGAGGCCTCGAAGGAGCCTGTGCCCTTAATGAATATGTCGAAGTCGCTTAGTTTCGGAGATATTCACAAAAAACTATGAGTACTACTACATGGAATACGTATACGTCTGCGGATGTGTGTGCGTCAGCAAGCAATCCTCGCTAATCTACTGTTTTTGTCAACAGCACCGCGTGACCCGACTGCTATCCATATAACGGGTAAGCTTAAAACTCATACTAAATTGATTTCAATAATTTCGTCTGAATATTAATTTAGTCTAACCTTAATCCACTGATTAGATGAACTATAGGGTGTAGTACCAAAGTGCCTAGGTGGTCCATCGACACGAGCTTTGGCGGGGAGACTCCAAATATAAAACGGTATCCGCAGCAGCCTATTAGTTTCGGAGACATTAATTAAAAACTTCCGGCATAATACATAGAATTCTGCCTATACAGACGTAATTAACACAACCATCTCCGCCGTAGTAACCACTATCATTAAGTGACAAGTAACCGATGACACAGTAGGGGGCCTCGACCTGAGTATTTACAAGGTGTCTCATATGCATTATTTTGTAAATTGTGACTCACGTTTACTTTAGCCTCGTCGTTTTA
This sequence comes from Osmia lignaria lignaria, assembly GCF_051020975.1. Lineage (NCBI taxonomy): Eukaryota > Metazoa > Arthropoda > Insecta > Hymenoptera > Megachilidae > Osmia > Osmia lignaria. The sequence continues at coordinate 1,159,434 of NC_135037.1, read as the reverse complement.
CTCGTTTTGACGTGCTGAATACGAATATGGTTTTCGTTTTTGGATGAAATAACAAGCTGTTGAAATATTCGCAAACAACTTTCTTACCGATACACAGAATTTTACCCAAGAGTGTGAACCTGCAGCATAGTCACAAGCATAGCTATCTTCTGTTTGTATACATATAAATGGCGAATTTCTCGCTTATACGTGTATGAACAGAAGGTAACACTTGAGTTCGTCTACGAGTATGGTTAGGTTAGGTTATATTTCCTGGGGAAGGGATACAGAGGGAAGAACTTCGCTCCTCCCCCGCCCTAAAACGGGAGGATAATTATATTAAAAAATTGAAATTATTTTAACTCGCTTAGCAAAAATGCAAAATAAGGAGTTATAAACATTTGAGCTATATACAAAATTTCGGATTAAGTTCGGTAGATAATACTAAATGCAACGCTCATTGCATTGGCGAAATTCTGAGTGACAGACCCTATATATACTCATCGTCAGATCGAGGTCCCCTACTCTGTCATGCTCGGTGGTTACTACGGCGCTAATGGTTGTGTTAGTTACGTTTGTATAGGCAGAATTCTATGTATGCATTGTGCCAAAAGTTTTTAATTAATATCTCGGAAACTAATAGTAAGCCGATGATACCACTTTATATTTGGGATCGTCTACCTGCTCCCAACCAATTCTCCTGTAGTAACTTCACTAAGGGTTCTAAAGTTCTAAAGAATCACGCGTGTTGACGTTTTACGTCGGGAAGTCTTTATTCTATCGTAAGTGCCGATTTTTACGATCGTGTTTCGGCACGTCGGGAGGTCTCGCGCCTTCTCGATACACGACCCTTGATGTATGTACTAATTAATATGTATATCGTTTACCGACTACCGATACTATACTCCAAATTTCATCTTGATCGGCGACCAGTCGTATTCGGAACTTCAGCCCAAAATTATTGCAATGAATAAAGTTTGATTTTTAAGTTCACCCGTTACATGTATAGGAGGTTGCCGGCCCCAGTGCCGCTGTTTACAGGAACAAGGAAGTGATGGCTGCGTACACTGTTACAGACGCGCATACGTATAGGTAGAATTCACTGCAGTGGTAACAGCTTCTCTTCGTTAGAAAAAAAAAGGTGCTTAAAATGTCAAATTTTTACAGCACGTTCAAAAGTCATTCGAAATCGGAGAGGAAGCGCCTTTTCTACAAGTTCATCAAATGTACTATACAGTATCGCTCAAAAATCGTTGGGCACTTACTAAAATTTTACTAAGGCTTGTTTTTATATTTTATGTAATTATTCATAATACGGCCAGGACGCTTAGCGAGTAGTAGGTAAGCCGGGCACGAGCGTACGCCGACGCCCGAATTTGCGCGTGTGCACTTTTTTGGGCTCGAGATACATACACTGAGTCCCATCGAAGTTGTCGCAGTGAAGTTGGCGCACTAACACATTCACGCCGCGTCGGTGAGCCGATCGGCGCGGTGCATCGGCTCACCGACGCGGTGTGAATGTGTTAGTGCGCCAACTTCACTGCGACAACTTCGATGGAACTCAGTGTACATACACCATCTCGGACGAACCATTGTGAATGGCGAGGTACTTCTCACTTACAAAGTTTCTCGCCGTCACGCAGCTGAATTCCTTTCACTTGTTAATCTGATTTACAACTCCCATGCATCCACATCAAAGCATCGCGTTTAGGATAAGGAACTCATAGGATTTCCGTACTACACTGTATTTTACGGTGTTACGTGATATTGTTTGCCCTTTATACACGTGCTCGTAGACCAGGCATGTTCAGCGAGATCGTCCGGGCAGCAAGTGCAGTCGGGCCTGTCACGGTAACCGCGCCGTTGTTATCAATGATACCTCTCACCATCGCTGTTATGGAACTGCGAGCGCATATTATTGAAGGACAGACGGTACCAGGTGGCATCGTAAAGTAAAGTTTACACGGAAATCATGTGCGTTCCTTGTCCTGTACGCGATGCTTTGATTTGGAGGCACGATAATTGTAAAACAAATTAAGCTTTGCTTGCAAAAGCAAATGACATTTCGCTGCGTGACTTCAAGAAAGTTTAAAGTGGGGCATCCCTACCGCTTCCAACAACTCGCCCGAAGCAAAAATGTATCTCCAGCCCGTAGCAGTAAAAAACGTACGTCAGCGGACACCCGTGTCCGGCTCGTTATTTGCTGGCCCATCGTTGCGATGATGACCCCCAACACTGATCGATAGTCCTAGTATAGCTATGCCTCTGGCAAGTCCGACTGTACTGAGGTGCTCGTACAGGCAATCTGCCTGAACTTACCCAGAGTAGGGCCTTTTCCATGTTTTAATATCTTTTTGCAGCTCTTTTAACAGAAAGCTTTCTTGTGACTCCAGCGGTGATAATTGTTAAGGTTTTTGGGAATATGCGTGAATAAGCGCAGCACAATAAACTTTGTAGATTGATAGCCATTAACTATTATATTTTTGAACAAAAATGATATGATATAAAACTTAGTAAACGTATTGTGAAATTAGAACAAAAGAAGAATGTAACGTGTATCATAAAACAAAAGACGCGGTTATTTTGATTTAAATAGTCGTGGTGATTACATCCAACAATAATCATTCAGAGTAGCCTGAAAAAATTTAATCTAACTTAATTCAAAAGAATTGTATAGGGCGAAATTCACTGCGTCCACGCCCACGTAACAATTGCTTTGATCTAAGTTAGGTTAGGTTTTTTAAAGCTTTCCCAATTGACTATCACTGTCGAGTCATAAAAAAAAGCTTTTTACAATTTGGAAAAAGTCCTATTCTGAATAATTACCCAAATAGTTTTTGTACAGTTGTTCAAAAAATAGAACAACGACAAAACTTACGGTGCCTCAATAAAAATTGCATGCCATTCCATAAAAAAAAGAGTGCTGATTTTGAAAAAAATCATTATTGCTAACAATAAGTTATAATTTCTTCGATATTATATGATATACTTTGAAACATTATTTTTTAATATTGCTACAAATAATAGAGATATTCTGGTGATTCACCCTGTATAATTTAAATAATTTACGTTATATACTAATTAAAAATTATTAAAACAAGCTAGTGTGTTATGATTTTTGAGCGACACTCAGTTTACGCAATTAAAATCTCATTTAATTATATCATTAAAAATCAATAAGTGGAAATTTGTTAATTTGATACTTTTAACTTTACATTGCATATTTTTCACGCGAGATCTCGAAAATTAGCATAAGAGCAGTTTGTTATCACTTTTAACTTGATACAAAAATATTATGTAAATAATACATAATTCGTATGTACGAATAGAATCAATTCTTAATAATCTGAAAATTATTTTCTGTCGTAAACGTTACTCACTGATGCATTTACTAAAACAAAAATATGTATTGTACAGGAAAGAAAGTGGAAAAACATTTCACTTGGTTTTAAGAAAATAACGAATAACTGTGCTGTGTTCAACGTTTACTTGCGATCAAATCAGGCTTGACTAGGGAAAATAGCGATACAGAAGAAATAGGAATTCTTAAAATCTTAATTTTGACAATATTAATATTAAGAGTTATTGAAAAAAATTAAATATAATTTTTCATTATTAAATATTATAAAATTTAATATACAACTGAAAATTACGAATAACAAAATAAATATTAATTCTTTTCACGCGTAGACGCTTATATGCAAGTAGTGAGAGGGCACAGATCTATAGTGAGAAAAATTTCCACAAAAGAGCATCACTGCTCGTGAACGGGCACTAACGACCAAGAATGAGCTACAGGAGAAGAAGGCGACGCGTCTGCTAAGTTGAGACTCCTAAGGAATTGGGTCTGATTGGTCGGAGCTAGATGGGCCAGACTTAGACACGCACACTTATACAGTTGACCCACACGCATTCTCGCTATTCGCTCTCTAGGTTACAACTACTAGTAGAAACTACTACTACTACTACTAGACGAGGGTTCGAGGTGAGGATTAGGCGGAGCGTTTCATACCTCGAGTCTCAACTTAGTAGACGCTTACTCGTGAGCGCTCGCATGCCCGTCCGCCCGAGCAAAGTCTGCCCATGCCTGGTCAGAAAGGAAAGAGGCAAGACTAGTGAAAGCATACAAGGAGAAGGGTCCAGAAATCAGAGAAAGCCTACAGAAGGAAGAGGCCTGGGAAATCACAATTTTTACTGGGGAAACCTGATTTAATCGCAAGTGTTTAAGCAAATATAAGATCACAATTTACCAAAAATATACAGTGCAGTTAATGTAACAGTAAAATAATAGGTAATGTTCCTTCAAAACGTATCATAAATTCATTGATTCGTAAAACTAGTAATATATAGAATGTGACAAAAAACTCGTGATATGAGTTTAAACTATAGATCAGAAATTATAAATGACTCAATTTAATTATTTTATTATACTACTTAAGAAGGCAAATACACTATTCTAAGACGCCTAAAAAATTTTAAAATTTCTTAACCTTTTTCATTTTTTCGTTTTTTCAATCACTAAATAGCTTAGAAATGTTCAAAGAATATAAATGCACCTTTCAGCTTTATATTCTAATTTTTAGAAAAGTAAATGTATTGCAAAATGACAAAATTATTCGCTAATTCAGATACCTCTTCAGAACCTCGAAAATCTGATTGGGACCGCTCCAACACCAGGTGAACAGGGCATTTGCCCCGAGCCCTATCTTTAAATACCTTCACATTTGACAAAAATTAATTAAATCGGATATTTTATTTACAGTACAAGCTGAATGGGCATAATTGCAAAATACTATAATCATCAAATTTCACAATAAATGATAAATATACAACATGTGCGTTATGTTGCAATTTTATCAGAATAGATTTTAATGTTACCTGTTTCGAATTAAATATTTTCGAATACTTTTACTTTTGCCACCAGTCCTGCACGTGATCTCTCCGATTCGGGACGTCGGTATTACAGCAGTTTTTTCGTTGGGCCTGGTGGAGCCACTTGCGTGTTTTGTACGAACTTGAAAGGTTTAATTCTCAACTAACGTGCGCGCAACACGATCTAGGAAGGCAACAGCGCCTCAAGTATTTTTACAAACACATTCAAACGCTCATCTCGCCAGAAGCATCGCGACGCCTGAAGAACGAAAGCGAAACATTGACGCGTGTTTAGAGTGAGATGTACGGTGATCATGCTATCCTTCTTTCAACCCAAATTTTATATAGCGCACCATAGCACCTATCGCTGCTGAAAAATATATACCTACTCTAAAGAACCGAAGGAACGTGCAATCTGAGAATTATTTTTAGAAAAAGTTATTAACTTCTTTAAATAAATGTTTTTTAATTAATAAAAGTATACAGGATACGTCATGCAATTGGGACGAGTTATATCTTAAATTTGGTAAGAGATAGGAGAAAGCTGTTTATGTAAAAGTTCAATGGTATATAATGTCTATTTTTCTGTGATTTCATTTTCTTCGTGATGCAACGATGCACTCAAAAAATGTAAATCCACTTTTTATTTAAATGGAATTGCATTTCTTTTTTACTTGTGTCAACTCCTTGAAACATTCTGCATAAAAAAGTACTATGGTACTATTTGAGCTAATATGTAAATGGAGGGACCTCACGTCTATACAGTAAATGCTGAATAGATGGAACAGAGATTGGGACCCAGACGTTGCATATATCCAGCCAGGGTATCGAATCTCGGATTACACGCGACGACCAGGCAAGCGTGAACTTAGAGAGGGACTGACAGTGGAGGAGAGAGAGAGAGGTCCAATGATCAATGGAAAGAGCCGAAACATATCGGTGTGACTAATACTAATTCAATTATAAAACTTTTATTTTTGACTTTTTTGTACTGAAACTTTTACTAGCGCATTGGTGAAATTTTTCTGATTAAAATGATACCAAACACGATATAGTTTAAATGGGGCAAGGTTTGTTATGGGGCGCTGTAAAAAATCCAGGCGGGCAGCAGTCAAAACTTAGCGAAAAGGGACAATCTCAACATTCAGAATGAAAGAAGGACAGCATGACTGTAGTGCGTCTCACTCAGCGTTCGGGCGTTGTTGCCTTTTTCGCTTGCCTTCGCAGCACAGTACGAGTGACGTATCAAGCTAACGCTTGATTCTAACTACGATTCCAAATCAGCAGCCTTTCTACTTAGTCGCCACCTTCTAACTACTAGCTGAACTAAATTTGTCACGTGACTTGCTCTGTATTATCCAGATAATGGTGGAACTCGTTTGTGGAATGCAATCGCGATTTTTCGTTTTTCATCCTTATATGAAAATATTTGAGGCTGGGTGAGGGCTCATTTGAAAAAGGAAGGTTCAGTGCAGCGCGCTCGGGTCATCGTTTGAGTCACAAAATTCTTTTAGTGACCTAAAAATACCTTGGATTCTGCGGATGTATTTTTTCGATTTTTCCTCTACTTTGAACACTCATATTATTAGATATTAACAAAATCTCGTTGAATCATGACCAGAGCGCGCTGCATTGAACCTTCCTCTTTCGAATGAGCCCTCACCCAGCCTCAAATATTCTCATATAAGGACGAAAAACGAAAAATCCCGGACCCCTTTTTATAGTAGAGTATAATTTTTCGTCAATTTTAATACTTATGGAAATGGTAGTAATTTCAAGAAAAAAAGTTCTTTTTACCTAAACAAGAAAGTTAACTTTAAACATTTCTAAAGAGTCAAATAATTAAAATATCAAAAGAATTGTATGTAACATTTCAAATTGTTGTTTATAACATTTCAAACATAAATAACAATTTTAAAGATTTATTTAATGACTTTTAGTAATTCATGTAAAAAGTTAAATAACACACTATTTTCATACAGCAGTCTTATGTATTTAATCGAAATTAGATCTAACTAAAATAAGCGTAGTTTAAGAAATACTATTGTTTTATAAAGTAATGCTTTATATTTTAATTTTTCATAATTTCAAAAATGATAGTTTCTCTTTAGAAAGACGCAAACAGTTTATTCAGTTATTTGACACCACCATAAGTACTTGTACACTTCATTATTTAACAATTTATAAATTAAAGTTTGAATAAAATCAAGATTTATAAAAATAGTTTAATAAATTTTGTTGAACGTAAAAACGAATCCTTCGTGAAGAAAGCATAAATAAATCTTTCTTATATAAGATATCTAAAAATGGTTATACAATCTAAAAAACGACAGATCCTTCATAACAAAATCGATCGAAATATCCTATATCATCTTGTAATTTACGGATTTGTTTCCAAGATATCACCCACAAGCATTTGAAAATCGTGTGAAATTGCTTTCATATATAAATGCGGGCATCAAACGACGTGTTATCTGAAATCAGGGACGAATCCAAGCGGGCGTTTCCCTAACTTGTCCCTTCAATAATGATGAAATTAATCTTAAACGAATTGATTTATAGTATAAAATAAAATTGCTCTTTTTAATATTTTAATTCTATTAAATTTTAATATTTTTTATATCTAACTGGCACTAACTAGCTGCACATTCCCAACTCATAATCAAATCGAATATATCTTATACTTACTTACAAGCAAATGATCTTAATTATCCTAGTTCGATTTTAATAGACTGTTATGAAATGATAGCACATAAGTTTCTAATGATACGTATGAAACATTAGGCGTAGACACTCGATAATTTCAGAAACATAAACAATTAAGGATCAACAGAAAAAAGAAACAAAGATACCGCGATAGTCAAACAGCCATTTTAACTTAAAAAGATTTAAAGGAGATAGCTATCCAATACGTTAGCCGAGCCCCATGGTCCCGGCAAATTTTCGATTTCTGATCAAACTACTCAGCGGATTTTTACGCCGATCGCATAAAAGTCGATACATGTTATTCTGACGATGTTTGAGAATATCAAGAGGTGTGAATATGTATTTCATTTCACATCTGCAAATAACAGCTACTTTACGGAAAACGAATTTTTGCCGAAATTGAATTCTTGAAATCATGACTTTTGGTTGATATTGATGTCGATTCTTGTAGATTTGATGATGCTGATTACGAATATGCGATCGGCGTAAAAATTCGCTGAGTAGTTTGGTCAGAAATCGACTTTGAAGATTTTCTTCATTTTTTCATAACGGATTTTGACCAAGTTCCCATTTGACGATTTTGATGCTCTTGGGCTCATTTGAAAATTATTATCGTCTAGTTTAACATATCCGGAAACTAGGATGCCGAAAGCACGATTTCGACCACTCCCCATAGAGCCCTATGTTAAAAGGGTCAACTTTGGCCGCCATTTTGACCATGTTCACATTAATCGATTTGGATAAAACTTGGTACAGATCATCTATACCGCAGTTCACCAGAGTCCATAACTGCGACGCGCAGGTTGGAAGATGGTGGGGGAACGCAGCGAGCTCTCCGCCAATCGCTTTCCCCTTCGTTTGTAAGTATCGCCAATCAGGGCGAAGATGCGCGAAGAACGAAAACTGGTCTTTGCGCAGTTATGGACTCTGGTGAACTACGGTATAGGCGGCCTATTCTATGGATTCCATGGGATAAAAATTTAACCTAACGTATTGGATAACTATCTCCTTTAGCGATTTCGCAGTTCAAAGATTTTGAGGCAAAAAATCAATATTTTCTCATAATCATTTTTTATAAATATCCTTTATACAATTATACAAGGGCATACAGAGCTCGATTTTGTATTTTGGCCTTCTGAAACCTTACAAAAGATACATTTTTGTAAAAAAGAAATTTTACGATTTCGGTATACTTTTCCTGAATATGAATATCGTAATCATTATACGTTTCGCTCAGAATTGTGTTTGGAAAACGTAAATTACTTTTTGGTGTTTTACTGCTAATCCACTAAAGGTGCTGCTGTTACTCCTGTAGATCCTTAAATATACGTATTTTCAAGATATTAAATAGAACTAGAAGTTATCGAATTTTTGTTGATAAAATAAGATAGCTATTTGGCTCATAATAAAAAATTCTGGGAAAGATTTTCATTCAGCAGAAGTGTACTTTAAACTTTTCGATTTGTTCTGGGGTGAAGAATCTGCAGCTTTTGGAATGTACAATCTTTTTAAGATACCTTAAATTGATAAAAGGATCAAATAAATATCTAAAACTGATTATATAAGAATTAGAGGAAATAGTTTCAAAATAAAACATTTATTAATGAATGTAGATGTACATATGAAGATAGAAATATAATATGGTTCTATAAATTATTCGTAGTTGAATCCGGTACACTTGAGGTTTCATATTTATTTTCTTTTAACTACAATAATTGCCATTTAACTATGGCGGCAGATATTTGAAGTGATCAACTTCTCTATCCTAATCAGTGACTAATAAGTTATCTATCAAAACTATGCGAGTACCCGAAAACTCTGGTCGGGAATCTTTTACAGGTTCGAACGGGACCTCGAGAATTAGTCCAGCACATAAATTTATTCAGGTACCCGTCATTTCGTTACCCAAATCCGACTTGAAAACCGAAGCTCGATTAAAAATTTAAGGTAAGTCTGAAAAATCATGCTTCGAATACAGTGTTGGCTTCCAAATTGAGTTTCGAGTTTTAAGTTGAGTTCGGGTCCCCAAATTACAAGTACCCAAACGAATTTAGGGGCCGGACAACTTTCAGGGTCCTACTCGCCCCGATCTAATTATAACTTGACACAACCCGAGGCTCGAGTACCCGAATTTTTGAATATCCGCCATTTTTTAATTTTGTATTCACTTTTTTATTATTATACATTTACTGGAAACAAAATTATTTCAAAATTTGAAAAAATGTAATATTATATGTTTCAAATGTCATAAAATGAAGCATTATCTAATATTCTAATTCAAAAGTGACAGATTCAACAAGGGAAAGTAAAAAAGATATTTTGCTAAACACAAAATAAGTGAACATTCAGGTGTTAAGAGTGAAATTTAACTAACAGTAAGTTCAATAAAAACGAACGTTAGCGGTTTTAATGATTTCATTTCAAATTATATAAAATCTTTATATAAAACGTTGAAACAGTATTAAATACATAAAAATTGCATGTAATTGATACAATATACATAAGTTTTAAAGTTATAAAAATTCTAAAGTTGAAACTTCACGTCCATTTTAGGCTGAAAGTAGACGTTTATAATTACAAGTATCAGAAGTGTTTAAGACAACTTGTAACTTGTAGAGATGATAGATAAAATTTATAAACAAAGATATGAACTATTTTCTTAGGAATTACAATTTATAGATGGTTATAAAAAAGTATGCGTATACATTATATTGCTCCATTATAAGCACCTCCAATTTTAAACGTTTGCTATTTTCTCAACAAAATATTAAAGTTATGGAAAGTTCGTTAAGTTTTCCTGTAGAAAAAAGATAATAATACAGTAGAACCTCAGTTATCAGAACTAATTCTGTTTAGAATGTTCAGGTAATCGAACGATTTATATTAGAAACAGATTACGTACGAAAAATTATAATTTATTACATAATATATGCATTTACTCATCTTTGTCCTTCCAATCTTTTTAAGCTCGCAAGTTGCATATTTTTTTTAAAGTTAATAATTCCACTGGGTACTTTCTTTCTGTGCTTCATATCATCTCAGGACTATCATACATAACCCGCAGTATTTACCTGGCTGATCCATGTTCGGATAATCGAGGTTCTACTGTAATAAAAACTGCAACTAATGATATCCAGTTTTGACTGTTAATAGTCTTTAATTATGAGGTTTATGTACCACCTCTTTTTTTTAAATACATATACATATAACCTTCAATGTACAGTACCGAACACAGTAGGCTTCCTAAAGAAAAGTAACGTTATAGGAGAAGCAGAAATTCTCAAAACCTTAAAACCTCCAAAACGTCTGCTTTGGAATACGTCCTGTTTGGATGTGATTTTTGTTCGATATACGACTCCTGTTCCGTATACGACATAAATTTTTTGTGTGAATTTTACGTCACTTGTTTAAATAGTGTTTAAATTATTTTACAACCCTATTAATATAGGTATAATATCAATAGGAGTTTTTTGTTACATGAGAACGGATTAATCATTTTTACATTACTTCTTACGGGAAAGGTTGGTTTGGTATAAGTCCAAACATCAGGAACGAATTAAGGTCATATACCGAGGTACCACTATAAATAACATATTTTTTTAATGATTAAATGTATGTAACTGAAACATATGAATAACAAAGTAAATATTATTTTAAATTTTCCCGTGTAAACGTGTATATACAAGTAGATAACTACAGACTTGTATAGGCTGATCTCACCAGACTAGGATTGTGTGGCCCGACTATGTAGTTGGGTCTGTTCGAAAAACATCGGGCGGGCTCGGGCGGGCTCGAGCGGGGGTCCGATACATGCGTGCAGTCGGATAGCACGACTATTTCGAATTCGGTCGGGTACAGTCGGGCTGATTCAGATGCCTGCCCGAGCCCGTAATATCGGGTACCCGCACATCCCTACACCAGACGACTCAAAAGCATATCGTCGCAATAGCATGAAGAGACTCAAGTCGCTTATGTGTCATCGTTATTTAGGCGGTGATGTCTCCTGCAACTGAAACGATTGTGTGAGCGAAACTGTGTGTTATGAAAAAAAAGTCCCCTTTAAATGCTGGGGAAAACAAAATAAAACTATCTTTTTCGTTACACACATTTTCACGCGCACAACCATCTCATCTGTAAGAGACATCACCGTCGAGATATTGATGATAGAAAAGGAATTTGGACCTCTTCGTGCTGTAATGGCAGCATTGCCTTTGAGTCCATTAGTAAGAGAATCATCCTCTATATGGGACCTCTTCCATACATCGTCACTTTCTTCGGAATTGCCTGTGTGGACGGACGGGAGCCTAGGGAACGGAAAGCTAGAGAGGACCGAGAACGCGGAGAAGGGGAAGCTTACGGCCTGGGTCAGAGCTCGGAGCATCGCCATTTTCCCTAGGAAAGCCTACCGTGCTCGGTACTGTACATGGCATTTAAAACTTCCACATTTCGGATGGTTTTTCGTTATTTATAAAGTGGGACGCAATGTATGTAAGTACGTATCGCTAATATCAGTTTTGTAATCTTATCGATGTGCAAAAGTTCATAAAAAAGTCAGTATCATACCTCGGAATCTTCTCTTGCAAAATAAGTACCTACATTCTCTCGTAATAAGAAACTGTATTGAAAATGTTCTTATTCAAAATATTCAGAGAGCGTAGGATGGTAAACCGAAAATAAAGGAGTACACAGCTCACTGCGTCTCAAATATGCGCCCTAAGAAATTTATGGGGACGATAAGTTATGGAGATAAGGTTGGTTACATTAAAAATTATTCTATTGCTTTAAAAAGAATAGAAAATAGAGTTGAAGCTTTACCTTGATACTTATACAGGGTGTCCCAGAACTTGCATAACACCCGGAAATGGGGGGTTGCTGGGATGATTCCGAACAACTCTTCCCTTTACCAAAATGTTGGTTGAAACTTCGTTTTTGAGTTATTATTTTAATGGAAAACACTGGCCAATCAGAGCGTGTGTAGAGCGCGCGCTCAACTACGAGAGCTCTCAACCGTGTTCGGTCGTGGACGTGAACAAACGCATTGGTACAGCGTGCGTATCAAATGAAGCGTGCGACAAATATTACATCGTCTTAAATTATGAACAATGTGGAATTATTCGTTATTCATGAACAACTCACACTGTGCCAATGCGTTTGTTCACCGCCACGATCCAACGCAGTTAAGAGCCGACGCTCTCGTGGTTGAGCGCTAGTGTTAAGCGCCAAACACTGATTGGCCAGTGTTTTCTGTTAATAACTGAAAAACGAAAATTCAACCAACATTTTGGTAAAGGAAAATGTTGTTCAGAATCACCTCAGCAATCCCCCATTTCCGGGTGTTACGCGAGTTCTGAGACACCCTGTATATCTAAAATATAAATAAAATTTATACAAAATATTAGATGCCTATAATGGAGTGGTAAGATACTTACTGTATATTCAGTAACATGTACATATGTATATCAGTATCATAGATTTCTTAGCTGTTCTATCAAAAGAAAATGTTCTATTAAAAATTACGTTAAAATGAATGAATAAAAAAAATTACCTATTTCAAGATCATGTAAGCCTTAAATTGTAAGGAAATCAGACTTGAATAGTACGGGTATTTTATTCTTGTACGTAAATTATCCGTTATTTGGCTACGGTATATATATTCTCTTATCATGGTCATTTACTGCAAGAATGCAATAGATATACAACACAAAAGCTATTGCAATGTGCATGACAAATGTGTTTTATATTCAACAAGACATCCATTCTGTTAGGTACCAATTCAAAATAGGGAACATTTTGAAACATGTACTGATGTGAAACAAACGATACACATTATGTATAGAGGGGAAGGTAGGAAAATGACGATATTATTCAAAGAATTATAAAAGATAAGAAAAACTAATTTACGAATATGTTCCAGAAATTTGTAGACGTTATTTGTACAAAGATCAAATCTGTATATACTCTGTATTTCTCTTTTTATTATTATTTCGTAAATAATATTTACTGAATAAATTAAATACAAGAAAAAATTGGCGTAATATCGATCACTTCTTTTGGTGATGGCTACTACCTTGTTGTGAATGATTCCATTTAGAGATTATCTTATCAAGCGTATAAGATATATGTACTTACATTGTACAGGGTAGATCAAAAGTTACTCTCTGATTTCTTTCAAAAAATAAATAGAAAAACAAAGAAATTATTTCAAATACGTTTTTCTAATTAGATAAAAAAAGAAATTGTATCAATTCAATGACTTCAATTCGACAGTTCATTTTCTTAAGACGTTAAATGAAAGCTTGTTCTTTCTTCAGTGAGATTATGTTTTACCTAGTTCAAAAGGTTGAAAAATAGTTTGATTAATGCCTGGCAACAAAATTACTTTAATCTTGAATTTTATATTTTAATAAAACCTTTTAGGTGAAAATGAGTTTCATTATTCATTATCACGTAAATTTCCATAATTTTCGCACAGTGATATGGTTTGGTTAAACTTTTAAGTTTAACTTTATTTATGAAAAATAAAAGAACGCAATAATTTCTAGAAACGAACTATGCGACCTTTTGACCCACCCTGTATTGTAGAAAATAAAACTTCGTACTTTATACATTTTGAATTTACCTTCGATTGGATGATGAATCGAAACCATATCAAAATTTGAACAAAAGCAAAAGGTGACGTTACCTCACATTTCAGCAAACACTGTAATGATTATAAAACTAATGAAAACTTTTCAATATTTTTTTATATTGTTAAAATTTATCCACTAATCATCATTACCCTTCCTTCTCCTACTGCAATATTATTAATTTATTAAGCTTCGATTGGTGGATCTTGTGTTATACGAAATCCAAGAAGTCTGGGTCAATTATGTCTCATACTTACAAAATATATACAAGGATATCAACTTAAAGTTAAATGTATAATTTTTAAACGAAAGAATTTCATATATTAGAACAATTCTTAAAAGAACAGTAAATTTATACAAATGAAAATAATGTAAAATACAAAATTACCTTAAAATTGTGGTTCTCTCTATGATATGTCGTTCTCGGGTTAATCGTGAGCCTTGTACAACACTGTAATAATTATGTAATAATTCAAGAAACAAAATGTACGCATTATTGTATAGAAGAAGAAGTATAGTCATTAAATCCTGTAATAAATATAAATTTTACTCTGGATTATTAAAAATTAAAATATTCAATAAGATAAAAATTTATTTGCAAATATATACAAATAAATTTTACAATATGATCACATTAATTTGATCTAATATTTTCTTCGATTGAGATCATTGGTACCATCCTTTCTCCGAAGGTTGTACGTCGCAATAATTGTACAAAGGTAAACGAAAACTAAAAAAGATTGAAAATAAGCAATATTTTTAACAATGCAAACAAATTAATGTAAAGGCATAGTTAGACCTGCTTGCAAATAATACGTTTATTATTTATTAAATGAAACATCTGTTTGAGTGGATATTAGATATGATTTAATTTAAACAATAATCAATTTCTTCTTATCCTTTTCTGAACTTATGTACTATTATTATTATTATTCATAACATGTATATATTCGGTTTTTGTACCTACTTATAAATACATAGTTTTAAGTCGATCTCTTAATGAATATTATGTAACAAAACAAATTCTTTGGTGTATTTAGCATAATTTTTATAATTTAAGGATCAGAAGCATTGTATGACAAAATAAATAAAAAATACCTTTCCATACTTCACACTTACGTTAATGCATTTACATACAATTAGAATCGTAAAATATTTGTATTATGCTTCGAATAAAGTATTTGTTTGTAAATTTTCATGGTTTTGAATGGAACGCGAGACAAACTATAGTATCCCAAGTACAAAATTTTTCACTAAATAATGAGATTTCGAGGGTTGTTTGTGGCGCTAAAATCGAAAGTAGTGGTCACTCTTCACGGAAATGAGTACAGTAGACTATTGATAATAATTTTTCGCTGACTTTCTGCATCGGCCTATTTCTTCCAGATGTACTTTCACCAATACTAATCACGTGTCCCCAGCATTCATAACGAGGGGAACTACCCAAGTGTTATGCTCACTTATTAATGAAACTTTGCCACCTTGTAGAGTTCGTCAC
Source organism: Osmia lignaria lignaria (assembly GCF_051020975.1). Lineage (NCBI taxonomy): Eukaryota > Metazoa > Arthropoda > Insecta > Hymenoptera > Megachilidae > Osmia > Osmia lignaria. The sequence continues at coordinate 1,143,753 of NC_135037.1, read as the reverse complement.
CCTGAACACGCCTGTACCCCCTTTTGGGGGCAGACAGCGGCTGAACTTTTCTTCAGGGGCCCAAAAATTATGGCCTCCTTTTTTTTATCTTCTTGAAGTATTTAACGAGTAGAATCTAAAAATCCTAGTTTCAGAAGTAATGCGTGTGTAAAACTGAACGTTTTTCGCGTATTTTACATGTTACTTCGACGCCATATTGACTTGTAGCCTGGTGTCGTCCAATGAGTGGAGTCGCCGTCGGTAAAACAGAATTATGTACATAAGTGGCGGCCTAAACCCGGTGTACCTAAGGTTAGTTGTTTTTTTATAAACAATATCCCCTCGGATTTTATAGGAACTGATAGTACTCACACCCAACGAATAGAGTCCAACTGGTGGTCGACAAGTATAACTTCTGAACCGATGGATTTCGCGCCTTAAAACTAGGATTTTTAGATTCTACTCGTTAAATACTTCAAGAAGATAGAAAAAAAGGCCATAATTTTTGGGCCCCTGAGGTAAAGTTTACCCCAGACGGCTAATTGTTTAAAAGATGTTAACAATTAAGGTTAGTTACTACTTACATTGAGAAGCATGACAAACTAATACATATAAACGGTTAGCTTTGCGGCAAAACGCTTGAATCGCAATCTAACTGTCCACAGTTTAAGTCCATGGTTTCCAACTTTTTTTTTCTTTTTTCTTTTTAATGACAATTTGTCTCCTTTTAAATAACTATTACGTAGTTCCCCTCGTAAAACATACAATACAGAAGCAAACGACGCAAACTTCTCAGTACCATAACCAAATAGAATCACAATAATTTTTCTCACAATTCAGAAGATTTTCATTTTCCCGTGATCCACAACGAAAATCCTAACGTGATATAAAATTAATCATTTTGTAATATTATATTGATGAAATCTTCGACCTCGGGCGATCGTTTGTTTGGAATAGGTCGGTGGGGTTCTCGAGCATTCTCGAGCGACCACTAACATGACTAGTGAAATATCGGTGTGAGTCAAAAGTGACTCCGGCACAGAGAGAAATCGCAGTAGTCGGAGGGTTATATTAATATTATCAAAACCAAGGTTTTGAAAATTCATGCTTCTCTATGTCGCCATTTTCTCTAGAGAAACTTGATTTGATCGCGAATGTACATCTAATTATAATTACTATTCATTATAGCGTAAACTCTATTTATTCCGTAATATTTTTTCATTTATTTCTAGCAGGAAGTTGTCAGATCCAATTTAGTTACAAAAAACACATATATACTGTATATTGGAGTAAAAAGCAATAAAACGATTAGCCAGTTAAAATTAGTGTAATTTTGTTTTATATATGAAAATTATCTGCATTCTTCTTCGTATTCCTTCTTTATGTACTACATATTTCCCAGAAGATAAATACAACATTAAGGGCACAGGCTAGAAAAATGACACTTTAACAAGACTTACTTTTTACGTTATTTTATATAAAGACCTGTTAGAAATTTTAAAAATACAACTGTTAGAGCGGACCGTGCGCACCTCGGCAACGGTATTTCACGGTTACTACGTCACGGGTTTTCCACACAAGGACAAAGCGTCATAAACTCGGTAGGAAAAGAGCCATGGTGACGTAGGCGTCCTCACGGCTAACGTTTTGTCTACAGGACACTCTTATCTTGATCGTGGACGTGTCCATATCGCTGATTAATATTAAAGTACAAGTATTAGAATAAAATCCGAGTTCCAGTGTTGATTTAATACGCCCACATTTTGCAATACGATCCTATCCCTCGCATTCTCGTAATTTTCTTACAAACCCTAATGCTATTCTTATAAAAAATCATTAAATTCTTATAGTTTCTGTGCTGAAGTCTGCATCTCTTGGTACACTACTTAAGAAAAAACAAAAGATGTGGAAAGATACGTAAATAGGAAAAATACAATTTTTCTTTGTCCCAGCTATGTAGGTACCTACAACTGACAATGAGTTCCATCGAAGCAGTCGCAGTGAAGTTGGCGCACTAACACATTCACGCCGCGTCGATGAGCCAATGGGCGAGGTGCCGACGACGCGGTGTGAATGTGTTAGTGAATGTGTAGCCAACTTCACTGCGACAACTTCGATGGGACTCAGTGTACGTAACTATAATAAAACTAATAACTATTGTCGAACCAAGTTTTTATTTTTGGGTATCAACACGTTTTCTTACATCGTTTATTAGTATTGAATCGTCAGTAATATATTTATATCATTGTGTATTATCCTCGTATAAATACAATATGAAATAATAACTTGATATAAATATAAACAATATTAAACAAGTAACTAGAGACCAAACCACGAACTAACAAGAACTATCATCAAGCCAGAAGAGTATTTCGTTAAAATTTAGTATTGTATCTTTGAAACAAAATATTAATATTTATTTATTTATTATTATTTATTTGTGTAATGCCTGATCTATTATTACCTCCGTGACTTGCGTACAAATCACGTAAATATTAATAATTAACAGAAAAGTTCTGAAAATATCACAGGCATATCAGAGTTTACGCTATGCCTCCTTATATTCATTAATCGTAAGTACTATAACAGAACATTTCATTACGGACGCATTTCATGATGATACGAATTATACAAATGCATGGTGCACAGAGCAGTCATGTCCAAACATAGCAAGTTTATTCTTAGGACGAATAGGATTTGAGGACAACGCCCTCCGAAGAACTTGCTGACCAAACTGGAAAACATCGTTTATTAACATTGTTATTTATAACTATTAGATATAAAAACAGTGTGTAATATTATAAGGTTGATGTTTGATTTATGTTTATGGTAATGGACCATTGAGTGCGATTCCCCTTCTGTAAATATATACCTAAAACATAAGGAATAAGTAGGAAATATTATAAGTTGAAAGATCAGTAGTGGTATTTTCCGTTTCTTTTCTATAATGATATCCATGTCTAACAGTCTTTATTGTTTCCATCACTTTATGCCGGATAAAATTACTCCACATAGCCGGGCTGATATTGTCCACAACTTTCCGCGATAAATTCTCCATGTCCAATATGCAATGTATTATTACTTTTGACGTAACGTTTAATATGCGCCAAAACTCATGGACGTGCCCCCAACTTTTAATTTTTGTTTGTCGGTGAACTTATCCATGAAACCAGCTCTGACAGGGTAGCCAAAATGGTCAACGAACAAATTACGCTGGTTTTTAAAACCATCGTTCGTAACTCTTTATATGCTGCATTCGAATATTGGAATTCTTTTTCTTTATATAGAAGTTGATTATGATTTCCTTTGAAACAGATTCAGCAATCTGAAAATCAAATTTTTTCATTAAAATCTTATTAAAATATGACAGTAAGGAAATGATTAAAAATATGAAATCAAAATTTATTTCAGTTTCTTACCTTTCCCGGTTAATTTTTCTGTGATAGTGATTCACTTGTTAACGCTTCCATTATAACTGGTTTGTCAACAACACTATGATCAAATTATGACTAAAATTGTAATTATAAAAATTAAAATTCTCTAAAAATCCGGGATTTGAATCGCACCGTATGCGACGCTGCGCAAGTCACCATGATAAAGTTGGTGCTCAACTGTTTCCAACCGTTGATAACTAAGAGAGAAAAATGAGGAATAACATATGACACCGACGAGATACTGTACTCGTCGGTGGTGCCGTGTCTACCCCCTTAAAGAATCATTGAACTTATCCTGTGTTGGTACATTAGAAATTGGCCAAATTGTTCCCTCGGGCACCGACGAGATACTGTTAAAGACTGCTATCCTTATGGGAGTTCGCGGCGGCGAAAAAATTCGACGTTTTCTTACGCCCTCTATAATATATTGCGGCCGCAGTAAGAAACAGAACCAGAATCAGTGAGTTTACCAACGACGAGGTTCGGTGCTGAACTGTATCATGAGACATGAGATGATATTTTATCTGGTCGATGCTATTATTATTTCTTCGGTGATTCGAGTTAAGTTCGTTTTACAAACCTTTCGGAGATACTTTTTAAGACGTAAAATATTTTAAAGGAGGTAACTTAATAACCCTCTTTAGTTCATTGGAAATTATTTTTTTAATAAATGACGAACCCTAGTTCTAAGTTTAGGGTATGTGTGTTTAAGGTAAAAGAATATTCATTTAGAAAAAATAATGAATAGAAAAAAAAATTAGAAAAACAATTATTTTCTTCTAATTTCATTTAGAAATCATTTAGAAATAAAAATGAATAAAAAATATTACATAGGTTCTGTAGGATATAATCAATAATAATAATAATGTAATAATCATAATAATCATAATAATATAATAAGTAACAGGTGTCGAAAAGAAGAAAAATGTATTTCAATAAAATCTTTTATTTAATAGTAAGTAAAAGCTGGAAAAGTGCAACAAAAGATTGGCTGTATAAGTGCAGCATCGCTATCCTCTCCACTTGGGGGGACCCTCCTAGGCGAACCGAGACGCTTGACCAGGAAGCCGTGTACATACATAATATGTATGATCCGAACCGTAATATCGGTGTGACTAATAGTAATTCCACGATAAAACTTTTTTATTTTTAACTTTATTCCATATTTGATTGTGAGTCGAGCAACACACGGTGCGATTGATAGCAAAAATTGTAAAAGTAACTAAGTCGCGGTATTTTCAGTGTTAGATTTGTATTCCACGAAGAAATAAATATCTAAAATTACCACAATAGTATATACAAATTTGTCCATTGCTTGACACAGTCTGCGACCTTTCAGAATATTCGGGGTCTGTTTTCTGTTATAAAGTCTTGCCATAAAACTTTGAAAAAGAAAGGACAGTCAATGATGGGCCATGATGGGGTATGTGCGGACAATGACGCACTCACGATTTATTCTTGGAGGGAGTTAAGTTGAACGAATAAAAATATTTTTAATACAAAAAACAGTGTTATTAATATGTTACATAAACAGTAACACTACTTTAATTAGGAACAGATTTTGGAAAATTTTCTGTTGCTCTCCCTCCTTTTTCTTTGAGGGATGCTAGAGCCCCTTAGCCCCCCTTGAGTGCGCCAGTGTCAGCGCAGGTATGCAAGGACGCAAGCTTTTAAACGTTTGGGACGTTCGACTCTGTTCACCACATGGCAGAATAAGGGAATACTAGTATGTCATTCTCTGTTAAAAATGTCTACTTCCGCTACCTGTGAAAAAGGTAAGAATGCCCACCTGTTAACAGTCTGCTAAGAGACGAGTATCTGTTAACAGTTAAATGATATTTTTGGTTTAAGAATCATTTTATAAATATAACAGTAATTTTCGAATTATTTTTTATTCAATTCTTCTATTTTTTTCAGAATGTTACGTACCAAATAGTCTTATTTTTCATATATTTATGTAGTATCGATTATTACAATAAGAATGTAATCCAATTATAAGGTAAAATATAATTGTTTTCCAAGCAGCACCGACGAGATGATTATTGTACTGTGGCAAAGCTAAATCATCTCGTTGGTGGTATAACAGTTTTTTTCGGCGGTACAATGGGTAATATCACTATTCTACATTATCCATCATTCCTATTTACCGATCGTACCCCACTGGGCCCACTTGGCGTGCCGAACTTTAACACAGGGGTTGGCAGTCTTTAACAGTATCTCGTCGGTGCCTCGGGATACGAACTTGATTGTGCTCCTGCGTTCAGAGATTGCTCGAGATTCGAATCAATAAGTACAGAGGGCATTCCATGCGAAATCGGACACCTTTCGGAGCACCATGTCAGATTTTGCTCTTTAGATATATGTATTGCAGTTCTTTTAGTCATATATAATCGTATCTCGAAGGATTTTTAAAATTAATTGATCCGTAAAGGGGATAAATAGGACTACATTGTCCCTTTTTTTTATCAGATTTTTCAATATTCCCCTACTATTACAAAATTGCATTTGTTTAAAACAATTGTAAAGTAAGCGGTAAAAATAACTTTTTTTTAACTGAAATAATTTTTATTAGGTACTTACATGTTTCCACTTTAAATACCTAAACGCTCATTTCTATCAGTTTGTTAGTCCTGCAGTTATAATTTATTGAAAAAATGCAAGTACTACATATATTTGCAAACAGCTGTAAAATCAACAATTTGAAAAATTGTTTAAAATCCTTCGAGATACGTTTATACCTATATCTCAATTTGAGCAAAATCCGACATGGTGCTCCGAAACGTCCGATTTTGCATAGAATGCGCCACAGTGAATAGTTGCCGGAAAGTAGGTACCAACGCGGCTGCGCATACGGACAAAAACAGAGATATGTTATCTGAACACGATAAAGATGGAAAATCCCAATAGTAAGCCATAGTAGGGGTAAAAGTTTATCCCACGTGCCACTACATGACATGTTTTTGTAAGGCTGACGCATCAGCAGTTGTAATCGAACCTGTGACAGAAGTGGCGTATTTTTCTTTATAAGTCAGTGTTTCTGTTAAGGATTGTACTGGAATAGTTACTAGAATAGATAAGTGTAGGTGTTACTGCGAATTTTTAAAATACATTAACTTTACATTCTTCGTAGGCATAATAATGCCTGCCTAGATGGATAAAAATCTTTCCACCTTTTTTTTAAACAAACTTGAACGATTACAATTCCATAAAAAGAACGGGTGAATTTGTAGATGAGCTACTCCCTCTCCGATTTTGATGATTTTTAAATATGTTGTGAAATTCGTCATTTTAAGCAACTTTCTTCCTCTAAGCTATATGTTGGACTCGATTAGTTTGCAAGATATTCGCGAAAGAATATTGTTACTACTACAGCGAATTCTGCCTATATGTATGCGCCCGTGGCCATGTGTGTGCCGGCTCTCTTGCCTATCGTTTCTGTAAGCAACAGCGTGTGGTCCGACTCGTAATCATACAACGGGTGAGCTGAAAAATCAAATTATAACATTTGACTCGCGTGGTCGGCCGCGCTGGCCGGAGTATTAATATAATCTAATCTAACCTAACCTAACCTAACCTACACGTATAAGTAACAAAAAAATAAAAAAAATAAAATAAAATAAGTCGTTGCATTAGTTTTATCTCACTGATATATCCGATCTCAGATTATATTATCTCGTGCCTCAAGTGTCATGTTTCCACTGGAGATAGCATTTCGGGCCTTCGCCTGGGTATGTTGTTTTTACGTTTCAAGTGGTCTCCGAACCTATCCTTTGAACGGCAAGAAACCGACAATTTAAGCCGAGTATCCACCTGTATCAAACGCCCGTATCGTATCACCGTTCCGAACCTTTTGAATAGGCAGACGTTGCCTCGTTGCATGCCACGGCGTGCTACGGCTCGGACAATATTTCTTCGTTTCTTGAAAGAAACTCCTATAGACGAGAAGTTTCGATTTCCTGCATGCTATTTCTTTATTGTAATTGTCCTAACCATATCGTGTTTGGTATCATTTTAATCAGAAAAACGTCACAAATATCTTGGTAAAAGTTTTATAAGAAAAAAATGAAAAATAACAAAGTTCAGTCATTGCATTAGTATTATCTCACTGATATATCCGATTCCAGATCATATTATCTCGAGCCTCAAGTGTCATGTTTCCACTTGACATAGCATTTCGGGCCTTCGCCTGGGTATGTTGTTTTTACGTTTCAAGTGGTCTCCGAACCTATCCTTTGAACAGCAAGAAACCGACAATTTTCGGATCGGCCCGTTCCTTCACCTCCGTATCACAGCCCAATAGAACTTTCGATATTCGGCAACGGAAAAATCTCTGGATAATTAACATTGTCCTTTTTTAATAATCACAGAGGTTCTTATTAACATTGCTCTTTTATGTACAGCGTATCACCGAAGATAATTGATCTGTTTAAATATATTTAGACGATAAAATTTGTCTAAATTAAATTAGATTAAGTTCATAAATAATTTCATCGATTTTGAAATGAATCCAATAATACTGCAAGATTTCAAATAAATTGAAACTCAAGTGACGGCATGAAACGCTATGTCAAGTGCAAACGCATAAACCTTTCCTTCGATGCAACGGCAAAGAATCGACAAATTTTTCGGATGGGTCCGTTGCCTCCGTTCCTTTGGAACGGCACGCAGCAAAACGAAACTCCTCGCCTGTAGTGGCCCAGTCCTATTGCCGAACCGTTTCTATCAAGAAACGAAGAAATATTGTCCGAGCCGTAGCACGCCGTGGCATGCAACGAGGCAACGTCTGCCTATTCAAAAGGGTTCGGAACGGTGATACGATACGGGCGTTTGATACAGGTGGATACTCGGCTTTAAGATGCGGGTTTACTGCGGACAGCACTTCGTCTCTACTTCACGTAGTCAGGGAACTAAGCGCGTGTGGTCTGCTTCGTGTCGCTAATTTATATTCCCCAAAAGGGGTCACACCCGTGGCTTGCGAAAACCTGCCAGCATAGGGTTTTCGTCATCGCGTTCCGCGAGTTCCTTGTCTTCGTGTCGCGGGCGTTGCCGGGCGCGAAAACGCTGATGCTCTGCGGATTCCTGAGCGAGGCCTTTTTGGAGTGGCGAAAGGCGAAAATACGGTCGATGACCGGGGATGTAACAAAAATTAGCGAAAATGGCATTTTATTTTTTGTCTAAGGATGTAGCTAGTCGTGATTATTAGTCATTATTCGTCATGATTATTAAAGTGCAATCGTAATGTTAATTCAACTGAAGTCTTTTACAAATATTTGGTAAGCTAAAGTCGAGGGAGTGGTACATCTATCAAGAAAAGTTGTTCGGAATACATATTGATCTTGGCAACATATTTTAATGATCAAGGTCATTAGGTCTAGTTCCGCTTTTATAAACATTTACCAAAATATTTATCTAATTAATCCTGACTAGAGCAAAAATTTAACAAATAACATTTTTTTGTTATTTTCGATATTGCATAAGATAAGTGAGTGATTTCCGAACAGAATGGAAGAAACACGTCAGGAGGCACTATTCAGAGAACCATCGGAAATATCGTTGGGAGCTCCAAACGGTGTACCTTTTGATGACGATACTAAAGAAATGCTGCGGAAATGCATCGACGTGTCGATACCGACACCCACGAGCCTGCCACAAATCATCAAACAAAGCGAAGCTTTTCCTCTCAAATTTCCAATTGACACGATGAGATGTTCCGCTTTGAGAAATAGAGGAGTTAGCACGGATATCCTTGAGGTTAGTGTCTTTATTATCTTTATTATCTAATTTACACTAGATTTAAGCTTAGATTACATCGGTAGATAAGGTGATTGAGTATACTAACACTAATGGAAAATTACAGCTGCATAATAGAATTTTCTAATTTTCAGATGTTTGTATTTTGAAATTTTAGAACTTAAAAAAGGCGAGGGGGTTAATTCACTCTAGTCCCTACATAATTGAATCAATGTATAATATAGTAAATAATAATAAAAATGTAGAGGTCCATTTCTTAATTTATAATTTATAGATGAACGCGAATTCCGTTTATCCCTTAATACATGAAGCGATGTTACCATTACTTGCTCGATGGTTAAAACACAAACGAAAGTATGGAAGTATTATAGAGAGAGCGATGTATCAGGATATGGGATTAGTAGAGTTCATTCAGAGGCTATTAGATAAACGAGCCGTGTATTTCTTCGGAGCGAAGGATCGATGGAAATTGATCGATGGTAAGACAGGCGTAGGGAAGTGGGAGAACGTTGGCACGGACCATGAAAAAGACCCTTTGGTTAGTATTTCTTAAAACTGTATAAATTAGAATATATCGTAATGTTAATAATATTGAAAACAGGTGCTATCGAAATGTTTGTCCTACGATGAAATTAAACTATCCGCAATGATGACGATGTCTTCTCACACTGAATTCATAAATAACGGCTCTCGAAAGAATAAAGGCGTCTTGACCACCGATCCTGACTCTATAGAGCCGAGAGGAGTGATTATAGGTGTCGTGGGATCAAGGTTTTCTATGTTCATTTAACACTTATTAGAAAAGCAATCGAATACAAAACACGTTTTTATTTTCACAACGAGAAAACTTTTATTTTATCGTTATCAATATTGTTTGTAGGCTTGTACGACCAGACGTAATGGAATGCCAAGACATACTTATTACTCCTTCACAAAACACTGTGGATAATGGGTAAATTACTTTCATCATCTTCATAACAAATTCTTTAATTTAGTTCTAAGTTTCTTTCTTTTTATCTTTGTAATAAGGTCTCGTACATGTAATAGGTATTATGAAATTTTATTTTAATTTGAAAGTATTAAAAATATTTTAATGTGTTTATACAATAGGTATGGACCCTCAGCAACGATAAATTCGGAAAAGGTGCATGATTTGAGGGTTACATGGGCAAATTTTTACGGTGAAAAGTATCATCCACTCTATGAGGAAACTTTCAAGCGGGTTATATCGAAAGACAATAAAAGATACCTTTCTGTGGCCAATCTGAGTATTTTTGACATCGAGAATTACATGAAAAGGACTCTAGTAACGGTGGAGATTATACTTTTCGAAACAAATAATCGAGCTGAAAAACAGAACATGAAAGCATTTTTGCACGTTGTAGGCTTTGGTCTTGGTTAGTAAGTGCATTTATTTAATCATATTTTAAGTAATAAACGGTAAATACATGTACTAAATTGAAAAATTAAGTTGTTGCATATGAAATTGATAAATAATCTTAACACAAAATGATTAATTTTTAATTAACACCAACAATGAATCTATTAATTTTACATACTGGTAAAACATATTGGTAATACTCTAAATTGATTGGATGGACTTATGCAATCATTTTCCACTGATCTATCATAAGTACTATTTTGCGATACTTTTATGTCATGTAAACATGACCGATTTTCTACGTTTCAAAGTCAACCATTTCGCACGCAACGATCTAATAGTTCATTTCGTGTCGCGTGTTAAAAAATTCATAAATAAATTTTCAGGTGTGTGGAAAATACACCCAGATCAAGAAAAATACTTTCTAAAGACGTTCGAAATCGCCATAAAAAAGATGAACAAGAAACTCAGATATATATCCGACATAATGTTCTCGTATTTCCATGAAACGAAATGTGGTGATGCAGGAAACGGCGACTACCTCGGAAGTATGGTAGCAAATACCGTTGTATTTGCGTCCTATCAACGTAAACGCATACCACAAACAATCTAACATCGATCTTTCCAGATATAAGGATTCACTTTGCTAAGAGGGAACCTCACAGCAAATTGTCAAAAGCAACGGATGCTAAGAAGCTTCTCGTAGTAACATATGCTTGGGATGGAAATACGCTACCAGGTTGTCAATTAATATCTTCATTAATTACCATTTCGATTATGAATAACTTTTTCCTATACATATAACCCCCGCTCGGCCTTAGTTTTCGAGATATTTTCGAAAAACTGTTGAAACTAACACATTGAATTCTGGCCATCCGTGTAATTAAATGTAACTAATTTTCATGATTTTGAATTTCAGTATGTGTATCGCCTAACGGCGACCAGAATATCACTTTGCCCTAACCTAACTTAATTCACTGATTAGGTAGAGTATATTAGGTTAGGTCAGGCTATACAGGGTGATCCTCTCGCTACGCTACCCAAAGGAAGTGCCGCCACAATAGAATGTAGAAGTCGACATCCCATTTCTGTCATCACTTACTTGACCCCTGCAGCGAAGACGGCTGTGTGCGTGAAAATGTGTGTAATGAGCAGAAAAGTCCCATTTAAGCACTGTGGATAACAGAATATTTTCTTAACACATTTTCACGCACACAGTCGTCTTCGCTACAGGGGCCACCTTGGTCAAGTAAGCGATGACAGAAATGGGATGTCGACTTCTACATTATATTGTGGCGGCACTTCCTTTGGGTAGGGTAGCGAGAGGATCACCCTGTATTAAATGCCCAGCTGCCATCATAGCTACGATACAACTTTCGTACAATACATAGAATTTTTCCTATACAGACGCAACTAACACTACCGTCTTCGCTGTAGCAACCGTCATCGTCAAGGGTCGAACAGCCGTTCACACCATAGTGATATCGGCTTCTGTTTCTATAGGGGGTTCCATGTAAAATCCATTCTTTTAGTTACATTACGTATGTTTTATATTTTATTACTAATTCTCAAGGAATTAAACACATTTGATTTATACGTAGGTTAGGTTAGGTCAGACAAATTTCCGGCCGTCGGAAGGCGGCCGACAACGCTGCAACACGCGTCGTATCTCCAAAGTTTTTAATAGAACACCCAATAGATAGTCAGGTTGGAACCACCGCTGTGTCAACGACTGTTCGACACTTGACGATGTCAGCTTACTACAACGAAGACGATTGTTAGTTACGTCTGTATAGGAAAAATTCTTTGTATTGTACGAAAGTTTTTAATTAATATCTTGGAAACTAATTGGAAGCCGAAGATACTACTTTATATTTGGGGTCCCCTCCTCCCTCCCCCCTCCTCCTGAAAATTTCATCTTAATCGGCGACCGGTCGTATTCGGAACTTCATCCAAAATGATTAACAATAGAAATAATAAAATATTGTAAAATTTGTATGGCAATCAATGTGTTAACGCTATGTCTATTGGAAATGCACTAATTCTAAAATTCTCATTATTATTCTTCTCATAGGAAATGAATTCTGGAAAGGATATTTAGCATCGAGCGGTGATCCTGCGGCAGCTTGTAGTACTCAGATCACAGAATTGCACACTGTCAGAATAAATCCCCAAGCTTGCGGCGCCAGTTTGCATGTCGCGTCGGCTGAGCATGGTATCTTGCACATATCTGATTATGCGAAGTTGCATCTTGATCAGGTGAGACATTTTCACGTACTACTCAGATATCCATAAATGTCCATAGGTTAGTGTAGGAGGAGTAGCATTCCGCCATTTGCCTTTGGTCCTGGGGGAACCTAGAATCTACGATCTTCAACTTGTACTTAAAAAAAGTATGCCTACCTTCATAACGTGGAATGAACACAATTTAAATGTCTTATAATTCTAAAATTTCAAATTTATGAAATTAAAAAATTTCAAAATATTAAAAGTTAATTTCTACGTTACTCGATTCACTCCACAAAAAGAAGTCCTAATTATACCAATGAGCAAGTGGTAAAACGTTTTTCTCTTCCATACTTTCTCTTAATTAATAAAGCCCAAATTGCGCATAATATTCAACAATAACCACGTGCCATTTGATTCCAGACGAAGACGAAGGCCTGTTCGACATACACCAGTCAACGAAAGAGACATAAAGGAGAAGAGGCACACGGAAGTACTCACAATTAGTGCACACCAATAAACTAGATTCTTCTAGATGGAGCGCGTTACTATGTAAGATGCGAGATTATGGTATTTGTAAAACACGCCAACAACTATTTAAAGATTACGCCTTCTTATGACAAGTACTTTTACCATATACATGTATATTTTCGTACATTAAAATTTTATTCATTATTGTAATAAACTTTGTTGTAATTTATTTTATTATTTATTTTATTGTGTGCTGTTGAATAAAAAATAAATCAATGAAGCATAAAGTTTATGACTACAGTAACAATCTAATGAGGTTACGAGTATAAATATGTACATACATTGATATGTATTATTTGTAGATTTAGAAATATTCTCCTTCAACGCCATACTTTGAGACTGGAAGAAAATAATCACTCACACTGAAAATGATAGCATTGTTTAACACGTATTAATAGACATTTCTTTTAGATGTTTACTATAGATCGCATTTTAATCCCTTCGGTTACCGTTCAAAAAAGTTTAGGTACATTAAAAGAGGTAGAAACACATTTAAAATGTCACGGTATAGAATTGAATTTAGCTTAATTTTGCAAAAAGAAATCGAATATCTGGGATTTTTAATAATGAGCTAAGGTATCCCTGTATGTAAGAGTTATTTACAGGCGATATTAGAATATTTTTAGCCAACTTGTCTTACAAAATTACGAGGTTTCCTGGGGTTAACCAATCATTTTCGGAAATTCGTAAAATATTATTCAATTAAGACGTCACCTCTACAATCTAAAAGCAGTAATGATAAAGAATGTAGAGTTAATCTTCGGAGAAATGTGTTAAATAATGTTAAATAATCCGTCGTTATGTATACAAGGTGTTCGACAACTGGTTGGACAAATTTTCGGAGATGATTCTGGAGATCAAAATAAGATGAAAATCAAAAATGACGAAATAGTGTTCACGGCTTTGTTTTTCAATTATTAACATTAAAAGATTCGAGAGAAAATCGCCTCACGTCAGCAATGTGTACAGCGCACAGTGGGACAAAACGGCTTTCGGCGATCAAAAGTAGATTTTCGTGAATTCGAAAATTGAAAAACTATTTACATACATCGATAGAAAATAAACTGTAGTTTAACGTAATAAATAAAAAAAATTGGGATAAATATATAATTTCAGTTAGAAAATGTTTTTTACCGCGGGGGACTAAAATACCCCACCGTGCGCCGTAAGGGGCGGCAAGCTTCTTGGATCTTATTTTTCTAGTCGCCAAAAAAACTTTCTCGCAAATATTATTTTCATGTAAAATGAAGCTATTTACAAAGTTTCAACCAAATACGATTTCCCAGGTTTTCGGAAGTTTAGCTAAATCCTGCAGCACCGAGAAACAGAATAGCACGTGGTAAACTTCTAGTATTCAATTACGGTTGGCTGTGACTGTACAGGCCCCTACTGGCACGACGTTCAATCGTCGGTGCTATGCGAATTGCCGGTTTTAGGCGCTTTTCACACGAATCTTTTTACGTTAATAGCTAACAATAAGAAACAAAGCTTCGACCGTTATTTTATCATGCTTGATTTGCGTCTTATTTTGAAGCCCAGAAACATTTCTTAAAACTTGTCCCATCTGTTGTTGAACACTCTGTATAATAACAAATAATTTGGAATTTTTATTTTTAACCCTTTCGTTACGAGCGTCGACTATAGTCGGCAAAAAGATACTACTGCACTTGTAGAGTATCTCTAGAGTATCTACCCAAAAGTATATTACGAACGCACGTAATAAAGTGTACCTATACTTGATGTCACGAGAGTCCATAACTAAACGCGCAGGTTGGAAGATGGCGGGGGAACGCAGCGATGGTGGGGGAAAGCGATCCGCCAATCGCTTTCCACTTCCGCTGGAAGTATCGCCAATCAGAGCGACAATGCGCAGAAAAGAACGAAAACTGGTCTTTTCGCAGTTATGGACTCTCGTGACATCAGGTATACATACAACAGTATGCCAAGGTGGCGTTGAAAAACGTAAGTGCGAACACTACCGACGTGCAATGTGCACACTTTTCGGCGTGTTGCTCACGTTCTAATAACTGAAAGGGTTAAATTTATAATAAATTAACTGATGATACAAGTGCACCTTTTTGTGAGTAGCCAGTGTAAATCAGTGTCTCATGCAGTAGATTCTACTTACATATCCGTAGAGATTATTAGATCAAAATCCGGTATTTTTCGGAAAAGGAAAACATTCTAGTTGACACAGTGAATGGCACATATGTACAGCACAAAACAGGAAGACCGCGATAATCGAGAAATGACCAAACGCAGCGGACCGAGAGACTGCCAAATTTTCTATTTATTTGGAGATCAAACGGCAATGAACGTTTAAGTTGAGACACGTCCGATTTGGAGATATTATGGCCGATACACGGTACGAGAAATCTGGTTCGTAAAACTCCCAAATACTATTCGCATGCAAGTTCGAATCGTGTATATTTTTCATGCATGTGCACACATTTTAGCGCGCACGTGCTCGAATCAAATTCAACTTGTTTTTCAGTCATCAAATTACATGAACGACTGTACACACGTAAGTACCTATAAGTTGGAGTGCATAGAATACATACTAGTATGTATGGGAACATGTACTAGAGATGTTCGATTCTCATTCAATTCTTTAGAAAATCGATTCTTTTGGTAAAATAATTGATCTTTTGAATCGATTCTTTGATATTCGATTTTCCTCAGAATCGATCCTTTCATGTAAGAATCTAAGATCGATTTTTTGCCCTCTATGGAAATAACTCTCACTTTTTATATCGACTTTTTGGTTTCGAATTTTTAGAACAATCGATTTTTCTGATCCATAAAAACACATTCACTCCTAAAAGAGTATAAGAATAGTGATTAAAATATAAACAATGCGGAGCGCCTGCTTTTGGTGTAAGAGCACGAAATATAAAAAAATAAAAAATCGATTCTTTACAATAATAATCAATAATACAAAATACAAAATACATAATACAAAAATGAAACAAAAAAAGTCGATTTTTTTCAAACCGATTTTTTGGTTTCGATTTTTTAAAGGAATCGATTCTCTCATTCAGATTTAGAATCGATTCTTTCCGGTGAATCGAACATCCCTAATTATGTACATAATTTACATTTTGTTAGATTAAGACTGTTTTGTTTCAAACTTATTCCTTTACTTCAATGGTCTGCATTTTCTTTACTTGGTAATTCATATTACCACATACTGATAATTTTTTTAATGTTATGACAACTGCTACGACTGCTTTTATTAATTGTAAAGTTAAATATAATTATGTGAAGTCATGTAAAAGAAGTTCCATTCATATTACAATCATGGGATAAAAATAAGAACATGTTAGAAAAGAGGTTGGTTCACGTAATAAAAATTGTTGGCCCTTAAAAGGGCCGATTGGAATATGTCGCAGCAATTACTTCGAACTGGTGTATTTCGTAACTGCTTTGGTGCCTTCAGAAACAGCGTGCTTCGCTAATTCACCAGGCAACAATAGTCTGACAGCAGTTTGGATCTCCCGAGATGTGATGGTCGATCTCTTGTTGTAATGAGCTAGGCGTGAGGCTTCAGCAGCAATCCGCTCAAATACATCATTCACAAAACTGTTCATAATGCTCATCGCCTTGCTGGAAATTCCAGTGTCAGGATGGACTTGCTTCAACACTTTGTAGATGTAGATTGCGTAGCTTTCCTTCCTCTTCCTCTTCTTCTTCTTATCGGTTTTGCTGATGTTCTTCTGAGCTTTGCCAGCCTTCTTCACAGCCTTACCACTTGCTTTAGGAGGCATTTTCGTAACGATTTCGTAAACTCGAGACACAATACGTAGCAGTGAGAATTCACGACTGAATGCCGGAACGCAGCGGAGGCGCCGTATATATAGTGGGAAAGAACAGCCGTGGACGCGCCAATCAGCTACGAGCTGTCGCCTTATTGGTCGCTCCGAACCTCAACGGACAGCTATATAAGCGGAGTTCCCGCTACAAATCACACATCACTTCTGCATCTGCTTAAGTTCAATTCGCTTATTGTTTTCAAAGTTATCGAGAAAATGTCTGGCCGTGGGAAAGGTGGAAAAGCTAAGGGAAAGGCGAAGTCCCGTTCCAATCGAGCTGGACTCCAATTTCCTGTTGGTCGTATTCATAGACTTCTGCGAAAAGGAAATTACGCTGAACGTGTCGGTGCAGGGGCACCAGTATATCTGGCTGCAGTTATGGAATATCTAGCAGCTGAAGTATTGGAATTGGCTGGCAACGCTGCTCGTGACAACAAGAAGACCAGAATCATCCCTCGTCATCTTCAACTGGCCATTCGTAACGACGAAGAATTAAATAAATTACTTTCTGGTGTCACTATCGCTCAAGGCGGTGTATTACCAAACATTCAAGCAGTATTATTACCAAAGAAAACCGACAAGAAGACTTAAATCTGCAAAGATTAAAGCATACAAATGGCCCTTTTCAGGGCCACAAAATATTTTAACACAAAGAAATTTCTACTCGTTCATCTAGTTTATATTTTATTTTACAATATAGTAAACTTACAGAGAAAGAAAAGTATGAGAATTACGTCAAGAAAAAAGTAACAACAAATTGTAATATATTTTTATGATAATACTCTGCTATTTAAAATAAGTTTTTACTCCTATAGTATTGCCTTGAAATAAGCAAGTGGTCTCTGCCTGGAAATAAGCAACTCGCTATCCTCCTTTGTTTGAAGTGGCCCGCAAAGTGAGAGGTCCGTGAAAGCTCGACTGATTGTAGCAGTGACATCGGTTAGTAAAAGGATGGACTATGTGTATTCTATATAATGCTTTCTCATTCTGGTATATTTGCCTGGAAATAAGCGAAATAGTACGAGAATGAGAGGGCATGCTATATTCTATTCTTGTCCAAAAAATAACATTGCTGCTCGGCCGATCACTTTATGATTTACCACTACCTCGGATCTCTCATTCGTTTGTCGTGTTTTCTATCGTCCCGTTTCGAGAACAAAGTCAAGCCGAATAGCATACCTGATCCGTAATAAGCAACTGTTCGATCCCGAGCGAGTTGTTTATTTCGAGGCAATATTAATAAAATTATTACACATGCTCAAACGCTTTGAGAAAGCTGAAAGTTAAAAACATAATTTATACCTGTTCAATTCACCGGAAAGAATCGATTCGAGAATCGATTCCTTTATTCCTGAATTGGAATGAGAGAATCGATATCTTTAAAAAATCGATTCTGCAAGAATCGGTTTGAAAAGAATTGACTTTTTTATTTTCATTTTTGTAAACAGACTATCCCATACGATTCTTCTGTGCGGCATCGATTATTGTAAAGAATCGATGTTTTTTTTTTTTATATTTCATGCTCTTAGAGTCCCCGCAGACTGCCGACTTTCTATTGGCCGATAGTTTGGTCGGGTTGGCCGGTTAACGCGCACACTGGGCCAACTGAATACTCGGGTTGATGAAAGAAGAAACAGGGTGGAAAGAAATGGATAGTTTATTTTGAATGCAATCGTGTAGCCCTTCAAATTTATTTATCGGCCGATACCGAATCGTTGAAATATGCGCACTTGCATACATCTTCATACTGATTAAGAACCCGACCAAACTATCGGCCGATACAAAGTCTGCAATCTGTGGGAGCTCTTACACCAAAAGCAGACGCTCTACATTGTTTATATTTTAATCACTATTCTTATACTGTTTTTAGGAGTGAATATGTTTTTATGAATCAGAAAAATCGATTCTTCTAAAAATTCGAAACCAAAAAGTCGACATAAAAAATGAGAATTAATTCCCTAGTGTAAGAAAAATAGTAGAACTTTTGGAGTGACAGGATTTGAATGACTCGAGCAAAAATGTTTTAGTTTGTATATTTCGTCTACGATGTTTCTCGTAGAGCAGGTCAAACAGGACTGACTTTTCAAGCCCGGGAAAGTTTGCTCGTTCTCACGAGCCCTTAAAGTCCTTCCAGGCCTCTTGGGGGTCCGTCTTGTAAAATCGGCTAACATCTGGTTAGCCGTGCAATTAGGCTTCGGGTTGATAGCCTTCGGACACCGTCACCGAATTTTCTAACACTAGAGGGCAAAAAATCGATCTTCGATTCTTACATGAAAGAATCGATTCTGGGGAAAATCGATTCAAAAGATCGATTTTTTTACCGAAAGAATCGAATCGGAATCGAACATCCCTACTATGCACTATTTAGAAGGTCATAAATTCCCACCATCTGACCCAAATGGTTGATGCAGATGTTTTATTTCTACCAGGAAAAGAACCCCCATAGTCTGCTTGCTGTTACAGGAGAAATGGAGCTGAAAGCGAAGGACAAAAATAATCTCGTTTGGAATGATTTCTCACTCCTATATCACGGAGAAGGGGAGAAAGCGTCTAGACTGGAGGGCGAGCAGGATTCACTCCTGCTAGCAGACGAGCATAGCAGTACCAGCTGTCCTTTCCCCTCCATCGCGCCATGTCCAGCACGTAATCCTCTCGTCAAGCGCTACTGAACTCTCCCCACCACACGTACTCTAACCAATCAGAGTAGAGATGGAACTCTGCTTTACAAGCATATAAGAGAAGCAAAATCGTCGTTGCGTCATTGTAGTTTCGGAGTTCGAACGAAGCATACTTTATTCTCAGTGACATGGCTCGTACTAAGCAGACTGCTCGTAAATCTACGGGTGGGAAGGCTCCACGGAAACAGTTAGCTACCAAAGCTGCTCGTAAGAGTGCGCCTGCAACGGGAGGAGTGAAAAAACCTCATCGTTATAGGCCTGGAACTGTAGCTCTCAGAGAAATTCGAAGATATCAGAAGAGTACGGAACTCTTGATCCGTAAATTACCTTTCCAACGTCTCGTTCGTGAAATAGCACAAGACTTCAAAACGGATCTTCGTTTCCAAAGTTCTGCTGTGATGGCTTTGCAAGAAGCCAGCGAAGCTTACCTTGTTGGACTTTTCGAAGACACTAACTTGTGCGCTATTCATGCCAAACGAGTTACAATCATGCCGAAGGATATCCAACTCGCTCGCCGTATTCGTGGAGAAAGAGCTTAAATTTTAGGCTCCACCTTTTATAACAATCGGCCCTTTTCAGGGCCCAATTTTTTTTTCAAACGAAGAACACTTTCGTGATCATTTTATTAAAATTTCAAATGCACTGTACCCATTATGAAATGTAATTTCCACCTTTTAAAAAGAATCATTAAATCAGGTTCAAAAAAATATTTTACCCATAAAAGTCAAATCTCGAGCATATATTGTAATACACTCAATTTGGAATTTAGTTCAAAAGTAGTTACGTCTTAAATAAAAACTAATTTTATAAACGTGTCATAGATACAAGGGATTGAGATTTTCTAATGCAAGATAGATCCCAAGTATTCGACAGAATGCCTGAAACGAATGTGTGCCGCTATGTACGTTGGTGCTGTTCTTTGTAGCTGTACAGTTTGTATTTGAGTAAAATTCCGAACATGTCAATAATAACTTGTCCAGCCGTTCTAAAATGCCGTATTGATCATAAAGAATTGACGGATCAACGGCAACATCTCCAGAGTACTAATCTATTTCGTAATATATTCAGTATTAAAAAATAAGAAGTTATCTTAAATTTATATGACAACGATATACACTAATGCATAACTACAGATTATCCTTTTACATTATTTATTTATTGCATTCGTACATACACTAATTACAATTTAACGATTTTACACATTTTGCGATATACATGTCCTTAAACCTGTACTGTCGAGTTTTTTTAGGAATAAAAAGAACTGTTAAATTAAGTTATACATGAACTTGTTAGTTATGAACCTGTACATTTGGGGGGGGGGCAATATTGTGCAATTCAAATCTTCTGCACAGAATACTTTTTTCTTTGAACTTACATAAAAGGTAATGTACGGTATTATTACTATATGGGAGTATAAAAATGTTAACATTATAATGTGATTGAAACTGAGAATTCATACGCAAGAAATATATGGTGGCCCTGAAAAGGGCCGTTTTTTTTTTTTACTGAACAAAAATGAAGAATGACACTTTAACCACCAAAACCGTAGAGGGTTCTTCCTTGGCGTTTCAAAGCATAGACGACGTCCATAGCCGTAACAGTTTTCCTTTTAGCGTGCTCAGTGTAAGTCACAGCATCTCGGATAACGTTTTCCAAGAATACTTTGAGAACACCTCGCGTTTCTTCGTAGATCAAGCCAGAAATACGTTTGACTCCACCACGACGGGCGAGACGACGAATGGCCGGCTTCGTGATACCCTGAATATTATCACGAAGAACTTTTCTATGACGCTTTGCTCCTCCCTTTCCCAATCCTTTTCCTCCCTTTCCACGACCAGTCATGATGCAAGTACTTTTCTCACGAACGATTACAACTGAACGATGAAATGTTTGGAACTACGTTGTGGAAACAAGAACCTGGCTCTTTTATTGAGCGGCAACTCTGCTTCCCCCTCCACCTTATTTCTACCCAATCAGAAGTTCGCTGCGCATACGTACGAGCTATGGGAACTGCGTAATTGTCTGATCACGTTACAGTGGGATCATAACTTGAATTTCCAAGAAGCAATGTCCGTTAATATCACAGTATATACTGACTCATCCATACACGCATATCGCGTTTTGTTTCATGTTCGGTTTCAATGCACTGCGTAGATCGTTTAGACTAGGCCTGGCCAACTCAAATGGTTTTACCGGGCCACTTTAATGATCCATAACGTTACAGCGGGCCGCACTTTAGAGAAATCCGGAAGTTCGGGCCAATTTCTTTATAGATAGATATATGTATGTATGTAGACTATGCATTCCATAAAAGTAGTTGAGATTGAAAAAAGAGAATGAAAACTGAGAACATAGTCGTGGTCAAGGTTGCCACCTTGACGGCGAAACCTAGTAGAGAGAGGGCGAGAGCAAGCAGAAAATTCGAAGTAGATGTAACGGCTGAAGTGGGCCATATGTATTTTGTCAAGGCGTTTCTCCTCTCACGAGGGAAACTCTTCAAGGCCAAGATGCCATAAAATGGTTGCTAAGGGCCATGGTGACGTTGGCGTCCTCACACTACGTAAATCCTATGGTCCACCCTAATTCCTTAGGTGAACTTGTAAAAATGCTACTCTCCCTCCGATTGAATAACGGAAGCGCGTAAACCCATCTTTATGCCCATTTTTGCCGGTAATGTCAACGCGCTACTATTACCCGTGTCTACCCCCTTAAATATGTTGTAAAATTTGTCATTTTAAGCAACTTTTTTCCTCTAAGTTTTATATTGAACTCGATTGATTTGCGTGATATTCACGAAAAACTATGAATACTACTGCATTAAATTTCGCCTGTACGTATACATATGTATGTACATATGTATTGTTTTTATCAACAGCACCACATGTCCCGGCTACTGTCCATATAACGGGTCAGCTTAAAATCAAAGTTAACTACTAATTTCAATAATTTTGACATTGGACTTAAGTGGCCGGCCGTCTAAAAGCGACCGAAATATTAAAATAACCTAACCTAACTTAATCTAGATATATAAATAACGAAAAAAATTATATTCCGTCAACATTGATATTAATCATTGTGCACTACAAAATTGTTTGCCGTCTGTACTAATGTTGACGGTATTTTATTGTTTTTATTATTTATACGTCTAGGTTAGGTTAGATTATTCTGGCCACTTTTAAGCGATCGGCCACGCGAGTCAAATGTTATAGTTTCATTTTTCAGTTCACCCGTTGTATGAATAGAAGCTGAACCACATGGTATGTATATACATAAATTAACATAATGAATAGAGGAAAAGTGTAAATTTGTAAGCCGAATAAATGTGTACTGCTTACAGACGATAGGCAAGCAAACCGGCGCATACGTATAGATAGAATTCGCTGTAGTAGTAACAATATTCTTTCGCAAATATCTCGCAAACTACAGTAATGCTTCGAAATAAGCAAGTCGCTATCCCCTCTTTTTTGTTTGAAGTCGCCCGCAAAGTGAGAGGTACGAGAAACGAGTGAGAGGTCCATGAAAGCGCGAAGCCGATGTTTAGGGTAATAAATTTCACGCTTGACTGAGCAGTGACATCGGTTAGTAGAAGAAGAATGCTTTCTCAGTCTGGTATATTTGCTTCGAAATAAAGCATAGTGCGAGAATGAGAGGGCATGTTATATTCTATCCTTGTCCAAAAAATAACATCGCTGCTCGGCCGATCACTTTATGATTTGCCGCTACCTCGGATCTCTCACTCATTTCTCGCGTTCTCTATCGTCCCGTTTCGAGAACAAAGTCAAGCCGAATAGCTACCTGCTTCGAAATAAGCAACTGTTCGGTCCCGAGCCACTTGCTTATTTCGAAGCATTACTGTAGTTGAGTCCGACATATTAGAGGAAGAAAGTTGCTTGAAATGACGAATTTCGCAACATATTTAAAAATCAGCGAAATCGGAGAAGGAGTAGCTTTTCTACAAGTTCACCCATATTTCATTTAAAACAAAATCGCCGATGGTGACGTCAAAAAGTGATTCATTTGGCATGGAATGACCCTTTAGGTATTTGTAGTCACTGACAGAATCATAAATATTCGTCAAAAAATCGAGAACCGTGTGAAATTGGTCACTAATCGAAGAGAGTTCGGCTACAATCGTTTGAGTTCGGTGTATTGATTCATCCCTCAGTTCGTGTGATAGTGTAATGAATAAATATAACCTTAATTTTTACAAAAATGGTAAGAAAACATTTAATTTGTTTTAATTAACGTTTATATTAACTAAATTATTGCTGTAATATTATTAAGAAGTATTTATTATTATTTATTAAGTAAATATTATTAATAAATTACAAAATTCTAACATATAGTAAAAAATATAAATTTTTTTATAGGATGTACAAAAACATTCTGTACATACTCTAGTATTTCGATCTTTAAAAAGGACACATGACATGTTTTTATTAAATCAAGGCACTTTACCACCTCTAGATCTAAATTTGTAAGTATACTATATTCACATTAATATAAATAAATTTAATCAAGTACAACAATAACATTTTATAGGCAAAAAATGAAAAAGTCTATAAAAGCAAAAGATTCTTATGGTCCTGTGTTGGAACGGGTTAGAAATAACAATATGATGAAACCACAAAAAGAAAATGAAAATGTAGATCCTCCTCCACCAGGTGGTATGTATACATTGTATATACATGCATAAAATGTAAGTTTATTATTGTTTTAATAAAAACTTAATTTATAGATGAATCTTTTGGAGGAAATAGTATTACAGCAACAGTACCTTATAGCAGTACACAAAGTAGTAGTATAATAGCAACAACACAAGCAAGTTCAGGTGGAAATGTAAATAATACTATGCTTATAACGCAGAAGAAAACAACTTCTATGGCAAAACCAAAATGGCATCCACCATGGAAATTATACAGAGTTATTAGTGGCCATCTTGGTTGGGTCAGGTGTTGTGCCGTTGAACCAGGCAATGAATGGTTTGCCACAGGTTCAGCAGATAGAGTTATTAAAGTGAGATGTATTTCATTGAATTACATAAAAATTATGAATACACTTCCTTTTAACATATATTAAATTAATTTCAAAAATTATAGATATGGGATCTTGCCAGTGGTAAATTGAAAGTTTCTTTGACTGGTCACATAAGTAGTGTTCGTGGACTTGCATTTTCTCAACGTCATCCATATCTATTTTCTTGCGGAGAAGACCGACAAGTAAAGTGCTGGGATCTTGAATACAACAAGGTTATTATATATAATTTAATTTACTTGTAATACTGTGATTGTAATTATAATTTACTTTTATTTCATTTTTAAAGGTTATAAGGCACTATCACGGTCATTTATCAGCTGTGTATTCGATGGCACTTCATCCTACTATAGATGTATTAGTAACTGCAGGTAGAGATTCTACTGCAAGAGTATGGGATATGCGTACTAAAGCAAATGTACACACACTTGTTGGTCATACTAATACAATCGCTAGTGTAATTTGTCAAACAGCTGAACCACAGGTACAGTGGTTTCTTGCTTTTACATTCTTCAATAGAAAATATTTGATATTTTAAAATGATACTCTTTGTATCAGATTGTCACAGGAAGTCATGACTGTACTATAAGATTATGGGATCTAGCTACAGGAAAATCTAGAGCAACTTTAACAAATCATAAGAAAAGTGTGAGAGCTGTAACTTTTCATCCATCGCTGTAAGTATGTTTCTTTAAATTCTTTTTGCCTTTTATTTTTGTGCTAATTTATACCAATTATTAGATACATGTTCGCATCAGCATCTCCAGATAACATTAAGCAGTGGAAGTGTCCAGAAGGCAAATTTATTCAAAATTTGTCGGGTCACAACGCCATAGTTAATTGTTTGGCTGTTAATGCTGATGGTGTTTTAGTTTCTGGAGCAGATAATGGCACAATGCATCTTTGGGATTGGAGGACAGGGTAACATAAACATTATATTATATTCATTTATAACATTGTTTATGAATATTATGTAAATTTTAAGGTATAATTTCCAACGGTTACAAGCGCCAGTTCAACCTGGTTCAATGGACAGTGAAGCTGGAGTATTTAGTATTACGTTTGACATGTCTGGTACACGAATGATCACAACAGAAGCGGATAAAACAATCAAAGTTTACAGAGAAGATGAAACTGCTGTAAGAATAATTTATTTTTTAGATAGACTTAATACAGTTATCTTTTTATTTATATAATTTCAGACGGAAGAAACACATCCTGTGAATTGGAGGCCGGATATAATAAAGCGAAGGAAATATTAAGCATTTTTACATATAACAAATATTAATTATAGATTTTTTTGTAAATTCTAATTTTTGATTAAAAAAATGAATAATAATATTAATAGTTTACAGTTCTTCGTCCAAATCAAATTCGTCTTCTGGAAAATCTCCTACTTTTACATGAGCTGGTTTTACAAAACCGCCATATTTTGGTAAACACTCGAAATATTTCTTTCCATTAACACTGCGTTAAAAAAAATATAAAAAGTCATTAGTGCATTATGTAACAATAAAAATATAGGAGAACAACATTGACGTAACTAGGATTCGTTTGCAGGGCTAGGTCTTGTACAAATTTCGGAATCCTGGAATCTCAGAATTAAAAAATTACGGAATTTTAGAATTCTAGAATCTTAAAATAATGAGGAAGCCAGTTTACATTTTCAAAACGAGCCAGGCCCACCCTGGCACTCACCTAGTTACGCCAATGGATAACAATGATCTTACGTTCCGTCATTTTTACCAAGCGGTTCATCATATTTCACTCCAATCCACCAACCTTCTTTAAATTCAGTTTTACCTACAAATAAAATAATCACATGTGATAATTGAAAATGATATTATTAACAAGTACATTTGCATTATACTTGCCAATATACATAATAGTAGCTTTTCGTTTTGGTTGATTTGGAACACAAACTTCACATCGATCAGCAACTTTGCATGATTGAGCAGCTAAAGCTTCTGCTTCTTCTTCTTTTTTTTTTTCTTCCGCTTTTCTTTTCATTTCTTCTTCATTATATTTTCCTAACTTATTTTTCTCTAGAAATGCTTTCACAGTATCTAAAACAGAAAATTGGGAGTGTTTAATATAATAAGTTATCACAATGGCTTCTGAAATTGTGTAAATTGAATTGATACTCTTTATGTATATTAAATCTAACTAGAAAGTATACATACTTAATCTGTAGCTATTTTATTACTTTACCTGATCGTTTTGCATATTCTTCTTCAGATATTTCAAATTTTTCTACATTATTCAAATTTTCTTCAGTACGAGAAAAATTGTCTATTACCTAAAATGTTACATATATTTACGATTATTACAATTACGGAAAATGTTTCTATTACTTTATAAAGTATTCATTTACAAGTATTTTCATTCCATTATCAATAGGGTATGATCCTAAAAGACGCTGACCATCATCTAGTTTACAAATTAATTTATCGTTCTTATCATATACTTCAATCTTCATTGTTGCAGGATTACCGCCCGTTAATAGTTCTAATTTTCCCTTTAATATAACAAAATAATGACATAAAATAAAATTTACAATAAACTGTAAATGATGTGTAATTTTTACTAAATATTTTACCTTAAATTCATCAATTGTTATTCCTTTTTGAAATCTTCGTTCTACACAGCATGATTGCTGACTAGAGCTAGTAATACATAAATTTATAAAGTCCGGTGTTATTACGTTATAAGTATTCATTTTCACTGCAATTTCCAATCACCCTTTAAATGACGTATATATGCTTTGACATACAATAGGTTATTTAGGTTATGATACTTCAATTAGACAGTATATACATAAAATATGTATATATGTAGTTTTATCGAAAGATTTATTGAAAGATAATAATTACAATCTTTAATCACAAATATAATACTATTTTTATGTTACAAATATTACATGGTAAATAAACATAATAACATCTTTATATCACGTACTCGTTTTTGAATTCATATAAGTATCGACTTTTAGGGGCTGCGCGAGATATGATTGCGCGAGCACCACGGCCGCGTCACGGAATTAATAATGTGCAGGATAGGGTTGAACTTTACTTCGGGGGCCCAAAAATTATAGCCTTGTTTTTTTATCTTCTTGAAGTATTTAACGAGTAGAATCTAAAAATCCAAGTTTTAAGGTGCGGTATTCATCGGTTCAGAAGTTATGCGTGTGTAAAAGTGAGCGTTTTTAGCGTATTTGATATGTTACTTCGACGCCATATTGACTTTTGTAATGGCCTTTTTGTAAAGGCAGGCCTCCTTTACAAAAGGAGAGGAAAAAATAAATTAATCTCTTAATTATAATAATTATTAAGTGAATTAATTTAATGTAAATAATCTTCGAGGAAGATTGAAGTATGGTGGCGAAATGTGATTGAAATTTGGTCGATAAGCTCAAAATTTCTTATTATTGTTGAATAGGTCTAACATTAAAGGCTACTTTTATTTCCTCGAGTACACCTTAAATGTTTTAAATAGCTTTAATGTCTCTTTCCAGGGTAGACAAACCATGGTTCAGGAATTGCAGCCTGCTTTAGCGAGGCTGCTTCAATTTTTCTTGTGCAGGTTTTTGAAACCTGCTCTAATAAAACATTACGATTTATCGTTAGTTAGGCACATAACGGCCTTAGCCACTTAGGCCATACCGGTACCCGTAAGATCACCGAAGTCAAGCTAAGTGGGCACGGTTTCGCCAATAGATGGGTTACCGTGTGCTGTTGGCAACGATACACACACGCACGCACACATACACGGACACATATAGAGACTAAAAAAAGTATATGGAGTATATAAAAGTAAGTAAAAGTATTGGAGTGGATAAACTTCACGGAATTTAAAAGTACGGAAAATGTGTAAGCCAAAGAAAAAAAAAGTTCAAAAAATGCGCGGGGTTTGGGGTTGGCAGCGCTGCCCAACAACCCCACATCCCCCCCCCATAGGCGCGTGGACGATGGGTTCGTTCCTGCCAATCTAACCAAGTTCCACTAAATGAAGTGAAACACTTGGTGGAACTGGAGTGTGAACTGCACTTGGAAGAGAGAGGAAAGGCATTGCATTAAGGGTGTTATAGTAGAAAGTGAAAATTATTAAGTTCCGCGAAAATTGCTTACAGTTCTAAGTACGTTACCATAAGTAATGAAATACGTAATCGTCGTCCTCATGACGATTTATTTTTAGGGGACCTAACAGCTTTCAAATATGCGAACGTTTTGAGTAGTGATATGAAGAAAACTTTGTTCAATGTAGTCGCGGTCACGCGTAGATTAGGACATTTAGATATTAAAGCTTTAGAAAGGGAATGAGATTCGTTGTATTTTTTTCCGTCTTGCGTGGATAGGGAAAAGTGGTTTAGTTCATCTTTCGACGAGATGTGGATTGATATAGCGAAAAAAGCTATATTTCCACAGCTCACTTCATTATTGAATGTCGTTAGGTGTCTTCCGCATTCTAATGCGGAATCGGAAAGGATTTTTTCAATGTTACCCGACGATATGATATTTATTTATTTAAATTATTTGCATTCACTCAGAATATTGACTAACACTCCTTTGTATATTTTATTAGTTTCGAAAAACAAAGTTGCTATAAGGTGCTGGAAATACATACAAGCGTCACGCAATTGGGACGAGTATTATGTACATATGTATCATCCACGATCTATTACAATAACAGTTTCTTTCTTTTTTCGCCTCTTTCTGTCTTTCTATTTCTCTTCCCTACCGTGTTCTCTCCTCCCTTAGCTTCCGACTCCTCTCTCTCATACCTCTCCTTCATTCATTCATTCAAAAAACATAATATATAAATAAAACAATGTCGCTGTTACATTAGTGTTGTTTCACGAAAATGTAGGGATTTAATTTTTAACTCTTATGTCAGCTCGAATCCATCTTCTTTTATCTTCTGTCTCTTTCTACGTTGATGTCGGCAAACTAGAAACAGTTGGACAATCAAATCTGTCCGCTAAATGTTCGTCGCCGGTCCGAAATTCTGAACACTTATCGATTCTTTACTGTATATGTCATCGGTTCCTGGATCCTTGTAACGGTCAGATAGACGCCTCCTCGGAGATAAGGATAAATATCTGACAGCGAGTCACCCAAAAGGAAATAGCCTTTGTACCGAAACATCAAGAACATCAAACAGTTTGCAAATCACCTTCCATGACACATTAGACTAGGCATGGGCACGAAACCGGCTCAAAGAGCGCGTCTGACATCGACACTGTTTGGGAGCGCACGTCATTCTACTGATTCGCTCTTTCGAAGTGATGGGGCAGCATTGTAGGGGAATCGAGCTGCGGCGGTCGAGGTGATACGAATGTGTGGCGTTCGACAGAGAACGTCACACATGCATGATTTGACTGCGTAACCTCGAGATACTACGGAGTGGGGATATTTCTCCGCCGTTCGGTTCGGTTCGCGCTCCACTTTGAGCTCGCCGACAAGCTTCGGAGTTCGGAGCTCTTGGGAGCGTTCCGGCTCCGTTTACTACATAGCTGCCCATGCCTGCATTAGACCCTTTGGACCTTGAAACCCTGTACCTCTCCACTAGAAACTGTACGTATGTATATAAGCAGGCCACAAAAATAAAGAATCAGATTATTTCTCACTCTCAAACGAAGTTCATCGTGTCATTTATTTCGCCACGAGCAAGTATTCTACGGATACTGTTCGCGTGTTATCAACCAACGTTACGTTTTCCCCGTAACACACTTGACGATGTAATGAGGACCCCTGAATGTGAAGGAGGTTACTAATGTAACATCTTTCTTTCTATCTTTTATAGCTTCCCTCTTAAAATGGGCTGCATGATCTAGGGACAAAGGCCCTTTTCTGCCTACTGAAAATTAGCGTCCACGCGCCTTTTTCACATTACATTATTCCTTTTCTCGCATTACATTTTTCGCCTTGCCAGTTACATTTTCTTTCTCACACTTTTGCATTACTTTTACATCATACTGCCTTACTCGTTCCTTTACATCCCTCTTTTAGTCGCCTCTTACGACAGGCAGAGGTTACCGTGGCCGTATTTTAATCCCCCCGAGACACAGGGGGTTATTAGTAACGTCTACACATTCAAGCAGCATTCAATGGGTTAGTTACGCCTGTATTATCATCTCGAAAACTAATAAATACCTGTAGCTAAAATTTTAAACTTAGATTTCAGCCCCTCTCCCAACAAAAATTTCATAGTGATCGGAAGTGTCTTTCGGAAAAATATCCGTACTTTCTTAAACAATACATTTATTTGAAACAGAACATAGTACATTATTTACTTCTAGTAAAGGATACATATAACTGTTATTATAATTAGTATTAAAATAAAAAGTGTTACTTTATTAAGAAAAAAAATTGTTTATTATATTAAGATCACAAGTAACTATTGTTTTCTAGATTACAAAAGAATCATTATTACATTTTTAAACAAAAATATATTTTTAATAGCACAAAAGAAATCATACTGAATTTACAATAATAATAATAAAAAGAACACTGTTTATTCAACATCACTGATAAATTATATTCTAAAATACTTTACACAATAATAAACTCTTTTGTTCCAAGGTATATATGAAATTTATGGAAGTTACTTTGTTTGTTTATCATCAATGCTTAAATGAATATCTGTTTGTCTTTCTATAAAAGCTTGGATTTTAATATTTCATAAACCATTTTATTCCGAAAATATGGCATATCTTGCTGTGTAAATGTGATTCTTTTATTTGAACAAATATATTCAGCAAACATACAAGAAAAAACACCACAATCACTCCCATTCATTTGTTGAGGAATATTTTTGACAGATTCTAATTTCCAATCACTAGTATCATATGTTTGTTTCTTTTTATCCAAGCTTTCATTTTCCAAATATTGTCGTAATGCAGATAAACATTTCGGATTACTGCTACCCATACTGTCATAATACCGAATAGTTTTGTCTCTAAAGTTAATTATTGACATACACCAATGAATACCTAAATGTATAGGAACAACTACAAGATCTTGTGCGAAAATATCAATTTTTCTAGTCCATCTCTTCAAAGATGCGTGTCCACCTGAGATTAGTTTTGGATAGAAGAAGGTATTCATAGCATGTACCTTTGGGTATTTATCGTTGCTACTTCTAGCTATTAATAGATTCATATAAAAATTGATTACTTCATCATTCAACCAATTTAAGTCAGCTAATGTATAAATATCTTTCCTTGTGATTCGTAAACCAAAACCTTCTACAAGAACTTCATCAGGTGGTCGAGGAATAAGAGCATGCTTTACTTCCTGTAACATTTCCTCTGTTAAAGTAGGTAATTCTGATTCTTCTAGTTTCTCTGTTTCATCCAAAACAGCCTCACATAATCTCATCGATCTGGCTAAATGCTCTTCTAATGCAGCTTCCCTTGCTAAACGATTATGTTTAGACAACATACATGTCATTTTTTTAAGTTCTTCGGCTTCCTTATAGCGTTGTTCTATACGTTCATTGTATCGTTTTGTTATTTGTGGAACAAAATCCTCTTTCATCACAGCTTTCGCTGCTAAGTGATCTCTTAATGTGTTTTTTGCTACACGTTCTATATTTCTAACTTGTGTGCATTTTTCTCTATTAATATGTTTACTATGAGATGGAATTTTATCGGAAATTTTATCTATTTTATCGTTATCTAAAGTAATAACTATTTCTTTCTTCTTCTCTTTTTTCCAACATGATTGTGAAGTTTCATGTTTTCTAATTGGATGCGTTTTAGAACTGGATGGGATATTAAATTTTTCTAAATCTATTACTTCTGCTGGTTCTTGCATCTGTCCGTTCTCTTCATGTTTATCACATATAACATGTATTCTGTGCGGGAGAAAATTTTGTAATAATTCTTCATACTGATTTTTTTCTTTCAGGCGGCGAGTTTTATTTAATGTGACACATTGTCGGTGTGTTCTAACATTATGTACTCTTTCACTTGCATTACCAAAATACCCCATGTTCACTTTATCATAACACGTTTGACGTTTTGATGATGATGGTGTGCAGCAAGTAAATGATTTTTCTTTATTATTATATTTGCCATTTACCCTATTGAACGTTTTAGTGGGAGAATGTTTATGTTTGATTATAATTTGAACATCGTCATCATCGTTATCACTATCATCTTTAATCTCAGTAGGTTCATCCTCCACATTGATAGTTTTGTAATCACAACGATGCTTTTTTGGTGTTACAAATTCTTTTTCTAAACTAAACGAAACAGCTCTACGCTTTCTAGGTGCTTCGTCTGCCCATCCAAAAAATTTTTTTAACAAGTCAAATATCAACATGATTATTATAAAGAAACAATTGCTTGCAACACAAAGTCCAAATGTTTTTTATTAATAAGGCCATTCAATATAATATAATATTTCGTATTATTTTTCATATAATCCTGAAAATTATGTTAAGGTTTTATTAGTTACAAAAAAATGTTACAACATAAATCAACTTTTCACTTTTTTATAAAAAGCAAATTTATTTTCAATTAATACTTACAGTATATACACTGAACTTTGTTGGATAATTGTTGAATCTGAATTATTAATTGAAATAACCTAAAACAACAAATAACCTCATACAATCTGATAATACAAATAATACAAATAAATATAAACGTACACTGATAACATAAAATTGGGAATTTAAATTAAAAGTGTAAATATACCTACTGGAAGCATTAATTTGATATAATTTCGTAAAAATTGTAATTTCACATAAGTAAATACTGAGTGATAGTTAAACGTAGCAAATAATAAACTGTACTGCTCAATTCCATTAATATTAATTCAGAGACGGATTGTCAACTTCCGCGTCTGTAATGGAAAAATTAACGCCCCTCAGTGTCAATTTCATGAAATACACCTTTATATAATTTTATACTTTTGAATTTTAATTTAAAAACTATAATTTCATCTAACTTAGTTACATGATTAAAAGTAATAATCATATTTTTAAAATTTATATTTTATAATGTATAAATATAACTTCATGCTTATATTTATTTACGGGATATTATACACAATTATACACAAATACGTATCTAAGTATAACTTTATAATACAATACATTATTTTTGGATTCGTTTAATTAATAATTTTCTTTTTGCCTAAAATACGTTAGTGAAAAAAAACTAGTTATATTCATATGTGTTATAATATAAAATTATAAAAATAGATTTATTTTATTTTATTTTAGTGATATGTTGCGAACCTCGCCTGATGCAGTGTCGTGTGAATTTAGTTGTAAACCTGTAATCTCATGATTTGAATATCCAACGCTATCGCTTGAAGTGGGATGATTGAAGTATGGCGACGATGTATGTGAATAATGTACGATGTACTGATGTAAGTAGTTTACATTTGTAATCAACAGTACGCTTCAAAACAATATACTTATGTCACTTATGTACTGTATAAATCATATGTAATCTACAATTATAAGAACTATATATATAAACGTTTAGTAAAAGTAAAAAATAATTAGATTTGATGAGTAATGTTAATCAAGGGTTTATTGCCGTTCACGTTGGTACGTTATTAATTTTCATAAATATATATTGTAATAAACATGGAATAAAATTAATCTGAAATAAATAATAAAAATTAACATGTGTCATATATTTTATTAGGTGCAGGACGACATTCGGAAACTCTTAAAGAACAATATCAGAAGTTATGCCGTCAAGCATGTAAAGCTGTAAGTTATGTTTTTTTTTATTCATACTATCTTAAATTGTTAAATGATAATAAAAAATACTTATTTTTATACAGGGTATAGAGAATTTAAAAAGTACTGGTAGCTCACTGGATGCAGTAGTAGAAACAGTAATCATGTTAGAAAATTCTCCTTTAACGAATGCTGGATTTGGTTCCAATTTAACATTAGAAGGATCAGTGGAATGCGATGCCAGTGTCATGGATGGTACTACATTGCAATTTGGAGCTGTTGGTGCAGTTAGTGGAATAAAAAATCCTGTTTTGTTGGCAAAACGACTATGTGAATATCAATCAATCAAAATTGCATATGGCAGAATTCCACCAAGGTAAATGTCAAGAATTAAATTGTGTATATACTGTTAGACAGAAAGATAAAACATTAATCAAATTATTTGATGTTCAATAATACACTTGGAATATTTTAAATAATGTAAATTTAAGTAGATTAAAAATCTTGTGGTTTTGAAATTTTAATTCCAGTGTTTCATAATTCAAATTTGAAATATTTTGAATAATGTAGATTGTATGGTAACAGTGCATTTTGAAAAATAAAAGCCACATTCAATATAGTTGATTTCCTTTTTATAAATCAAACCAAAATGTTCAGTAGAAAGAGGGGGGGGGGGTAATAATAATACATTCAGAGTATTTATAGAAGTTATTTTTATCCCAGTGTTTGAAAAGAACAACTATTTAGAAAGAATTTATTTATCAGCAGGATAATACTGCATTACATGTTTCAAAATAGTTAAAGAATAGTTTTCAGGAAAAGAAATCTTGATCTTTTTTTGGATTTAAACATAATTGAAAATTGTTAAGATGATCTTATGTAGCATGTTAAATTAATATTTGAAAATTAATATTGTAAATTATATAATTCATTGTCAAATTGAATATTGAAATTAATAGAGAAAAAAGAGAAGGGTTCAATACATTACTAACAATAAAATCATTTATCTATTTTGTATTTTATATTTAATAAATATTATGTACTCATTTGTACATTCCTTAACTGTGCTAGCATTTTACCCTTTCTTCAAAAACTAGCAAATTTCACTAGCATGCTCTCTTTTTGTTCAACAACTTAGTTTGAAATAATAGAATGAATTTTTATTACTTTATCACAATATAAGTTTTCTAGTTGGAAATGGAGCATATATGTGGGCACAAGAAATGGGAATACAAACTGTACCTCCTGAACAGTTAATCTCAAGTATGTAAAATAATGTTTAATTTAACAACAATAATTATATTTATGTCAGACGAAGTACTATAATTTATTATTTTTTATAATATTCTGTTATAATTTTTAGCAAAGGCACAAAAAATGTATAAATACTACAAGAGAAAAATAGAAAATTCTAATGTAGAAATTTGTAAGGTAAATAATCTGTTATTTATATTTTAATAATTTTTTATTTCTAAATATATCAACATCCTGATTTTAAAGTATGCTAACAAAAGAATGGATACAGTTGGTGCAATATGTGTTGATAAGGAGGGAAATATTGCTGCAGCTTGTTCCAGTGGTGGTATAATTTTAAAATATCCAGGAAGAGTAGGACAAGTACAGTATCTGTTTTTTTAAATTATATAATTTTGTTTTTAGTCCTTTTTATTAATATTAGTCACTTGGAAAATATAATATTGTTGTATTTTAATTTTAAGGCTGGAATGTGGGGAGGTGGTATATGGGCATACAAAGACAAATATTCTATAGGAACAAGTACATCAGGTTGTGGAGAACACCTTATTCGTACTTCATTAGCAAGGACAGCTGCAGAAGCTATATCTGACAATTCTTGCCCAATTCTTGGCTTGCATCAGGCTATGAAAGCTGATTTTATTGGTGAAAACCTGTGACTCTTTTATTATTTGCCTTCGAATGTGAAAAATCTTCCTGTTACAAAAAAATGGTGAATACATTTGACTATAGATAAGTAAAAACTTCTTTTAGGTTCAAAGTTTTTATGCGGACTTGATCAGAAACTTGGTGGTGTTATTGCTGTACGATATACAGTAGAAGAAGGATTAGGAGACTTTCTCTGGAGTTATTCGACTAATTCTATGATAATAGGTTACATGAATTCCTGCGAACAAACAGCAACAGTATATTTTGTTTATATTTAAATATAACAATATATAAATCAACATACGATATTTATATATATATATTTTTTTTATTTAGAGTCACATGGCTGTTCTATCATCTGATGAAGTTGGTAAGAAAGCAGTCGTGGAAGGAATTTGTTTTAAAATCAGATAACACATTCTACTTGGAATTGTTTAAATGGATCTCATCTACACATTGATATCTATGATTAACAAATTAATTTATTTACTTGATTATTATAAAATTATCTATTAAGATTTTTATCATGAAAATAATATTAGACATATTTAGATTAAGTTAGATTAAGTTAAACAAACAACTCTAATTTATTTTCATTTAACGATTGTATTTTCAAAACATGTAAGAATAAAATAATACAAAATAGGTAATAAGGATAATGGTAAAATAGTTTAGGATAGCATGCACATAAAATTATTCATAGGGTACCGGAGTGCCCGCGTGTTACGTAACGGGATCATAACTACTTCAGATTTTAGTCGGGATCAAAGCGTGGTCGGACCGGAGCTGGAACGTTACGTATTAGAGATAGAAAAGGATTCCCTGAATATTGCTCTCTCACTCTTGTATTATCATGACTCTCTAACGGGAAGGCGCAGTCAATCTGTATATGAACAGAGTGTCTCAAAATTCGGTCGAATCCCGTAGAGGGATGATTGCTGAGGTGATTCTAAACAACTTTTTAGAGCGAAGCTCTCCTTGACGCGTTCGGCATGGTTCGGCAGTACCGTAAAATCTCGTTTATCCGAGGTAATGTGGGGATAAAGTCCCTCGGACAACACGGAAGAAATAAAAAATTCGAAAATTTTAATTGTTTTTTATGTATTTGAAATGATAGAATGAAATTTAATCACAAAAGTATATAAAAATGAAAATCTAACTACGTGCGTACAGCATAGGCACAGCGATTTCATCCGTTTTATCCGAGTTTTTCCGTATTATCCGAGCATACACCTCAATTAATGCAGAGTGCTCGGATCAGTCCGTTGTCTCGGATAACGCGGAGGCTCGGTTGATCGAAGGCCGCATAAATGAGGTTTTACTGTAACATCGACTTGAGGCCCTGAATTCATTGTAGTAGTAGTAGCAGCAGTTTTTCGAAAATATCTCGAAAACTAAGGCCGAGCGGCAGTTATATGTATAGGAAAAAGTTGTTCAAAATGTAGAGTTTTACAACATATTTAAATTTCATCAAAATCAGTGAGGTGTAACCTAATCTCAATAATTACCAAAAAAAATTGTCGAATTTTACAACATACATATTTAGAAATCATTAAAATTGGAGGGGGAGTAGCTTTTCTACAAGTTCACCAAATAATGAATCGTTGTTTATGTAGAATGAATAAATCCAATTAATCTAACACTTTTATTTGTTGTACGATAGGAATTTAAAAAAATACTTTGTAGTCAGTTTTGAAACAAATGTGAGAAAACCGCATAGACGTTTTGGAAATCAAAAGAAGTTTGCAAATAATAAAAAAAGGATTGAATGTAAATGAAACTTCCCCATCCGTCTGTGAATGACTCAGCTGCAATGAAAATGGTTTGCTGTCACTGGGTCATTGTACCGATCCTAAACATTAGAGGGAACACGTTACGAAGAACAGCTGATCTCTAGACGGGATCATTGAACTCACTCAACCGCACGATCACTATCACTTTTCACAGAATTTCACTACGTAGTCAGAAAGGGACCAATTCTTTCAAGTACATATTTTTATTCACTGTCACGTTGCTATTGCACTGGGCACAAATGAAAAACGTAATATTCCGCACTACTTTGTAATGTTTTCATGACGTTATTGGTCTTCCATTCCAACTTCAAATGGGACTGCTGGCTTGAACGTCTACGAGTTTGGAGGGCCTGGTAGAAATATCTCGGGAGGGGAATAACTTTTTATCGCGAGCAGCAATTAGACATTTCTGGTGAAGAACAACAAATAAAAAATGGTATATAATAAAATTAAATGCACGAATATATATAAATAATTTCTTTTTATAAATAGCTACATAATGTAATAACAAGTAAGATAATGTACAATAAATATTTTACAAAAGTGATTTAATATTAGTAAAGGAAATCTCTTTTAAAGTATATAATAAAACTTTATAAACTTCCAATATCATTAAATCTTTTAAGCTTTTCAGGAAATATATCTTTGAATAAAACTGGATCTGCACGAAATTCAACTGACTGTAATGGCATTGACCCATAGATTGAAGAAAATTTATTTATGCATTGTGTGCGTTCCACCATATGTGCTAGATCTGCTGAAAGCATTTCAGTATTTGTACATTCTGGACATCGGAATTTCTTTTTTGGTGTTACCTACAATAACATACAGTTATAGTCAGCATGTAGAGTATTTCAAACTTTTGAAAATTTGGATAAACTTACTTTTATCGGTGCTTTTCTCGTAATATTTGCTACTAAAAAATTCATAGCTATATCTTCGCAGTTCATGTGATCGTCAACCCATTCTTTGATATCTCCTGGCATAGCAGTAGTATACATATAATTCCAATACTGAAATAATTATAATTATATTAACATATAAGGTTATTATAAAACAATAATTCAATTATGCATAATCTTATATTTAGAAAAGTTGGGACATGTTGGAAAACTTGAACTGGACATATTTTTCGATACTAGATATATTTTTTAGACGAAGATCTTATACTTGGTAATATTTAAGACAGGTATGTACGTGCAATTGCACGT
Source organism: Osmia lignaria lignaria (assembly GCF_051020975.1). NCBI lineage: Eukaryota > Metazoa > Arthropoda > Insecta > Hymenoptera > Megachilidae > Osmia > Osmia lignaria. The sequence continues at coordinate 1,104,316 of NC_135037.1, read as the reverse complement.
CTGAATTCTCACGTGCTTGTCACGAACTTGCGTCTACTATTCTACTGTAGGCTTCCTCGCTTTTAAACAACTTGCTCGAGCCTGTGCCTCTAATTATACTGGCAGGTAATCTTGGGCGTTCGTACCCGTTTTACTACTTGCCGTGTATGTCTAATCTAATTGCGAGATGAAAATATGTTGGAATATTTTTAATTTCTTAAATAATAAAGTATGTAACTTATTACTTTATGATGAAATGCAGCTCCAGTTAAAACCATAGAAATACTGTTAGTCCATTCGCTTTCATATTTCCAACAATTTGTACCATTATCCCATATGTGAATTCGGGATGGAAAGCCAACTATTCGATCGGGAAATTCTCTCCAAACCTAATAATTATTTTTTGTTTTTATTTATCCTATTTTCATATACAGACAATGTAGACAAAAATTTCTAGCGAACAAACCTCATAGGCGAATTCTACTTCATCTGCAGTCAGCATAATAATGTCATCATCTATTGACAAAACTGCTTCAGTTTCAATTTCATCATAAGGATAAAATCTGTTAGATAATTTATTTTCTTTTGTTTGTATAACTTTTAATGGTTTGTTTAATTTCGGCCACCTTGACGCTACAATATAAATAAGCAATGTAAAATATGATATTTAATAATATAATTAATATTATGTGCGGTTAATATAATATTAACTTACAGTGCGGTGGATCTTTATGTTGATTGTTCCAAATTACTAGCACTTTACTCAGACTTGGCACTTTAACGAGCTTATTAATCAAGAGAAATAGTAATTCCAATCTATCGTATGTTAAAATTACTGCAGTAAATCCTCGAGTTTTTGGCGCAGTAATAGGTAACAAAAGAGGAGATGTAATATCCTGTATACATAATATAACAGATTATGTTTTTTTGAACTTATTGATAACTTTTAAATTAAAATATTTATACTTTCCTTGCGAGGTGATATGTTCCAAAAAATGTAATCTCTAGCCAAATGTGGAAACACACGATCTGCAAGTATTTCTAACGTAGTTTCCGTTATTTTTTCCATGGATTTAAAATATTTTTCGTAAAGCCATGCACCTTGTTGTTGAAGTTCTGTAATTCGTTGCTGTGACACCTTTTTTAAGACTGATATCACTGACAAAATATCTACTTCACGTACAAATATAGTAGCTCTATGTAAAGAATATATCCATTATTTTTTTATATATAAGGACTATTATCTTTAATTTTTACCTGGTCCAATCGATTACATCATGGAAGGGCATTGCAAGAGAATCAGCTATAATTACAGGTATACAACCCATTGCCATACTTTCTAGAAGTGTACTCTGCCCAAGTCTTGCACTTCGAATCACTAAGCAAAATACTGCTGTCTAACAAAAATAGTTTAAACGTAAGAATGTCTTTTCTGTTAGAAAAATTTTCTATTAGTATATATACCTGAAGTACATCAGGATACTTATAAACATCTGTTTCTGCACATCGAATTGTACTATTCATAGAACTATACTGTAAACACGGACTTAATATTAATATTTCTTTTGGCGACAGAGATTTAACTTCTATTAAATCTTGTTCGAAAGCAGAGTTAATGTTAATCTGAGATGAAATTGTTAACCACTGCCTAAAATGTGTAAATTATTGATACTATAAATAAGCACAATCAAATATATAAATTGTATTACCTTGTATTGTTAACATTTGGTTTGAAATTGTTTATTAAAGGACTGTATACTGGTAAACTGATATCAAAACCAGATCTATATGTTAATGATGACATTCCAGCTCCTGCAATCATTGCTTTTCCAATTGGTACATCAATGATTGTATTATAATCAGGCACACTTCCAGGTACCATATTAAATATAAGATGATTCTCCCCATTATTCCAGCTAAAGTATAGACAATAAAATACTAATGTTATATGTTATTTTAAAGCATAGCAAATTGTGTGATAAACACTTACAATGGTAATGATTTTAGAGCTTGCGAAACTTCTTGTAACTTTAATCTGTTTTGATTTAATGTATCAAGCGAAGGGATAAAAATACATGCTTCATATGGATTTGGTGTATAAAATTTACTTGAAATTATAGTAAATAGAATCTGATAAAACTCTTTTGACATTTGACTCGTAATGGGCTTTTCTGAAGCATCTATGTATGTTTTTGGTGGATAAACATATACTAAAAGCTTATTTCCTTGACTACCACAACGATAAACGTTAAAACAACTAAAATATGTGCAAGAAGAATTCGTTGCATCTGCCGTAGGGGAATCTGCATCTATTGCATGTATAGGTAAAGAAGTTAAATCATTAAAAACAATAGCATTATATATCGAATGCTTTTGAGTACTTTCAAATTTGAAGATATATGTTGCTATTAAAATAATAAATAATGTAAACATTAATAAATATATCACGAACACATTATAATAGTGATAAGAAATTCTATTTGCTTTATGCGCTAATTTTGTTGGAAATACCATGTTGATAATACTAATGGAAATATCAAAATAATTTATATTTATTCAAAATTCATTATAATCTGTATATAAATATATACGTAATTGTCAAATGTAAAGTTTATATAAATTTCATTAAAACCACTTGATTCACTATACATTTAAAATTTTATTGATCCATCTTTCTTAATTTATATAATACGTATTTGTTTTACAATTTGTTAAGGTTTATCCTTTGGAACAATATTAAAAAATTCAAAGGTGTGCACAAATGTAGATATTCCAAATTTGTATATTCAATTAAACAATTTTCAATTTACTTTATTATTCCTCTATTTAAATATTACTGATACTTTTGTCTTTGCATATTATACATATATGTGAATATTTTTGGATTCACGAAAAAATATTACTTAAGTTAAGGCGATGCAAGCGTCGAGTAAATTCCGATCATTTATGTGTTCGTAGCGACACTAGCGATTCTGGAATTTGCGCGTAGTACTAATTTTCGTTACAGCATGAAATACGGGAGTTTGGAGGGCCTGGAGTGGACAAAATAATATAATTTCATCCAGGACAATATGGCGATTCTACAGTTTCAGTTCTTATTTTTAATAATTATGTAATTTCTATTTATAATTCCTCAATGAAATAGAACTTTGAAATATATTAACTTGAGAAGTACTTAAAAAAAAAATTTTAATTAGTGAAAATTGCGATTACTCACGATTATTCGCGACTAGTTACGATTTTTGCCAATTTTAATTGTTTATAACTTTTAGACGCGTTGACATTTTCATTTATTTATATATAGCTTATTTACATCTACAAAATGTATGTTTTTAATTTTCATTACAGGCCCAAAAGAAACAATTATAAAAAATGCCTTTCAGCATTTTTATAATATGTAAAACGACAAAAGCACATCATCTAGTATATTAATTTTTATAGCTCTTCAAAGAATCGTAAGTTATTTGGTTCAATTTTAAAAAGAGCATTCTGTTTTAGAGGGTGTCCACATACTTACAAATGGGGTGTATGTGCATCACACACATACAGAATGTCTCGAAAATCACGTTCACCACTCCCCTGGTGCAGTCACGTTTAACTATAAGAACAAAACTATATAACATTATACATACACCTCATGCTAGAAGTATTATTATGTATACTAAATGTATTAATACCATGTGAATGGTTTTATATATTGTATATGTAAACAGAATACTTACAATCTTCTTTTTCTTCTTTTTATTTTCATCCAGGTGTCTTATTGCTCTATTTTAATAGAGGCTGCCTCTGACAATGTAATAAATATTTTCATTAACAATTATTTATATATGCTATCAAAATGATATAAGAGTTATTACCAAGTAAGTTTGATGTTGGAACTGCTGATGTTTTCCTCATGAAGTATTTTTCTTCAAAGTAGCTGCTGCAGATCACCTGGAATTTCAGTTTTCAGGTGGAAGCACTGACTTTGGATTGTCACAACTTCCACCGCTGTACTATCTATTCATCCTTTCTTTCTTGGGAGAAAAACATCCTGCTGTTTTCGTTAGTACATATACCCTCTGATGCTTCATATTTTCTTCCTCTATTTTTAAAGATACATTTTAATAATTAAAATTAAATATATTACTAAAACAGTAATGTAAACAGTTAATGTTTTCAATAACAGTTTTAAAAAATTCTGTACTTAATCTTTGCCTCCTGTTGCTGCATCTTATCAGCAGAAGTTATTGAAAAACCTGAAAACCTAATAATAGCAATAATAATAATAATAACAGTAATAATATAATAATGGAATTTACGAACCTGGAAATTCAGTCATCCACGCTGCCACCATGTGCGCCATATTTCTTTAATTCTTTTCATTTTGAAACAATTGAATAACGCGGCGACAAATTTCGCGGGAACATGATGTTACGATATCTTTAGTTGTGTATGTAAAAATCAGTGATACATACATACAAGGTATGCATGAGAAAAGCGATATCAGCGCCTCCTGGTACTGAGGCGCTGACCTAAAATTTGCATCAAATTCGCAAGAGTAGAGCAAAGTAGAGTCTGAAGGGCCTGGATGGGCCTGTTTCGATACTAGTGCAGTGTATTCTTATTGATTCTTATATGCCTATGGTATATAACGAACAACATAATACCAGTAGTTAATTATTTGACATCCTGGAATACTATGTCGAAGAAAAATAAAGGAAAGAATGCATTCTATTTTTTTATGCTTGACTGGCAAAAGCGGGCAGAAGCAAAAGGAAAAACGTTTCCGGAGGGCTTACGAGATGTGCAACGAGATCCAAGATGTAGTGAAGAATGGCAGGTGCGATTACAATTTCAAATTTTTGAACAATGTTAACAAAATTTCGAAACTTTAAGTTATCAAGGCAACGTTATCTGTAACTGGAAGCATATTCTCAATTTAAACACAGTAAACGGTATATTGACAAGTTTATTATAAAAGTAGCTTTTGTTTGAAGATTTTCATGTGAAATAATGAAAGTTGTTTAAGCCAAGTGTCTGTTAAATTAAAATTTAAGATAATTACTGTATTGTGAAAAATTATATTCTTATATACAGTGAGGAACAAAAGTATTGGCACACCGTTTAAAATAGAATACCTTATTTAAAATTAGACGAGGTTTTTTGAGAAGCTATAAAAATTAATTTACTAAGATATGTGCTTTTGTTGTTTTAAAAAATTACAATTTGTTGAAACCGTGAGAAAAAATAATGAAGGGTAATTTTTCAACTTCTTTATGTGAGCCTACAATGAAAATTTAAAATATGTCTTTCATAGATTCAGATAAGTTATGTGTATGCTGAAAATTTCATCGAGATCGGTCAATGCACTTAGAAGTTACAAGTAATTAAAATTTCCAAGAATCGTGACTTTTCATCTAAGAACTTGACTAGTTATGTCTCTGTATCTTAGTAAATTAATTTTTATAGCTTCTCAAAAAACCTCAAGTCATTTGGTCCAATTTTAAATGAGGTATTCTGTTTTAACTTTTGTTCTTCACTGTATGTATATCACTCATTGCTACAACAGTGACTTAACTCAAAATTGACAGCTTTTGAATTATTAGTACAGAAAAACCAACAGTTGTATTATATAATGATCTTATAAAGTTGTAATGCTTCAGAATATTTAAACTTGTGATCCCTAAAATCAAGATATTTCAATTATGTCATTGTTGAAGCAAATAAGAAATATTTATATATTGTCAACTAATGCCTAAACTGGTAATAGTAAACATTTTCATTTGTGTTTGAATTTAATTAAATTTTGCCATTTTTACTTAGAAATTTTTTAGAAAAGAAAGTGTTGCAAACAATTATAAGTATTGTAAGTATTTGTGTTATTTGAATTTATTATTAATAAATATTAAATTAAATTTCTTCCTTAACTGTTCAATGTTTATTTTTATTCATTTAATTTGCATTTATATAGTTAGTTTGATTATAAAATTAAAAGCATTTATAATTTTTTGGTGAAACTTTTTAAAATGTTTTATCGCTTTAAATAACTCTTATGTAAAACAAATTTTACAGAGTCAGTCCTTTCTTTATTTCAAAATAATTTCATTATCATATAAATAAATATTGCATGATAATTTATACATATAGATTAATTTCAATGTTAATCTTTAATTTATATACTTTCACAAATATGACCTTGAATGACCTTAAATAATTTTGTAGTCACTGAATTCCCAATGAAACGTACTATTATTGTAGGTGTTTAAGAAAGGATGGTTTCATTTAAAAAAATGAAGGTGAACTTGATATCTTTAAAATAAAGGTGTAAAAACAAAAATTTTGTTGGTATCATGTGAGCTCCATTGAATCATTCAACTTGACTTTAAGATATTTGATATATCTTTAAAAATAACAAAGATATTTGAAGTACAAACGTTAAGTGATTCACCCTGTATAATGTATTGTTTTTTTTAATATAAGATTTTCATCTATTAGAATCTTAAATCTAATCGTAAGATAAATATATGGTGGTAATTACAATTTTGGTTGCTTGCAATTTGTGTTAAATTGTTTGTAATCAATCACATATAATTATTGCAGGTATTTGTTGCTTTCCTACCGTTCTTTACTAATAACATTTTTATATAAATATAATATATGCTTTTATATTTACAAAAATAAGGATTTATTATAATTAATCTTTGGTTTGCTTCCGTCAGTTTAATTTTCCAAATATATAACTTTAATTCATATTGCATTTATCATAAAATAGTTCAGTCTTCTAGTGTCCTGTTCTTTATTTATGGATAATACCTGAATCACAGTGCAATTTTTATAGTCTTTGGGTTTAAATTGTACATACATTAGATATCTTTTCAGAAGCTGCTCTATAGTTTTTCCAAATTATAGATTCCTTTCCCTCCAATGAATCCTCCCTGCTAGGTTTAGTTGTGCTAAAGTTCTTTTGAATTTTAATGGCTGGTTCGTTTATAAGTATCCTTTCAGTGTGTTCATATTTCTCCCCATCATATATCTCTGTACTTTTGACTATAGGATGATTGCTCTGTCCTTATTCTGTCCTCTTGAATAAGGTATTCCGTTACCTTCTCTAATATCCTGTCTTTGTTATGTCCTTACATCTATACCTTTCACTTTTTTTTTTTCGTATCAAACCATACCAGTTCTTTTTCATTCCTGGACTACTAGCATACATATTAGCTAATTTCCCATAGCATCTTTTAGGAAACATTTGTTCTCTCATTCCTAGAAATCTTTTTAAAAATCGTAATAGTCTTGTAATTACTTCTAGTTTAAGTCTTGGTCATATCCTTCTTCTAACCTATGCATGTACATATCACCAGATTTGGCTTAGTATAACCAGGATCCTTTTAAAGAATATTAGTGCTGATAATGCTGATTAGTGGATTTCATGTTGACCCTATTGTTCTTCTGGCTTTGACAATAGAATACTTGGTTATGACCTGCCTTTGAGAAGAAATAATAATGAATATGATAATGTATAGTTTGTGATTTTTAATACATCTTAAACTATTTAAGTATGTCTTTAAATTTATTGCAGAACCTTTCCTCACAAGAAAAAGGATACTATAAAAAGAAAGCAGCCGAAAGTAAAGTTGAGGCTCAAGGATGTATGAAGAAGAAAACAACAATTGGAGAATGTATCGAGGAGGTTTTGGAAGCTGACAAGAGAGACCAAGAATTTAATCAAAACATGCTTCAGTACATAGAATCTATAGTGTCTATGGGGGTTAAACATAACAGTAAGTGTCCAATATATTACATTCATATATATTTATGAAAAACAATATGAGCAGTGTATTATAATTTATTACAGGTTTGAAGAAATTAAAGTTCATACTCATACATGTAAATTGGTTTTTTAGAAGAGAAATAGGAATCAACAAATATGAATTTTGTCCTGCAGAATTTGCAGTCGCAGAATTTAGCTTGGAAAATGGCATTGAAAATATATATCACGAAATTCTTAATGTAAAAATACCATTAGGATGGAAAAGAGATGCAATTGAAACAAGTCAGCAAACCCATAGAATACCTGTAGAACTTCCAGGAGGACAGAATGACTTTTTATTTATGTATGAAAAATTGGTTGGACTACTAGAAAGCAATAAGACTGGAAACAAATTGCCCCCATTGTTTACTGTGAAAGATATGGTTCCTGCAGTGCAGTCATTGCTAACAAAAATGACTGACGCAGGAGGTGCGTCTATAAATGACTTTCCAATCTATTCATTGGAAGCACTTTTTGGAGAACTGAGGAATACTGCTGTGCAAAATGTAGATAATTGCAGTATACATCTGGTAGTTGCTGAGAATGAATTTAAAAAAGATATTTTCTCGTCTGTCTCTAATCTCGAATGTGATTTTCATAAAGCTATAGATGGTTCGTCTCAGTACTGCAGTATGTCTGTTGTAAAAAGATGGGGTTTCACAATATGCGATTATTGTTGTGAATTTCTCAGTGTACCAATGATCGAAGGAGTACATTGCCCTGTCTCTCAGACAATCGATACTATTTATCAAGATTCTGTGGACCTGAATATTATTGATACTCATCTGAATTCCTTAAACCTCGGTAATCCGAGAATGGTAGTTGAAATGAATGGAGTAACTGAGGAACATAGAAGAAAAGTATCGGAACGAAGTTATGCTGAAGAACAACGACGTCGTGGCGAAGTAAACCGTGTACATGTTACCCCTCCCAGTGAATTTAATACATCATCAAACAGTGCAGTTTTAATTGGTCGACCACTACGTCCTCCTAAAACAATGTCACAAGCTGCTGCTAATGAAGTAAGAGAAAGTATAAATTGTTTTAATTCTGCTGATTTTCCGCCATTAGGAGGAAAGAGTAAACCAAAGAAAGACGCAAAGAACATTAAGCTTCCACTGGGAAGAGGACGTGGAAGCACCTAAACCTAGTAATTGTTTTACTTTCGTATCTTTTACGATTTTTATAACAATTGATTATTTTACTTTAAACCTACATATTTATGTAGAATATAATACATCGATTATAAAATATTTTAAATTTTTTATGAAAAAAGATCTGAAACGTATATCTGTTAATTATATTACTTTAATGTAAGATTTTAATAAAACATGATGTATTATTTTTATAAATAAAAGAAGAAAATTACTTAGAGTATTATAAGTTTTTAAATTATCGATTTTAATATATTAGCAACCACTAATTTATTCAGTATATATTTATTTATAATTCAATGTTAAATTCCTTATAGTTATATAACTTATATTTCATTAACCGTTTGAGTATTGTGTTATGAGCTCTCGTTCACAATGGAATCCTCCTGATGGTCGGTTGGGTCAACGAAGGTTGTATGGCTTCGTCCAAGAGTCCTGCTTGTCACCATGAACTCAAGCATTCCCACGACTCGTTAAAGTAGTGGGAAGATTAATTTGGATCAGTGATGAGGGTTGTTTAGGATATGAATTTACTGGGGTAAATGCTGAATAAGGAGTGGTAGATCAGGTGCCCGCCACATGTCAGAGGATATACTTACTGGTGTAAGCGTTGAACAAGGAGTAATGGATTAGGCGTCCACCATACGTCAAGTTGTACGCTTATTGGAATAATGAGTGGCAGATATTCAGTGTCTTGATTGACGAAGGTTGTCAGAGCGATTTGATAATCATGAGAAGACGTTAGGTTAGGCTATATTAAATTCCCGGCTGCCGTCATAGCTACGATATGTTGAAATCATCAATACAGAAGTATGTATTGGTCATCGTCACTTAGGTACTGTATCCCAACGTGTCTCAAAAATACCGTATGATACCGTCACAGCCGACTCTAGTACAGTCGGCTGTGATACCGTACAAGTCAAGAACCACAGATTCTCCACACGAAAACAAATCAAAAGTTCCTTTACCATTTAAAAAAATTGGTATATCAACTTCCGAAGCTTGCGTTTTGAATAGCTAACAGCTCAGCAAGTAGCCCATCTCCTATTGTCCTGGTCCTGAGTCAGTATTCAAATAGAGAAACGTGTGAAGAGATAAACATTTTTAATTCTTTATTGGTTCTGTATACAGTGTCCCATAACTCTCGTAACATCCGGAAATGGGGAGTTGCTGGAGACTGGAGGGATTCGGAACAACTTTTTCCTTTATCAAAATGTTAGTTGAAGCTTCGTTTTTGAATTATTAACGAAAAACACTGGACAATGAGAGCGCTCAACTACGAGTGTTGGCTCTCAACCGCGCTCGGTCGTAGTCGTGAACAAACGCATTCGTTATCATTATTCATGAAGAACGAATAATTCCACATAAGATGATGAAACATTTGTCGCATGCTTCCCACGATACCCACGCTCTGCCAATGCGTTTGTTCACGATCACGATCGAGCGCGGTTGAGAGCCAACGCTCTCGTGATTGAACGCGTGCTCTGATCGTGAGATGGACTCTGGTGAACTGCGGTATAGTTCTGTATTGTAACGTGAAATGTTATCACGTGAATATGTTTAGAGTGGTGTGGCGACACTGCCTAGGGAATATTTATCGATAGTCTATTGTATCGATATGTCTTGAATGTTTTTCGAGGACCTTTGTATCAATGGTCATAAATTAAGAACGAAATTCGAACATCGTCTGTGCGTACGTTTATATAAATAGACAAAGAATAAATTGTAAACCCCTCGACGTGGGTGATCGAGCTGAAAGAAGGCCGGAAATCCAGAGAATGGAATAGTTTCACTTCGAAAGTTCTTAAAAGACTAATTTATGATAGACCATAGCCAATTCGTTGTTTTCGACCAAGTCACGAACGGTCCTTAAAAACTACGAAGTCTTTTTCGATATCCTGTCATCCTATTCATGTACTCTGAGAGGGTCGTAAATTTCCTCAAGAGTTGCTTTGGCAAGTACAAGGTCTTGTCGTTTCCTAATTTCTCTGGGTCCCACGCTTTCTCGTAGCACATGTGCGCTGCAACGTTCTAGCGTCTTGGCGGAGCGCCTCCATTTCCACGCGCCTGAGGGTGGACACAGCCGACTCTAGTAGATACTAGCCGTGCTGAAGTAAAAATGGCAACACCGCGGGAGTCCGGTCTGAATACATCAACACCTACCCTACTCTATCTGCCTCCCGGACTCCCAGACTCTTAGCCAATCAACGTCGTCAGACTCCCGACTACTCTTTGGACTTCACATAACCTCTTTGGTTTCGTTCCAATAATTTCGCTTGTTTCAAGGTTTTTATTAACTTATATACACGTTTATCAATTCTTAAATGTTTCAATTTGATCCAAAGATGGTTTCATTTTGCTTCATACCTAAATTTTCTTGAAACCACTGTAAATATTTTAAATATCATGCTTCACAACACCAAACTACTTCGAGAGTACACAAAATGTATATCACATTTATAACAATTTTATACTACCACATCACTTCTATTTGCCATAGTTGCAACGTTTATATATTGTTTATACATAATTAACACAAAATAGTGTATATTACTACAGCTTTTAATTAAAAAAGACGTTAATTACAATTCCGAGCACAGGACTCTATTTTTGAAAATAGGACTCCCGATTGTCACGTGAGCGGTGTTGCCACGTTATTCAGCATGGCTAGTATTTACTAGAGTCGGCTGTGGGGTGGACCATAGCCAGGAGAAGGGGCCCACACGAGACGGGGTGGACTCCTCCACCATTGGACGAGGGATGATCCTGAGAGAGGATCCAGGATCCACCAAGGAAGGGGCACCGACCGACAACGCGCGAAGATCTTCTCCGCCAAGCGCAGAATCGTTAGAATGATTTTGTCGCTCGAATTAGACGAATCCTTCTCACGCGCTAAATCCAAAGCATTGTCAATACAAAGTTTAAAGATCATCCTTTAAATTGAACTTGAAATATTAAAGTACAGGAAACGAAATAATAGTTTATTATTTTCATATCCGCGTGTTGCGTGAACGCCGCGGTAGATAGGGATATTTTAGGATTAGGAGCAGGTGTAACAACCCGTGGAGCGCGGAAGCGCTTCGCTCTCAAAGCGTGGATGTGCAAATTAATAAAACTATTAATAATTCAGTTTATCTGGTCTTTAATATTTCAAAGTTCAACTTTAAACAGATCTTATGAGCTTTAAGAATTTGCTGTGCGAGAACGGTCAAGCGACAAAATCATTCTGAACGCTCTACGCTTGGCGGAGGAGCTCTTCGCGCGTTGTCGGTCAATGCCCCTTCCTTGGTAGATCCTGGATCCTCCCTCAGGATCATCCCTCGTCCAATGGTGGAGGAGTCCACCCCGTTTCGTGTGGGCCCCTTCTCCTGGCTGTGGTCCATCCTCAGGCGCGTGGAAGTGAAGGCGCTCCGCCAAGACGCTAGAACGTTGCAGCGCACATGTGCTACGAGAAAGCGTGGGACCCAGAGAAATTAGGAAACGACAAGACCTTGTACTTGCCAAAGCAACTCTTGAGGAAATTTACGACCCTCTCAGAGTGCATGAATAGGATGACAGGATATCAAAAAAGACTTCGTAGTTTTTAAGGACCGTTCGTGACTTGGTCGAAAACAACGAATTGGCTATGGTCTATCATAAATTAGTCTTTTAAGAACTTTCGAAGTGAAACTATTCCATTCTCTGGATTTCCGGCCTTCTTTCAGCTCGATCACCCACGTCGAGGGGTTTACAATTTTCTTTTTGTCTATTTATATAAACGTACGCACAGACGATGTTCGAATTTCGCTCTTAATTTATGACCATCGATACAATAGACTATCGATAAATATTCCCATGGCAGTGTCGCCACACCACTCTAAATATATTCACGTGATAACATTTCACGTTACACGCGCCTTGAGAGCGGAGCGCCTCTGCGCTCCACGGAGTGTCGCACCTGCACCTAAAATCCCCGAATATCCCTATTTTCCGCGACGGACACGCAACACGCAACAGTACATATTCTTATGACGGGCCTTTTAAGGTTATGATTTTAAATGTTGTGATTAATGTTTTGCTACTTGTTAATGAGTTTATCCGCATTGATTGCGTATATACTATATATTTATTAACGTATATTATTAATTTTTACTACTGTGATTTATCAAATAATTAAAAACTCAAATACGAATTCAGTAAATTAACAGGTATTTCCTTAAATCAAATTCATTACAGGTTTGAAAGCAACGATTAACATATTTCTTTATAAGGTATAATATAATTTTCATGTGACATGTAAAATGAATCCTTTAACGTGAGTACCATTATTCTATTACAAGATACGTATATGTATTATTTACATCTTAAAGTTTTAATTGTATATGTACATAATATTTTTAGGAATGTAAAAAATATAAAGAAGCTTGGAGAACAGGAATTATTATATGATAGAAAAACATCTTGGCATGATCAATACAAAGACAGTGCTTGGATTTTTATTGGAGGTTTACCATATGATTTAACAGAAGGTGATATTATAACTATATTTTCACAGTAAGTTTAAAATACTAGAAATGTTCTCAATGATTTAAGGGATTTCTCTAGTGAAGGTTAAAAAATGTGACTTTCTGACTTTTTTTAAAGAAATATGTAAGATGAAATAATTTAAAAATTAAAGTATATTTTATGAATATCTGATATTCTTTTCCTATTAAAATATTGATTTGTTAAAGAATGATAATAATTCTATCCAAGTACCTAAAAACCACTAAAACAGTTAAAAAAATAACAATAATATAGTTAAATAACTGTTTCCTCCCCTGTACAGTGATTCAGAATATGTTCTTAGAGATTGAAAAATTTGTGGGGAGAAATGTGACGTCAGTGTTCATTCATGTTAAGAAAAAGAAATAATTTTTTATCTACGTTATTATTCATTTATGAGTAATTTTTGTACATCAAGAACTTCAAAACTTTACTCAATTTGTTGAAAATATCCTTCTGGCCTTGAATTATGAATATTAACGATTGTTGAATACATCAGACATGCACAGCAAGCAGTAAAACTGGCATGGACATCCATGACTAGTACATAGGTACTCAGCTATTCTACGGGCAATTTTGTGTGCATGCCTGGAATACATTTAGAAATTCATTACAAAACCTTTTTTTATTTGTTAAAGTTCTTTTTATCAATTTTGAACTGCCAAACTATAATATTAGACCACAATTTTAAGAATTTATTCATAACACTTCGTCACATTAAATTAAGAAAATACTACAGAAAGGTTTAAATACGAAGTCCCCATACTTATTAAATGTTTCTATTGAAAAAGAAACTAGATATATATCATTACAGGTATGGAGAAGTAGTAAATATAAACTTAATACGGGATAAAGATACAGGAAAACAAAAAGGATATGGTTTCTTGTGTTATGAAGATCAAAGAAGTACCATATTAGCTGTTGATAACTTCAATGGTATTAAGGTATAAATACTTTTAAGATTTATTTATTAGATTATAATTATTTTAGTAACTTTGTGAAGATAAAAATTATGCAAATTATAATCAATTACTATATTTTTAGATTTTAGGTAGAACGATAAGAGTTGATCATGTAGCAAATTACAAAGCTCCAAAAGATTCAAAGAATATTGATGAAGAGACTAAACGATTAAGAAAAGAAGGTTGTGCTCCAAAAAACACATAGGGTAATAATTATAATTAATCATCGTACATCATTTTTTCATATGAAAACTACATTCACGCACCTATTGTTGCTAGCGAAACGCTGATAATCTTTTTTTTTTATCTTTAATAATTTTATTTTCCGCTCTAAACTAAACGTTTTACAATTATTATATTTTTGGTATTTTAAAATATTACAAAGACAAGTTAGAGTTAGCCCAACAAGAAAATGAATGAGTTGATGAATTTCGAATGAACAATGAACAATAATTAGGCGGTGTCTGGCCTTTTATAGTATCGCTTATTTTCCTGGTTGGTTCGTGTGGTTGTTTACAGTTTCTCGCTCGTAAGAATATAAATATGTATTTTATGTTTATCTGATTATTTAAACATATTTGTTAAGAGAAGTGCGTATTTCATAATTACAAATAAAACATTTTTCAAATTTTTTATAAAATATTTATTTGTAAAAAATTATTACTAAAATTATAAATATGAATTAAATTTTCGAACTATATCCAATCGTATATACAAGAAATGATCAAATAATATGAGTGTTTTAAAAGTATTTAATATTTTGTAATTAAAATAATATTATGATGCTTTTAATTTATATTTCTTGAAAAGTAAGTAATAAAAGGGTTAAAAACATTTCAAAAGATCGTTAATTACAATAGTGATAAATATACAGTGTCTCAAAAATACCGAACAACCCGAAAATCGCAAATTCTCCTCGTGAAAACAAATCGAAAATTTCTTACCATTTTGCAATTTATGCCTTTGTTTTGAAGATATAAGTAATTGAAAATTGGAACAACGTTAGTCAGACAGAGAGGTCCATGGGACAGGTATGGGGTATAGGCGAAAGGATCTTTGAAGATAGTTTTAGGAGTAGAATGTTTATGTTTGATTACCTTATAAAGGAAATTTTGTTACATGGAGTGGAGATATTCGGATGGCAGAAGAGGTGCTAACGGAGAGAGGTAGAGAAATACAAGGGACAAAAAAGGCTAAACAAGATTAAGGAAGCGAAATATAATGAAAGGTATCAGCATATTGTTTATTATATACTACCGAAGTACCTGATAAAAAGGGGAAGAGGCAATAGCCAAAAATTGTTGGCAAGAGTCAGGTGTGGTAACATGGAGTCTTATAATAAGTATTGGGAAAAAGTAGCAAGAAAAGAATTTGCAGGATATGTGAACAGTTGCAGGGTTGAGAACATTGTAACATTGGTTGAAAGAATGTGACGAAATAGAGAAGGGGGTATGTTCTTACAAGGGGAACTACCCAAGTGTTACGCTCACTTATTAATGAAACTTTGCCACCTTGTAGAGCTCGTCGCCCTGAACACGCCTATACCCCCTTTTGGGGGCAGACGGCTAATTGTTTAAAAGATATTAACAATTAAAGTTAGTTACTACTTACATTGAGAAGCATGACAAACTAACACATATAAATGCTTAGCTCCGCGGTAAAACGCTTGACTCACAATCTAACTGTCCACGGTTCAAGTCCATGGTTCCGAACTTTTTTTTCTTCTTTCTTTTTAATGATAATTTGTCTCTTTTTGAATAACTATTACAACTGTGCTATAATCATTGTATTTATTAATAGGTAATTAATTACATGTGCTGAAATTTTTATAGAATTTAAGTTATCTTTTCTATCCAATACGTACATTAACACCCTTACCGCATTCAAAATTTACTAGCGTTTATTTGTTATTATACACACACAATTAATTTCCATAAAATACGAATATAATTTCTGTCCTATTGTTTTGGATTCTTCACTAATGTCTTCTGCGTCTTCTTCTAATGTTGTAAATATAAATTATAAATTTGCACAGTAGTATAAATGAATGTAACTAAATAAATATAATTAAATAAATTGAACTCGTAAAAACAAATAATAACAAATAAACGCGTGTAAATTCTGAATGCGGTAAGGGTGTTAATGTACGTATTGGATAGAAAAGATAACTTAAATTCTATAAAAATTTCAGCACATGTAATTAATGACCTATTAATAAATGCAATGATTATAGCACAGTTGTAATAGTTATTCAAAAAGAGACAGATTATCATTAAAAAGAAAGAAGAAAAAAGAAAAAAAAAGTTGGGGGAACCATGGACTTGAACCGTGGACAGTTAGATTGCGAGTCTAGCGTTTTACCGCGGAGCTAAGCATTTATATGTGTTAGTTTGTCATGCTTCTCAATGTAAGGAGTAACTAACTTTAATTGTTAATATCTTTTAAACAATTAGCTGTCTGCCCCCAAAAGGGGGTATAGGCGTGTTCAGGGTGACAAGCTCTACAAGGTGGTAAAGTTTCATTAATAAGTGAGTGTAACACTTGGGTAGTTCCCCTCGTTAGACGAAAGTGTTAGAAGGTAAAGGGGAAGAGCATGTGATAGAGTGGATGAGGACATTAGATAAAAAAATAGAAAAAAAATGTGATACTAAATAATTATATTTGTTGCGGTAATTTAGGATAGGTTATATAAGTTTAGTCCATAGTTTATAGTGTAAAGTTTATAGCTTAAGTTTGTGGTTACTTTATTATATGTGAATTTAGGTAAAAGTGAGGAAGTATGTGAATAGACCCCCAAAGGTGAAAGTGTGGGATGAATGGTTAAGGAAAAGATGTAAACCAAGTCTTATTCTATGACCGTTGAGGCTAAAATTATAATAAATTTACGTACATCGTTGTCTTTTCACGCGTTTCTCTGTTTGAATACAGGTCCGAAGAAATAAGAAACGGGGTATCTGTTCAGATATTAGTTGCTCGAAACGTGAGTCTCGGAAATCGATATTCCAATTTTCAATTGCTTATATCTCGAAAGCAAAGACGCAGATTGCAAAATGGTACAGGAACTTTCCATTTATTTTCGCGAGGAGAATCTGTGATTTTCGAATTGTACGGTATTTTTGGAACACCTTGTATTTTAAGAAGTAGCGATTTATATTTTGCGTCGCAAAAATCAGAAAGATTTTGTTTTAAATAAACGTATTATCGTATACTTATATTCTTTGAACGGAATGATATCAAGATGAACCAAATTCACTCATCCATTTTTCATACTTTTCTAAATCTTCTTGTGAGACACTCTTATTGCATCTTTCAACAGCTTCATCAAAATCTGCTGCAGACACAGGCAAGTCTAATTCTTCCTTTGGCAGCTGTCTAATTTGGTCAGGCTTTAAGCCTGCAATTTTCTTCCTCATAGACATCATAGATGCATCCCTATGCATATATTTACAATTTAATTTTGTATGTAACAAATGTTCATGAATTTTTAATAATTTTATTTACCTGCAAACATTTGTAATGTCTGCGCCAGAATAACCTTCCAACTTTTTGGCAATATCCGCCAAATTTACGGATGAATCTACCTTTACTTCTCGTAAATTAATTTTTAATAATGCTTCTCTACCTTCATCTGTGTGACATTTATAGATTAAATAAAAATTTAATCGTAGAAAATAACTTTATTGAATTATGCAGTTACTTACGATTAGGTAATGGAATGTAAATACGTTTCTCCAATCTCCTTCGAAGAGCTTCATCAATATCCCATGGAAAATTTGTTGCTGCTAGTACCATTACAACTTTACTGGGATCTTCGCTAAAGTGTACCACATTAAACTTTATAATCAATTCAACTAAATATTATTTTATTAACATATATGATTGGATTACCTGTTTGAACTTATACCATCCATTTGAACAAGAAGTTCAGATTTCACTCTTCGTGAAGCTTCATGTTCAGATTCAGATCCTCTTCTAGAGCATAGAGAGTCGATTTCATCAATAAAAATCGTACTAGGTGCATAAAATCTTGCCTATATATATTTTGTAAAATTAAAGAATAATTCCTAATTAAATAAATTCATTTTAAAAATTAACAATGTAAAATTTCACTATCAACTATAATTACCATTTCAAAAAGAAGACGAACAAGTTTTTCTGATTCTCCTCTGTATTTTGAAGTTAGTGTAGAAGATGATACATTAAAAAAAGTTGTTCCACATTCAGTAGCTACAGCTTTAGCGAGCATTGTTTTTCCAGTACCTGGTGGTCCAACCATAAGTACTCCTTTCCATGGACGACGAATTCCCTAAAATAACAACACATTTTCTAGAATCAAATATAAATTACATAGAATACTTGTGTGCGCGTGTGTATATATATACTTTAAAAAAATCCGGCATCCACATCGGAAGGACAACAGCTTCTTCTAATAATCGCTTTGCTTCATACAAGTCAGCTATATCGTCCCAATGAATATTTGGATTCTTTTGAACAATATCCCTTTCTGTAATATTAATATAAACAACTTACTTTTTTTTTAATATTTATATTTTTTCCGGGATGGGCAAAATCTCTTAACTTCACTAACAGTGTCAAGTACTTACAATTAGTATTATTTAATTCCAACTTAATTTTAATATTGCTTAGAACAGAAAATTTTAGAATCTTAGAATTTTGAAATTTTGAAACCTTAGAATCTCAAAATTTTAGAATAGTAAAAGGAGCCAGTCCACATTTTTTGAGGAAATTGAGCACACATTTGCTTCTACTTTGTTACACCCACGATTATTAACATACAAGTATATAATTTACCTAATAAATCTACTAAATCTCTATCACTACCAGATGGTTCAAATTTACGTTCTTCTACTTCTATGTCTACTTTATCAGTTTCACATTTATCCTGTAAGAAATATTTACATATTATTATAAGACATGTACAAATGCAGTAAAGATTATAAATCATAATAAATATTAGAACTAACTTTATTTGTGTCATCTTTTTTTATTGCTTTCCTTTCATCTTTCTTAGCAGCTGTTTTACTATCTGTTTTTTTCCCTGCTGTAACAGATTTTCGTGCATTTGTACGATTTTGCTGTTTTGCTTGACTTTTCAGTGGTCTAATGTTTCTGTAAATATAACGTAATATAGTATATTTAATGGCATCATAAAAATTGAGGTTAATATTCTACTCTTCACAGTTGATTACTTTTGTTCTGCAGGTGTCAGCGGTGGCCACACATCTGGATCCTTTGATACCGTCTGATTCCATGAGCGGTCTGAATTATTATAAGTCCATAAAGTTGGATCTCTTGTAGGTTCTTCAAACGATAAACATGAATTACCTATACATTTTTAAAATGTTATCATCTTATTTTTATAAATATTACTAATGTTATGAATAATATAAAAATACCTAATAATCTTTCTCCATGTGTGTCTACTTTGAAAAGCTGTAAAGTATTTGATGTTGCTTTCACTTTTTCAAATTCTTGAACAATTTGATGCTGAATAAGTTGCCACTTAGCTTTCCGTGTTGTGTCTGCAATACTTGTAAGTAATCGATGAATTTGTTGAACAACACTTTGATAATATACTCCAGACGTATCATAATTTCCAGTTAATGCCATTTCACGAGCCAATTTAGTATTTTCACAAATTTCATTTATTGAAATTGCCATTATTCTATTAAGAAATATATATATTGTTTACTTATATTGTATAATTTATACACATACTTTTCATTATAGTAAATACTTATACAAACACAAACATGCAAGTAATAAATGAAATAAAGTAATTATTGAATACACATAAAGTTAAATATAATTAAACAAAATGTAGCTAGTAGTATTGTAATTTTTCATTTTTTAATGTTAATTTTTAATTATCGTGTTAGTAATAATTTTTAATATATAAAAATAACAATTTATATATATATTTAGATAAATTAAAAATATTTTAATTAAATATCTCAAACACTATATATGTGTATATGTATGTATGTATATAAGTGATTACTGTCATAGTACTGATTATTTCATACAAACAATAACACAACTATAAAGTAAACATACTCATCAAATTACTTTTTGTGAAAAAATGCTTTAATTATTCTATACAAATACTGGGTGTATATTAGAATGAATAAAATCTGAAATTATGTAGAAACTATTTAAATAAGACAAATGTAACCTATAATTATAGTACTGTAAATTTAATTGTTAATAAAAACCTACTTAATGATAAACGGACATTTGTAATCTAATTTACTTGAATTTGTAAATCATGGTCGCCATATTATTGTTTATAAGTCAAGAGATTTATAAAAATCAATATTAATACATGTAGAGAAAAACTAATTTATAAAAAATGTAAAAAGGTCTTCATACATACAACTGTATATAGTACATGTTACAAAGTGTAAAGTACGGCAATATATACAATACCAAAGGCAAACGATGACAGCGGAGGTTATAAAAAGTGATTAATACGTTTAATATATTAATTTAATTTACCAGATTTAAAAACTATTATTTATTTATAAAGGTTTTCCCTTTCTTTATAATTACGTAAGTAGTATATTTTAATGTTATTTTATATACATACACGTATATATTGTATGTATATATTACTGTATTATTGCGTGATGCCGTACAGAAGAAGGAGCAACACACCTGCGTGATTATCTGCTGAAACATCCCCTAACGCCACTATGACGTGAAATCGTACGACAGTTATTCGTTGAGCACACGTAATGGTCGTTGCATTTGCTAGTACTTGATTATTGTTCAAAGTAATACAAATTTCTGCCATATTGTAACACGTAAGATATTTTCTTAAAAAATATTCTTTTGTCGATTTCACGATCATTTATCTTATTAGTAACTTGAAACAGTATTATTCGTGGAAATAGCATGTATTTATAAGATATTGCATGATATTTGTGTAATATTCTTTATATATTTTTTTAATACTATTGTGCTTTTATAAATGTTAATTTTGGATAATATCTTTCGTAGCCAGCACTAAATATCGAAGATCGATAATTCAATGATCGATTATACGTGTACTGAAATTTTTTAAAGCAGTTCAAAATTCAATTTAATGCTATGACATCGTTTTATGATAGTTATGATTACTATAAAAAAATGTTGCAATTGCAAGAGAGATTACGGAAAAGGTGAGTGTAATATGTTTGTTTTGAAAAATAAATAAAACTATATAAAAATATGTGTTTATTATACAACGGATGTAGTGAAGAAGAAAGGATAAGATTAGAGGAGAGATTTAAAACACTGATGCAAGAATCTCGTAATAGGTATGTTTCTAACTATAATTTTTGTTTAATTTATGCAAATTATAAACCGCACTTTAGCAGAGATTATTAACTTTATTTGGGTTTTGCGTAATAATTCGTAAAAATCTTAGACATTGTGTATTGATTAGTAAGTGACCTACTTTTTACGGATATTCTAATCAATATGTGTAAACATAACCTTCGCCTTGAAGCTAGTTTCGGACATAAATTTCATATCTGTATTTTTATTTGCAAAAGACATTAATATTTCATCTTCCTTCAAACACGTTATTATACATTAAAATTTAAAGAATGTGTCTTTTATTTTTATTTAATTTCAAATAAGGGTGAAAATGATTAAAAATCGAAGATTGTTCCCATCATAAGTTTCACATATCTACCAGATGAAGTATATAACTACATATGTATATAGGTACATAGCAGAGGTGCAGATTAAAAGGAAAACTAGTGATTACTACTAGTGTGTAACAGTTTCGCATATAGTTGAAAAAAGGGCAGAGAGAAGGAAATAATCGAAAGTAGTGAAAGTGGCGAAGTTAGTTTTGTGGATATATGTATGTATGTAGGTACATATAGTACCGAGCATGGAGATCTTCCTAAGGAAAGAAAGATTCCATTATTTATATGTAAACATTCACTCGGGCCAATTTAATTTAATATTTATTTTATTATCAATAATTTTTTGAAACTTTAAAATTATAATTAAGAATTTTTGAGATTCAAATTTCTAAATTTCAAATTTTCATGATCCAGAATACAAACCTTGAAAAAATATTAATAACAAAATAAATACATATGTACATAAAATTTCCTCAGGTAAACATTTGTATATATACGAGTAGTGGGGTGTTATTCTCCTAGAATACAGTCAACCCTCCTATAACGCGGTACTCTCAGAACGCGGTTTCCATATAACGCGGAGCTGAAAATGCGACAGCCCTCCTATAACGCGGTACTCTCAGAACGCAGTTTCCATATAACGCGAAGCTGAAAATGCGACAGCCCTCCTATAACACGATACTCTTACAGCGCGGTTTCCGTCAACAGCATCACAGTTCAGTGTTATAAACTGTGTTTATGAACTTTTGAAGTTTACTTATATGCATTGTTCATTGTGATTAGAAAAATTACACTAATTACATTTGCATTCTTCTAATTTTGGATTGCTTAGCTCCCTATAGAGAGGTTTTAGTGGAGTTAGAAAAAAAAGCTACAATCGAAAACCAATATGAAGATGCGCCAAGTGAGGAAGACATTTTGCCTATTAAAAGAAGACGAGTTAGGCGACTCATATTATCTGACAGCGAGGATGAGTGTTGAAAGATTAAATTTTACAAAAGTCTTTCTTGTTTTTGTTGGAAAACAGTTTTTCAGTTTAGTTTTGGTATCATTTCTTTATATAAACTCTTCAATTCAATAAAAATAATTTATAATTTATCTTGTCCTTATTGGTCTCCATATAACGCGGTACGAATAATGTGATTTGTACTAATTCTGCGTTTCTTATAGCGCGGTTTCCATACAACGCGGTAGACGGTTTCCATAGAACGCGCTACGAATTAGCCTGGTTTGTACGGTTAAATCCGAGTTTCTTATAGCGCGGTTTCCATATAACGCGGTACGCACTCACCGCGTTATAGGAGGGTTGACTGTACATACCATTTTCTCTACGGAAGACTACCATGTTCGGTACTGTACAATCGACTGCAACGAATAAATGGAGGGGGAGGAGCTATCCAGTATTATTCTTTTAGTCTTGGGCTAATCAAGGGAAGAAGAGTTTAACCTAGAATTTCTTGTTTTCGTACTTATAGAACATGGATAAATAAAGTGAATAATGTAACACTCCTTCCTTTTCATTTACTTTTTAATTAATCTAGTAAAACACGCCTACGTTCGCCACGACTATCGCTCTCGCAACTTGCAACGTGACAGAATTATTTATTGATTTCATCAAGTTGCATACTGCACACTTTAATGCAGGCATGGTCAAAATCCTCTCTACCAGCGGCTGAACGTTTCCCACTATTAGATACCCTGTCTTCCCACCATCAATCAGCCCGAACCCCTATAAACGTGTAACGTGCAGTAACTCGGAGATACATTCGATGTTGAGATAAAGACAGCGTATGCGAGTAATAGGTAATACTTAAGTACTGTTGAGAGATGGAAAGAACATTAGGAAAAGGAATGCGGGTACGATTGGTCGAAGTTGGTACGTCACGCCTCACGCACATGCATTCTAGATTATCGCGCGCTATTGGCCGATGCGATCACACACTAATCGGGTCGCCTGACAAAGAAGAAAAATGAAACTTCGCGACAAAGCGAGATGGTACGAAGTCAAGTTGCGGCGAACTTTGAACGCAAGGATCAAACGTGGGGACACGGCGGAGCGTGCGAAGTACATACTCCCTTTGCCTATGTACCGTCCCATTAACGTTCTTTCCATCTCTCGACTGTTCATATAGCGGAGGACCTTCTCTTCCGGTTCAGAGGAGTTAGAAAGTACGGGTGGTAGAGAATTGTGACTCGTGAGTCACAGTTTGACCGGCAGTTCGTAAAAATGAACGATCAAGATGAAATTTTGAGGGGGAGGGGGGAGGGAGGAGGGGACCCCAAATATAAAATGGTATCTTCGGCTTCCTATTAGTTTCCGAGATATTAATTAAAAACTTTCGTACAATACATAGAATGTTTCCTATACAGACGTAACTAACACAATCGTCTTCGCTGTACATAGTAAGCTGACATCGTCAAGTGTCGAACAGCCGTGATACAGCTGGGATTCCAACCTGACTATCAAAGGGTGTCCTATTCAAAACTTTGGAAATACAACGACTGTTGCAGTGTTACCGGCCGCCTTCCGGCGGCCGGAAATTTATCTGCCCTAACCTAACCTACGTATAAATCAATTGTGTTTAATTCCTTGAGAATTAGTAATAAAATATAAAACATAACGTAATGTAATTAAAAAAATGGATTTTACATGGAACACCCTATAGAAATGGAAGCCGATATTGCTATGGTGTGAACGGCTGTTCGACACTTGACGATGACGGTTGCTATAGCGAAGACGGTAGTGTTAGTTACGTTTGTATAGGAAAAATTCTATGTATTGTATGAAAGTTTTTAATTAATATCTCGGAAACTAATAGGAAGCCGAAGATACCACTGTATATTTGGGGTCCCCTCCCCCTCCCCCTCCTCCTCAAAATTTCATCTTGATCGGCGACCGGTCGTATTCGGAACTACATACAGCCAAAATGAGTAGTAATGAGGCTGTAGCAATAAAAATAAAGAAATCAATACGTATTAAAAAAATTATATTATTTATAAAATTAAAAATAATTATTTAAAAAGGAAACGGTATCACTGATGTTGATAATTTTTAAATATGTTTTAAAAATACGAACTTTCGTTTAGGGAGGCTACAGCCTTGCAGTCCTTATGAATGAGCCGACACTGATGAGTATTATTGCCGGTTCCGCGTATCTTACCAAATTACATATGTGTATTTCGGTTCTGTATTAAAAGTAAACGCAGACCAACAATTTTCTTTCATACCTTTTAACCGACTTTGAAAAGAAGGAGGAGGTTACTCAATTCAATCAGTATATTTTGTTTTTATGTATGTTCCCCGATTACTCCGAGACGGATCGACCAATCGGAACGGAACCTTTTGGATCATATAGAGCAGGCCTGTCCAAGTAGGGGAAATTACTCCTGGAACACATGTTTTTGGTCCCCTTCCAACGCTGCTCCTTCAAGTAAGGTGGGACGGTTCCGACTACCGTCTCTCCGTCTTTCCTACCGTCTTTGGTAGTCGGAACCGTCCCATCTTACTTGAAGGAGCAGCGTTGGAAGGGGACCCAAAACATGTGTTCCAGGAGTGGATTCCCCTACTTGGACAGGCCTGATATAGAGTATGTCTCCCGATTGGTTCCATAAAAAAAATATTTTGCATTTTTTCATTCTTAACGACTTTTATTGCAAAAAACGTAATGCTGTATTAAAATTTTTCGGCGTTTAATCTGCAAGGAATGTACCGATCGCTATGAAACCTTTCACATTTAGTAGCAGATATATCCGCGATGATCCCGTTTGCAAACATTTATGCAATTTGTTATTGTTAATACATATTGTCATAGCAAAAACCCTATTCCTTGGTGTTACTTTGTAAGGAATGCATCAGTCACGGTGAAACCTTTCACATCTAATAGGTAATATTTTCACGATGACGTCACTTACAAAAATTTATGGAATTTGTTATTGTTAATAACTATTGTTATAGCAAAAACCCTGTTCCTTAGTCTTATTTTGCAAAGAAAGTATCGATTGCGATGAAACCTTTCACATCTAATAGGAGATATTTCCACAATGATCCCACTTGCAAAAATATTGTATTAACCATCTAAATTCGATCAATATATTTTTGTTGGTTTTTGGTTATTAGCTAACCAATGAAAACACATAACCACCTTACGGTATCCTACAAATACTGCTCGTTCCACTAAAAAGTGTGAAATATAATAATTTTTAACAAAAAATACAACCGACTTCGAGATGTGCTAAAATGTGTAAAATAATTTATATTTTATTTATACAACTATGTTTCAGTTATTAATAAAACCTCTTGGTGCATTAATAAAATGCGCTAAAGAGTATGAAATAATTTCTATTTCATTTATACCAATACTCCACAGCTATTAATAAAACCTATTTAATCATTAAATAGTATACTAAATACATTTCAACGCTTTTGGAGGCGGCGCAAAATTAAAAGTACCCGAATAAAAGATGCTGCTAATAACGATCTGATTGCGGTATGGCGAACTTGGTGATTACATAATCAGTCGAACATTATAGGTACGGCTGAGAATATTTGTAATTGTAACGATTGTATCAGAAATTGGCAGCACTTCTGATGTATATGCAGTTAATCCACAATAGGTATGTTGATTCCTGTTGAATATTGTTTACTTGAAATTATCAAATGGGTTATTTATCATACGCCTGAACTAGGATCTTCCTAGTAGAAGAAAAGCTTTTAATTTTGCGCCAGCTTCGAAAAGGTTGAAATGTATTTAGGGGTGTGTTTCCGAATAGCCCCGTTAGAATTGAGAACTCGGGTTCGGTATATAACCTAAATTGACTACCAGAAACCGATTAAAATTGGTTTCAGAGCTGGATGTCTTACCGTTTTTGAGATATCGTGGTAAGAAGTTTTGTAAAATTCTGGGACTAAGTATGCGCTATTCGATACTGACCATGCGCGATTCACTACTGCGCATTCGGGGAACGTTAGGCGCATGCGTATTGAGGCTAATAAAACCATATAGACGATTCTCGCGCATTTTCTGATCATTACACTTCAAACTTTGAAGTGAATTTCAAAGCTTCAATTATCTTTCCGTAATTTTTTAAAATTTAGTATACTATTTAATGATTAAATAGGTTTTATTAATAGCTGTGGAGTCTTGATATAAATGAACTAGAAATTATTTTATACCTTTTAGCGCATTTTATTAATACACCAAGAGGTTTTATTAATAATTGTCACGTAGTTGTATAAATGAAATATAATTATGTATTTTACACTTTTTAACGCATCTCAAAATCGGTTGTATTTTTTGTTAAACATTATTTTATCGCAGGAAAATTGTTTGCTCTACCGCGTGATGTAATTAAATTCTCTCATAGAGTTGTAGTTTCTAAAATAAATTGAAAAATATCTGCAAAAATTAATGTTTCGTGTGTATAATTTTCAGTTTGGTTGTTGTTTAAACATATTTAAACATTTTTAATAACCGATATTATTTTATTCGCAACAGTTCATAGAATAATTTTGTTAGATACTAATGACTGTTATGAATGACTTTTACTATTCAAGCATAAAACATGACTTGAACGGTGTAATCAAATAATAACTTGATTAATGCTTAAAGATTATTAAAGTAAAACTTAATATTTGTAGCATATGAATGTGTAATACATTTTAAAGATAACAAAATCGATGTTAAATATTTGGATAGAAACATATGTATTTTAGTTCAAATAATTATTATCAACGTTTATACTTTGATGTTGTTTAAAAGATGAAAAGTTTATTTGTTTGTGATCATCGTTCAGTTAATTTAATAATTCAGTTAATATGCACAAGAAGTATTGTTTTCCGCTTGCAAGAATTCTTGGCGTCTGTGAAGTTAGCACGTCATTTTAAAAAGACAAAACTTTTAGCAACAGTTCTATTTACACTCGCAATAGTTCTACAGTTCCTAATAGGTTTCAGAAATAGTTCCGGCGAAATACCTAAAAAATAGCATCTTGAAAATATGAGGTGCCAACTTCGCGTGGCACCGCATTATGCGAAAAATGTTATTTAAATCATCATATTTTACAGTTTTCAAATAGTTCTACAGTTCCTGATAGATTTTAGCAATAGTTCCGACCGCGAGATATTAAAAAAACAATGTCTTATCTCAAAGTGGCAAGAACTTTTTTGTTTTTGATTTTACGTCATACGGGCCCTGATAACTTCCGATAGAATTCTCCGGGTTGCAAATGGAACTGTCATTAGAAATTTAGATTTTTCAAAAAATTTCACTTTGGGACTTGGAAACTGTCTGGGAACCTGAAACATAAAAGGGCTGGGGAAAATAGGGCAAAAATCGATTATCATAATTTCTCATGTTCTCATACTCCACCAGACAGGCGAATAAAAGTTTTAGCCACTTTAAGTTTCAGGTTCCCAGAAAGTTCCCTAGTCCCAAAGTGAAATTTTTTGAAAAATCCAAAGTTCTGATGACAGTTCCATTTGTAACCCGGAGAATTCTATCGGAAGTTTTTAGGACCTAATAACGTAAAATCAAAAACAAAAAAGTTCTGGCCACCATAATGGAAATTTGAGGTGCCAGCTTCGAGATTAAACATTGTTTTTTTAATATTTCGCGGTCGGAACTACTCTAAAATCTATCAGGAACTGTAGAACTATTTGAAAACTGTAAAATATGATGATTTAACCCCTTGCACTATGCGGAAACTCGGAAAAAGCCATGCCAAACACGGGGCGCCCGAATGGTGGGGATAGGAGCCGAGCGGTGCAGACAGAGTGTCGGAACTTTGAAACATGATATTTTGCGACTGAGAGTGCGAGAGAATTCGCAATCTCTGAGTTCGAAATCTCGATCACAAGTCAAACTCGTGATATTCAAGTTTGGCCTAAAATTTTTATCATGAGTCAGACTCGTCAAAATAGTGCAAGGGGTTAAATAACATTTTTCGCATGATGCGGTGCCATGCGAAGTTGGCAGCTCATATTTTCAAAATGCTATTTTTTCAGGTATTTCGCCGGAACTATTTGTAAAACCTATCAGGAACTGTAGAACTATTGCGAGTGCAAATACAACTGTTGCTAAAAGTTTTGTTTTTTTAAAATGAGGTGCTAACTTCACAGACGCGAAGTCTTGTGGGACGCCACAGGAGTAATGGCCGATGTACACGGTGCAAGAAATCTCGTTCGTGAAGAGCGTTCGAGGACCGCATCTCAAAACTTGCATGCGTGAAGGTGTTGACACGGTTCGAAATATAAATCGGATGTACCAACGCGTTTCATTCGAGCTTAGGGCTTAACTCTATATTTACTGACGGGACTTATCAGTTCCGTCAGTTATCTCATGGTACTGTATTAATTTAAACGCTTTGGGACCCATTGGGACTTTGAAGTCCACTTCAGCCAATAAAAAGAGACTATAAGGAAAGAGGGATGAACAGATAATGTATCAAGGAAAGAAGGATGAAACAGATAAAAAAAGCAGTAAATAAAGGGTTAAAATGGCAGAACGCACATGGCCTGCTTGGCCTGTCGTTCTTTCCGGATTCATTTTCGTGCGAGTCACGCACGAGAAACTCGTCAAATTTCCAACAAGTTGGAAACCGATTCGAGCTCGTGCATGCTGCATGCGTGCACGCACATGAAACATATACATACACGATTCGAGCTCGCATGCGAGTAGTATTCGAGGGCTTCTCGCACCGTGTACATCGGCCATTATTTTGTCTGTCGCCGTGAACGCTGAAATACCATTTCTAAAACGATGTCAAAGTGGAATAATCATCAAATGATGACTTTTATTCATCTTTATGAATCACATCCGTGTTTGTGGAAATCTGATTTATCAGATTATAAAAATCGTGACAAACGACAAAGTGCATTAGAAAATATTGTAGCAGAAATGAACATACCTAATTTTACATTAGTTGAATGTAAAAATAAAATTAAAAACCTGCGTTCACATTATTGTCAAGAACTCAAAAAGATTAAAAATTCAATGAAAAGTGGTGCTGGAAGCGAAGAAGTATATAAACCTTCTTTACCATGGTTCGCCGCTTTGGATAGTTTTCTACAACCACTTGTAACACAAAAAACGGTATCAAATTTGGAGGTAAGTAATTTATTATTTAACAAAAATTTATTAACTGACTTAAAAAAAGAGGTTTTCTGTTTCATTTGTTTGTATGTATGTATTTATGTGTGTATGAATGTATCTATACATGTTCGCGATTAATTGAAAATTGATACAAAAAATGTTGAAAGAATAAAAGAAAATAACAATAAATGAATTAACTTCAAATACTAATTTATTACAATCATTAAAGAGAAGAAAGACAAAAACGTTATATTGTTAGGTCTTAAGATATCGTTAATTAATCATTCTAAAATATTCACAATACTCATTTCGTATATTTATTGCGTGTCTCGCTGGATTATATGCAAATCGATTTGTTAATCCTCGTGTGATTTGTCTCCAATGACCCGAGACAATTTGTCCAAACTCTGTGTCTTCTCTGTCCACAATTTCTCGAGGCCAATAATTTTCATCTTTGCATGTTTGAAGCCAATTGTGTAAGGAACATGCAGCAAGTATCATTTTTTCAACCTTTTCTGGTCTATTCTGGTTTAATGTCGTTATCGAATATTCTAAACCACGTTATCAAAATGCCAAACGCATTTTCAACAACACGTCTGGCTCTGCTAAGTCGATATTTGTAAACTTTTTCCGCGGTACTTAAATGTCTTTTTTTCGTAAGGCTTCATTATTCGGGTTGTCAACGGGAATGCATCATCCGTAACTATTATTTCATTTTCCGGAATATTGAGACTGTTTTCGGTGAGTGCTGTGTAAAAGTTAGAATTCCGAAAAATTCCACCATCTGAAAAGGGACCTTTAGCTCCAATATGTAAATCGATAGTCAGCGTCCACAAGCGTCATTAATACTATACTGTACTTTTCTTTATAATTATAATAATCCGATCTACTGTTCATGGGCAAAATTATATTCACATGTTTTCCATCTAAAGCGCCAATTACATTTGGAAAATTCCAACGATGTTCGAATCTGCGTTGAATACGCTGCCATTTCTCAAGCGTAGAGAGTACCTGTAATAAAGTAACATATTAAACATGATAAGAATATATATTTTTCATTTTTAGATTGTTGATCACATAAATGTTACTGAAGACGACGCGACGAACGAAACCAAATGAAAAAACGTTTCAGATCGTAGTACAGTGGTACCTCGGTATACGTCTGCTTTGGGATACGTCCAATTTGGAATGCGTCCTGTTTGGACGTGACAAATTTTGCTCGGTATACGACATAAACTTTTTGTGTGAATTTTGCGTCATTTTTAATAATTATCTCATTGTCAGAGGAAAAATTAAATTAATAATCAATTATATTCGGAGTTGATGTACCATTAACTGACTGATCATACAAGTAAGGATATCATATAACAAAATATGGGAAAGGTTGGTTTGGTATACACCCCCGTTCATAAGTACCGGACACCTTTTAAAACAGAATACTCTTTGTAAAATTTTAATTACTTGTAACTTATTTGAATCTACGGAAGACATATTTTAAATTTTCATTATAGGCTCGGATAAAAAAGTTAAAAAATTGCCTTTTACTATTTTTGTCGCGATTGCGACAAACTTTAATTTTATTAAAACGACAAAAGCACATCATCTAGTATATTAATTTTTATAACTCCTCAATAAATCTCAAGTCATTTGGTCCAATTTTACTAAGAGTATTCTATTTTAGAAGGTGTCCGGATACTTATGAACGGGGGTGTAGGTCCTATTCAGTATATAGCGGAGTTCCCCAGAGTCCATAACTGCGACGCGCAGGTTGAAAGATGGTGGGGGAACGCAGCGAGCTCTCCGCTAATCGCTTTCTACTTCGTTTGGGAGTACCGCCAATCAGGGCGAAGATGCGCACGAAAGAACGAAAACTGGTCTTTTCTTAGTTATGGACTCTGGTGAACTCCGCTGTAAGTCCAAACATCAGGAACGGATTAAGGTCGTATACCGAGGTACCACTGTATAATTTTTGATCAAACAGCATCAAATGAAACAGGATAATGATTTGGAGGAACCAGTAACCCAAGCTCGAACTATGTTTCAGCAACAATCAACGAGCCATGAATCAACTGTTTACGCACAACCAACATTTACTGGACACTCGAGTTCAAGAAACACGAAAAGAAAAAGAGACGGTGACGAAACCGGTGAAAAATTTCTATCATCGGCACTACATAGATTAGAAACTATTTCAGCTAATGCAATCGCAACGTCTAAAAAAACCGAATTTGATATATTCGGACAAAGCGTTGCTGCGCAATTAAACAATATGACGTTGGAAGATGCGCTTCAATTGCAGTTGGAAATCCAACAGTTAATTACCAGAAAGCGTATAAACCATCGTATGCAGCTATTAAACAGACAACTACAACGAAACAATAACAATAGCCCTTCTTAATACATATTTCAAAGTCCTTGAGCAACCACTTCTGATTTTTCCCTTTCTACAGATTATTCTATGATCACCTATTTTCAATTATTTTAATTGTATATATATTTATCAAAATATTAAAAAATATTAAAATATTAATGCTATTTATATCACAATATTCATAAAATAAAACAATACATAAATATTACTATCCTGTATTTTTTACACTTACCTGTAAATATTCTTTCAAAACTGTTGTCAAAGCATCACAAACTTCAGGTATAAAACGGGATATTTTGTACTTGGCACTAGAAAAAGATACGTCAAACTATTGTATTAAATGAGTCACCTGAACATAAACAACGTAAAGTAATTTATAATTTGAGTTTTGATAACAGAAGCTCTCGCATATTTCTCCACTTTTTTTAAATGAGTGGGTGCACATTTTGTAATAAAACATTAAAGTGGTCTGGATTAATAATTGTAAGTAAATCTAAATATGTTTCGGAATGCAGCCACATCTTCGTTTCGCAATTCTTTTACTAATTGATCAGAAGCTCCAAAGTATCTACGTCTATCGATCCAGTTTTTTACCCACACTCTTCTGTTTTTTTTCTTTTTTATTTGTATTAACTTTTTAATTATACATATGTATAAGCACTTAACATGACGCTAACTATAGCAACACCTTCATTAACAGACTTCATTTTAAGCATTGAGGTCGAATGAAACGCGTTGGTACATCCGATTTATATCTCGAACCGTGTCAACACCTTCACGCATGCAAGTTTCGAGATGCGAGCCACGGATGCTCTTCACAAACGAGATTTCTCGCACCGTGTACATACACTGACAAGGGGAACTACCCAAGTGTTACACTCACTTATTAATGAAACTTTGCCAGCTTGTAGAGCTCGTCGAGCTGAACACGCCTATACCCCGTTCTGTGGGCAGACGACTAATTGTTTAAAAGATATTAATAATTAAAGTTAGTTACTACTTACACTGAGAAGTATGACAGACTCACACATACAACTCGCAATCTAGAGATCCACGGTTCGAATCCTTGATTCCCAACATTTTTTTTTTTTTTTTTTAATGATAATTTGTCTCTTTTTGAATAACTA
Source organism: Osmia lignaria lignaria (assembly GCF_051020975.1). Taxonomy (NCBI): domain Eukaryota; kingdom Metazoa; phylum Arthropoda; class Insecta; order Hymenoptera; family Megachilidae; genus Osmia; species Osmia lignaria. The sequence goes on along the minus strand of NC_135037.1, from coordinate 1,070,653 downwards.
TTACATAAAAATTATCATAAAAAAAAAAACATTTTTTTGTGAACCGAGGATTTGAACCGTGGATCTCTACATTGCGAATTGTATGTGTGAGTTTGTCGTACTTCAGGATGTAAGGAGTAACTAACTGTAATTGTTAATATTTTTTAAACAATTAGCCGTCTGCCCACAAAACGGGGTATAGGCGTGTTCAGCTCGACGGGCTCTACAAGCTGGCAAAATTTCATTAATAAGTGAGTGTAATACTTGGGTAGTTCTCCTTGTGAGTTGCATTGAACTTGTCGCAGTGAAGTTGGCTACAAATTCACTAACACATTCACGCCGCGTCGGTGAGCCGATGGCGAGATCGGTTCATCGACGCTGAGGCGTGTATGTACACTGACAATGAGTGTAACATCGGCCATAATGGTCAATCTAATTGGTATATAGAGAGTTTTCGACAATAAGTGGAAGAAAATTCAAGGAGTAACTTTAAAAATTCAAATAAGAGAAAAATTAAGAATGACAGCGTGAGCGGTTTTGTGTTTTAGGTATTAACATAGAAAAAATTCAGTGGAAAGCACTTGAAACCGGCAGTCTGCACAAAGCACCAGTTGAACGTTGCATCAGTAAGCCTGGTGCCTACAAGCTTGCTGACAAGCATTGAGTATCCTAAGGGATCCTCAATGGTGGACCCAGTACTACTCCAATGAGTGTTCTCGCCGAAGAATTCACGGCCACGGTGCATACAGCATGGAATGTGGAAAATACCAAATGTTTTAATTTAGGAATTTGAAATTTAGTAATTGCGGAATTGTCTAGTTACTTAGTTACTGATTTTGACTATTATTATACACGCGCTTGCTGATCCATATTCAAGTATCAATGCTGTACGAATTGTTGGTTTCAGGCGCTTTTGTAAATAAAAAAAAAAAAATAAAAAAGAAGAAAGAACTATGAACGCATTTTCATCCTATTCTGACCTTAATAATGACCTCTTCAATTTTTTCTCTTCTGTTGTTGTTGTGTTCGCGTGTAAGTCGGTCGAAGCCAATAAACACATGTGCTTTCTTTAGATGAAAAAGAAAATACTTTATTCTTGGCAGATTCTTCCACCTCGCTAAATACGTTACAATATCTCTTTTTGTACATCTCACTCATCATCTCTTTCCTTATTCCATTCTCACATCCGGTGTCAAGAGGGGTTCACACGTCCACGGTAATAAGGACCCGCCTTGACGTATATCGTAGTCTCGGTCATGACAGTTGTCAAACACTTTATATAAATACATTACATATTAATGTTCTAGAATTTAGGAATATGCTGTTGGATAATATAAGATATAATATTCCGATAATGAAAATTTTACTGGCAATGAGTTTGAAGTAGGAAGAAATAACAACATTTTTATTGTTGCAGGCATTATACGTGTATAAGTCGATTACGTTTAAGATATATAGAGTTTCTAGAGGAACAACGTACGAAGAATGACAAAAATCACAAACTTCTTGAAACATTAAATAACGTAGACGATAATCTTGAGTTGATGACTGCAAAAATAAATAGGCTTAACGTTCTTAAAGTGAGTTTATTTATTTTCAATAATATAAATGTTGAAAGCATATAGCACCATCGGAATGCTTGATTGCAATTTAAATATGGTTTATTTTTGTACATTTTAAATCTACATAAACAGGGTGTTTCGTTTACCTTGTCTACCTTAATATCTTCATTATTATTAATGGTACAAAAAATGTGCCAAGATACAAAATTGTTTGGTTCAAAACGACAAATATTTATTTAGGAAAATTTTTTATGATTATTTGCAAAGCAAACGACCTTGTCGAGCTGAATGGCCTTGAAATATGATGCCAAGATCAGTATTCTGAACAAATTTTCCCTATAAATATTACCGTCGCTTGCACAAACATATTCGATATGTATACCTATTATATTTTGCTGTTTACTACATGTGCGTTATTAGTCTGCGGTATTAGTTCCATCGAAATTGTCGCAGTGAAGTTGGCGCACTAACACATTCACGCCGCGTCGGTGAGCCGATGGGCGAGGTGTCGACGACGCGGTGTGAATGTGGTTAGTGACTGTGTAGCCAACTTCACTGCGACAAGTTCAATGCAACTTACAGTGTACATATCAAGTCTGGAACCGCCAGTATCTCGAACTGCTAAAAATCCTATCGGTGTCTGCATAAAAAAGGAGATTCATTTTGCAATAATATTTGATTATTATTGAATGAAAGGTTTGCTTAAAAGTTCAACACATGTGCTCTCTCTGCGCTCTCACTCTGAAGTAATTGAACGTAACATAACCTAATTTATCCTTGGGGTAATTCAAACAGTCGTATCCTGAATTTAACTCATTTCTTCCAGAAAATATTGTGAAGCTAAACTTCGTGTTGCGTGTACGCAATACTGGGAAGAAATGGGTTAATTCAAAAATGAATCAGGTTAGCTTGGGTTAAATTACTTTGGGTTGAGAGTGCAGGAGAAAGGGCAGAGTTCACGTGTTGAAATTCTAAACAAATCTTTCATTCAATAATAACTAAATATTATCACATGTATCAACTTTACTGTAAAATGAATGTCCTTACGTATTCTATATTTAGTAATTTTGTAATTTAATAACTTTATTTTTGGTTAGGTTAGGTTATATTAATATTCCGGCTGCCTTTAGCAGCCGGCCACGAGAGTCAAATGTTATAATTTGAATTTTTAGTTCAGCCGTTGCACGAATAGGAGCCGAACTACATGGTGCTATTTACAGAAACGGTATGCAAGCGAGCCGGTACACATACGACCACGAGCGCATACGTATAGGCAAAATTCACAGTACATAGTAGTAACAATATCCTTTCGCGAATATCTCGCAAACTAATCGAGTCCGACATAGCTTACAGGAAAAAAGTTGTTTAAATTGTCGAATTTTACAACATACCTAAAAATCATCAAAATCGGAGGGGGAGTATCTCATCTACAAATTCACCGTTTCTTACACCAAAAGTTTTTTTATGCAAGATACTCCGCTTAAAAAAGTATTAGTGGTGGTCAACCATTGCACCTGCTATTCCAAGCATAGACCCATCGGATCTGTTTCAAGAATCACGTGGCACTTTAGGCGCTAATAAAGTAATAATCACTGCCACTTCCAAAATAAGCGAAATTTCTTGCACAAAAATTAATAAATTTGTAAGCGCAGTATGTTCGAAACTATTTGAAATCAAATGTATATATACTACGTATATCTCTTCATGGTCACTTCACGTCATAAATGTCGCGTTTTGAGTCGAGTATTTTTGGAGCATGTAATATTTCCAGACAACATATTTCAAGATCATCGAAATCGGTGAGGTGTACTCTTTTCTGAATAATTACAAATTTAATTTATGTTATTAAATGTATCTTTTTACTGTCAACTTTATTTGTTAATAACTTTTTAATTAATACTGAGCGATGGTTAATACCTTACGAAATTTTCTCAGGAAAGTGTCCTTAAGATAACATACATATATCAAGATCAAGGTGATTGAAAGTGCTTCCTCTATCATAGATAATTACCGAAAGAGTAATTCAAAATGTTGACTTCGACAATATACACCTAAGAACTATATCCGTGCTGAAAGTATTAAGGTGGACAAGATAAACGATACACCTTATGAAATGGGCATGGACCCCACGAGAGCATGCGTGTATGTACCCTGACAAGGGAACATCGGGGACTAATACACTCCGATTTTTATGAAACTTTGCATAAATATTTATTAGACCTGTTTATGAAGATAACTGTAATTCGTTGGTGCCCGTTTTTCACTTTGAGGGAGATATCAACCCTTTTATCCGAACCGCCCTTTCTATATACGTGCTTATAAATCGTAAACAACAAAAGATATCAAAGAATAATTGAAATAAAAGTTATATCGTTTCTTGAGGTCTATAAAGCTGCGTGTAAGTTTTTTTTTAAAATCATCCTTTTTGCAAAATTGAATTCCCCCTCCCCCGCCGTTTTGAAAAACTTCACGCAGTTTTATAGACCTCAAGAAACGGTATAACTTTTATTTCAACTATTTTTTTATATCTTTTGTTGTTTACGATTTATAAGCACGTATACAGAAAGGGCGGTTCGGATAAAAGGGTTGATATCTTCCTCAAAGTGAAAAACGGGCACCAACGAATTACAGTTATCTTCATAAACAGGTCTAATAAATATTTATGCAAAGTTTCATAAAAATCGGAGTGTATCAGTCCCCGATGTTCCCTTGTGAGTTGCATTGAACTTGTCGCAGTGAAGTTGGCTACAAATTCACTACGCATTCACGCAGCGTCGGTGAGTGAATGCGTGGCCAACTTCACTGCGACAAGTTTAATGCAACTCATTGTACATTTACGGGCTGCTGTTACGGACACAAACTCAAACCAGTCATTTAGAAGCAAAACTCAGTAAAATTTAGAAAATAAAATATTTTAAATAGTGTTACGTTTCCGTCTCGGAAATTTCCTTATTTGGTGTCATGAACCCTTCTCGGAAATTTCCTTATATGGAGTCGGATGTGCACACCCGGCATAAACAGTCTTCTAGAAAATTTGAGACCAACGCAAAGCAAAGGCGCGGTCCCTCGGAGTCACATAGAGTCCGTCCCCACCACCCTTTTTTACCTTAATTTTTTGGTATAAAAAGAGTGGCGGCGAAGGCACTTTGGGTCTAGTTGAAGTCTAGAAACGGTTCGATACACGTCAGTACGTTTCTCTTACGGATAATCTCTCCAACAAGGAAACTCAGCAAGATCGGGTATTCAAGTCCCTTTCAAGCACTCAATAACTATACAGTACATTGTCTACTGTTAAGCATTATTCTGATCGTTGTAGTCCGCCCCCGTTTGCTCGCGTTCACAAAAACCGAGAAGGATTAGATTCTTGCTTCGCGGAATCGAAACTAAAACTCTTATTCAGTTCATTTAAACTTATAAATTAGAATTTAACTCGTAGAACACCGTGACAGTTACACTCAACAATTGTAAGCTCCCAGCAAAGAGAATAAATTCGTATTATTTAACTTATTTATTTCTGTTCAATTATATTGACTAGTCCAGAAAACTCACTAAGGTGTACCTTTACCGCTCGAGATACACTAATCAAGTTACGAGACCTAATACTAACATTTCCTACCGCTTCCTACGTTAGCCATAAGTAGGTTCGTCCTCACCTCATCACCTTTCCTGTGGCTCCCTACGTTAGCCATATGTAGGTTCATCTCCGCGTCTACTTCCTTAGGCTCCCAGTATTAATAACAGCACTGGTTAAGCCATTAATAATACCATAACCGAAATTAAGCCTCGGCTATGCAGCCGCCCCCTCCGGCTCGTAACAATAGGAAACGAAGTTTCGACAAATAAATTAATTTTATTTTAATAATAATCTAAAGTAGACAACTATGCCCGCGAGAACGCGGTGCATGGATGTGCAAGTGACAAAGAATTTCTCAATTTGAAAATTTGAAATTTCTATATTTCTTATTCCTTAATTGATAATGCCTAATTGTTACATTTACCAAACATCCCAGTATCCGTGAGCTCTCCAACTGGCACTTGATCTACCCATCATCGATCTACAGTATGAAATAAAATGAAATGAAATAATTGTATTCGTTAATATTTCGCTTTTTGTTTAAAATATTGTTTTAATTGACTGCGTAACATCTAATATTTTAATTATATATTTCTATTTTGGGTAAACTTGTAGAAAAGTCGTTCCCCCCCCCAATTCTGATCATTTTTAAATATGTTGTAAAATTCGACATTTTAAACAACTTTTTTCCTATAAACTATATGTCGAACTTGATTAGTTTGCAAGATATTCGCGAAAGAATATTGTTACTACTACAGTGAATACCGCCTATACGTATGCATCCGTGGACGTGTGCGCATCGGCAACACAGTAACGTATCTCCGGCGCGCCGTACGGTAGCCGAAATATTAATTTAACTTAAGCTATCCTAACTTAATCCACTGGTTAGGTTAAATATATTATAGAAATCCACATTTTTATCAAATGTTTACCTTTACCTCTTATCCGTCTAGATTAGGTTAGATTAGGTTAAATTAATATACCAGCAGTCATAAGGCGGTCGGCCATGCAATTCAAAATTATTGAAGTTTGATTTTTAAGTTTACCGTCACAGATTTTTAAGTGACAGTGACATATACTGTTACGGATGCATACGTGTAGGCAGAATTCACTGCATGGTAGCGATATTTTTTCGCGAATATCTTCAAAACCAAGCGAGTCCAACTGGTTTATTAGATGAAAACAGTTGCTTAAAATGTCGAATTTTACAACATATTTAAAAATCATTGAAATCGGAGGGAAAGCGCCTTCTCTACAACTTCACCAAAATTTGTAATCTATATAGTATATATTTCTTTTTCTAGGAACAGTACGAAGATTATCATCGCAAAATTGATGCAATTTATATGTTACCAGAAAATACTAATAATGGCATCGATAAAATAAAAAAAGTCGAGGACAGGAATCCAAAGAGGAATGTAACTGTAAAATATTTACCTTCTGAAGTAAAACGTAAACCATCATCGCAAATGGTTTGGTTGGATTATCAAACGAATCCATCGATTTCTCTTTCTTCATCAAATTTAATTAACGAGGCAAAAGGCGGTCTGCAGCACACAACACAATTAAAACCCTTAAATCAACAAATCAGTAATACTCAGAATATGTTTCACATACATCAACTACCTCAACTACCTCAACAAAATAGTATTCAGAATGTACCACTTGAGAATTTGTCGTTGCAACATTTTCAATATAAACTTCCGTATCGTCAAATTGATTCAGATTTGTACGTTTCAAAAACATTCTCGAATTTACCACTGAATTCATTAAGTGAACAAGATGTTACATATTTATCCAAATCTCCAAAACAAATGGAACCAATTCAAGTAAAATCTAGATATACTAATAGCAATATATCATATCATAAATCGTTGAATGTACCTCAAAGTCAATCCAAAGGTCATATTAATTCAACAGTAGGTTTACATTCTTTTCGACCAGAAAGTAGGAAAATATCACTAAGCAATACACCTTTGCGGATGAAAAATGTAAATTATAGATCTACACCAGTAACTGTAGAAAGAATTAGGCCTAGTACATCTCTATCAAGGGCAACATCAAATTCACCAAAGTGTACTTTCCAAAGTTATTCGAATTATCCTTTAAGAAATGTTAACCGTTTGCAAAAATCGGTTGCTGATACTCCTATGCGCTCACTGATGCTTTCCAATAATGAATACTTTCCTTCCAAAAATTTAAACGATGTAAAAATTTCTCAAGAAAGTAAAAAATCTTCAATGCAGGAAAGTGAAAGTAGAACAGCAACGATTATAGAGAATGAATTAGATAAATACATTGCTAATATTTATAAACTCCATCAGGACCATAACATGCAAAGTTTAAATTATGAAGAAAATAAAAATACTTCATCGGATAACGATCGACAGTATTACGCAGAAAACCAGTCAAATGAAAATTTATCTAAAGATATTGAGGAGGTTTTAGCGTTGGCAGGTGATCTTGCATCTAAAACAGCAGATTTAAATGATGCCATTGATATTCCAATTTCAGAGAAAAACCGTGCTGTACATGAAGGATTCGAAACATCCGTAGTGGTAGAAAAAGATAAAATCAGTGCCGATACTACATTGTATGATCCAAAATTAAATTTATGCGAAAATGTTGAAAAGCCTGAGCAACAACTATCTACATTACACGTAGACCAAAATATTGATTCTGTTGTTTTGTCAAATGATAAGTTCACAGAACAGAATGATGATGCAAATGTAATTTTAAAAGAAAACTTGCATCATGAGAAACCTTTTAAAGAACATGGTGTTTTTGTCTCAAAGGAATCACAACTCGATCATTGTTCCTTTGAGGCTGTTGAAGAATTAAAACCATGGGATTTAGATTCTATACAAAAACAAATAAAGGAAGCAATGTTAACTGTAGAAACTGAAAATGAATTTAGTGAAGATGAAATAATTAACAATATTCCTGAACTAAATGAAGATAACACAAAAAAAGTTGAAGAAATAAATGAAGTAACGATTGCAAAAAGTCAGGTGGGAAATCAAGATTTTAAAAAGGAAACAAATTTAGATAACATAAATGATCAATTAAACGTACAAAGTAATGATTATCTTGAGTTAAAAGAGGACCCTATAGACAACTGCAAAACAGAAACAAGCGAGGTTTCTGATTTACCTAATAAGAGGTTAGAAGATGTACAATATTATATGAATAATGAGAACATTACAGAAAATTCGGAACCGGAACATTACACATTTACTGAACAGAAAGAAATTGACAATGTACAAACAGATGAGTGCTATGAAACAAATGAAAGTAATGTACAAGAATATAATGATCAAAATTACATTGAAGAATCTAATCAAGCACAAAATTATATGGACAATTTTAAAACAGAGCAGTTTAATTTAAACGAAGAATATAGCTGCAACCAAAATATGTCATATGAAGTTAATCAAGACATAAATTATGATCAAAATGTTCCCTCTCATGATAGTCAACAGCAAGAATATCAAGAATATGTACAAGAGTCAAACGAACATAACTCTGAAAATCAGTATGAACATGTTTATAACATACAGTCTCAGGAAAATTTAGATCAGCAGGATGCGTGTTATCAACAACCTGACCCAAATCAAGCATCTGAAACTAATATGGATCAGTCTCATGAATATATGGATTTTAATCGATCAGAAATCATGCAAAGAGATGAAGATAAACCGAGTAAATATGAGCAATCACAACAAGAAATAGAAGAAGTATCAGAAAAGTTTAACGAGTCTCAAAATAAAAGTACAAAAGCACTAACTGAAAATGAATCAAATCCGAAAAAGGATGTAATCAAATCTTTATTAGATTCTGATACAGATAGTACAATTGAAAGAAATGTTTCAAATACAGAAAGCGATTTTGATTTTAATTAAAATGCTAGAAATATAGTAGTTTAGCTTTACACAAATAGTAAATTTGCTTCTGTATTTTGTTTTTAATGCTAAATCAAATACATTTATAAGTAAATTAAAAAACAAATTTTGTTACAATGTGTTTTTATATTTGTTTTATATTGCGAAGCAAATTGATTTTGTAATAGTATTTAACCTGTTTTTAACTCTTACAGTTGATGCTGCAATTTTAATACATAAGGTGCCACATGTTACATGGAACCTACTTCAGCAATTCATTCAGCACTGGGATACAATAAAAAAAAATTTACATAAATATATATTCTATCGGACCTTGTTTATGAAATATAACAAGTTTTATGTTGTACCATTTGATATCTGATTATTACACAGGAGTCAAAATGTCTATTGCATTTTAAGGTGTCATTGATCTCGTCTTTCTTAGTACTTCTTGATATTTATCAAATTGATTGGAAACTTTGTATAGTTATTATTCACAGAAGGAAGTAATTCATAAAGTATTATGATAGTTTAAAAAATACTCAAATGATTGTATAAAAGACATCAAAGTTATTTGTAAATAAAATGGAAAGACTAGTTCTTCTTAATAAAACTATTGCAACACAAAACTTACTGTTTCATAAACAAAATCAAACATTGCATATGTTTATATAAACTTTTTTTATTGTTTATAAGTATTGAATCAATTTCAAAAGTAAATTGAACATACTACAAAACAGCTTAGTATGTAAGTACATATATGAAACACAATTGGATTTTATTCTTAATATTTGCAATTTATTATGTGCATGTACAATGCAGATTTAATTAGATTCCGTCCTGAATGCCTTATAAGCTGTAGGTGTTTCCTTCATTTCAAAATGTATATTTTTTTAACAATGTAAAAAGCATAAAAATAGTTAATTGTAGAATGTAAACATGTCGCAATTAAGAATTACAAAATATTAATGTATGTTTTAATGTAAAAATTATTAACTACTCCTGTATATTGTAAACAATAAATAAGTCAAAGCTTACGTTTACGAGTGAAGTTATGTTATTGTTATTTTCACCTGGAGCATAAAATGAGAGAAAAATAGATAACAAGTAGTAATGTAGTTTTATTCTTTCATGGGATTGTGCTATAATACACATTTGTATCAATGTATGTACAAGTTTCGTATAAATAGGTTATGGTATATCTAAAAATCAATGAATACGGTCGGAAAATAAATTATAAAAAAATATTAAACATTTTAAAATTATGCATGACTACTATATTTCGAAATTCCTATTACATGTTTTATTGCTATTAATGTCATTTAAAGCTCAAATATGGATTATTGTATTTTGTGTTTTGATATAAAGACTGATACGATTTTTAATATTTAATTTTCAGTATATAAATTTACTATAAATTTTCAATTAAAAAAGAATAGATGTATCATTTAATATTTATCTTTTTTCGCTTCAACTTCTTTCAAGGGCAGTTCACTTCGTTATAATAGCTCTCCAGTTTTTATAATACGTTTAGAAGACAAAATCAGAGATATTAATAACAGTTTAATGGTGTATTGCATTAAAAAATTTTTAATCAACGATCATTTATCGTAGATTCAAATTAGTTTCGTTAGGTAAATAGAATAAAAAAAAAAAAATAGAAAAATCTTTTTCATTATTTCAATCGATTTATTCCATTTTGTCCAAGGGGCGCTGCGAGAACAGGTACGTTCCTATCCGACGCACCGTGGCTGAAATGTACAGTGATGACAGTCGGTGGCTAACAGCACGTTTCAGCATTTTAGAGATTTTGTATGCAGTATCCATCATTTAACAGTGTTTTGTGAACGATTACATTTTCCTTCTTATTTCTTTAATAATTTTATGACAATCGTGTATATAATTTACTATTGAAGTACGACGTAGTGATTGTATTGGATCTGTAGGAAAAGTGATTAAAAGGCATATTGAATGCTCTTGGAAATCTATACATACCTTCATTTGAACCTTAAATAGTGAAAAACAGTGATCTTTATCAGTGATCGTTTCGTTCAGTGTTTACATTTTAGCGATATTCCCAAATGTTTTACTGAAAGTGAGAATTTTTTTTCCAACTCGTAATAGTGTAAGGAAATTAAGTAAAATTTTTCTTTTGATTATGATGCGTCGGTGTAATTACACACTCTTTTGGATAAACAGTCAATTAATTTTGAATCGACCTAGAGTTGTTTTATTTTACAGAATAAATTTATTTTTATGCAACGATCATACTACTTTTCAATATCAATTTAAACATATTTAGTGAGGGTTAAATTGATTTGTAAAACTTGATATTCAATTTTTGTCTTTTGTTATGAATGATATACCATGTATCCAGAATATGACTATGTACCCTATATATAAATTTGGTATTTTGAGTTTCGAATTACTTTAGCACAATGCTGTTAAAGTTCATTATCTCTCTTTTAATAATATTTTCGTATTCGTTAAAAATCATTTTTTTACATTGTAATGGCTATATATTATGAATTATTAATTAATATAAATTATTTATGGTGCATCATGAAAAATGTCAAATACTATTGTACATACATCAAGTTTTTAAATACGTACAATGATTTAGATCTATACAGGTTAATGTAGGTCCATCTGACCCCAGCTTTTAATAAGTGTAATTTATCTTTTAACAATCAATTACTCTGATGAAATATGTATAGAATGAATATCAAATGGAAAAGCTCATTAATAGATTCTCTTAATAACTAAGAGAAAAAAATGACGACAATGCTAGTAATTTTACGCGCGTCAGCTATTCAAATCATGAAATATTCAAATTTCGATGTAAACAAAAAGTGTTTATTCTTGGAAAAGAATTGTTCACGGGCCGATGTATGTTTAACTTTTTCTTCATCGTTACGAGCACTAGAATATGTTAGCGAAGTTTAGCCACTTATTTGGGATTTTCTTCCGAACTTGGTAGGTGCCATGAGCTTGAAGGAAACAAGTAGAATTTACCCAATGCATCCAACATAAAATTTTAGGTTCGAGAATTCGCGCGTTCGAAAGATACAGGCCCTCCTATACTATTTATTTGTTAATTATCTATTCCAATTAAAGTTTTAAATCGATTCAGAATCGGCATTTAATTACTATAATGTAGGTAGGTAATTATGGTCGGTTGACATGTACTATCGCTTTGAAAAATAGACTGTCATTCGTTCCATAAAGTGTCTGGAAGTAATACTTACCTAGCTTTTAATTAAATCAGAATGCCTGAAGCGTCGGTAAGTTAACATGGTTGCTGTCGATCACGCACTATCGCGTGTTCCATAGTCGATTTTAAGTACCTGATCACACGATATCCGGTGCTCAATCGTCAACATTAATTGCTCGATCACATGATATCGTGTGTTTGATCGGTAACTCTAGATCTCCGATCACGCGGTATCGCGTATTTCTTTCATCGATGTTTAAACGTTGGGCGCAGTAACTGCTCCGTTTCTTGAGTTGCGCAACGAATGTGTATTGTATCGCATATATATATGTATAAGTACATGCATATAACGCAACAGATTGGTTTTAGGTTAGATTACATTAATTAAGTTAAAGTAAAATAAAAGAGATTCGATATATGATAATTAATAAAATATAAGATTATTCTGTGTTTTATATAATGAAACGAAATATACGCGTAATGTTTAACAAAAGATGAGTATAACGAAAGATAAAAGAATTTACAATGTATATTCGCGATTAAATCACACTTCCTCCGGAAAATAGCGGTGTCCCTATTTCCCCCAATTTTCTTTGGGTTCGCGGTTCCAGAGTTCCGGTGTTCCTTGCTTTCTTCGTAGGCCTCCCCTTCCCCTGATTCTGCCTTACCCTTAAGGCCCGATCCACACTGTCGGTTCGGTCATGGTCCGCTCTTGTACCACTCTTGATCGGTTAAAATATAGTACAATGTAAATCTATGAGGGTATTCATGCGCTCCAGCTCCGATCCAATCCCGCATCGGTCCCGAGCAATCGCGAAGAATATTTTCCTGAAGCGTGTCTGCGCTTCCTCGTTTGAAACGCTTCAGCTTGTGAATTTCCACCTTGTCTTCGTAGATTGTTTACATGATTGGTCTCAATGTATTCTAAATTCTTTTCGCAATTTATAGGTAGACTATTTCTAATAATATTATACAGGATGAATGTCGTTAAAATAATTGTAGTGCCATTTTCAGGATGAGCTATGAGTCTTCTACAATAAACTCTGAAGGTTTGCGATAAAATCCCAAATGCACACTCGACTAATTTTCTTCCTTTACATAATCGATAATTAAATATTCTTTTTTCAATATCTTCTAGACTTTTTGATCCTAGATAAGGCCGCATTAAATATTTCTTTAATGGAAATGCTTCATCACCTAATATTACATAAAGTGCTATTGTATTTGTTCCTGACAGCGGAGAATCCTCGGGAACATTCAATTTGCCACTTTGTAAACTTTTTCCAAAAGCAGAGTTATCGAAAATGCCACTAATGCCAAAAGTACAATCGAAAAAGACTTTTTATAATTGACTATCAGACCGAGAGCGGCTCGAAAGTGGCATAGCAGTATGGGTAAGCGAAGATTTTACCGGACTGAGAGCGGACCGTGACCAAACCGATAGTGTGGATCTAGCCTAAGGCTTAAGCATTCCTAAAGAGAATAACGTTGTAGGGGAGAAGGCTCCATATGTATAGACCTTTGACTCTCATTTCTTGTATGTAAACGTTTACGCGGAAAAATTTGAATTGATATTTACTTTATTACTCGTATTTTTCAGTTATACACTAAATTTTATAATATTTAATAACTATAAATTGCTTTTAATATTAATGTTGTCAAAATTGAAATTTTTTGAATTCCTGTTTCCTCTATATCGCTATTTTTCTAGGAAAACCTGATTTGATCGCGAGTGAATGTATTGTATACACCGAGCTCAGACGATTGTGACCAACTCCCTTCGATTAGTGGTCAACTTCACACAGTTTTCGATTTTTTGACAACTATTTCTACAGAATTTCATTATGTTCCATGTAGTGGAAAAAGACCTGAGGGAGATAGTTGATCAATTGTTTCGCATACACACTCATGTACTTACATACGTTATATGCACATTTTTTTTTTTCAAACATATACAATATGCATATACCATAAATTATGTATTCAGAAACAGCATTCATTTAAGCCATTGTATATTTTATATTTTTAATTGTTGATTTTTTATGTGTAATAGGTTTTTCATCAGCCCCATCTAGACTGCAACATATTATAAACTTTACCGAATTTGACCGAGACCAGTTTTACAAGTATAACGTGTGCGGGTCTTTTACATGTAAGAATCAATAGTAACTTGTTTATACTTCTAAACAATCATTTTGTTATTAAAAGGTCAAATTCAAAATTAATTCTGATTTATCACAATGTATAATTTTAATGTAGCAATCGAATACACTGACAATCCTATGTCGAAATAAAGGCGAAGTGGAAGATTACTGTAGAAAAAAAAATTAAACTATACGTATTTGTAGAAACATGGAAGATCTGGTAGGGGTAAATGGTGTGAACGAAATAAATGGTGGAACCGATAGAATTTGCTACGAATTAGGAGAAGGTGATGCTGACAGTTCAACAACAACGCACGATGTCGAACACCAGCGCGATCGTAAGTTTCATATTAATCTTTTATCTAGTATCTTAAATAAAAACTGTTATGTAACTTCAGGAGTCTATCTAGTGTGGCACATTCAAAAAATCGAATTTTCTTCTTTTGTATTATGTGGCAGTTTATTATCTCAAAAGCATGATTTTAAAGTGTATTGGACCTAGTTGAGAAAGTAAGTATACAATTTCTTTTTATACACATATGCATATAGCATGAAACTTTAAATGCGTTTTTCTCAAAATTACATTTTTTAAACATGATACATACCGCAAAACTAATTATATGATAAACTTGAAACTCTGCAGATGTCTCTTTATCGGCTATATTTAGAATTTTGCTATTCAGAAAGTACATATCTTTATTTGCAAAAAATTAAACTTTTCTTAAGTTTTTTGTTGTTTTGAACAATTGAAATAACAGCTACTATGTCAGCGATACGATTGGTGATAATATTTCTTCCTTAACCGCACCTGAAAAACTCCGATAACTGTCGATTATCAACATTTTACTTAAGAAAAATATTGAATATTTTTAAAATGTATAAAAATAAATCTATCAAATTAAATAATTGAAAAGCTGAATAATTTTATTTAAAAAATTCTTTTATCCTTTATAAGGATTGCCACACTAGGAACATCCTTTAAAAAAATACGATGGCTGATAACATTAACTTTTTCCTTTGCTTACGCTATGTTTTTTCTGTTTTCTTTATTCATTTGTCCTCTTTATGTGCTTGATTTTCCTTATTAATTGTAAGTATTTAATATAGATCTACAAAAAATAGAGTGTATGAACAAGATGAAAAACGATATAGGAGTAGAAAGAGAACAGTGCATATGGATCCCTTGTGTCTCTGTTTGATCACGCAGTCGTATCAGTATAAAATTGTTAATGTAATGTTTAAGCTTTCACTTTGTTATAATTAAGATTCGTTTAATTCATTGTAATATTTAGTTATAAGAATAAATATCAAAGTTGATGCTCTGTCCAAATACATTTTTAATAACTGTATTACTGCCGAAAATACGTGTGAGCTGAGGTGGAGCACGACCAATCAGACAATTTCTACTGATTGTGAGTGTATCATCTTAGCAAACGCAGACGGTACATTCCATATTATCATAGTTCTGTACACTATTAAAGGCTGTTAAGGAATGATTCCGTGACAAGTATATACAAATAACAAATAATTAACACTATAAAAGAGTTAAAAAATTGTATTTTAAATGAATAGAAATCCTTGGATTACAATGTTATAAAAAAATTATCAAAGAGAATGAATGAAATTATAAAAAAAAATTATGTTTATTAAAATACAGGGTGATTCTCTCGCTACGCAAGACAAAAGCCGTGCTGCACAATGGAACCCCTGCTGTTCCGTTTTTGTCTTCGTCTCAGCCATAAACACACACAGAGCAGTTTTGGGTCCTGCGATATGGCCCCTGGGTCTCTTTATCCGCAAAAACAGCAGAGTTCGATTGTGCGGCACGGCTTTTGTCTTGCGTAGCGAGAGAATCACACTGTAGTTCAATTTTACTTTAGGCACTCTACAAAACTATGTGTTTGTATAATAATATTTACAAGTTCTCAAATTGTACATACATAATTGTACCTATTTGTAGTAAATAATACATATACATATGTCACGACCATACAGATAGAAGAATAAAGTGAGTAAACCATGTGCTAACGCGACTGTACGGTTGTAAAGTTATGTTTGTAAGTAAGTATATAAGTGCATGCAATATAGGAATAAAAAGAAAACGCTGCATAAATGCTCTTGTGTTCTTGTCCAATCGCACATGCGCACTCGTTCATTGGCCGCTACTGCGCGCGTAATTTTGAAAAACTTCTACGAAAGGAAATATAAAAACTTTAAAATTCCCGAAAATTGCATTTTCTTTATCAGATATAAATTGTATAATTAATGAGTTTAACATTGAATTTGATATTTTTCAGTTTATTAGTTCAGTTTTATTTCAGCAATTCTAGAAACTCGTGTATCTTTATTAGAATGATAAACGTCTTATAGCTTTGTCGTGGGGTGTATTTGTGTGTCTTGTTTTATTTGTCTGTAAAAAGCACCATATATAATTGTTTTTAAATATAACAGTAACTATATGTATCTACATACGTGGAGATGTTATGTATATAATAGCACCTAGAATTCAAATTTTGGCATAGAGCCTAACATCTTCCTTGTTTTCACCGTTGTTCTTGTTCGATCCTCCTCCAATAGTATTTTTGCCACAGTACGAAGGTTCTCCGTCTATTTAGGCATATTGCTAGAGTGGTCAAGTGTTAGTACGCAGGCAAAAACAAGGTTACTCGTTCTTTTTGCGACAGTATACCCTGTTCAACGATACAAAGAATAATCGTACATCTTCAGTGTTTTATTTTCACGTGTACGGTCAATACACGAATTCAACGTGCGCGCCAAGTAGTTTTAGATAAATATATTTGTGTATTCAGCCACAGTTATTACAATTCATTTTCAACGTATTACATAAAATAGTTTTACTGTGAAACCAGTGTGTATACGTAACGACGTATGTACTGTCAAGTTTTTCGATTCGACTGATCCTGTGACTTATTCTGTACAAGTTATAGACATAAATAACATTTATTCAGACATATGCGTTGTAACATTACATTATTAATTAAACTAGCAGCTAATTCAACGTTAAAACACAAAATTTAGTTGTTAAATATTAATTATGAAATGTTTTTCCAATAAGTAGATATTATAAAGTGTTTATAATTACTTGTTACTTTAATTGTTAATTTGTTAATTTAAAGTTAACTGTGAGTGATTTGTGAGTGATTCGAAATGTCAAGTAGAGGCGTTACTTCCACAGAAAATGACTATTTTCTTTGTTTAAGACTACCAAATTTTCTTATAGATCCTGAAGATGAAGGTAATCATTGAACTTTAATATTTGATACTAATATAGTGTATGTATATGTACAATATATACATAATATTTATATATATATGTATATACATTCAAATAACACAAATGATCAACATTTTAAATATCGAATTATAAATACGATACTTCAATCTCGTGTTTGTTTTGTTTTTAAAATAATGTTATTTAAATTAAAGGTGTTATTATCAATAAAATTCTACTATCGATAGTAGTGGCATGTTACCGATACATGATTCGATATTATCATTACGATTTCATTAAAAAGAATAAGGAAGATCTAAGTATAATGTAACGCATAATTTTATCATAAGAATCTAATTCTTGTTTGAAGAAGGTTAAGTTTGAAATTCAAACACGCATAGATACATTTAAATGAAAAAATTTTGTGATTTGAATGATAAAAATTTAATGTTAGGCTAACATAAGTTCAATGATAATTTTAATACATTGGGTCCAGGACATTTTTTAAGTCTACCGTGGGTTAGAATATTAATGGGGGTAGATCGAGGTTGTTGTTTTACAAAGCGTAGATCTACGGCCTTTGATTACAACATATTGAGTGTGAAGTGGAAAATTCGAATAAGAGGAAATAAATTTGAATCATAATTCTACTTCAATCGTTCTTATTAGGCTTACAATTAACGATATCTTAACGATATGTCGATAACATCGTTAAGAATCAATAATTGTAAGATATCGATACCGATACCGATATCGATACCAGCATCTCTAATTCAATCGTGATTTTAATTTTAGAAAATAGCACTGCAATAATATAATATATGAAAAGGAGAAGCAATTATGTAAAATAGGATTATTCTCATTGATTTCAGTGATCTTGACATACATACAGTTATGAAGGTCATTGTGCGAAATATTTACCTAACTAGAATTTTTTGTCTTGTTTGGAACAGATCTCTTAGAAATGTTGGAAATCTGATAATTGTAGAACAATTTTAGAAAATTTAAAAAATTTTCGAGGAGGGCAGTTTATATTTTTGGGAGGACCAGATCCATACTGGCCTCTATCTGCTTACGTCAGTGGACTGGAATAATTTTCTGAACACGAAAAGGGACGATTCTTTTTTCGTAACCTGAAGGTTACGTGTTTTTTTAGATAGATGTTATTTTAACGAATAAAAAGCAAATAAATCTACATATATAAAGGACTAATACTAGAAATGTTACACATAACAAATGACTAGAATTCAATAAATCATAAATCAGACAAACAATTTAAGCACCGTAATATTAATAGCCTCTTTGTACAATAATAATTTAAAATTTTAAGTGCAATAATGTATCAGACTATCAGTTATGTAATAACATTCATCCATGACTCACATTACGGTAAAATAATGAGTTTTTGTTCTAACAGTTCATTATTTGACATGCATAAAATACCACGCACCAGGTAATATATTTACATACGTATAACAGCAAAGTACAAATGAACAACTAAAGTTATGTTGATTTTCATTCTTTTACATAGCGAAAAATTGTACACGAAATATTATTTGTACATACATGTTATTTTAACACGTAGAAAAAGATTTGCTTTGTTCACTTTTGCGTCAGAGTAGCTGTGTATAACACGGTTTATAAACAAAGACAGATTTCTATGTAAAGACCATAGAAGTATAAGAATAGAGTGCGTTAACGAATTGAGAACGCAATACGTACATACAAATATGTATTGTACATATTATGTATACAGGGTGTCCAACGACTACGTCAACAACCGAAGAGGGATGATTGACAAGGTGATTCTAAACAACTTTTTCCTTTGCCAAAATGTTGATTAAGGTTTCGTTTTCGAGTTATTAACAAAAAACATTGGCCAATCAGAGCGCACCTTTAGCACGGGCTGAACCACGGGAGTGTTGGGTTTGTTCTGCATTCAAGCCGTGGTCGTGATCAAGTGCATCAGCACCACATTGGTATAGTAGGACTCGTTGGGCAAAAGTTGTATGGAATAATGAATGAAAAAAAGAAAAGAATAATAGTATCGAATTATTGGTTGCTCATGAACAAGCATGCTGATGCACTTGATCACGACCACGGCTTGAACGCAGAACAACCCCAACACTCTCGTGGTTCGGCCCGCGCTAAAGGCGCGCTCTGATTGGCTAGTGTTTTTTGTTAATAACTCGAAAACGAAGCTTAAATCAACATTTTGGCAAAGGAAAAAGTTGTTTAGAATCACCTTGTCAATCATCCCTTTTCGGTTGTTGACGTAGTCGTTGGGCACCCTGTATAGCAATAGAAAGGGAGCGCTGCATATAGGCTCCTAATGTCCTTGCTTGATGACGCACGCGCATTAACACAGTAAATATACTGTTTCGTGGTTAGGGCTGTAAGGAAATATCAAATTCCAATGTACAGTAAAAACTGGTTAAATGCAAGAGAGGCTGGGACCTAAACATTGCATACATACAGGGTGTTTCTCTCGCTGCTGGACACAAAGGAACTGGCGACAATGAACCCCTTGACCGCACTACGAAGACACACAGAGTCGTCTCGGCCCGGGTAGGTCCCCGCTGGCACGCGACAATGGGGACCTCCTCATGGTGCGGTCGAGGGGTTCATTGTCGCCAGTTCCTTTGTGTCCGGCTGCGAGAGGATCACCCTGTATATCCCGTCGAGGTGTCAATTCTGTGTTTACACCCGGCTCCATCCAAGCGTGAACGGAGAAACGGACAGATAGTGGAGAGAGAGGTCCAAGGATTCAAAGCGAGGAGCCAAAACGTATCGGTGTGACCAAATACCAATTCAACGATAAAACTTTTTTATTTTTGACTTTTTCTTAATGAAACTTTTACTAACAAATTTGTGAAATTTTTCTGATTAAAATGACACCAAACACAATATAGTTTGAATTACACTTATTTATCAAATATTTCTAGCAGAGTACTAAACTGGTCGATGGTTTCATAAACTTATTGTTGCCACGGTTCATTTCAGAACATTTCTGGGCTACGGGACTATTGACTGCAAATTAGGTGCTTTATGATTTTAGGAAAAGCCCGTGATTTCCATCAAACCGGAGTTTTTTCCTATTGAAAATTAAACTAATTTACAAGCTAACAGTAAAGAGCCGATAAAGAGTGTCTGAACCAGCCTTACTGGTGATTCGTTATATGTACATACATATATACTATTCTGTTTTTTTGCCCCTTTTTTGTTGTATTTCTTACATATTAAAAGCTTTGCTTTGTCTCTGTTAGCTTCGAGTTGATTTTCTATGTTATTACTATGCAATGTGTTCAATCTTTCCTGTAGATTTACTTGTTACATCGTTTGCAAAAAGCAGCAGTTCCATTTTCTTTACTAATTTCTTGCGTTCAATTTGTATGAAGTAATCTTCGATGTCGTGAATCATTAAGGAGAAGAGCAGCGGGCTTAGGTTGTCCCCCCTGAAGTACACTGAGTTGCATTGAACTTGTCGCAGTGAAGTTGGCTATAAATTCAGTAACGCATTTACGCCGCGTCGGTGAGTGAATGCGTGGCCAACTTCACTGCGACAAGTTCAATGCAACTCATTGTCAGTGTACATACACCTTTATTTATAGCTCTGTTTGAAAGTTCATTTCTACTTCTCTGTATTTGAGTACTAGCATTTTGATAAAGGCTTATTAACAGTTTTATCAGTTGAGAACTTAAGCCCGCTCTGCGAAGCTTTTCTCAGAGAATGTGGTGTTGGGTCGAATCAAAAGTCTTTTTGAAATCCACAAACACGATAAATAATTTCCCTTCTGGGCGTAGCAATGTCTCTGCGATTTTTGCGTGTAGGATGAATGTGTTGTCCATCACACGATCTGCTCTCTCTAAAACCGACTTATCCCTCCAAAAGAATCCCATTGCTTTCACACCATATGCTCATTCTTTTAGCAAGCAGCGCCGTGAATATTTTAGCGATGTTGTTGGTTAAAGCTATCCCTGTAATTGCTCGGATCTAGTTTGTCCCCTTTTTTGTAGAGCATTAATGTTTTGGACTTTGACCAACTTGGTGGTGTTCCCCTTTGTTGCATTGCTGTGTTCATGAATTTTAGTAATAGAAGCTTCATGTTTTGGAGCAGGGCTTGGTGAAAAACACATTAGACACACCATCTAGCCCAGAGGCCTTATTGGGTTTTAATTTTCTTAGCACTGCTTCTAAATCTTTTAGCTGGAAGTCTTGATCCAGGTATGGGTGTCTCACATTTAATAGGTAGTACTGTTGGGTCAATCTTGGTTTATAAATATCTTTATAGTAACATTGCCAATTTTTTATATCTATTTTGTTATCAGGACGGCTGTTATTCGTTAGTTTCCTTATAAACTTCCAGAAGTTAGTTGTATCTTTCACTTTGGTTATTTCTATTTGTAAATTTCTATGGTATGCTTTCTTTGTTTGGTTTATGGTAAATTAATATTGTTTTATTGCTTTTACATAGATTTCCCTATCTTGTAACTGCCCTCTTTTTCTAAATATTTTTATTGCTTCTTTCAATGCTATTTTTGCTTTATAGTATTTTTCATTGTCTGTGGCGTATTTCTTGGTTTTCTTATACAGGATAATTTCCTAGTTGATGACATACCCAGGGCATTGGCGGTATCATTGATTCTAGATATTATTAGCGTGTGTAGGTGTTCTACTGACTGATCCGTTCCGGGTTCTATATCCAGACTCTCGAGCATTTCTGCGTAGCTTTTAAATTTGTTGACGCTTACTCAGTTCTTCCTTCTTCGACTTCTGAGTATCCCGGTAATTTTGCATTTCACTATATAGATTTATTATATTTAGTTTCACTATGTATGTAGAACTTCTCGTAAGTGAACAAAATGAATTCATCATTTCCATTATGAATCTTAAGCAATCAACAATTGAAATTTATTCTATATAAATAAATATTTAATCGTAAAGAACAAGGGTAACAGTAAAAAATTTATATTCAATATTTGTTGACATAACAAATAGAGGGCTTAGTAGGGGGCCACCTGGCAAGTGGGCCCGGAACTGTAGCTCCCTTTAGATCTCTCTTTAATCTGGCGTTGCTCTTTAAGTTCGAGTAAGTCATCAAATTAATACAGTAACAGCTGGATAAATATAAGAGAGATTGGGGTCCGATCATTGCATTTATCCAGCCAATCTTTTCTTGCATTTATCCAGCTTTTATTGTACTTGCATCTTTACCATTGCCATAACTAGGTGACATACTCTCACTATTCCGAGATTTTAAGATTTTAGGCTTCTAAAATTTCAAAATTTTTAAAAGATCTGGTCCATCACAGAAAAAAACTCCTAGTTACGCTGACGACTTTGACATGGTGCAAAAATTTATTTTAAGTTCAAAATCAATTTGTTTCTATTGAGTACTTCATAAATACTTCTCAAGGTATTAATAAAAGGTATTAATAATTTGTATACCTAAATAGCATTCGAATCTTCTAAACTGAGATTTGAGTTAGATTTGTGAGTACCTACATATTGAATTTCAATTTAAATAGTAGAAGAGTGGTTACTGTACCATTAATCAGAAAAAAAGCAGTATCAGCGAACTCAATAACCTCCCAAAATAAGGTTGAAAATCTCATCTGTCAAAACTTTGGTAATAGTCATGTTGGGTCCATCATATTGAATTTTCATTTTTCGAAACAAAATAAAAAACGAACGGTTCTGAAAATTTTTAAATAAGAATTTTTGTGAAATTCTATCAAAATTTTGCTAATTTTGTTGATATATTAAGTCCACCATTTTGAATTTTCGATTGAAAAAGCACCGGGTAGTCATTCACGTTAAATTCTGACTTGATATTGGATTTTGGCTACTTTACCAGTTTCTACGCGAGTTCAATATCGTTCAACGTCCTAAAATAAATTTTATACTACTCTGAGTCATGTCAGCACTTTGTTTTGCATATTTTTAGCAATGATAGCTAGTAATGGATTCAAGTACATCACAAGTAGGTTCAAACGAATTCTGAGAAAAAAGAAGCAGAAAATTTACAAATTTTCCATTCAATTACCAATATTTCATCGCACCAGAGATAGAAGAGTAACTTTACTAGATATTCTAATTGCATACTAATAATTAACTCCATTTATCTAATAAAACAATATTATTTTTCGTACAGTTATAAATATAAATATGTGTACTTCATCTGCTGTTGCGATTGAAATAAGAAATTATTTAACTTCGCAAACATCGCAAACGAGATTTTTATTATTTTAAAATTAAACAAATATCCTCTTTTGTCTCGGAAATTGTTCCACAAATATTGCAAACATAAAAAATTTATTATGTTTGATATAAAAAACACCACTAGGCTTTATGTCTCTTTCATTTTTCCCTTATAGTTACCATTTACGAAGAAAACGCTGACTAATAATAACATGAACACCCTGTATAGGACCTTTTAGACTTTTCTCATATTATCCTTAAAGTACTTGTAAACATTTGCCAGTACTCATTGTAAAGTTCAAAATGAGCGTTTAAAGATCACAAGTACACGTAATATATGGAATATGCAAATCATCGTCTGTTATCAGTGATATTCATGAACTTTGACTATTGAATCTAATTCGAATTTATAAGTACACATATTTATCTTGATCCTGTCGTTATTAACAGCTGCAATAATAGTAATGGCCGCTGTTAGGTTATTGTACCTATTTTTACAAAATTCTTGAAATTTCAATATTCTTGCCGAAACGGAAGATATCAATTCAGAGATTATAAATTTTGCGCAATTCTTATTGACCCGAAGATGCAACTTTACTGTACTAGGGTCAAACGCCACATTAACTTTGATATATTTCGAGCCGGTTTACTATACGTATACGTATATACATACGCATACGAGCGTGCGCACGTATCTTAAGTCTACAAGTGCCAACTCAATATTACAGTCAGTGTATGTGATACTTGGGACCAGTTAACAGCAGTGGTCAGTGCCCTCTGAATTACGGACTGGACGTGTCGTGTTTATTTTCTTTTAAATACTTTGTATGTATTTACATACATATATAAATATATAAATATTATCTCGGAAAAAGGTGTTCGTTTTATCCGAAAAAAGTTATTCGTATCTCTGCCTTGTATAATATTATCATTCGAAAAATTAGTGAAAGTGTTGGTATATATTTGTAAAATTACAAAAATTTTCGAAATATGTATCGATCGTCTATGTAATCAAAGGCTTCCTTTTAATCGGTAATAGTACATGTGTATTATCGTTGAAAACGTTATATATTCAAATTTTAATTTATGGTATTAAATAGTTTCATTAAAAATTACATCGTAACTCACCTTCAGTTTCAAACTAATAAGAAATGCATGTAAATAACTAGAAGAGATTAGTTATTAGTCATTAGTAATCTTCAAGAACTAAATATTTTTAGGTTATCATTTTAAGATACAATACTGTTGATAATTTAAATCAGTTAATATGAAAAAAGTTAATATTAATAATTAAAAACTCTATTTAGAGACAAACATCTCTTATTAATCAAAGAATATGTACTGCGTAAAAGAAATTAAATATTTATTTTGTCGATCGCCAGACTTTTTCATTATCAGGAATTAGCAGTGCTGGTGTGTAGCAACTGTTAAGGAAGAGACAAAAGAATTTCTTGCACTCAACCTTTTATCTTGTATGTATTATTATTTTTCACGTTTTACTATACAGTCAAAAAACATGTTTGATCATTTTTTATATAAATTAGTCAAATTTATAAAACCAAATTTTCGAAGGATTTCGACTAAATAAATAAATATGACTACCGTTAATGTTGTTGTCAAGTTTTATATTCTTATCGTTTATAAGTTACGATAGGCTTATTGATTTATCAGCTCCGTTAATGAAACGTTTTAAATATACATATACATACAAACTATTTACTTCATAATGGAATATTTTAATTCTCACTTTGACTACATACAGTTATTGCCTAGAAAATCTGTTATGTACATAAAGTATAAATTTGTTCTTTCTTTCAATGTAATTGAAAGATTGCATACTTTTTATTGAAAATATATCGTTATTGGTGAGAGTAGGGAACGAATGCACGTAAAGACGGTTGTTTAAAGAAAGAAAGAAAGAAAAATGTTTTTTTTTTAGAAAAAATGTATATATGTACATATCTATATTTAAACAACTATCACTTTGCAAGGAATTGATATTTGAAGTGTATTTTAAGGCAAAATTATTTTCAAACAAAAACTATGAAATTACTTATACAGTTAGTATGTTGGTTAACGCGAAATAGTGTAATATATTCGTTTTTCATAGTTATTAATTGGAATTACACTATTATAATGTAGTAGTATATATTTTAAGATATATCTAACAATTTTTTAATTAAGAAATATTTGCGGCAGCAAAAATTGTTAAATTTTACAGTATTGTTAGTTTTCCTAGTTCAAAATTCTACTTAGGTATATGTAAGTATTAGTCGTGAATAAAGCGCGTATACCATGTGCTAGCTGCTAGCGCATAAGTGCGCATAAGTCGATGCGGTATAAGAGCAGAAAGAAAACGGTACGTGAAGGTCCCTTGTGTCTTTGTCTAATTACGCGTGCGCACACGCTCATTGGCCACTGTTGCGTATCATATTTTGAATACCTTGCAAGTAAGTAAGTACTTACTTACATATACCTTTACATAGAGGAAAATATAAAAGCCCAACAATTCCCAAGAGTTGCGTTTTCTTAATAAAATATAAATTATATAATTAACAAATTTAATTGGGCTGTAGTTCCGAATGTCCCCGGTCGCGGATCGACATGAAATTTGGAGGGTTGGTTGGGACCAGGTAGACGACCCCAAATATGAAGTGGTATCTTTGGCTTCCTATTAGTTTCCGAGATATTAATTAAAAACTTTCGGTACAATACATAGACTTTTGCCTATACAGACGTAACTAACACAGCTATCTTTGCTGTAGCAACCATCATTGTCAAGTGTCGAACAGCCTAGCCGTTGACACCATAGCGATGTCGGCTTCCGTTTCTATATGGTGTCCCATGTAAAATCTATTTTTTTTTAAACTTTTTGTAACATTTTTCCTTTCCTTGTCGTATGATGACCGAGCTAACTGACCAACCAACACAACAAAAATCATTAGGTTAGATTAGGCTAAATAAATTTCTGGCCGCCTACCGGCGGCCGGCTATGCTGCGACCGTCGTCGTATCTTCAAAGTTCTGAATAGGACACCCTATAGATAGTCAGGTTGGAATCCCCGCTGTGTCAACGGCTGTTCGACACTTGACGATGTCAGCTTACTACAGCGAAGACGGTTGTGTTAGTTACGTCTGTATAGGAAAAATTCTATGTATTGTACGAAAGTTTTTAATTAATATCTCGGAAACTAATAGGAAGCCGAAGATACCACTTTATATTTGGGGTCCCCTCCCCCCCCCCCCTTCCCCCTCAAAATTTCATCTTGATCGGCGACCAGTCGTATTCGTAACTTCATCCCAACTTATGCGTTAGTATGCGATCGCTGCTTTTCTACTGTTTCTATAGGCAACAGCACGGCGAACTGCGACCGATGACCAATACAGTGGTATGCAGAGATACATAGTACATACCTCGGTATACGTCTGCTTTGGAATACATACGTCCAATTCGGAATACGTCCTGTTTGGACGTGACAAATTTTGCTCGGGATACGATTTCTGTTCGGTATACGGCATACATTTTTTGTGTGAATTTTACGTCATTTTTAAATAAATATCTCAGAGGGAAAATTAAATGAATAATCAATTATATTCGGAGTTGATGTTTTATTAACTGACTGATCATATAAGTAAGGATATCATATAACAGAGTACATATAACCGTAAAACAGGAGGCAATAAAATTTATTCTATTTGGTTTGTTAATAAAGAATCTATCATTAGGTTACATTTATATTTTACAAATTAATTATGTTAAATAAACTAGTGAATATTTTTTGTAAACTTCTAGGAAGTCGTTTAAATGCTGTTCATGATATAAACAGTGTTTAAATTATTTTACAACCTCATTAATGTAGGTATAGTATCAATAGGAGCTTTTTTTTATATGAGAACGGATTAATCTTTTTTATATTACTTCTTATCGCAAAGGTTGGTTTGGCATACGTCCTATTCGGTATGAGTCCAAACATCAGGAACGGATTAAGGTCGTATACCGAGGAACCACTGTATATACCTCATGTACTTCTGTTTTGCTGAATTCAACGTATCGTATATATATAATACAAAATGTGGGAGTCGGGGATTTAATTTAGCCTAACCTAACCTAATCTGACCTAATCTATCTAATCAGTGAATTAGGTTGGGTTAGGTTGGGTTAGAATAGTTGGCTGACGGCGATCAGACACAGGAGCTGAGATTCAAAATCATTGAAATTAGTTAAATTTGATTTTTAAGCCCACCCGTTATATGTATACAGTAAAAGCTAGGCACGTGCAAGAGAGATTGGGACCCAAACATTGCATATGTATGTACAAGAGAGGCGTATATCCAGCTAAGGCGAGGAGTCGATTTTGCGTCCGTACACATCGTTTATATCCAGCCGAGGTGTCGATTCTATGTTGTTTATTCTATTATTATTGTTTATTTACTGTGTTGCGGCACAACCTCATCTTTATCGTTAGCATGTAAATTACTTTAATTTTCAATAAGAAAAAACTATCTGGTTTGATGGAAATCACGGGTTTTTCCTAACATCATAAAGCACCTAATTTGCAGTCAATAGTTCCGCAGCATATTCTGAATAAATAAATAGATATAATTCAAACTACATATATCGTGTTTAGTATCATTTTAATAAAAAAATTCTTACAAACGCGTTAGGAAAAGTTTCATTAAAAAAAGGTCATAAATAAAAAAATTTTATCGTTGAATAAGAGCCCCCACAGACTGCAGACTTTCTATCGGCCGATGGTTTGATCGGGTTCTTAATCAGTATGAAGATGTATGCAAGTGTACATATTACAACGATTCGGTATCGGTCGATAAATAAGTTTGATGGGCTACACCAGGCCTGTCCAAGTAGGGGAATCCACTCCTGGAACACATGTTTCGGGCCCCCTTCCAACGCTGCTCCTTCAAGTAAGATGGGACAGTTCTGACTACCGTCTCTCCGTCTTTCCTAGCGGCGGTACTGTCTCCTCGGAGAGATGGTAGTCCGAACCGTCCCATCTTACTTGAAGGAGCAGCGTTGGAAGAGGACTCGAAACATGTGTTCCAGGAGTGGATTCCCCTACTTGGACAGGCCTGGGCTACACGATTGCATTCAAACTAAACTATCTACATACAAGCGGATATGTACTCGGTATTGAGGGCTTCCTCGTCAAGCATTTCGTGTGGAGGGGATAGCCACTTTGCACTTATCCAGGCAATCTTTTATTGTATTTTCGGCCGGTCCCCGTGCTGCTGCATGTAGAAACAGTAGAAAAGCGTCAACAATAGAAAAAACCCATACTAATGCGTACGTTGTCACGGTCGCACATGGATAGGCAGAATTCGATGCAATAGTTTCAACAATTTTTCGAAAATATTTCGAAAACTAAGGCCGAGCGGCGGTTATATGTATAGGAAAACGTTGTTCAAATTATTGATTTCTACAACATATTTAAAAATCAGCGAAATTGGAGGTGCCATCCGTAATCTAAATAATTATCTTGATTTTTCTCAAAGTGTCTCGTTAAAATGATTCATTTGTTATTCGTAACGTTCCACTGTGATTATTTTATCCAATGAAAGGAGCTTATAACAAAGTACCACCTTTTCATCTCACTAGACCCAGAAGAGTAACTTAAGTCCATGGATATTGTGGTTGTGTTTTGTTGCCGATGGAGACAATTTGTTGCGTGTAGAACTATGTAAATACATATTAAATAGGATACTAGAGAACAAATTAAACGCTGTTCATTATGATCTTCAGTGAACTGATATACATATGTATTATGTAAGTAGCACACCCTTTTCGCTGAGAAAAGAGCTGTGATTTGTACCATTTAGCAGTTACGTAGACCACCCTATATAGGATGTATTGTTAGTAAAGCTGTATCTTTAAAACGATTAGAGATAGAATACAATGTTACTGGAGAAAATTACGTAAGTAGTATTATGTCATTACGTTTATGTACTGACCTATATAATTCTTCCTTCATAAATCGATTCCTTGGATTATTCAACGTATCAAATTATGTATTGTGGTTATATGATCGTGAACTGAATATCTCTACATACATACATACATACATATAAACATATAAACATTTATACATATAAACCCCACTCTCTTATCTTTACGGCGGGGACGCTTTTACACATATCTTTTAGATTATAATAGATGTTCGGAAAGTCTATATTTTTTCACTATTATTTTCAAATATAAGGAATTATAATATAGGTACTGTCAGCAAGTACAATAAATTGTAAGAGTCTTTTCACATTGCCCGGTTCTCGTTGACCGGTTGAAAATAAATGTATGTATGTGTTTATATGTATACATACGAATAAGTGAATATACCGGCCGAAAATTGCAAAAAACAAAGACGGACTAATCCTAAACGTTTATTCTTTTGTTTTAAATATTGATCATTAATTGTTAATTTTCATTTGTTGATCTGTTTTCATAAATGGTAATTGTAACGCTTTACGGATGGGATACTTTCTATTCCCAAAAAATGCCCGGAAATGGAGAAAGATAAAGAAAAAATCAACCTGTCCGTTAAGTGTTAAAGTACATAATCTTTTTATTGTTTTAAATTAGAAATATTTATTTACAATAACCAGAGGGGATAGTTAATTATAATAGTTTGATTAAAATATTTACGATTATGATTATGGTTATGATTATAATAGACGATCGATAAGTTCGAATAAATATCATACAAAAGTGTTGTACAATTTTCTGTTCGAATTTTAAACGTTTCTCTAGATATATCATATACTGTTCACAATGGTGTTGGGTAATGAAAATGACTACTTAAGTGGATATAAGCAAAATTCCGTCACCGAATGGTTACAGAAAACAGGACAAACAAAAAATAATGGTAATTTTCCGGATGAATGCATACTTCCTCCATTTATTGTAGGAATACTATTACATTACGATGAAAAAGTGTTATAGTTCATGACAATAAGTTAATTGTGAATCGTTATTTACAATACATCAAATTTAATTGAATATTGTAATTTATGATTATTGAAATTTAAAATCTATGCTAGAAACATACATATTAACACGGCCGAGCCTAATTGGATAGAGCTACCAGAGAAAAGAAAATACTGCAAATACTTATGCACGATTTGAATAACAATTTGTCAGTTTATAGTTAGAGTAATTGAAGACAGGAATAATGACATGTCAAATTCGTGTCCAAAAATTCTAAAAGGACAATCTTTCATGCAGGAAAGACAAAAATATTAATATCAAGATGAATTTGGAAACAATATTTTTATCATTAAATATTATACAATTTAATACATAAATTAAATGAAACTTTATATTCTAAAATTTAAGAATTTGGATGTTAAAATTTTTAAATTTATATTTTGGGATTTTAAAACTTTTGAATTCAATTTATTTATAAAGCCTGGTAACTCTCGAACATTATAATCAGTGACAGGGCCTCTGTTCTCTTATGGAAGCCTACCATGTTCGGTACTGTAGCATTGAAAATTTCTTAAAACTATTATACGTATTCCTCTATTGATAGTGGATCAGCTTCGGTTTTGATCCAAGGTCAGCTAATAAAGTAATATTTTATTTATATTAGAAAATACACTTTGTCCATATTTACATAAATTAAAAGATAATTTAGCCTAAATACACGTATACTACTTTTCAGATTAAAAAAAAAATTAAATTTTTGTTACAGGAAGTGAAAGCCCAGTTTTTGGATTAGAAGGTAGTGGAGTAGCTACAGGTGGAACCTCCCTCAGACTAACATCTCACGAATTACCTAATGAGATTTCAGCTCCTTACGAAGTTCCACAATTTCCAATTGAACAAATTGAAAAGAAGCTCTTAATCCAAAGACAGTTGACCGTCAAGTAAGTAATGTTATTTTTTATGCATACAATAATTATATGGGCTCTGTATCGAAAGAGCGTGGTTCGGAACAAATCAGATAGATCGTAAATTCAATTGTAGACGACACAACGGTACTTGACACGTTCGAGCCTACTTGAGTAAATCTACCTTTATTAGAAAGGTGTCTATTTTTAAGAAATCATAAAATTCTTCGAGCATTGAGATATTCGTATAGTCGTATATAATATAGGCTTTCTTCCATTTGAAGAGAAGTGTAAAAGAAGAACCTAACCACTGTCCTTATTCATCCTTGTTCTTTACGTACGAAGATAGGAGAGTGGGCGGTTGTAACTAACAATAAGATAGATTCTCTTTAGGCTCCTCTTAGGTTTTTCTAAAATTGAAAACAAAAGTAGACTCCTCTCTTCACCTTTATCCTTACTGTTAGCCAAAGGCAGCTTACATTGCATGTGGATGTATATGTATAGTCACATGCAATTTAGGCTTTTTTCTTAATTAAGAGGAAAGGTAGGGGATGGAGTATTTAAATTACGCTCTCTTTGGATTCTTCTGTGGCTATCCCTAGGTTCTCTTTAGGTTCTCTCGAAATTAAAAACAAATAGTAAAAATCTTCTTTCCCTACCTTTGCTCTTACAAGGAGAACTACCCAAGTGTTACACTCACTTATTAATGAAACTTTGCCAGCTTGTAGAGCTCGTCGAGCTGAACACGCCTATACCCCGTTTTGTGGGCAGACGGCTAATTGTTTAAAAGATATTAATAATGTAATTAATACTTACATTGAGAAGTATGACAGACTCACACATACAACTCGCAATCTAGAGATCCACGGTTCAAATCCTTGGTTCCCAACATTTTTTTTTAATGATAATTTGTCTCTTTTTGAATAACTATTACATAAAAATTATCATAAAAAAAAAAAATTTTTTTTGGGAACCAAGGATTTGAACCGAGGACTTTGAAATTGCAAGTCACGGATCTGCTCCGTGGTTAAACACATAACTCGTAATCTAAAGGGCCTCGGTTCAAATCCTGGGTTCCCGTTTTTTTCTTTTTTTTTTTTTTGTTTTTTTTTTAATGATAATTTTTATGTAATAGTTATTCAAAAAGAGACAAATTATCATTTAAAAAAAAACCTGTTGGGAACCAAGGATTTGAACCGTGGATCTCAAGATTGCGAATTGTATGTGTAAGTTTCTCATACTTCAGAATGTAAGGAGTAACTAACTGTAATTGTTAATATCTTTTAAATAATTAGTCGTCTGCCCACAAAACTGGGTATAGGCGTGTTCAGCTCGACGAGCTGTACAAGCTGGCAAAGTTTCATTAATAAGTGAGTGTAACACTTGGGTAGCTCCCCTTGTTAGTCAAAGGAAGCTTACGTTGCACCCAAGTGTACAATGGCGAGCAACTGAAGCTTCTTCTAGTTAAGAGAAAATGTAGGGAACGGACTGTGTAGGTTGCATTCGTTGTAGGCAAAACTGAAAGCAATTGGGAGGAGATTTCTTTTTCGACTTTCACCACTAGGCCGCGTTTACATTGAATGAGTAACTGGGCCCGATAGATTTTGTTAGTATTTAAGAGCGGGAAAAAGAAGAAAACTATCCAGAGACGAGGCTTTTTTTGCCCTTAAGAAAAGCCGGTGCCAAAGCCGGCTATTTGCCCACTGTCAATTCGTTCTTATTCGATTGTCGAATAGCGTCAGTACCGATTGATATCATTGCCTTTAGAAACACCGTCAGTCGTATTACAGTATTGCCTCGAAATAAGCAACTCGCTCGGGACCGAACAGTGGCTTATTACGAAGCAGGTATGCTACATCGTCGATCGCAGGGATGCTACGAATGAGAGATCGTCAAGATACGTCACTCGTAGAAACGAATGAGAGATCCGAGGTAGCGGTAAACGGACCTCACTTTGTGGGCCACTTCAAACAAAGAAGACGGGATAGTGAATTGCTTATTTTGAAGCAGAGATCATTTGCTTATTTCCAGGCAATACTGTATTTTTTAATGGCGTTTCGTGGCCGAGCTGCACCTGTTATCCTGGGCTTGAACCTGTTAAACGGTGATAAATGACCTTGAAAGACCAACATATGTATATATTATAGAGAGTTGGAAAGATTGCGCACAGGACGGCGTGAGGTCAAGAGGTATCCCCCCCCCCCCCCCCCCCCCCCCCCCCACACGTACACTGAGTCCCATCGAAGTTGTCGCAGTGAAGTTGGCTACACATTCACTAACACTTCACACCGCGTGGCGTGAATGTGTTAGTGCGACAACTTCGATGGAACTCATTGTCAGTGTATGTATATATTACTCGTTTTCTAGTTTTACACGAGTTTAATTAGTTTGTAGATGCGACTGTTGCGACCAATAATACGTTTCAGCCAAAACTTCGCGTGGGCTGATGTGGGACATGACCAATCAGACCTGCACGCCTGTTGTACGAACTTTTTTCAGCTTCCTATAAGTAGTAAATTCGTCTGAGAATAGACTAAGCTTCTCGCTGAACGAGAATACATGGCTCTACATACAAGATCCCTTGCCCAACTTACAACGGGTCAGTTTTGAACCAAGGTTATGTATACAGGGTGTCCGCGTTTAAGTGTGACAGTCGCATTATTTCATAACTATTAATGACACAAAAAATTATTTATAAATTCATATTCGTGACTCCTTCCATACAAAATCGCCATTTTTCAGAATTTTGAGGGTTTTTGATTTTTTACAGCTCGGGTTTTCAATCGAAAAATCTGCAAAGGTATTGTAATATCTGTCTCATGAATAGAAATATTTCTGATTTTTCTCAGAATCTTTCCTGCACAAATATAGGAGAAATCGACCAAGAATGTGTGTTTTACATTTTTGCCCATTACCACCTATCCAGATGAGATACAGGGCTGAAACTTGGCACAGACTATTTTTTTCTTGATAAGCCATCGAATGAGCCATCGCAAGTCGAATTTAGTTTGGGAGGTATTTTTGACCATATTAACTGGCTATTAGTTAGATTTCTTGTTTTAAATCGCAGAAAATATTTTGGCGCTTTGATCGAAATATACACATATGAATTATTCGCGAGATAAAGAATAATTATACTTATTTATTTACTTATTGTACTTTTCTAGTTCTTGTTGTTTTCAATTTAAAAATAACTGTGTATGGGACGCCATATTTAATGTTAACATTAATGAAGAAAGCATTAATTAGAAATCAGTATCCTAAATTAATTACATGTGTATGTACTATCTATAATTTCTCAAAGATTGTAGCTTAGCATTTGCTAATTATAGCAAATGCCTAGCACGTAAATATCACTATCACACAAACATAAGAATCGAGTGTGTGAACCATATATGTATATACATGTTACAGTAAATGTAATAAACTGGTAATTATGTATAATTGCTGGTTATTATATACATATAATCACCACTAAATTTGGTAAATGTGATATATTATTGAATATTTATCAAATTAACCGGCGAGTTTATATAATTCCCAACTCGTAACGGTCAGTGTGATAAATATCTTGACTGATTGAGCCAGTAGAATACAGCGCAGTTTTTTGAGTAGTTACTAGTCAGAAGGATAGTTTTTCGTTGGACACTATGGCGCGAGAGATTAAAACCATACATAGATGTGATAGGTTATATATTTAAATCCGACCGCCTTACAAAATTACATATTTATATTAAAATAACCATCTGTCTTATAGTTTTGTCAGAGTGTGTACTTATAGTACCAAACATGGTAGGCTTCCGTAGCTCGTAGACACGCGTCACAATGTAGGAGTAGAAGATCCAATCAAAATCCACATTTTGAAGATATTAATAATAAGTTCCATTTAGGATAAATTTGTACAATGCTTAATTATTAAATATTACAAAATTTAACATATACAGGTTTTTAAATTGCGAAGTTGCAAAACTCAAATTAAAAAAATTTTTAATTTAGTTTAATTTAATTTAATTTCAAAATTTTTTAATTTTAACAATTATTTTCCAAAATACGCTTCGCACGTCCATGGATGTACTTCTCCTAAATATGAATATCATAATTATTATACGTTTTATTTTCAAAATTGTATCCAGAAAACGTGGATTATTCTTTCGTGTATTACTACTATTAATTTCACTAGTGATGCTAGTGGCGCTGTAATTGACTTTTAATCCTTAATGGTGAGGTGGTGTCTGAAGTCTGAAGAGCAACGAAATTTTTAAATAAACGACAATCGAATGTATATTTGATTTTCTCTTACAGGATATTTTCAACTTTGAATAAATGAAATAATCGGGATAAGTCAGACATTTCCTCACCAGTTAAGAATTAAGTAAACGTTTACACATGAGTGTTTTTTGGCAAACTTACTATGCTCCAAAAGTCTGAATAGGATCCAAAAACAGGCGGAAATATTGCAAAATAAATAATAGCAGTCATTTAATTTTATAAATTATTTAAACATTAATATAATTTGGTAAGAACCATTTATGTAGGAGATATGGTAAAGATTGCACTGTTAGAGGTCTTTAGAAGCGATGATAATATTAAAATGTATTTTAGTAGAAAATTACGTCGATAGGGAAATAGTATTGTATAAGTGTATTTATGCGTAATCTGACGATGTACATATGTATACAGTATACAGTAAGGAGAAGGGGTTGTTTGCGACTATCCCTCGCACAATGGTTCGTTTAGTAGTTGGGTAACCATCGTGGTGGCCAGAGCAACTTGGTATGCATCGTACGAGACGTCAATTATTTTCTATCCTGAACGATACATGTTCGCGTGCGATTATATTATGATCGTCAAATAAGCTGTACCATAGCCTTTAGTGACATTACGAGTAGTAATCTTTGAGGTCAAGTTATGTGAGTTGGTTATATCAAATGACAACAATTTTACTCTACTCAAACGAATTGTGTCGATTGTGCTGTAATATTCTCTTTCGCTACACGAACAGAGCACCTAATAAATTTGAAAGAGAATGGGACAGATTTTTATTCCTTGATAGTTAAGCATTTATTTTTCGTTTTAAACAGAATAAGCCATTAAATTAATTTTTATTGCATTGTATAAATTTTATTCCGTAAAAAATATTATTCAATATAACATTTGTCGTTAGTAATATGTAATACTATTGATTTCAGGTTGTGTATAAAAAATTAGTTTCGTGCATTAACTTTTATTCGGGTATTTTTCAATGTAATCCGTTAAGAAAACAAACAATTTTTTGATAATATGCAAATAAATCATGATAATTTATGTTTAGTTTTTATTATGCAAGTATGTACACATGTAATTTCATTGTGATAACACATGAACAATTTTGTTCTCCTTTTTTTTTTTTTTTTTAACAGTTACTATACACATTTTATTACGGTGAGATTAAGAAAGTTTTCTAATTAAACTCGAATATTATACTTAATTCGTTTCTAAAATATTAATTGCAGTTTGTGTAGGTATTGGTCAATAACTTGTTTGATATCTTTTAAGTACGGTAATTACGTAGAATAGAGTGCACCTTACCGGTTTCAATGATCTTGGCATTTACAGTACTGAGCACGATAGGCTTCCCTAGGGAAAATGGCATTGTAAGGGAAGGACACTCAACCACTCACACTCGCACTCACACTCACTTGCAAACGTTTACTTGACAAACTTTTATTCAATATTTATTTAAAATGTACTAATTTATGTAGGTACTGGATTTTATAAAAGTTATATTAACCTTTTTCTAAATTAATCTTGTCGTTAGTATGAATATCTTCAAAATGGTTCATCATCATTTTCTCATTTAAATATTTATATAGGTATTTACTATTTAAGTCTTTAATATTCTTATCAACTTCTTTTCGGGCAGTATTGTACTTTTCAGTCAAATGTGAGAAAAAATATAGTATTTTTAAGAAAAAAGTAGTAGGTATTAAAAAAAAAAGTAATTATATAATAATACGTTATTTGCTTTGTTTTTTTAGTGTGTGTGATTGTTAATTTCTCCTTACCTTTTATCAATTTAAGATGATTGTATTATCAGAACGTACCAACTTAAAAATATTATAGCACGTCAGCTTAAAATATATATACAGTAGTATAATACTATTGTGTATTATAGTGCGGTTGGTAACTTTAATGTGTAGGAAGTATTTACTGATAATGCATAGCTAGTAACTCTTAAGTAAGTACTATGGTGAGTGATGGGGCTCGTTACCCTTACATCGTCATTTTCTCTAGGGAGCTTATCGTGGTTGGTACTGTATGCATGGAAGTACTCAAAACATTAATGTTTATAACATAGGACACAGTTTAAGATCAATGAAATCGATGAGGTGTACCATATTCTACATATGTAAATACCTTACGTATTTATATTATATTAAAAGTCGACGTATTTTAATTCTGTTTTACGATCCTAAATCGTAACAGGAGGCTTGTGTTTATTATAATATTAATAATATGATTAACTTTTGGGGAAATCAAATCAATTACTAATACGATTAAAGTTCTAAATAGTTAAGTAAAGAATATCACACAGTAAAAAAACAAGGATAATACCAATAACATTATTTTAATATTTTTTTCCACTGTTTTTGTGATTCGTCGTTTATTAGTTCGATGTATAGAGGACTCAGGAGGCAATCAGTGTAAGTTATCTTTCATTCAAAAAATATTTATGCCATGCATATACCTTCTCGTTGTCAAAATCATCGATCGGTTAACGAAACATTTTAGTCATAGTATTAAAATTTCAACTGCTAGACAACGCTGGGTAAAAAGGTATTATATAATACTTCCTGCTTGCTAAACTCTTCAACGAACAATCAGTGTAAATCACATGCTATTGATTTTTTTTTTCAAAATCAAAACGTGAGTTCTAATTACATCAATCAGAAATTTCTTGTATCTGAACAGAATTACCTTTCAAATGACACCGAATTAAAAGCCAAAAAAGAAGATTATTCATAATCCAAATGATTAGATTGGTTTCGTTAGAAATGCGGAATATTCGGAACCATTTACTATCACTAAAATGACAATTTTTAACGACTAGAAATCTAAAAAATCGCATTTGTATAGAAAAACAGATACACGGGGGCGTAATATAAAATGGTAGAATATAGGGTAGCTAAGGTATTAGAAAACAGACCAAAGTTTATCGTTTATAAAGGAATTTTAGAAAATAATTTTGCATTTTGTAAAATAAATGTTGCAAAGGTATGAAAAACAAGGCTTTTAAATTTGTCGGATATTGTATAGGACCTTTCATATACATATGGAAAGTAGAGCTGTAAGGGAAGTTAAAACAGGCATGCACATGAATTTGTCCGCGGAGCGCCTATACACGTCGGACTTGTTGCGGGCTATCATTCGGCAGCATCTCTACTCTTACGAAATGATTGATCCAAGTCAGTGGGCGTAACTGTGTCCGCGGGCAGCCTCGGGCGTCCGTACCCGTTTCACTACTCACTGTGCATGCCTGAATCAAAAGAAAGCATATGTTGGATCTTATGATACTTATACCTCCATATTACCGTTTATGCTACTACAGTTTGGCTACAACACGTCAATTAACATCTTTAAATCAAAATGATGATTCAGTCGAGTGAAAATATATTTAGAAAATTGACTTGTTCAAATTTTTGGTGAATATTTTATATAACTTAATATTTTTGAGAAAAATTGGACACTTTTTTTTTAAATCTTAAAATTATAGTTATAATTTTGTATGTACCCAATTTTATATATGTATATGTATTATGTAAATAATGTATTTATTAATAACAGGTATTATTTTCTTTACAGTCCATTTACTAAATAATTAATTAACTTTGTTAACATATCTCGTGACTTACACTGATTGACTTCTGAGCTTTTCATGTATAAAAAGACAAAGAGTAAATGAAAATAACAGAGAAACTATTGATATAAGATAGCCAATTTCTTATACGTTATCAGCGTACAAGTAACAGGCGTAAAAGTACAAGGATCGTATATAAGATGTTCGCTGGTGCGAGCGAATCAAAACGATGGCTCAGGGATAATAGAATACTCTTAAGGTAAATCAAAATGCTCTAACGCTTGTTTACATCCCCTAGAGGAAAATATTTCGCATTATCATTAGAATCTGAATATCTATACGCACTAATGCATATCTATATACGTATGTACATACTCAATACACATGCTGTATGTACTTAGGTAGATTGATCAATTTTATTCTATTAATGAATATATTTTTATTATTTAAAATAATATAAAACAACATTGCTTATGAAAACTATATGGACGAAAGGAAGTACAATACCGACTACTGTAGGAAAAATAACAATGAAGGGGGAAAAAGTTCCCACTGCTCAAGTGCAAATATTTACTCTGGAATGCTTTATTTAATATTTATTTGAACAATAATTTTGAGATTTTATACTCAGAAAATTTAGAATTTCAATTATGAAATTTGAGTTGTGAAACCTCTAAATTTCATTTATACATATATTAATTTTCGAATATTTAATAATTTAAAATTAATATTCATTTCTCTTTAATATTAATTTTAATTATTGTGAAATTAGGATTTCGAGAATTTAAAAAATTCAAGTTTTAAGATTTCAAAAATCAAATTTTCAGGTTTCAAAATTCTAAGATCCAAATTTGTCAATTTTCAAGTGTAAAATATTTCGAAAGATTGATAATAAAGTAAACACTAAAATAAAATTTTTCTGATAATGAGTAAACGTTTTCACGAAACTGATGGGATTTCATAACGAATCCTACTGTGCTCGGCATTGAACACAGGCGAAAGGGTAGAAGAGATTTTGAAATACACAATAACACGGTTCTCCGACAACAAGCTAGTTTATGTTAAAATTATCATTTTTTCGCATTTCAAGCTTCAAATTCGTATATTAAGTAGGTATATATGTATAAATAAGTTCTCGTGAAATACTGACATCTGTTAGTATAAAATCAAAAAGTAATAACATCATTCCACCAAAGTATGCATTTACTTTCCAAAGCTATCTATTTTAAATTCATTTACAACCTTCATCTTCATTCCGAAAATGTATATTAAAAAAGTCATCGTACATTGTCCAAAACTGATCGTAATTAATCGTAAGTGCCTTGATGTGAGAACACTACGCTGGATAGAGCGGGATTTCCTATTCAAGATCAAGAAGTTTGCTTGACTGAAAAAGCAACATCACGTTATTGTGGAGAAAAACATTTTTATTCGTTTCATTGTAGGTATGCATTGAAAATTTCGTTCAAAGTGTCTTGTTCGTATACGTAATTAAATTGCTGTTTGTAGCGTTCTATTGTGATCATTTGATCCGATTTCCATCGAAGGAGTCCCTTGGAATCATTGCAACAAATCTATTTTCCGTCCTGAGTTTCGATTTGCTACAAAAGACCTTAAACCAGCCTATACTTCACTGCAGGACTCTCCACCCTTAAACGACTGGTTTCAATTTAAGCTCCAAACTAAATACTTACATATCTCCCCTTGCTACTTTCGTTATCTGTGCCTGTTTTATTATTTGCTGTGTATATCTGATCTGAACACTGCCCGTCATAATTCTGTCAATGGATACTACGTCCACTTCCCTTTCCTCCACATTTTTTTCATCGTTTATAACCGATTGGAGTTATGTATGTTACACTGACGATGAGTTGCATTGAACTTGTCGCAGTGAAGTTGGCCACGTATTCACTCACCGACGCGGTGTGAACGCGTTATTTGTAGCCAACTTCACTGCGACAAGTTCAATGCAACTCACAAGGGGAACTACTCAAGTGTTACACTCACTTATTAATGAAACTTTGCCAGCTAGTAGAGCTCGTTGAGCTGAACACGCCTATACCCCGTTTTGTGGACAGACGGCTAATTGTTTAAAAGATATTAATAATGTAATT
Organism: Osmia lignaria lignaria; assembly: GCF_051020975.1. Classification (NCBI taxonomy): domain Eukaryota; kingdom Metazoa; phylum Arthropoda; class Insecta; order Hymenoptera; family Megachilidae; genus Osmia; species Osmia lignaria. The sequence continues at coordinate 1,029,073 of NC_135037.1, read as the reverse complement.
AATACTTACATTGAGAAGTATGATAGACTCACACATACAACTCGCAATCTAGAGATCCACGGTTCAAATCCTTGGTTCCCAACATTTTTTTTTAATGATAATTTGTGTCCTTTTGAATAACTATTACATAAAAATTATCATTAAAAAAAAAGAAAAAAAAAAGAAAAAAAAAACGGGAACCCATGATTTGAACCGAGGCCCTTTAGATTACGAGTCATGTGTTTAACCACGGAGCAGATCCGTGACTTGCAATTTGAAGGTCCTCGGTTCAAATCTTTGGTTCCCAAAAAAATTTTTTTTTTTTTATGATAATTTTTATGTAATAGTTATTCAAAAAGAGACAAATTATCATTAAAAAAAGAAAGAAAATGTTGGGAATCAAGGATTTGAACCGTGGATCTCTAGATTGCGAGTTGTATGTGTGAGTCTGTCATACTTCTCAATGTAAGTAGTAACTAACTTTAATTATTATCTTTTAAACAATTAGTCGTCTGCCCACAAAACGGGATATAGGCGTGTTCAGCTCGACGAGCTCTACAAGCTGGCAAAGTTTCATTAATAAGTGAGTGTAACACTTGGGTAGTTCTCCTTGTCAGTGTACACCATTGTTAACGCAATTTAAGCTTGACCGCGGGAACTAATTTATGCCACTAAATAATATTAGAGTATAAGTGCTATTTTACGAAGTACTTTTATGTCATCAAATTGTATCGAAGTTTTGATGCTTAAAAATCGGACATTTCATATACAATAACCTAGTGTTGTTGTTAATTGTGTATTACAATATCAGAATAAAAATAAATGGTAATTCGAAAAAAGAATCTCTTCTACACTTCTGTTTGTATCAAAATTTGCTAGTGTACTATATTAAAGTGTGATAGCAGTCATTTTTAATGTGTATTAATAGACGTATACGCGCACTATAGATTATGCAACAATCATCAGTTTTGTTTAATTTACTGCAATAGTATCATCACTTCTCTTAGAACGGGATTAAATAGAAAATATTGTTTACGGGTAACAGTTAAGATACTTTGACAGCCTACGAGAACGATAATACTTTTTTAGTATTTACAGTAAATCCTGTCACATTGTCCCTGTTGTTCTACCCATATTGTCCACCGGTTTCTTCTTACGTATATGTGTTTCATCTGGCGCCTATGTTCTCTTCATTGAAGTCAGTCAAGTAACAGCTTCCTTAATGAGAGTTCAGTTTATAATAAAACTATAACTTTATTAATTGTATTTTCTTTTGCCCACAAATTTTTTTAACATATTGTTAAGATGTTTTTGGTTAAAATTTTTTTATGTACAAGGGAACATCCCCAATGCTAAGTTTTTTTTATTCGTCCATATAGCCCAAACTATATCATGTTTGGTTTCATTTTAATGAAAAAAATTGTACCAATATGTTAGAATAATTTGCATGCAAAAAAATCTAAAAATAAGAAAGTTAAATTTGTAGTTTTTGGGTAGTTGTAACGTTGGGTACATATTTGTGTTAGTACACCGATAGGCTGGCACTTTTTCTCGGCTTCTACGGTTCTTATGCCATCCTTCTTTTTTACGACTTGTCGCCGGAGATCAAAAGCCGCTGCGAGGCTCAAGAAATATTATAGCATCTATTCTACCTATGTTATCTATTTTCGCTTCCCAGCTTACGGACAATGTGAGAGGCTTTACTGTAGTTTGTTTTTCTATAATTACATTAATGCCTTATTGAAAGTAAATTTGTGGATTTACATATCGTAGTACATACTTACTGGGAACTTTTATTTTAATGTTGTTCTTTGCTTGTGTACTGCCCTTTTAATTGATTGATGATCAATAGTTTACTTAATACTTATACTTAAAGGAAAATGCGAAACAAAAAAAAAAGAATAAATGTAAATTATCAAATTTTTGGTAAAAAATTAATTTATAATATTTTTACAATGATCTACTAATGGTTAAAATGATGAATAATGAAGTCATTTTAATGTATTATACGTTATTAGAGCATTTCATTTCACAGTTCATTTGACAGAATGATTATTGAAACCCAAAATGTATTATTTAAGTATTTAAACATAACATTTTAGTTCATTCCTTATAATAAGTATCTTTAATATGATTGTAGGTACGTATGAATCTGTTTTTCATGTTAAAGTGTTATACAATATTACAATTATTGAAATATATTACTTATTAGAAAGAAAACATAATTTGATCCAGGAGAAAAACAATTTCAATGTAAATTTTGTTAAAAAATCATTTTGTACAAAGAACTACGATAACCTAAATTAAAAATGCAGTATTATAAATAATATTCCGGTTCACTGATAATTTGATTTTATTGTTGGCTTAATAAATTTTTATAGATTACGCATTTTTTTTCGTCTTATCAATACAGACGTTTCTATAATTCATGTTATGATTCTAATGAAACATTAAATAAACAAACGTGTTAAGAAAAAAGGTTCAGGGCTTTAAAAATAACTAACACTCGGAACATAGAGAAAAGAAGAGTTTACGAGAAATTCATTCGAATATCAATTCGTCGAAAATTCTTTCCAAATAACTAATCTCTTCTAACCTAATCGAAAAACCTAGAAATAAAGTGATGCTTTTATAATTACCGACGAATTTTGAGAAAAGAAAGTTTTAAAATTTTAATCAAAAATATTATATGTATGTATTTAAAATTTTTGATGAATTATTTTCAATAAATTACCATTCGAATATTCGTTTTTGATTACTTATTTTTCGATAAACTGCTTTCAGTGAATTTTCCGAAAGACACGAAAAGAAGTTCTGATAGGTACGTGTGGATCGAAGAATCAAAATTCCGCGACTTTGCCATATCCGGCGTGTCGTCTTATGATGACACCCGTTTGCTGCATTCGTCAGATTTATCATCTTATAATATCCTTGCTAAAGGTGTCAAGACAAGCGGCTTATTCGATTTTAGTGCTCTTGCGTCTCGTGTTAATTTCAAATTTTACATAACTTACCTCTACGCTTCTTATCACCCTTTTTAAAAAATTCGCGACATTATTCTGACTATTGAACAGTTATTTTGTATTCTTTGATATAATTCATCTGCACCAAGGATTCTCAACCTTTCCATAAACGCATATGCCCGAAATTAAAATTCAAGAATTTCGATAGCATCGTAGAAAAGTATGTTCTGCACATAAAAATTGAAAAGATATTATACACTTAATTACATTGCTGACAATGTTTTCTCTTTGTTTCTGAATTAAATATAAATTAACGTCGTACCCTATATTGTCGAAATTATCCATGTACAGTGGTACCTCGGTATACGTCTGCTTTGGAATATGTCAAATTCGGAATACGTACTGTTTGGATGTGACAAATTTTGTTCGGTATACAGCATACATTTTTTGTGTGAATCTTGCGTCATTTTTAAATGATTATTTCAGAGGAACAATTAAATTAATAATCAATTATATTTGGAATTGATGTATTATTAACTGACAGATCATACAAGCAAGGATATCATATAACAAACTATAACCGCAAAACAGGAGGCAATAAAATTTATTCCATTTGGTTTGTTAATTTAGAATCTATCATTAGATTACATTTATATTTTACAAATTAATTATGTTAAATAAACTAGTGAATATTTTTTATAAACTTCTAGGAAATCGTTTAAGTGCTGTTCATGACATAAACAGTGTTTAAATTATTTTACAACCCCATTAATGTAGGTATAATATCAATAGTTTTTTTTTTACATGAGGACGGATTAATCATTTTTACATTACTTCTTATGGGAAAGGTCCTATACGGTATAAGTCCAAACATCAGGAACGGATTAAGGTCGTATACCGAGCTACTACCTAGCTGGCTCTCACGTACCATTAGTGGTACTTAGTACTTAAGTACCTATGTGCACTAATAGCCGAGAACTGTTGATTTATATCATTATTGGTTAAAAATGCACTGTATTCTTAACAAGTCTCTATTGAAAAAAAAATTCAGACTAACGAGGGGAACTACCCAAGTGTTACGCTCACTTATTAACACTAAAACTATCAAATCAATCAAAATGACTGGATTCAAGTTTCTTATTTTAATTTATAAATTTTAACTAGGTATTTTTGCTGAAATGTACGTTGGCTATTGTCGAGATAAAGAATGGATGTATATATTAAATTATATTTCATCCCTTATCTATTTAATTTTCTACATTATTTTCAACAAAAATTAGTGAGCATTAAACATCGGTAGTTCTAGTGTTAATGAAACTCTGCCACCTTGTTGAGCTCGTCGAGCTGATCACGCCTATACTCCATTTTGGGTGCAGACAGCTAGTGGTTTAAAAGATATTAACAATTAAAGTTAGTTACTCTTACATTCTGAAGTATAACAAACTCACACATAGAAACGATTAGCTCTGCGGTTAAACACGTGACTCACAATCTAAAGGTCCATCGTTCAAATCCTTGGTTTTTAACTTTTTTTTTAATGGTAGTTAATAAGTGAGTGTAACACTTGGATAGTTCCCCTCGTAAGAAATTGAATAGACATCACCAAAAATTCTATTTAACCATTGTTGAATACTGACAATGAGTGTAACCATAGTTCGTAATCCCGTCAACAGAATTGTCAAATAATTGTCAGTCGTAACATTGTTCTTCAATTGACTCTGTTTTATGAAAGCGTTGATAAAGTTCCTTCAAGTGTGCATAAAAGTATTTCTACTGCTATGAACGTACATTTCAATCGTTTGATAGTTACAGTGCATAATACGACGCTAGAAGACCTTTAGACGATCAATACGTATTGTCAGTATTTCAGTACTGTCAACCTTATGGAAAGGGTGAGGGAAAAAATCGATGTATTGCTAATATTTCTAATATTCACAAGGTGATTTGTTGAAAATCAAAACATTTTTAGTATTGACAAAGTACTGACTATAAATATTGATCATCTGACAATTATCATTAGAGAATACAGTAGTCCCTCGTTTTACGGGGTACTCTTTGTCCGCGAATTTCCTTTTGCACGAAAAAAAATAGTTCCGTTCTTCTTCGTTGATGCGGTATTTTTCAGACATTGCCAATTTTACACAGTTTTTACAAGAAACATACATATGTTAAGACGGTACAGTCTCTCCTCAACTGAAATAGCCGTTTGCGTAACTGTTGGTATCTGAGTTCGCAGTAGCTGATCTTGCTAAATTCAATAGTTTTTCGAAATACGTGTTATTCATACGAAAATAATTTTACAAATATTTTGAAATGAATATACCAATTACATCTAACATTAAATTTACGGGGAAAAATCGTTACTTAAAAATCACTCCCGTACTTTTTTAGGTCAGTGTTTTTCGTTAATAATTAAAAAACGAAGCTTCAACCAACATTTTGATAAAGGAAAAAGTTGTTCAGAATCATCCTAGCAACCCCCCATTTCTGGGTATTACAGGAGTTATGAGACACCCTGTATAGGTTTTATAGGAGTCAACCTATGAAAGTAAAGGTCATATATACAATACATTTCAAGATTTTTACAGTGACTTTTATTTCTATAAATAGAGCTGCATATTTTGTTTTCAAATAAGTTGATTCTTTGCAATATTCTGAGTAAAAAAATATTAAGATGCAAGTTATTTTCAAGTTTGAACAAAGATCATTGTGAAACCTTTGAAGAACTGTTTATAACTCTAATAACAGTAACTATGCAACTTATGTTTATTGGAATTTTTTCTCTTTAATTTACGAGTATGTACATATTATCTCTACCCTTAAAACCTTGAACTCTTTTTCTTAACGAGTTTTTCTTAAACGAATTTCTGAATATATTATCTTAATGTTAGCCATTTTATTTACATATAAATTTTTACTTTGTTAGGAGTAAAGAACTGTATTTGAAATATTCTTTCAGAGCTGCCAAAGATTTAGAGGAACGTCGTAGCCATTATGAACCTTCGCTTGGACCCGGTGTACCAGATGAAATTGATCATCTTCTTAACTTCGATGACAATGATTTGGTACCACATTTTCAGAGGGTCTCCATATCGGGAGAAGATACTTCTGGGGTATGTCAAAGCATAACATTACAATATATGTACTAATTTCTTAATTTATAAAATTTTTCATTCGATGTTTGAATAATAGTTTTCAGCCAATATACGAATTAATAAATATTCAAAATGTACCGACTAGCAGCTGATTAGACGACGAAAAGTCGATCGATTGACCTTGAATTCTGAGTATTACTGATAACTTGATAAAGCATAGAAAGAAAAATACAATGTTTTTCTTTATCTTCATTAGTAATTAAGGCTGCTCCTAGCATTATACAACCGGAGCACTTTCTTTCTTATATTTTTATTATTGTTATATTGCTATATTTTACAACTTTTGTAATTTAAAACGCATATAATGCTAATATTTGATCACGCCACCCTTGGCATCTATATTTTTTATATTTGCTTTCCATATTTTTTCGGCAATTTTCTACCATTTCTGGGTCGTGATACCATACGAATATAATTTTGCCAATTAACTGTTGTTTGTTAGTTATTGTCTCTGATGCAATGCGACGCTTTAATAATTCCCATAGATTTTCTATTGGCTTCATATCTGGTGAGTTTCCAGGCCACGGTAAAGCTTGAATTTTTTTATTAGTTAGGTAGGCTGTTATGGTTTTTGCTGGAAAGAGTATATTTCACTTTTAAGGAATACATAATAGCATTGGAAAAATAAAATATATAAGTTTTCCATCTGTTTATAATAATTTTATCACCCACTGTATGTACACTGACGATGAGTTGCATTGAACTTATTGCAGTGAAGTTGGCTACATATTCACTAACGCATTCACGCCGCGTCGGTGAGTGAATGCGTGGCCAACTTCACTGCGACAAGTTCAATGCAACTCATTGTATGTACTACACCTAAGTAACCTTCAATAACAAACACCCAAAGTTCATCCTTCTATTCCTAATGATTCATCCGAACTAGTCATCTCCGAACCTTCACCTGATGATCTCATCCCTTACCGACCATTGGTCTTACAATAACTCCAACCTTCCTATTTTTCCGATTCTATAAAATACCCAACACTTTTTCTTCCGGGTCAGATTTTTCCAAACCATCTTAGGAACTAGAGTCTACATTTGTAACGACGAATTTTGTACCTAAACTTCGCTTGTATTTCATGTTGTAATCGAAATAAATAAATATCGCGAGTGGAATACAAGTTATTTGATCTTGTCATTTTTAATGAGTGATTCTTATAGATTTTTGTGTGCTGAATCCGAATCTCTAAACAATTTTTATCTAACTTTTATAGTTTTCGAGATAATCAATCTTAAACACAAATTGCAAATATTCAACTTTGAAAATGCTTCATGCTTTTACAATATTTTTTTTTATCTCCAATGATCTTTACAATTTGTCCTAAGGGGACATTCGGTAAATCGTTATATCGGGATTCTGAGTGTATAGTAGAGCCGGCATTACACTAACGGAGACAAATAGCTGACGTAAAAAATAAAGTGAAGAAATTGTAAGTCGCTCTCCTCTAAACTTAGCATAAACTAGTTACAATGTTGTTCATATCGGGTGTGGATATGTTCATTTTGTCTTCTTATATTATTACGTCACAATAAATACAATAAATTAATTACGTTTATTCTGTGTAACAGTATACATATGTATATCCTATTTTAAATTTCTAGGAAAAGAAACCTTAAGAATGTCTTCTTACGCAAGAAACCTTTGTTAGCTATCATCATCCCCACCAAGTTATCTAAAGTTCGTGATTATTATGGCATACTTTTATAAGAAAATTTATATTATCACTTACAAATAGCATAATTTCTTTTATTTCTAAAGTTCAGTATATAAGATGATAAAAAAGTGCTTGACAACTTTGATTCGAAACAAAAAAGGAACACTAAAAGATATCAAGATTTTATTTAAAAATAATTTAATTTACCGCTAAAAAATTTAATTTAAGAGCTTTTCAAAGTGTTTGCTCTGAAAAGTAACAGAATGCTGATAAATAATCTTTTAATAAACTTTTATTATAGAAAGTCGCACGAAATGAAAAATTCAACAAAAGCACGGAGACGCATTATAATGAATTATGCAGTGCATTCTGCATAGCCAGCTCTAATAACACAACAGAGCAAGAGCATGACTTACCAACTACTTAGGGACTAAATAAACTAGATATAGTCGAGGGAAATTTAAACGTTTTACTCTAACACATTGCTTATTAAAAAGTTATTAACAATAAAAGATTGAAAAATGTACCGTTAGTATTCTAAAAATCTGAATTTTCTCCGCATGAAGTGCTGCCATGTTAGTTAAATATTCTAGTATTGAAACCGATAAATACGCTTCGCACCCCCACCTCTAAAAAACTAACCTAACCTACCTTAACTTGATATCTACTTTATAATCATAATCATGAAAAATAAAAAAGGGGTTAAAGGGCCGGGGAAGTGGGGGAGAGGAGCAAAGCCCTGATCCCTGCACTCCCACCCCTAAAAACATACTGACTTAATCAAACCTAATCACAACCCCTTTTTTTTGTCACGATTATGATTGCAAAATGAATATCAAGTTAAGTTAGGTTAAGTTAGATTAGCACTTAAATGATCGGCATCTCAGCATTAAAACACGATAAATCTCGTGAGTGGTCGTTTAAGTGTTAAGTTAGGTTAATATTTTTTAGAGACAGGGGTGCAGGGGAGGGGCGAAGAATATTTATCAGATTTTTGGAAAAATAACGGTACATTTTTCAATCTTCCATTGTTAATAACTTTTTAATAAGCAATGACCGACGATTAAATTACAAGTAAAAATTACACAGGAAGTTATCCTCTATAATATATGTCAAGGTCACGGTCATTGGAGTGGGCTCTCCTAAATGGGAGTTTTACCGGAGAAAAAAGACAAAATGCCATTCTCGATGTTTGCTCATAACTTTCGTCCATGTTGGTATTTTCTTTTCACACTTCGTCTTATCTAAGATGTTATAAAATGAGATATAAAATCATTCCCCCGCTCCATTTGTTTTTCAGCAATGGCAGTTTATATTTTTCAAGGTCGAATTTTGTTATGTTCCCGTAGATTCACTGCGAAGTTTTTTTTATGTATAATACTCTATAAATGACTCTGCAGAATGAGATAGGTTTGAAACAAATTAGAAACTGCAAATACATACATACATTTAAAATGAAAATTAAGATATATACGGAGTATATACGGATTTAACTACTTAATAAGGACCTAAGCAGCTCATTGTTACAGACCTATAAACTACGTTCTTTTTATTGTTTTAATAATAAGCTGATACAATTGCGTTTTTCATTTCATCGAGTATGTATTGTGGTCGCATTTTGTTTCTTAGACTAAGGTTACAGTGGTTTTGTATTCGGACAAACTGGCATTCGGATGAGCTCAGTACGTCAAAACATGCCTATAGATTCTTATGAGTATACATTTATAGCATTCAAATATTTCATTTATTAGAACGTCAGTTTGCTTGAATACGTATTCAATGTAACATTATCCATAAAAGAAAATTGTGTCGCTTAATAATTATAATCATTAATTATTGGGTATACTTCCGAAAGGCCCCATCACCCCAGGACAACCAAACTTCGGACTTATAGTAATTGAGGGACGAGAAATCGAATGAGACCATTTTCAGAACTGGCAAATAAACCGTTCTCGAGATATACAGGGTATTCTAAAAGTGCGGAAACCCCTTATTATCTTGATAAGAACGCATTTCCGCGCAAAATGACTAACCTAACCTAGGTTAGGGTTGAGGTTAGGGTTGAGGTTAGGGTTAGGGTTAGGGTTAGGGTTAGGTTAGTCATTTTGCGTGGAAATGCGTTCTTATCAAGATAATAGGGGGTTTCCGCACTTTTAGTATACCCTGTATATCTCGAGAACGGTTTATTTGCCAGGTCTGAAAATGGCCTCATTCGATTTCTCGTCCCTCAATTACTATAAATCCGAAGTTTGGTTGTCCTGGGGTGATGGCGCCTTTCGGAAGTTTCCCCTAATTATTAATTAATAATTGTTCTCAATTATTTTTTGTAACTGACATTTTTTAAATAATTGTTGAAAAACAACCTGTGCATCGATTGCAGTAAAAGTCTAAAAATATTTACAACGTGAAGTTTTCATTTCGTTATAAGAGTCGCGCTTTTGTAACTTTGTACCGAGTGAATTATTGTACACCTTTTCTATAATTAAAAGTGTGTAATTATATTTATTATTATCTTTGTTGTAAGAAAGCGATTTATCTGAAAAGCAACGTTTCAAAAAATTGATTTCATGCAGCAGTAGTTGTAGCAAAGACGACTGTGATTATAATCTTGGAAATAAAAGTTTGACATTCGATATGTTGGAGGAAGCTGGAAGAGAAGTTATTTCAGTCGAAATTTCACGTTGTAATTTTTCTCAAAAAGAATGTATTATTTGTAATTGCAATGTAAGGAATAGATTACGATTAGTCGTAAGAGTTAATACGTATCTTTTAAATAAAATTTGTACACACCTCCAAAGATATTTACATTGTTGAAAAATCATTATAAAAATAATATCATATTTGAAGATGAATTTTCGAATATTAAAGTAGTATCCCTGATTCTTGATATACCAATTAATGATTTTTAAATTCTTTTTATACGAATGGAGAATAAAGCCAAATCTAATATCTTCAATCAATTTCGAGATGACACCGTCAGTGAAAAATTAAGATTACAATTAACTGATCTTGATCTTGTTATGCAATATACTTTCTCTTCGGCTGAAAAAAAATAAGTAAAAAAAAAAAAGATTTCACACTTTTTTTGATCAGACTAAAAACTGGAATATCATGTCCTTTTGCATAAGGTCTTATTGTGACCTGGTTAGAAAATCTTCAGGAACTGACATTCTACCTAAATGTATAGGCACGAAGAAGTTAAATATAAACTTTTTGCTACAGCGACCGAATCCAATCGCAAGAAGTGGCGAAACGGATTACTTCTGATAACAGATAATACTTACGTACGTACGTCATCAAAAAAGTACTAAGAATTTGTTTGAAAGGAAGATTTAGAGAGATTTACATTTGTGTAAACCTTTTAGTATATGTACTACAGATGGGTATATAACTGCTTTTTAGAGATCCTATAATTCTAATGTAAATATCGCGGTTTTAGGAAACGGTAAAGATTTTTAGAAGTTACTTAGATCACACGATATTTTTATAGTTGACAGAGGTTTTCGAGATGCTATCGACTGTATAGAACTAAAAGATGTCAACGTTTTTATACCGATATTCCTTCCAAAAGACAAAAAACAATTAAGTTGTAACGATGCCAATTATTCTAGAAAAATAATATAGGTTCGATAGATTATATTAGAAGCTGTCCATGGTATTAAAAAAAAAGTGGAAATAATTAGATCAAGAAATACGTAATGAATCGTTAGTATATGCATCATAGTATATCATCATGTTTTCGGAGCATTCCATAATAGATATATGTATATGTTCAATAAGCCATTATTATTGTATTAATAAGCGACTCTACAGATGAATACATTAAGAACGAATTCATTAAAGATTAATAAACAATACAAATAAACATACTTTGAACATATATGCCGAGAAAAAGTAACTGTTAAAATAGCAAATCCAATCTTATAGATTAAATAAAATCGAAATAGATGATTTTCCTGCATTGTATGAAAGCGATATGATCAAATTCTGCTCGAATCCCTATCAATTTGTTACATCAGTTTCATATTTAGCGGAATATTTTTAGAATGGAACGTTTAATATAAAGATAGGGTTATCTGAAGAGAACTTTTGAAGGCTAAAATATAATCTCGAGACAAAGAAACAACAAAAAATATTATGTATTTCTGAGAAACGATTCTGATAAAGATGGAATTGAATGAAATGGAATAGATTGAATCTGGTTGGTTTTGTAAATGTCTAAACGGGTTAAGAATCTGTGGATTCTGCGTATCTACGTGTTGCTTCAATTGTAATTTTTCAAAGGAAGATGTAGAATAAATGATTAGCTTTCCAACCGATCAAGGAATTGAATTCTTTATTTGAAATTGGACATGTTGTAATAAATGAGGACTAACGAGATGAAGAATGAATTCATTCACTCATATGAATTAATAAATATTCTGATTTTTACAATTTTTTTAAATTTCTTACGTCTGTATGACTGTAAAAGTATGTATGTGCAACTCCGATTTGATTTAAACCTATCTCATACTAGCTGGTTACCCGGGTTTCGCCCCCGGAGGACATATGTAATAAAACACGCAAATAGATGATTGCGTATATTTACATTTACACCAATAGATTTCCGCATCACCCTTGAGGTTCTATTGTGAATGCGTTTTTTTTTATTTAGTGGTTTCTCCAGTAGGCCTATTCCACTTGTATAGTCTGTTCGGCCTAATTTTCGATGAAACGTTGACTGTTTTACCGACGCGGAATTCGGAGTTCGGCCTAATTTTCGATGAAACGTTGACTGTTTTACCGACGCGGAATTCGGAGTTCGGGGCCTCGACATGACTCCAATAATCTTTCCTTTAATTGCAATAAACAATTTAAATTTAGCACAACTACCCAATGTCAGGCAAAATCTCTGTAATTATTAAAAGTCATGGTTGTGTATTAAGCGATGTATAAATCAAAATAAGAATGTGCAGATCAATATACATGTTAACACGAGCTTGCACTGTTTTCGCATTTTGTAATTTTGCTAAAATTAACTTACAATTAGTAAAAATTATAATTGAAATGTTCTACTATAATTACATTGTGAGTTACAGACACCTATATGTACATTATAATAGATGATAGATACTGAATATATCTCACTCTTAATTAGATTCAGGTCTATATTCATTTGCATGTAGACAGGAGATACGAAGGGTTCTATAATTCATCCCTGAATCTAGATTTGCGCCTTTAGAAGTTGATTAGAACAAAATCCTGAAATATATTTTTAATCATTTGTATGGATGGACCTTCGTAAGCAAAAACCAAGTCGATATCTCATCGGGCCTAAGAGATATTGACGAATCCGTGTAAATAGATTTTAACCCTTATTACACTTTTAAGGGTCGAATTTCTAAAAATCCATTCTTAGTGGGTGCTTACGCCATAAGAGGAAAATACACTACCCGAATTTCATGTTTCTAGGTTCAGGGGTTTGGGCTGGACGTTAATGACGGGGGAATCCACGGGATCGTAACAAAATTCGACTTTATAAATTGCCATTACTGAAAAACAAAATGGGTGGGCGAACGTTTCTATAACTAATTTTATAAAGGTCTTAGACAAAAGTAATAACGCGAAGTTTGAAAAGAAAATACTAATATGGACGAGAAAATACGAAAATGTCATTTTGCCTTTTTTCTCCTACAGAAGTTCTCGTAGACTCTACAATACATATAGAGGCTTAAGCAATGACATATAAGGGTTTCATATCAAATACTATAAATGAAGTAAAAATCATTAAATTTGGGAGATGGCTCGGAACAAAAATTGAAAATTGTATGCTTATAACTTCTGAATTTCTAAATTCCTAAATTTTTAAGTTTCTAAATTTGTAAACCTGTAAATTTGAAAATATAAAAATTTGATATCGCTCACATCTGATCGCTACACGCATCTGTATACCGGTGCCTGGTGAGCTATTAAGGGGCACTTTATCTGCCCATCACTGCTACAGTTCGTGTTATAATAAAATTGATATCCTTCATAAAATGTATTATAAAATTCATAATACTACATGTTCTTAGGTTCCCTTGGAGGACCTCCAGCGAGCATCTCGGATGTTGGTTCAAGCATTGGCAATACGGGAAAAATACATGAACAATTCTAAGCAAATTTTTCCTTCTATAACATCACGATTCCTACGTAGTGTTGACAAAAGGCCAGTGAATAGCGATGATGAAGTTCAACATGACGATCGTAAAGCTATTGCAGGTATTGATTTAAAATTCATAAATTTATATTGATTTCATCGTATTAATCTTTCTTATACGTACACTGAGTTGCATTGAACTTGTCGCAGTGAAGTTGGCTACAAATTCACTACGCATTCACGCCGCGTCGGTGAGTGAATGCGTGGCCAACTTCACTGCGACAAGTTCAATGCAACTCTACATACATACATATAGAGTGTTTTTTAACTGATGGTAGAAGCCACAGCCGACTCTAGTACTAGCCATGCTGAACAACGTGGCAACACCGCCCCCGTGACAATCGGGAGTCCTATTTTCAAAAACAGAGTCCTGTGCTCGGAATTGTAATTAACGTCTCTTTTAATTAAAAGCTGTAGTAATATACACTATTTTGTGTTAATTATGTATAAACAATACATAAACGTTGCAACTATGGCAAGTAGAAGTGATGTGGTAGTATAAAATTGTTATAAATGTGATATATATTTTGTGTACTCTCGAAGTAGTTTGGTGTTGTGAAGCATGATATTTAAAATATTTACAGTGGTTTCAAGAAAATTTAGGTATGAAGCAAAATGAAACCATCTTTGGATCAAATTGAAACATTTAAGAATTGATAAACGTGTATATAAGTTAATAAAAACCTTGAAACAAGCGAAATTATTGGAACGAAACCAAAGAGGTTATGTGAAGTCCAGAGAGTAGTCGGGAGTCTGACGACGTTGATTGGCTGAGAGTCTGGGAGTCCGGGAGGCAGATAGAGTAGGGTAGATGTTGATATATTCAGACCGGACTCCCGCGGTGTTGCCATTTTTACTTCAGCACGGCTAGTACTAGAGTCGGCTGTGTAGAAGCGGATAAATGGTAAATATAGATGAGAAAATACGTAATGGATATGGAATAACATTTTTTCACGTGAAACTTTCCTTTTCAAGAAAATTAGTTTTAAAAACGGTTAAACTTCGTCTTAGGGGACCAAAAATTAACGGGTCCAAAATATGTGTTCTTGTAGTTTTTGACCTGAAAAGTCCGAAAATGCAAGTTAAAATTCCAGGAAACCAATAGTTTAAAAGATACGAGTATATAAAAATGTGTGTACTTGGCGTACTTTGACAGGACAGTACGATGTCATATTGACTCTTCCCCGCATCCAATCCTTTGTTTGGACTCTATTTGTTGGGTGTGAGTACCTTCAATTCCTATCAAACCCGAGGGGATATTGTTTATAAAAAAAAAAACTTAACCTTAGGTATACCGGGTTTAGGCCACCACTTATATAATTCTGTTTTACCGACGGCGACTCCACTCATTGGACAAAATGGCGTCGTACTGACCTGTCAAAGTACGCCAAGTACACACATTTTCATGTACTCGTATCTTTTAAACTATTGGTTTCCTGGACTTTTAACTTGCATTTTCGAATGTTTCAGGTCAAAAACTATAAGATTTGATACTTTTCATCCAGAAATTTTTGGTCCCCCAAGACGAAGTTCAGCCCTACAAACGATGAGACTTGCCTCACGACATACTTGGAGAACAAATTTCAAGTATCAGTTTATTAGATATAAAATTACTCGGCTACCCAAGAGACGAAAATAAAATAAAAGAAAAGACGATTCTCCTGTGTTCGATTATTTCGCTGGCAACCGGCTAGCCAAATGATTTTGATTACTTTTATATCTCACGGATATCCAGATACCTGGCTATTTTATATACTCGGTACAAACCTATAGCCCTATTGAAGACAGACCTACATAACCTGCAAATACAACAATGAGATTTAATCTTACATATACAGACCTATACAGGGTGTTCGACAACAGGTGGGAGATCTTTTAAGGGGTGATTCTAGGGATCAAAATAAGATGAAAATCAAGAATGACGAAATAGCGTTTATGGCTTTGTTTTCCAGTAATTAACGTTTAAAAATTCGAGTAAAAAGCGCCTAAAACCTGCGATCTGCCCAGCACCGACGACTGAACGTCAGGTCAGCAGGGGTGGGTACAGTCATAACCAAGAATCATTGAATACCTCGTGCTATTCTGTTTCTTGTATTCGGCTTTCTCTTCTTGGTTATGACTGTACCCACCCCTGCTGACCTGACGTTCAGTCGTCGTTGCTGGGCAGATTGCAAGTTTTAGGCGCTTTTTACTCGAATTTTTAAACGTTAATTACTGGAAAACAAAGCCATAAACGCTATTTCGTCATTCTTGATTTTCGTCTTATTTTTATCCCTGGAATCAACCCTTAAAAAATCTCTCACCTGTTGTCGAACACCTTGTATATCAAGACATACCTCAAGGTACAAATATAAGTTTTATCGTGAAGAAGGCATTTAATGTCACATTATGTTGTTAAAAAAGGGGTGTACCATGTATCAACTTCGTTTCCACGTGCTTGATTATTATACAGTACTTGCGAAAATACAAACACGAACGTTTCTAAAGGAAGTTATTATACATACATATGTATTTTAATGAGGAAGTTGAACGTAGAGTGAAGACTTTTTTTTTTAATACTTTAATTCTTTGAAATATTCAATAATTGTAGAAGTTACTTAATAATGTCAGTAATATACAGGGTGTCTCATAACTCCCGTAACAGCTGGAAATGGGGGGTTGCTAAGGTGATTCTGAACAATTTTTTCCTTTACCAAAATGTTGGTTGAAGCTTTGTTTTTGAATTATTGACGAAAAACACTGGCCAATGAGAGCGCACGCTCAACCTTGGGAGCATTGCCTCTCAACCGCGCTTGGTCGTGGTCGTGAACAAACGCATTGATATGAGTCCCATCGAAGTTGTCGCAGTGAAGTTGGCTACACATTCACTAACACATTCACACCGCGTCGTCGGCACCTCGCCCATCGGCTCACCGACGTGGCGTGAATGTGTTAGTGCGCCAACTTCACTGCGACAACTTCGATGGAACTCAGGTATCTAGGGAAACGTGCGGCTATTTAAGACGATGTAACATTTGTCGCACACTTCTCTCGATACCCACACTCTACTAATACGTTTGTCCGCGACCACGACCGAGCGTGGTTGAGCGCGCGCTCTACACGCGCTCTCATTGGCCAGTGTTTTTCGTTAATAATTTAAAAACGAAGCTTCAACCAACATTTTGGTAAAGGAAAAAGTTGTTCAGTATCACTCCAGCAACCCCCCATCTCCGGCTGTTACGGGAGTTGTGAAACACCCTGTATTTGTGCATCAGTCAGTGCGTAATGACTTTTGGCCCACTCTGTATGTATACCGCAGTTCACCAGAGTCCATAACTGCGACGCGCAGGTTGGAAGATGGTGGGGGAACGCAGCGAGCTCTCTGCTAATCGCTTTCCACTTCGTTTGGGAATATCGCCAATCAGGGCGAAGATGCGCACTGGGGAAGCGCGAAGAACGAAAACTGGTCTTTTCGCAGTTATGGACTCTGAAAAGCTCCTATTGAAGAAATAGATATAAAATATACGATGTTATTAATAATATGTAATTTTGTAAACATAACGATAATGTTTGTTCCGTATAAATAATGTTATTATTAGATCATCCTGTGCACGCGCCAGCATCACGAGGAGATCCCTGGGAATGCGTATTTCCTGTGACAAAAAATTACAAAATTTCACCCGTTAATGGTGTTTTTAATGTATACGCTAACGAAGAAGACTTAGCTAATGGAAAGCCTATTCCTTACTCGTATCCTGATTTAGCAACTTTTGTTAGAGATATGAATATTCTCTGTACAATGATCGCTGACGGCCCGTTAAAATCGTTTTGCTACAGAAGGTTGAGTTATCTCTCATCTAAATTTCAATTACACGTACTGTTAAACGAACTTAGAGAACTTGCCAGTCAAAAAGCAGTTCCCCACAGAGACTTCTATAATATCAGAAAGGTTAGTATAGAAAAACAGTTTTATTAAAGAACAATATTTCTTGAATAGTTTAAGGAGATTGACGAATTTTTTATTTTTAAAATTCCTATATTTTGAAAACTTTTATTTTTAAAGTTTAAAGTTCTAAAATTTTGAGATATTGAAAATTTGGATTTCCAAACTTTTAAATCCAATTTTTGTCATTTTGAAAATTTGAGATTTTGAATTTTGATACGTTATAGCGAATAGTGGAAACCTTTTCCTACATCACCATTTCTCGTGCAGAAGTTTACCTACCGTACTCGGTATTATACAGAAATTAAAAATTGTCATATTTAAGCAGTTAAGAAAACATAATATACATGTTTTTCCTGCTGCGAAGTTCAACCCTCTTAAACATTTAGATATACAGGTCCTTATATAAAGTTCGACGAAACGTAACTTTTATTCATTTCAGGTTGATACTCACATTCATGCAGCATCTTGTATGAATCAAAAACATTTACTAAGGTTTATCAAGAAAACTTTAAAAAATCATGCAGACGAAGTTGTTACGTGCTCAAAAAGTGGAGAAACGATGACTCTTCAAGAAGTGTTTCAGTCTATGAATTTAACGACTTACGATCTCAGTGTGGATATGTTAGATGTACACGCAGTAAGTGCGAATTAAATTTTTAAAGAAGCAAATCTATGATAAATATTGTATAGTTTACATATAATTTTTATTTTAGGATAGAAATACGTTCCATAGATTTGATAAATTTAATGCCAAGTACAATCCAATTGGTGAGAGCAGACTTCGTGAAGTATTTTTGAAAACTGACAATTATTTGAATGGTAAATTTTTTGCAAGAATAATTAAAGAAGTTGCCAGTGACCTGGAGGAATCAAAGTACCAAAATGCGGAACTACGTCTCTCAATTTACGGTAAAAATCCAGAAGAATGGGATAAATTAGCAAAATGGGCTATTGAAAGTAATGTTTATTCAGACAACGTGCGTTGGCTCATTCAGATACCTCGACTTTAGTAAGTATTTTCATTAGACTTTATATGTATACATATAAACATCTATAATATAATTACCATTTATTAACTAATCATCCTTTAATTATAGTGATATTTTCAAATTGAACAAGCTGATGACAAACTTCCAAGAAATATTGAATAATATCTTTTTACCTCTGTTTGAAGTGACAAATGACCCCAATTCTCATCCAGAATTACATAAATTTCTTCAATATGTAAGTAATTTTGATAAGTAACTTAACAATTTTATACTTACAATTAATTGGACAGAAATTTATTATGCGATTAAAAGTATTGTTGAATATTGCACTGTAAATAATATTTTATATGTTAAATCTAACTACATTTTATATTCCTTCTACTGCATAATTTCAGAAGGTAATGTAATTAATTTATTGATCAATACAGGTAATAGGATTTGATTCGGTTGACGATGAAAGTAAACCTGAAAATCCCTTATTTGACAAAGATGTTTGTCCCCCTGCAGAATGGTTCGATATTGAAAATCCTCCATACGGATATTATCAATACTATACTTATGCTAATATGACTGTTTTGAACCATTTCAGAGCGTAAGTTTGTTTTCCAAAGTTATATATTTTCTGCATGTATTTGTAAAAAATGCTTTAAATTAATCTGAAATACCATATTGCTACACTTTAAGCACTGGTATTGCTTTAATATTGTTTGTAGGCTTTTGGCTTTTGATTTTTGGGTGTAAACTGTGTCCAAAAAAAAGAGATTTTTTAAATGCTTCGTCAGTATTGTAGTTAATTTCATCAAGGATCTAAAGATGTATTGATACTGATGTATGTACATATTATGTACTTACATACATTAATAAACACGCTAAATTTGGCTAGGGAAAATGACGATACAAGGAAAAAAGATTCCACCACTTTCTATTATACTCATAAACAAAGCTAATATAATTTTTAATAATAAAGTATCATAAAAGTTAATATATGAATTAAATTTTAAAGTTTTCAGAATTGTCAATTTTCAAAATTCAAATTTTTAGTAGCACCTAATGTAATACTCGTGAAATCTTTTCCTTTCAAAAACAGCTTATAACCGAAAGCCTCATTTTTAATATTAAATACGACTATCCAGCTATAAAAATTCTAATATTAAATATGTTTTTTTGTACAGAGAACAAGGTTTAAACACGTTTGTTCTTAGACCTCATTGTGGTGAAGCTGGTCCCATTCAGCACCTTGTGTGTGGTTATATGATGGCAGAAAACATTTCTCATGGTCTTTTACTTCGAAAAGTTCCAGTACTACAATATTTATATTATTTAGCACAAATTGGGATTGCAATGTCACCCCTCAGTAATAATTCTCTATTTTTAAATTATCATCGTAATCCACTTCCAGAATATTTAGCAAGAGGATTGTGTATAAGTCTCTCTACAGATGACCCTCTTCAATTTCACTTTACTAAAGTTAGTCTCACATAATTATTCTATTTTATATTTATAAATATATTTATTGTATGCTCATCCGTACTAAAATTTTATATAGGAACCTTTAATGGAAGAATATAGCATTGCTGCACAGGTGTGGAAACTCAGTTCATGCGATATGTGTGAATTAGCACGTAATTCAGTACTGATGAGCGGTTTTCCACATAAGGTATGAATTGTATAGTACATATGGTATCGAGCCTAATAGGTTTTTCTAAGGAAAATGGTGTTCCAGAGAAGGAAGAAAAATTTCATTTTATTTCATTTTATTTTATTTTATTTTATTTCACCTTATACTTATTTTAGTCTTAACACTTGTTGAAACTTTACATAATATTCTGCAATTTATCACCGTACACTTCTGCTAGGTCCTTATTTTGCTGACTAAGAGCAGCTGATAGTTCTATCTCATCCTCTCTCAGAAGAGCTGGGCAGCAACGGAAGTGATTTCGATTTCGTCTTTCGCGACCCTTTAATTTATATACGTTCGTTGCTATTCGAAGCTGCCGTGATCAGCGACCGCGTTGTCAAGTATGAATTTACCGGTTGTGGCGTCCGCGCTTCGCGACTCTGCCTGTTAGCCATCCTACAATCGTTTTTGCGTATTTTCAAGACGCTCATATGTATGTAGATTCATTCTCTTTCTCTTTTCTTTGTGCTTGCTACAAACTTACATTTTTTATTCTATTGTAGAGAGACATGGGATCTCCTTCCCTTATATCACCATTTTTCCTAGTAAAATCTATCTATACTTTATTAATATTAAATATGTATTTACCTACATATTTTCATGCCTGTTCAATTAATAAAGTAACGTCATGTAAATATCTTTCTTTTATTTTACAGAGTAAGCAGTACTGGCTAGGGCCAAATTATACTAAGGAAGGGGTAGCTGGTAATGATATTACTCGAACAAATGTACCAGATATTCGAGTAGCTTATAGATATGAAACCCTAGTTGACGAATTATCAAATATTTTTAAAGTTGTTGAAAAACCCGAAGCTGTTCCATTTTAATTGTTAGTGATAGTACAAAAAACTCTTAAAATATAATAATCATTCTATTATTGCTAATAATATTCATAACATTTTATGAAATTTCGACGAAAACTATTTGTCATTCAAATTCTATAACCTAAATAATTAAAAAATTTATTATGTTAGAAATCACTGTCAACTTCCAATGACTTTTCTAAGAAAGATTATTCTTTCATTTTTAGCTAAATTTATGTTATTATAATTGTTTTTTTAATATTAGTTTTGCATATATATATACATAATACTTTAAAATTCACATGCCTTTCAAGTGAAAAATTAGGTATTATGTATTAATGTAAATTATTACAAGTTATAATTGAAATTTGTTTAAAATTTAATTTTGACGTTTTGAAGAAAAGTTAATTAGGTAAATAGATACCAGATAAGATTGTAATTTTAAGCATTACTATTTTTAGTATTTGTATGAGGTTAAGTATTATTTTATATAATAAAATGTAAAGTATTGCAAGCTAATATTTTATTGTAAGGGTGTTACTTTTATTTTTTTTAACTTTCATTTTATTAAGTTTTTTACATTTATACAGTGTGTTCGAAAAAATATGTATGTAAGTATATTATAAAAACTGCAAGTTCTTAATAGCAAAAGAAATCTAAAAATCCTTTAGATTATACCGTTTATATAGGATTTCGTTCTTGAAATATAAACGATATTAGGGATATTGGGTGTGCATGTGATACAGGCATGGACATAAATACGCTCGTTAAGTGGTTTCTATGTTAGGCAGAAGCTTTCTGTAACTGATGAGGAGGCGTTGGAGATGCGAATAGTGCGAATAATATGGATAAACACACGCCAGAATGCGATAGAGTAATGGACCGTTCAGACTAGGTAAGTAACTAGGAGGGAATAGGGGATAGGGCAGTACCAACAGGGTTGGTACGGCAGAAATCTGTTGATGATATAAAGCCGGGTATCCACTTGTATGTATGTACTGTTCATTGCTGGTAAGTTGCCGAGCATCAACAAATTGAACCGACAGACGGGCAAGGGGACTGTGCGTTCGCTCCACCTAATCCCCTCCAGGAACCCGTAACTTGAGAAGTCAGCGGTCACATTGCATAGGCGTAAAATTTCCATATTTGCGGAAGATACATTTAACTATACAGGGTGATCCTCTCGCTAGGGGACACAAAGGAACATTGGCGACAATGGACCCCTTGACCGCACCATAAAGAGGTCCGTATTGTCACGTACTATCGGGGACCTACCCGGGCCGAGACGACTCTGTGTGTCTTCATGATGCGGTCAAGGAATTCATTGTCGGCAGTTCCTTTGTGTCCCCTAGCGAGAGGATCACCCTGTATAAACATGCGATTTTTTCGGGATATTAATGGATTTTTTACAATACTTGTTCTTGACAACAGTTGTTATTACGCAAAATTTATGGTAATTACATTATGGAAAGTGTAAAAACTCTCCTGTTTTCTTAATAATGTAAATCCCGAATCTACGTCTACGTCAATGCGTCCGAGTCATCGCTCGCTATCGCTTCATATCATTCTGTTTCAATGTCTGTCCTTAGCGACGTTCGTCACGCGTAGATTTATGATGTAAGGGCCTCGGCCAATAAACATAATACGTGTGACTGGAGGCAGATCAACGAATTTGATTGGATCGCAACTTACCAGTAACGAACAGTACATATCAAACGTTGCGTATCCACTTGAAGAGGCAGGCGCTGCATCGTTGCATGTTACAGCGTGCTACGGCTCGGTCAATATTTCTTCGTTTCTTGAAAGAAACAGTTCGGCAATAGGACTGGGCCACTACAAGCGAGGAGTTTCGGTTTGCTGCGTGCTGTTCCTTTGTTACGGAAGCAACGGATCCGAAAAATTTGTCGGTTCTTTGCCGTTGCATCGAAGGAAAGGTTCATGCGTTTGCACTTGACATAGTGTTTCGTGCCGTCACTTGGGTTTCAAGTACCATAAATTAACATTTCAATTTATTCTAAATCTTGCGGTATTATTGGACTCATTTCAAAATCGATGAAATTTAATCTGATTTAATTTAGACAAATTTTATCGTCAAAATATATTTAAACATATCAATTATCTTCGGTGCTACGCTGTAGATAAACGAGCAATGTTAATAATCACCTCTGTGATTATTAAAAAAGGACAATGTTAATTTTCCAGAGATTTTTCCGTTGCTGAGTATCGAAAGTTAGCCTGTTGGTCTGTGATACGGAGGTAAGCAACGAGCCGATCCGAAAATTGTTGGTTTCTTGCCGTTCAAAGGGAAGATTCGGAGACCGCTTGGAGCGTAAAAACAACATACAGGGTGATCCTCTCGCTACGCTACCCAAAGGAAGTGCCGCCACAATAGAATGTAGAAGTCGACATCCCATTTCTGACCGTTGTCGAATTTACCCTTCGGAAAAACTCAGTTTATGATATGGCCTGATGAATCGTCATAAACTGATTTTCGAAATCCGGAACAATTTTTGATATTAATTGATTAGATACTTTAAACAGAAACTGAAGACTCGTATATGAGTCTCCCGTTGCTAAAAAACGTAGCGTTATAGCTAAGCGTTATTTCACCGTCACAGCTTTTCTGAATCTGGTGTCGTTTTTTGAATTTTGGGGCCGATAGCGTTTATTAAACATTCAAAATCTTCCGATGACATCCGCACAAAATTTTTTAAATGTCCAGTAGCTTTTATCTGTAAATCTCAGTCTAGTTTTTCACCACTAGAGGTTGCTCTATTTTTATATATCTGACTAATCCACCATCGTTTATCTTGATTTTTTAATCTTCTTTTTCTTTTAATTATTGTGTTCATAACAATATACGCTGCCCTGGCAATCGTGACATCTGTTCCTGTCGACATTCTGATTTCGACTGGTTTATGGTAGAAAGAACCTTTCTACATAGAACCCAGATAGAAAGGTTTACGGTACCCCAGGTAGAAAGGTTTGCGCGAATAGCCGGAGTACGACTTTGTACGCACGAATGCGATGCTCGAGAGAACGAAGAAATCTCACCCGATCGAACGTTCGTTCGCCGAGAGCATTCGTTCGGGCAAAATGCTCCAGTCAGTACGAGGCTTAACACACATTTTCACGCACACGGCTGCAGTATGTACCCCCGTTGAGATATCGATGACAGAAAAGGGCTTGGGTCTATTATGGTGACATTTCCTTTGAGGAAAGTAGCGAGAGAATCGTTTCAGTGAGGTAATAATGCAGTCGGGCCATGATCTGATGAATGGTAGCCGGGCCATGTGGTGCTGTTGACAGAAACAGTCACAGTTTTTTGCGAATATCTCGCAAACTAATCGAGTCCGACATATAGCATAGAGGAAAAAAGTTGCTTAAAATATCGAATTTTACAACATATTTAAAAATCATGAAAATCGGAGTGGGAGGATTGACCTTTACCAAAAGGTGGGACGCAAATCCGGATGTGTCATATATCATTGGAAAGCCCTTAACGAGAGGAACCCAACAGTGTGGGTGGGAAGTCTTAAATATGAGACCTTGACCCGCTCGAGGTCAAAAACTAAAATGCTCCAAAACATAAATTCATTAACTTTTTTTTTTCTTATTTAACGAGGAGAAATCTTCGAAAAAGACACCTTAACTTTTTTTCTTTCTTTTTCGTGGGGAAAATCTTCCAAACACGCCCCCAGCCCCTCTGGGGAGGGGCCGAGGGTAGTGCCGGATCTTTACCGGCTAAAACCCCCACGGTGACCCGCACTGGGCGTAAGGAAGGGCCCCGGGACCTCTAACGAACAACACCGGGATCCAACCACCCTTGCCGCATAGCGCCCCATCACGGGGGAGGGTCTAACCTTTGACCCTCCCCCCCCCCCCCCCCCCCTTAGTGCCAACTCCGCCGACGACGGGGGCCACACCCGGCGCCGGCTACTCCTCGGGCCGCGTGCAATGGTGACGGGGCCCCAGCTCCGACCACCTGCGGCCCAGCGACACCGCAAGAAGCCGCGAGAGGTGCACCCCCTCCCCCCTCCTATTCCCCTGGGGGAGGCCGGAGCCTTCCCCCACTACATCTACTTTGGGGGGGAGGGCGAAGCTCCCCCCCCTTATCTTGTTAGGGGCGGTGGACAGGATTATCAAGGCCCACCGCCCCGTCCTCCTCAGCTTACTGTGCCGAAGGAGGTCATCGCCCTCCACTGATCCTCGCCGGCGAGAGATCCACCCCCAACTCGCACCGCAGGGCGTGACGGGCCCGCGCAAACACTGGACAGTGCTCCAGTGTGTATTGCGCGGAGTCCCGCCCCGCAGTGGTGGCTTATAGCCGTCGCCTCGCTACGAACCCGGCCGCTCGCTGGCCGGCGGTGCCACTCGCAATTATCTTGCGACGCCACCGGTCCAGGGCATCCTGTCGGGCCTGGCACCTCAATTCCCGTTCGACCTCCTGCTCTGGCGGGTCTTCTCCAGCCTGGCGGAGGCCGCGCGGGCGCCAGAAAATCGTGGCGCAGGCCTCCGCTTCGTACTTGAAAGGTACGAGACCCGCCAGAGTCATCGCCGCCGCGTGGGAGACCGTGCGGTATCCCCTCACGACCCTGATGGCCATCCTGCTTTCCACTCGCCGCAGCACAGCTTGGCTGCGGCGAGACGCCATCAGGGCCTCGGCCCATATGGGCGACCCATACAGGGCCACGCTCCGCACGATCCCCGTATAAAGGCGGTGAACCTTCTCGCTCGGCCCCCCGATATTGGGCAGCACCCGCCCAAGGGCGTTTGCTACCCCGTCTAATCGGGGGGCAAGACGGTCGAAATGTCTTTCGAAGTGCCAGTGGCCGTCCAGGTGGAGGCCGAGATACTTGAACCCTTTACCCACCTGGACCCTGGTGTCACCTACCCGGATCCAAGATTGGGGCGGTGGTGCAACCCCACGCCGAGGCGAGTAAAACCACATCGCCTCGGTCTTGTGGGGCGCTATCTGCAGCCCCAGTTTCCGGACCGCAGCTGCGACGGTAGCCACACCAATCTCCACAAGACGACTGGTCCTGCTCCAGTCCCGGTCGGTGGCAAACACGTACGTGTCGTCCGCAAAGCACGTGATGCTGACACCGTCCGGGACCATGACCCGCAAAACTGGGTTGTACCCCACGTTCCATAATGGGGGCCCCAAGCGGGACCCCTGGGGTACACCCTCATCGACATCCCTCCGATAGATTCGTCCGGCCGGCCCACATACATGATGGACCTATCCCGTAGGTAAGCTCCGATCATCCGTCTCGGTCCTGGGGGCACTTCGTGATCTTCCAGCGCCCCCAGTATCCCCGTGGGGCAGGATACTAAAGCCGTACTGCGACTCGGCCAGATCAGGGCCTACCCGGGATAGGTGCCCGGCGAGGCGGTCAGAAATCACACTTTCTAAAAGCTTCCCGACCTCGTCGAGCAAAACTATGGGCCGGTACGCGGGGGGACTCTCCGCGGGCCGTCCTTCCTTTCTAAGCTGGACCAGTCGTCCCACCTTCCATTGCTCAGGGAAAATACCCTCCTTCAGACAGGCGCTGAAGAGGCGCCTCAATCGCGGTCCAAGGACGCGCAGGGCCAATACCCAGGCTCGGCCGGGGATGCCGTCCGGGCCCGGAGCGGTGTTCCGGGCCGCCATATGTTTGATTGCCCTGGCCAGCTCCTCCTCCGTGACCCCCATTTCGTCGGTCCATTCGACTTGGACCGGCGGGGGGCAGGGGTGGTCGCCCTCATCACGAGGGAATAACGTGTCCACCACCTGCCCCAGGAACTGGGGATCGAGGCTCTCCGTCACGGGCGGCGCCCTGGGCCTTAGTTTACTCATGGCCCATCTGTAAGGGCGCCCCCACGGATCCTTCTCCAGAGAGCCGAGGAGCTCTTGCCACGCCCGGGATTTGGCCTCTCTGATGGCCTGCTGCAGGGTTACCACTAGCACCCTGTAGCACCCGTACAGCGTTTCCTCCCTCGCTGGGTCGCGGTTCCTTCTCCGACGGGCTCTTTGCCACTGGCGTCGGGCGACGTTACAGTTACGCCAGATGTCGGCGATTTCGCCCGACCACCAATAGGCGGCCCGTCTGGGGAGGCATTTGGCCCGGGGCATAGCAACATCGCATATTGCTTTCATCGTGCCCCGGAACCACTCCACTTCCTCCCCGATATTCGCGACCGGCCCGGCCGATTGTTCCGGCCAGGTCACAGCGAGGGCTGCGGCCATCAGCGCGTCCCTATCGAGCCTCTTCAGCGCCCATCTCAGCGGTGGCGGGCCACTCGCCGGGCGGCGGTTGGTGGTGGAGTGAAATTCGAGGCGGATGTATCTGTGGTCGCTGAGCGACTCCGCCTCCTCCACCACCCTCCAACTCTGCACCATACGCACAGCCGAGGGAGTCGCGAAAGAGAGATCGACTATCGACTCCCCCTGTGCACGTACGCAGGTGCTAACAGAGCCCTGGTTCAGCAACCGGAGCTCGTTTTGCGCCGCCCAGTCGAGCACCGCCTCACCCCTCGCGTCTGTCCTCGGGGACCCCCACGATTGTGCGTGGGAGTTAAAATCCCTGAGAACGAGTGCCGGCCGGGGGTAGCAACGGGAGATCACATCTCCCACCCGGCCTAGGCACTCTTCGAATGACGCGAGGGATAGGCTGGGCGGACAATACATGCCCACCACCGCTATTTCTCCCCACTGCACCGCTACGTAGCCCCGCCCCCGTTCCATTAGTGTTGGGGGCGGGGAAAACGCGGTGCCAATCACGGCCACGGAGCCGACCTCGTCCCCGAACCAGCCGTGTCCGTCGGGGACCCTGTACGGCTCCGCGGCCACCGCCAATCCTACTTTCCACTCGGCCAGGTGGTGCAATAATAGGTCTTGCGCCCTGGCCGAGTGGTTCAGATTACTCTGAAGTATGGGCCCTTCGGGCCCCATTACTTTTTAGAGGCTGCCGCCTCCGCGGCTTTACCTCTCCTTGGGGTGGCGGATCTGCCACCCCTCCTCTTCTTTGGCGCAGCAACAGCCAGCTGAGGGGGGGGGGGGGGTGCTACTCCCCCCTGATTGGCGCCCTTCTTCTTTTGCCTCTGGGATTTGGGGGCACACGACTTTGCCCCCAACCGGTGCCCCGCGGGTCGCCCCAAATCTGTGCATAGGGGGCACAGCGTGGTGGCGCTGCACGAGCTGGCCTTATGGCCCGACTCGCCGCAAACGTAGCAGCGGTCGGACCTGTCCACCTCGCAGGTGCACCACTGCCTCACGTGGCCTTTCTCGAGGCAGCGGAAGCACTGGAAAGGCCGTGCCGGCAGCGCCTCGACCCTGGCTGACGACCAGCCAACCAGGATCCTCCCAGAGGCGACGATCTTGCTGAGCGCCGTCAGGGGGCACCTCGCCCAGACTGTACCCAGCCTGGCCGGGGAGATCCTAATTTCCCCGACCTTCACTTCTGCTGGGGTACAGCCTCCAACCGCCGCAAGGGCGGTTGTAACCTCCGCAGGGGACACCGAGTCATCCAAACCGGATACTCGTACCTCGCCCATTTTGACTGGGCGAGATACCCGGACCTCGGTGCCCCGGAACACCCCCTGGAGGCAACCCTCCAACGCGGTCGCCTTATCTGTCCGCCCCTCTCCTGGAATCTCCAGGACCAGGCCGCCTGTTACCGCCCGCCGTGGTCGAATCTCGGTTATACCGATGTTATTCAGATCGACCTTTTCGCGGGCGGTGGCCATCACCTCTGCATACGTGACCTTGGCATCTGGTGCCAGGGTCAGGGTGACGGCCGCTGTCTTTGGCGGCCTGGCAGCCTTCGCCTTTTTTACGGCGGGGGCAGGCCCTTTCTTGAGGGCGTTTCCCCCTGGACGGCGAGGCGGGTCTCTTCCTGGATGCCCCGCATCCTCGCCTCCAGAGGCGACTCCTTTTTTCCCGCCTGGGGTGTGGCCTTCACCTGCTGCTCACCCTTGGGCTTGGGCTTCGGAGCGGTCTTAGCCCCTCCAGCCTTCTCCTCCTTCTTTGGGGGCGGGTTCTCCCTACCTTTGGCCGAGAGGACCCCCGTGAATTCCTCCCTGAGAGAGGAGACCTGTTGCATCAGGGCGGCTATGCACACCCTTATGTCCCCTCCCTCAGGGTTTACCTTCTCCACCCGTCTAATCTTGGGCACGCTCTTGATTGGGGCGGGTGGTTCCATCTCCATCCACGAGGGCCCTGCCACTGGTTCTGACTGGGTCGCCCCCTCGTCGGGCCGGCTCCTCTTGTTTGCCCCCACTCATTCCAAGAACGGGAGGCCGATCTGATGGGCCTCTCCGCACGAGCTGGGGCCATAAAGATTGGGGCCTCGACGGCTCCCAAGCGAGCTTTCACCTCCGCGAGCTCTCTGCTAAGGTTGAGCATCTGCTCAACCTGCTTCGCCAGCTGCTCGTCGCGGAGGCGTAGCTGACGCCTCAGCTCAGCCACCTCGTCCGCTGCGTTGTCCAGCGCTCCCCTCTTGGCCATCTCGACGTTGATGGCCCTGATGCGCCGGGCGGCTACTCGAAGGGACCTTTGGCATGTGCCCTTCAGGCCCTTCGAGATGGAGGCGACCCTCTCCACGTCCTCTGTGAGTTCCAGGGACTGGGCCGCCAGCACGGCCATCGGCTCGTAGCGGAGCTCCCTCTCCAGCTCCTCCTGGTCTGGCAGGGGGATGCTGCTCTTGCTTGGCGGGCGGGGCGGAAGGGAGCGGTCTCTGGATCGCTCCTCAGCGCGCAGCTCCAACTCCTTGCGCTTCGCCTCCACTAGCCGCTCCTTGGCCTTAGCCATGCCGACGTACTCGCCGGTGGTAGGCGGTCTTCCCCTCCTGGTTGTGGGCCTGTCGAGCGAGACGACGGATACGGATGCGATAGACTCATCAGAGTCATCCCCGCTTTCGCAGGCAGGAGTTCCCCTCCCCGATACCGAGGAACACCTACTCCCACGGGAGGTGGATCCTCCCCTTCTCGCCCTCTGGGGGCGGGGGGCAACAAAAAGATTGTTGTTACCCTCCGTGCTCGTGTACACGTCCATCGCTGTGTCCGTGTCCATAGTCAGAGTCCTTGCACTTGCCGTTACCGTCGCCAGTTCATCCCGTCCGTATACGTTTTGTTTTTGTTGTTCAATGTCATCCATATTTGGTCCCACGAGTGGGTCGGTCCGTGGGTCCACCCGGGCAGAGCCGCCTTACCCGGGTAAGGCTAATACACCCGGGGGGTCGCCAAGTACCCCGGGGTTGGCCGCTACCGACTGATGCACCCATCAGCCACCCCTGGCGCTAACTCCAGGGGCACCCTCCTCACCGCGCACCGCAGCTTGGGGCTAGGGATTTTTTATAGAGGTTGTCATCCTCACGGGCCGGTCAATGAAGACGAGCCCCCCGTTCCAGCGAAACGTGACCACTGGTTTACGGTATAATTGCTAGGGCACTCCGGGTTCGCTACCCGCACCAGACCGCCACGCAGCCTGGCCCCTGGAGAACTCAACGACGCCGCCGCCACCTTTTCGCCTCTCCGACCCAGGCCTTGCCGGCAAGGGAGGCCCTGCCAGGATCCGAAGATCCCACCGGCATCGCCCCGGGTCATCTGCAAGGCTACTCCGACAGCAGCAAGCGCCCCCCTTTTAGTCGCCTCCTACGACAGGCAGGGGTTACCGTGCCTGTATTCTATCCCCCAGTCACAGGGGAGGTTTTTGATGGGTTTTTCCTTCCCTTGGTGTTTGGTCCGCGGGAGCTATATTATTTCACTCCTACCCTCCATGCACTCCGAAAAGTGCATGGCGAGCATTCCCCTATCCGCCACCTGGGGACGCGCCACGTCGGGGTATCACCTCCCCGCCCAGCCAGTACACTTGGCCAGGTCCGTGGACGCCTCGTCACCCTAACTTAACCTAACCTAACCTAACCTAAATATGGCGGTGACGGCGCTGTATCTGCGGTGGTTTGCACGTTACACAGCAACATTCGCGTTTTTATCATAATTCAGCGTCAGGAGCGGGTCTATCTGGACGAAAACCTCTCGCACAACAAAATTAACGTAATTTTATTTTTTAACCTCTAGCGGGTCAGGGTCTGATATTTATGACCTACCACCCACACAGGGGCTTTCCAATGACATATGACCCATCTGGATTTGCCGCCCAGCTTTTGAGTAAACTCAATATATATATTTGAAATCATCTTAGTTTTTGACCTCTAGCGGGTCAAGGTCACATATTTAAGACCTCCCACCCACGCCATTGTGTTCCTCTCGTCAAGGGCTTTCCAATGATATATGACCCATCCGGATTTGTGTCCCACCTTTTGGTAAAGTCCAACCGCAGTTAACATCAATCTAAAACTTTATTTCGGTACGGTTGACGTCTATACTCGTCGTGTAAAATAAAAATTAACATTTACTATAAAAACTCCTAATTACAATAAGAAGTAATAAAAATGTCGGTGAACTTGTAGAAAAGCTATTTCTTCTCCGATTTCGATGATTTTTAAATATGTTGTAAAATTCGTCATTTTAAGCAATTTTTTTCCTCT
Organism: Osmia lignaria lignaria; assembly: GCF_051020975.1. NCBI lineage: Eukaryota > Metazoa > Arthropoda > Insecta > Hymenoptera > Megachilidae > Osmia > Osmia lignaria. Next base: position 997,216 of record NC_135037.1, on the reverse strand, counting down.
AAGCTAAATGTCGGACTTGATTAGATTGCGAGATATTCGCAAAACGCTATGACTGTTTCTGTCAACAGCACCACATGGCCCGGCTACCGTCCATGTTACGAGTCAGCTTAAAATCAAAGTAAACTACTAATTTCAATTATCTTGACATTAGACTTGCGTGGCTGGCCGCCTAGAGCAGGCCCTCCAAACTCCCATATTTAATGCTGTAACTAAAATTAGTTTGGCCGCAGAAAATCCAGGCGGCGCTGGTGTCGATACGAACACATATAAATGATATCGGTGAGGTACACACACACAAGCACATGATCCCTATATACGTGTGCATGGTCTTACTTATTCAAAACTTAAGTTTGAAATTTCAAAAATAAAAATAATGAAAGGGGAAAAATGACAACAATATATGTATAATAAAGAAAATATATTAAATTTTTACAAAAATATAATAAATATATATATATATATATATCAATAATAATATACAATTAATCACAATCATACATACAATAAAACACACACTCTGCTCACAGATTATACTTAATATATTAATACCATGTTAATGGTTTTATATATTGTATATGTAAACTGAATGCTTACAATCTTCTTCTTCTTTTCATTTGCATCCAGGTATCTTGTTGCTCTATTTTAATAGAGGCAGCCTCTGACATGCAATATTTATTACAGCCTCTGCAATAATTATTTTCATTAACAATTATTTACATATGCTATAAAAAGTATATAAGAGTTATTACCAAATAAGTTCAATGTTGGAACTGCTGATGTTGTAAATCTTTTCCTCATGAAGTACTTTTCTTTAAAGTAGCTGCTACAGATCACCCAGAATTTCAGTTTTTAGGTGGAAGCACCGAATTTGGGTTGTCACATACTTCCACCCACTGTGCCATCCTTTTCTTATCCTTTCTCTCTTGGGGGAAGAAGAACATCCTGTTATTTTCGTTAATACACCCTCTGATGCTACTCTTTTTTTAAAGATACATTTTAATAATTAAAATTAAATATATTACTAAAACAGCAATGTAAACAGTTAATACTTACTTAATTTCTATCTTCTCTTCCTGTTGTTGCATCTCATCAGCAGAAGTTACTGAAAAACTTAAAAACGTAGAAAAAATTAAAAAAAATATCTTTTTAAGTAATAATAATAGTCATAATAATAATAGCAATAGTAATAATAATAGTAGTAATAATAATAATAGTAATAATTATAATAATGGAATTCACGAACCTGGAAATTCTGTCACCACTGTCACCCACTATGCGCCATATTTCTTCAGTCTCTTTAAATTTTGAAACAATTGAAAAACGCGGCGACAAATTTCGCGGGAACATGACGTCACGATATCTTTAGTTGTGTATGTTAAAATCAGTGGTACAAGGTATGCATGTAGAGAAGCGACATCAGCGCCACCTGGATTTTCTGCGCCGAGTTAAAATTTGCATCAAATTCACAACTTGTGAATCACAAGAGTGGAGCTTGGAGGGCCTGGCCTAAAGGCGGCCGGAATATTAATTTGGGTCTAACTTCGCCTTAGGGGACCAAAAATTAACGGGTCCAAAATATGTGTTCTTGCAGTTTTTGATCTGAAACATTCGAAAATGCAAGTTAAACGTCCAGGAAACCAATGGTTTAAACAATACAATTGTTTAAAAATGTACGTATTTAGTGATGTTTGACAGGTTAGTACGACGCTATATTGTTTCTACGCCTTCTGTGATTGGTTCGTTAAAATGACTGTAACTTACGCTTACCCTATTTAAAAAACGTACTGCTCCTTGATTACTACGATCAAGGAATTCTTAAGATGTATTTGGTTAATTTTACAAAACCTACCTTTACTGATATATGTATGTATATCAGTGGTATGAACAGATTTCGAATTTATGTGCGAACCAATCAGAAGATGGGTAGAGGCAATATGGCGTTGTACTAACCTGTCAAAGTACGCTAAATACACTTTTTTAACACAATTATATTTTTTAAACCATTGGTTTCCTGGACATTTAACCTGCATTTTCGAATTTTTCAGGTCAAAAACTATAAGATTTAATACTTTTTATTTAAAAGTTTTTGGCCTAACGATATACAAGTAACGATGGAAATTACAGTCAGCCGCAAAAGTATTCGTCCATGTACCGTATTCGATGTATATGGAAGAAATAGAAGGCAAATAAATGTACAATTTTTCATTTAAAGGTATAGAAGTAAACCTTTATTTACGTAAAACAAGATACCATTCGCGAAAGTTGATAAATGTCATACAGAAAGAAAAAATTAAGGAATATGTTGCGGTATGTCAGAAAATGGGACCGCAAAAGTATTCGTCCACGAACTATTATGTTAAATAAAATACTTGAATTCGTTTAAAACAAGCGAAAAACAGCATTCTCAGTAGTGATTATGTTTTGTCAACTAGCAACAATTCCGCACAGTCCGTCTTCAATAAGCATGCAATTAATATCCACCATGAATCGCAAAAAATGTGAAACATCTCTATCCGAACGTGAAATTATTGTTAAGTTATTTAAAGAGGGTAAATCCGAGCGCAAAATAGGAACCATAATAGGAAGATCTAGAAGTACAATACAGTATATTCTAAAAAAATTTAAAGAAGAAAATATGATTATAAATAAAGCGCGATCAGGCAGACCCAGGAAATTGACTTCCCGTGAAGGGACAAGTATTGTAAGGACTGTTAAAAAGAATCCGCAAATTTCCGGACCTGAATTGTGAGAAAACGTGCAATCAACGTCAGGAAAAGTTGTCAGTGTCGATACAGTTGAACGTGTGCTGCATGGAGCAGGTTTTAAGAGTCGAAAGAGTCGGAGAAAACCGTGGATCAATGCAACAAACAGAAAGAAGAGATTGCAATTCGCCAAAAAGTATGTTTCAAAGCCAGAAGAATTTTGGAAACGCGTTATTTTTACAGATGAAACAAAAATTTGTGTTTTTGATGCCCCTCGTAGGGATGTATGGCGAAGACCGAATACTGCATATCAAAAAGAAAACTTGACACCTACAGTCAAGCACGGAGGTGCATCATTAATGGTGTGGGGAAGCATGTCGGCGACTGGAGTTGGAGAGTATCATTTTATAGAGGGTATAATGGGTCAGTGGATGTATTTAAATATTCTAAAGTAACATTTATTGTTAAGTGCCGAAAAATTGGATATAAGAAATAATTTTATATTTCAACAAGACAATGACCCAAAGCATACCGCTCGCATTGTCCAAGAATGGATCCTCTATAATACCCCGCATTACCTTCGAACAGCACCCCAGTCGCCGGACATCAACCCCATAGAAAATATATGGAGCGAAATTAAAAGAAAGATTCAAAAAAGACCACCTAAAAATAAAGAAGAACTAAAGGAGCGATTTAAAGAAGAATGGCAAACAATATCTGTCAATTTTACAGAAAAATTAATAAAATCAATGCCTAGAAGACTTGAGGCTATAATCAGATCTAACGGATATCCTACAAAATATTAAGTTAATAACATTAAACAACTAATTTTAAGTTTAAAATATCTATAGTTTTACAAAATCATCGATGGACGAATACTTTTGCGGTCCCATTTTCTGACATACCGCAACATATTCCTTAATTTTTTCTTTCTGTATGACATTTATCAACTTTCGCGAATGGTATCTTGTTTTACGTAAATAAAGTTTACTTCTATACCTTTAAATGAAAAATTGTACATTTATTTGCCTTCTATTTCTTCCATATACATCGAATACGGTACATGGACGAATACTTTTGCGGCTGACTGTATATTCCTTCAACATTGGTATTAATCATTGTGCACCACAAGATTATTTTTTCAGTTATTTATACATCTAGGTCAGTGTAGGTTAGGTTATATTAATATTCCGGCTGCCTCTTGGAGGCCGGTTAGATTACATTTTTCCGGGTAATTGATCTCGACTATTTTATCGGATAAATCAAGGTCAGAGAAGACGATAGGAAGTGTCCCGAGGTCGATATCACGTGGCATTACAAAGTTATGGCCATTTTAAAAAATCACTTTTCTAGCTGAGGAAAACTAAGCTAAGCTAATTCACAGGCTAGCTATTCTAGCTAATAAGTTGGGTTGGATAAATTAACTGTTCGGTCCCGAGCGAGTTGCTTATTTCCAGACAATACTGTATCCTCTCTTGCCCGTGTGCCATCCCGTGAGATTTCTTGTAATCGATAGATAGAATATTAGTTAAACTTATTTACTACTATATATAAAATAGTAAATATTTAAAGGCATGGTTATAATTTCTATTACTTTATTTATGTTTCTAAAGTAACATCTCTTCCTAAATTGAAAGAATATATGTACTTAGTTTCTATATATACAGGCTGTCCCAATAAGTCTGTTACAAGTCGATATCTTCTTTATTTAAATAATTTAGTTCGGAGAGACAAATAAAGGGTGTCTCAACAAGAGCTTCTAGAAGTTTCTTGTGAATAAAACATGTTTAAATTAAAAAAATTTGTAAAATTTTAATTGTATATCATAGAATGATTCTTTACAATCATATGTGAAATACAATATCATGTAAATGGTCACCCAAACTTTTTTTACACGATATTACTCTTTTCTTAACATTTTTTATTACACTCGCACATAACATTGTTTAATCTGATCAACAGCCCGTCGAATAATTTCCTTGAGTTCCTTTGTTATTCCTGTAGATTTGTTCTTTGACATAGCTCCTTACATCCACCGAAACAGAGTAACTTTATTACGGTCAAAGTTTAGCGACAGGGTTCTTTCAAACAACGGTAATGTCAATTGGCCACTAAGGTCGTGTGATTTAAAGCTCTTAGATTTTTTATTTGGGACTATATTAAAGAATAAGTCAGTGTTGTGAGAAAAGAGTAATATCATGTATCAAAAGCGTTAAGCGCCTGGTTGGTGAATTATTACCAGTCAGGTAAGCTTGACAAAGTAGACGCGTCCTATAGCAAAATTCCTTACGCCGACAAAGAGTCAAGTGTTGGATCTTCCGTACCCGATAACGATGATTTGAAAAATATGAGTTTGACAGTTCTTCCAATCGCTGTGACCTGGGTGGTGGTGGTTGCTGGGGAGTGGATGGTTAAGTTGCATATACCCGATCGGGTGAGGTGGCATATCCGCGCTTGTCTTCGGACGGCCGGATTCACAATAAACTATCATGTATCAAAAGTTCGACTGACCATTTGCACGATATTGAATTTCATATATAATTGTGAAGAATCATCCTAATATAAATACATATTGTATTCCTTTGACGTTTTTGATTACTTTTAATTACCATTAATAATAACGATATGACCTTATAACACAGTTACTGGGATACCCGACATATGTACTGTACAGACTGTGAATCGTATTCACAATGTCTTTTTTAAATTAAAGAAAATTTTATTTGTGATATGACATAAAGTATCTATTAAACATCTATTTTATAAAAATATTATACAAAAAGATGTATAAAAAACCTTAGATACTTTTGGCGATTCTTTCAAACTAGAAGATAGTACTTACATTTTCAATTTATTTATGTTATATTAAACAGCATATAATATTTTATTTATTAAATCATATTTATTATTGCACTTTCTTATCTTGTACTATTGTCTTCTCTTTTGACGGCAAGTTTTCTATAATCTTTGGTATTAATTCTGTAAATATCACAGTTCCTGTAAATACTAAAAGAGTACCAATCCAGTGATAGATTGTAAACGGATTCTTAAAATATATTATAGAAAAAATTAAAGACAAGAATTTTCTTAATGTTATTACTAAAGTTACGGTGAGAGATGTGCACTCTGTTGTTAATACAAAAACAGAACTGATGCACATATATCTGAAAATATTATTAAGGATAATTTTCAAACAAATTATAATTTAAATGTACATTATCTTGATATTAAGAGAAGGATACTGTGTTAGAATATTTCCTATAAGATATGCAATTAACTTTGGTACATCTAAGTTAATTATTGATATATTCATTGGTTCCGATGCAAGAGCATACTTAAAATGTTCCCAGATATTAGGAGCCAATGTTAAGAAGAACGGTAAGGGTAACAGATGCTGGAAAGAGGTATTTGGTGTTATATACCATTTTACAAATATTAATAATACAGTAAAGATAAAAGGATACCGTATAATACAACGCTTCTCTTGCATTTTTTCCATATTTTTTATGTAATACTTCTTGATAAATGCCCATCCTTGCCGAAACAAATAATGCAACAGTCAACAATAATATACCTAATGCCCACCAAAAAAAATCATCCCATGGAGTGGTAGGTATTTGTTCAACATTTTTAGCTTGCAACGATTTAATTTCTTTACCACTAACAATTGTACAGATGGCAATACCAAGGGTTATCATAAATACTGATAAATACTTGCTAAAAGCATACTTTTTCTTTAAAATAATAATACCCATAATCATATTAGCTATCAGAGAACCCTAGAAAATAAACAATAATATTAATGTGTAATAATTTTGTATTTACAAAATTATATTCACATACTTACAGCTCTGAATATCATATGTAGCGGCATGGGTATGTTAAAATCAAATGCACAATTATTGCAAACGTTAGCAATAAAAAACATTGTTACTAGTATAAAATAATCCTTTATTCCTATATTGGGCTTTACAGTCCCGCATTTTGAAGTAAATAAAAATCCTTCTAACGATATAAAAAGGAACTGTAGAAATGTAATGAGATTTCCACTACCTGGATCTTCTCTAAAATAAATCACCATTATTATTTTGTCATTACATAATTCAATATTACACTTACTGTTTTTAAAAATGAGAGAATTATTAAAATTGTTGTACAAAAGTAATATTTATAATAAAATAGAAAATAAACAAATAATATTTACTTAACAAGAAGCTCTAAAAAAACGACGTTGCTGCAACAACCAAGGAAGACGCATACTATTGCAATAATTGCACGCATGTTCTATTATTTTGAATTGATACAAAATTTAACCTAAAATTTAAACAGCAACCCGAGTATTCGTTCCGCTATTCTGCTTCCAACTTACGAAGAACACGTTACGAATACTGAAAGAAACTATTAAGAAATTGTGATACGTAATAGCATGACGTATCATTTAAGTATCATATAATTTTTTCTTTGTACAGATATATAAAAATAGAGATACAACTGAGAACACGTGAAACTATTCATGCGATTATACTGGATTATACTAACTAAATATATACTATATGTGTGTTATCTGTTATATAGAGCAGTGGTTCTTAACCGGTGTTCTGCAAGTTTATTACAGTTCTGCGAATAATAATATTTTTTAAATTATTACTTCCTTTTTTCGCTGTTATATAACTTGTAATGCCTATATAATTTTTAATAAAGGAAGTGTACATATTTATTTTTCTCGTTGGATTTATGTCCTTAGTGATTATAATGTCCCACCAACTTTTTCTATAAGTGTTCCGTGAATTTTTAAACTTATATTACATACAATGTGTATTTTTGTAATAGCAGGTAAACTTATTTGAAAGAAAAAATCTTTTGATACTTAAAATTGAAAAGAAATTAAAAAATTTGGCTGAACTTTATTTTAGCGGACCCAAAATTTTGGACAAAATGTGTAGAATCCAAAAATGCAAGGAATCTAGTGGTTAAAAAGTTATGAGCGTATAAAGTTTGACACTTTTAGTGCATTTGCTACGTTACTGTGACGCCATATTGGCTTCTTGTCCAATGAACGGTGTCGCTAGCTGCAGGTAGCAGGTGCCGACCACTTTTGCGGGTTTAGTCAAACCGTAAATTTGATATTGTATGATTGTGAGTTAATTAGGTTTATACTTATCTTTTCTACTGTATCAATTTTATGAGTAATTTAAATACAGCTAGTGATGGAACCCATACCCCCAAAAATTTGGTATCCCCTAAAGTAAAGTTTAACCAAAAATTTGATTTGTGCTGGCAAATTTTAATTTTTTATATTTACAAAATATTTTTCTATTTCTTTCTTTTTTTATCGTAAATTCAAACTATTAGTTATGTATACATTATGTACGATCTTTTATTATAATAATATAGTGTATACATATAATTTAAAAAAAATGCAAAAATACATACATAGATAAGGGCGGCGCGACGGTATCTTTATTTTAAATTTTACCTCTTTATCATTGACGTAGCTAGGATTTTTTCTGAGGTAGGTCAGGTCTTTTAAATTTTGATTTTTAATGGTTAATCAAGTGTTTAATATTGTTTAATTTTAACTTAATTCTAATACTGTTTAATTTCTTTTATTCATAGTTTCATGTAATAAGAACATTATTGTGTGGTTTGTTTTTAGTTATTACTAAGATTTTACGAAAGAATTGTAGAATTTTAGAAGCTTGGAATTCTGGAATTTGAGAAGCTTTAAGTTTTAGAATTTTGAAATTTTTGAACATTGGAAAACTGGAATTCTGAAATTTGAGAATTTTGAAATTTTTGAACCTTAAACTCTTAGAATCTAAGGAATTTTAAAATGGTAAGGGTGACAATTCACAGTTTCAGGAGAGAAGAGCCCATCCTAGTCCCTACGTAGTTACGCCACTGCTTTTTACTGATAATAACTAAAAGTAATGAATACAAAGAGATACTAACAAGGAAGCCACTCAAGTGTACTTTTTAGATTTTAATGAGTTTTTGCATGATGATAAATCGTTGTTACGAGTATCTCTTGTGTTCTTATAACTTTTGACGTAGATGGTAAGTAGTTTAAAAAATGTTTAATATCGAAGTTTTAGAAAGCTGTATCTCCTTTAGCATAATACTTATCAATTAGAAGAATCTACAAAATAGTTGGATTGATATTTTTACAGTTTTATTATCAAAATTAGATGTAATTGTAAAGTTAATTTGAAACATTAAAAATTAGTTTAAAAAATACCAAGGCAAGTTCAAAAGTTAAATTTTCATTATTATTAAAATGAAACCTCATGGTTTAAAGTTTAAACCATTAGCATGACGTATCAAAGCAGTAATGCGACATGTTCAGACGCTGTGCTTCTCCATCACTTTATTTCTACATTCAATTAAGTTATTCATACACAAATTTTCAGCCCTCCTAATATGTTTAAGTGACATTAAGTTTTATGAACTGCTGCCTGTAACTCTCCGATTATTATCTTAAATGAAACCAAATATTATAAAAACTAGCATCCTTAAAATAGTCGTGATTCTTTTCGGAACGAATTGTGAAACTATCAATATTGGAAGCGAAACACGATGCCGAAACGAAGAAACAATCAAAGAAAAATTTACCAGTTAAGGAGCGAATAATACTACTGTGTTGTACGAAGAACAATATTCTGTCAAATCATAGTATCGTCACCGTTATTCACAACTATGTAAAGCGTACCGTAATCCTCGAATTGTGTCTAATAGATAATTATTACCTTAATATCCTCTAACATAAAATGACGTAACTGATGTAACGACGAGGAAGTATTTTTATTTTTATGTATCAATCTTCCGCTACAAACCTTCTAATTTAAAACCCATAAAAGTGTATAAAAGAAATATATTAGATACGAGGAACTTAGAATCAAAGGGATGCAAGTAACATTTTTTGAAATTCTAAAATTAATAACAGAAATGGTTAGTTAAGTCGTTATCAAGTTGTAAATAAAGAAAAAGATGTCACTTGTATTATTTCTTTGTTGCAAAATACCTTATATAGTCACTGATTCTATAAGGAGTACGACAAAATTCGGGATTTGTGAATATCATGAAGGGGTTAGAATTTAGAAAAAATTTTAGGTATAAAAATTATAGATTTCGAACAGACACTTGAAGATAACGTCGATCTTGACCTTGACCTTGACCTTGACCTTGACCTTGACCTTGACCTTCAGGGGGCATTTCAAGGTCAAATCTATTTTTCAACTAAAGCTTCATAGTTGTATACATGTATAAAAATTCATTGCCCTGTGAGGAGTCGTTCACAATTGACACTTTCGATGTTCGAATTTTGTTTCCATCATTCATACATAAGCTAAAAAATCAGTAATAAAATGAGTCTTTAATACAAAATTAACAAAATTATTTTAATTAATTATTCGCCCCCTCCCCCCCCCCACTCCCGACAATTTTTGACCCAGTTAATTGCTGTACGCAATGAAGTATTAAGGTCTCTTGTAGAAATCTTTGTTGAATGTCCTCATGACGTAACAGATAAATCAACAAGCTATGTTAATATTTAAATATCGTGGAATGCATTGATGTAAAGATTGTAAATTAACACATTATGGTATTACGCTCGCTTATAATAATAATAATGTAAATAATGAGAAATTAATAATTGCAAACTCCTCAAAACTACAATATATTCACATTGTGAACATTTAACTGTTTTGCGAATAACGTTTTTCACATACAAATAGTTCAAGAATAACTTGTTGTATTTTTTCGTTAATCTTTTATAGGGCAGCACTGTAAAGGAAAAACATAAAGAAATTGAAATATGGAAAATTCACATCCTTTGAATTATAATATGATAATTTTTCAAAAATTGTATCAAATTGTGTGATTTTATGTTAGTTAAGGATATTTATACCCTGGACAATGACATGAAACTTTAAGATGTTAAGCGCACCAATTCTGAATCATTCGGACGGTTGTGAGTAGTATAATTAGAGTAGAACTAGATATGTAATGGGTACGCTTCACCAGTTAAAACGCTGAATCGTTGTTTTAGCTATATAAATAAAAATATATCGTCACAAACGACAAGTTTTTTTTTCGCCAAATGGTCCAAAAATTGATAAAAAAGTAATATACACGTGGCAGAAAATTTTTTAATAAAAATTACTCGAAAGTGTAAAATGGGATTAAATACTTTATAAGTATACAAAACAATTATATAAATTATTATCGAAACATATTGGAAGTTTTACAGAATAAATAATGTATGCATTAATTAAAAATAAGTATCCATATACTTCATATGTACTATATTTACTTACAACAATTTCTTAACTTATTAGACTACCTTCCTTTTTCATTTTTTTTGCAATAAATTGTACTGTGTAATAAAATTGTTTAAAGGTCAAAAGTGTGTTGTAGACTGTACATATATTTCGAAGAGGAATGTTTTCCAAAATATTAGTACACTCTAAACCTAGCTTCACATTACACAGGTAATTCGTCCACTTCATTTATTAGACTAGTATACATATCACCAAAATTAAGAAATTGAGATTACTCAAAGCTTTTAACATCGAAAGTAAAGTATATTTTATTTTATTTAGTAGACAAATGAAAGAAATTTTTGTATATTCTTTAAAAAATAATTTTACTCATCCAACAAATTATTTTTGTATATTCTTGTGTATCTTTTCTTTGTAACATTCATTGGCGTAACTTGGATGTTTTTCTGGGGTAAGCCAGGTCCCTAAGAAATTTTGAAATTTTTAGGAATTTGAGTTTTGAAATTTTGAAATGTAGGAAATATGAAATTTTTAAATCTTAAAATTTTAGAATGGCGAAGGTCTACATTGCGGGGAGTGGGGGGGAGTGTCCGTCCAGATTTTTAATCATTTTTTATATCAAAGGATATCATTCAGCATATTTGAATAAATATCATTATTATTATTTTAAAATGTCTAAAGGATTTCTTGAATTTTAAAGCTTTAGTTATTAAAAACATTATCAGGTTTTTATTATACCAATTCAGTACCAAAAGTAAAAGTATGATATTCAAATGTTTATCTACTTGGCGCCAAATTCTCCACATCATAACCAGTGTCTATAGATTAGGATAAGAATGATACCAAACAAGCGTGTAATTAAGTAAGGATAGAACTAAAGAGTTTTAGGACAGAATTTTAAGCGTGAATAGAATACTGTTTTGCTAGATTTCCCTGACGTGTTAGGTTAGGTTAAATTTAATTTACTTTCATTAAATAAAGCAATACTTAAGATTAAAGGACCTTGCAAAATGTTCTTTTCAGAGTTAATTAGCTCTTACGTAAATAGGAACAAGTAAAAATTTAAATTCTTCTTTTCTATTTTAATATTCCTTTTCCTTTTCTTCAAAAGTAATTAATACGTAATAATATTAATTAGGAGGTGAAGAACTATTACAAAAACTGTTAAAGAAGGTTTTTGTGATATCTTGCATTAAACCGTAAAGACAAAATAAGCATGATATTTGTATTTTGATCTATTTCGCGCCAAATTCCTCACACTGCAGCGCAAGAAACAGAACAAGGATGGCGCTAGACACTACATACGTGATACTCGCCTTGTGTGGACTGTGTTTGCGTGAGTTACGAGGCGTATACTCGCGACACGTCTGTCACATAATAAATATAAGATTGACCACGGCAAAACTTCTAATAGTAGTAACCTATAATAATTCCGTGAATTTTCACGCGGTTATAAATTTCCCTGTTCTCTAGATTCGTCCGGTTCTACTGACAACTGAGCTAGCCTTCAGATTTCTAGTTTAACGAGGAATTTAAAGAAAGAAGAAAATACAGGCGTAGTTGGATACATGGAAAAAAGAGACGAAGGGTGAAAGACGGCGGTTTTATCCGTTTCTCTATACATATCAGTATTTGTCCAAAAAATGGCCCATCCGTTTGATTGCAATCCGCTTTCGTATCTTATCGCAAGACAAATTGATGACAAAGTAAATCACTGTAAACGCCTCGTTAACGCTAGATTCAAAAATTCCGAAAATCTCTTCAAAAAGGATCTACTTTCTCATTATGGATGCGTTAACGCGATTGAATTTTCAAATCAGGGAGATCTTCTTGTTTCCGGTAACCAATAATGTATCTAATTTATTCTATTTAATACGGTACTATGCCCGTCGATTTTGAGTATTGAAATTTTGACGGAAAATTAAAACCGTATGATGTCATGAATAATTATATAGCTTTACATGTTGCAATTATATTTTCTAAATCTGTGTGATTACTGTTTAATGTAAAGCTAAAGTATTCTGTTGAAATATATATTGTGGATTGATTACTTAAAGAGAAATAAATATGAAATTATCTTCTTATTAATTTGACAGGTGGTGATGATAGACGGGTTTTATTATGGAAAGTAGAACAAGCGATACAAGATGTGGGTAAACCTGTTGTAATGAAAGCACAACACATTAGTAATATCTTTTGCCTTGGTTACGACAGTAGTAAAACAAAGATATTTTCTGCTGGAAATGATGATCAAGTTATTGTTCATGATCTACGAACGTACGAATATTTTTGATTTGAGAGATTTACATGTAATTACATACAATTTAAACAGCAGTTTCTCTTCTATTATAGAGGGGATGTTGTAGATTCCTTTTTACATGAGAAACCAGTCTATGGATTGTCGGTTCATCCACACAATGATAATGTGTTTGCAAGCGCCTGTGATGATGGGAGAGTTCTTATTTATGACATACGGGGATCCAGTGCTATAGAAACTTTTTGTTTGGCACAATACAAAACTGCTTTTCATTCTGTAATGTTTAATCCTGTAGAACCTAGAATGCTTGCTACTGCTAATGCCAAAGAAGGTGTTAGTATGTGGGATGTACGAAAACCTTTGGAGTAAGCAATCAATGGATTAAACAATTATATGAAAATCTTTAAATGAAATAAATTAATTTTGTCTTTTATATTTTTAGACCTATATTACGTTATGGAAATGAAAGCTCAGCACAGAGTTGCATGAACGTTAGATTCAATGCAGCAGGTAACAGATTATTAGCTTTGAGAAGAAGATTACCTCCTGTACTTTATGCTGTTGATTCTTCTACTCATTTATGTCAATTTGATCATCCTGGGTATTATAACAGCTGCACAATGAAATCGTGTTGTTTTGCTGGAGATAATGATGAATATGTTCTTTCTGGTATGTGATAGCACTGTTTAATATTCCATTAATATTTGTATACATGACTAATTAAGTAATTAATTATATTTAGGATCGGATGATTTTAATTTATACATGTGGAAAATTCCCTCTGAAGATGTGAAATGGGTAAATTCTGCACATATGGTGTTACGTGGTCATAGATCTATTGTTAATCAAGTGCGGTATAATCCAACTAGTTGTATTATTGCTTCATCTGGAGTTGAGAAATTGATTAAAATCTGGAGTCCATTTCCTCTTGGAAGTAAATGTTTAGGTGGTTTAAAGGTAACACACAGGTCTCGAGCACGGTAGACATTCCTAGGGAAAATGATTGCTTTGGGGAAAAAAAGTCGCATTACTCGTCTCGGGTAAACGTTTATTCGCAAAAATATGATTTAATGTTTGTTTTATTATGATATTTTATAAAACTTTGTATTCTGCAGTTTAGAAGTTTGGATTTTAGAACTTCAAAATTTAAATTTTGAAATCTTAAGATTTTGTAATTTAATTTATGTACTAAATTTTAAGGATTAAAAATATTAATCTGTCCCAAATTGATCTTAATAGTTTCAAAGTTAGGGTTTTGAGAATGATCATTTTTTCATTTAATTATTCATGCATTACTTAAGTCTTTAATATTATTTCAAGGAGCGAATCCCCTTCTCGTATATCGTTATTTTCCTTAAGGAAGCTTACCATGCTCGGTATTGTACATTGTCATAAATTCACTATATTTTATTCTGCTAATAATTTACATTATTTGTTCTGCATCTATGCTTTTAGAGAGAAGATGGAAAACAAGAGAGACAACGTAGAGTATTTACGCATGATGAATATATTAGATTAGTGTTAAGTAGTGGTCAATTTATGACGCATGATTATAGCCATCAGTCGACCAGGGAAGATTCAAGAATGATGGCATTCTTTGATTCTTTGGTACAGCGTGAAGTTGAAGGATGGAGTTCGGAAGACATGTCGACAGCACCAAGAACACCCAGTGATTCTGAAAGCAATCCTACAGCTGGACGTTTTTACAGTGCCACCGATTCCGATGGTACGCTTCTTTATACATAATTATTCTAAACTAATAAAACGTGATTATATATTATTTTGCTTTTTCATAGCATCTACAGCATCTGATGAGTTGATGTTAAATATGCTTGGAATCGTATCGTCACGCGCTCCTTCTGGAGGACCGTTGGAGTCTCCAAACCGTATAACCCGACTTATAGCGTATCGCAGAGAAAAGCTCATGAGACTTGCAACTGTGGATTGCGGAACACCGGCAAATAATGCTTCCGCTGCCATATCAGAACCATCCGTGTCAGGTTCAGCTAGTGAGGGGGACAATGCACAAATAAAGTGTAAATCTAAATTAAAATCAAAATTAAAAGGTGTGAAGAGAAAACATGGTAAAGTTTCCGAAAGAAGAAGTAGGGCCAGAAGAAAATGTGCAATGTTACAAATTAATAGTGATTCTGATAGTGACGAACAACTTGTTGACACGACTCAGCCTAGTACCAGTTCTGGTGTAGTTTCTAGGAGATCGCAGTATGTTGTGAATCCTATTGAAAGTGACGTAAAACATTCGAATTACAGCAGTAGCAGTTCAGAAGATAATGACAGTTCTGGTAAGCGGAAATATGCAAAAATTGATTCCGACACTTCCTCGAAAGTACACAGAAGAAAACACAAAAAGTGTAAAAATAATTCAAAAAACGATGCCACCAAAAATAAAAGCAAACGCCAGAAATTTGAGTACGACACAAAGAAGGAGAAACCCGACTGGAAAAGTTATTTGAACGGTGTTAGTACAACAAAGGTTCAAGAAGATGGCCCGTCAACACCTGTGAATAAAACATGCAAAGTTCCTTCGACTCCTGACAGTGGTATTACGTCAGGGGTTTCAACAACAGAAAAACATTACGAACAGGCACAGAAAGAGCAAAACGATGCAGAGAGCTCGGACCATGAGCAGAAATTAAAAAATTTAGAATACTTTAGAAAAAAGGTGGACGTAGCAAGAAGGAGTTATTGTAATCGATCGAAGCCTTTGTCACACACCATTTCAACTACAACTGATTCTTCCGATTAAACTCATGTTACCTTCAGCTCTTTAATCTTTTTCCTTTTGTACATACTGAATCTGTGATTCCTTGAAATATATTTTTATAATGACTAAGTTTGTTCGCATATTAAATATTATGGTTAATCTTTTTCTATTTTCTTTTAAATTTTATCATTTTTATGTTATCTTTATAAGATGTCCCATACGATATTAGAATCTCTTATACAGTATAAGACTGTGGCAGTGAAACAAATCTTTTTTCACCGTATTTAAAAAATGATTTTAACAACATACATATTTTACAATTGGTACAAAAAGAATGTGAAATTTATTATACTCAAATATGTAAAATTATTAAGGAAACCCACACCGTAATTATTTAGGATTCAATTTCTTATTACAATATAAACATGTTCGAAAATGATCATTAAATCGTATATATAATCGAAATTATAATACCGTCGAGAATTATAGATAAATTAATGCTACATTAGCTTTAATAAGCGACTTAGCTAATGTATACCGTTGACGTGGTTTGTAAGTGTGATGAACAAATAAAACAATAAATTAATATACATTTTTTTCTTATATGTTTAACTTTGAAAACAAATTAAGGAATATTACATTATTCAATCCTGCATTTATACGTCTTTATTAATTTATAACAAATAAAAGAAAAAAGTATTCATATCTATGTATTATTTTATTATTATCCAAGAATATTGATCAACACGTATTTAGATTTTGATGGATTTTTGTGCTCAGGTGGGGACATACGACGGAGTACAAATGATGCTGTTTTATGTTCGTATAGGCGTGCCTGCAAGAGCCCAAGAAGGGAAAGTTTTCTCCGTTTCTCAAAATGGGAAAATGGGTTTTTGTCACTCTTTCCCTCCAGGAGGGTGGAAAGAAGGAAGGTGGGAAGAGAGGAAGCTGCATTTTAGTAAGTGTAATAATTTTTTTTATGCTTCAGGTTATTAAGATCAAATTATTTTATTTACCGAAATTTCCTTTCTATTTAAAATATTATTTGGTTTTAATTGAAACATTTATGAGCAATGAAAGTAAATTCAGAACACAAGTAGGGAATCATAAAGTCAGTTAATTTATTTTTAGTTTGTATACTATTGCACATGTAACAAAGTATTGTATATTGTTGAAAATTTTCATCACGATCAATAAGCCTACTCTTTTCCCAGATAGTACACATTTTACGACTATTTTAGATCTGAATCGTCTCATCCCGGACGTTGTAAAGACGTCTGAAATTCACGTTTTTAAGACGTCTTAAGAACGTACGAAACGAACGTTTTGTAACATAGGATGTTAACAAGACGTATTTCAGGCATTCGCAAGATTTATCAGATGTCTGTAAGACATCCTCAACATCTGGAACAGATATCATTATGATGTTTTAACGATGTCTCTGTGCTATTTTGGTTGTGGACATGTAAAGATGTTCGAAAACTTGTAAATGTCGGGTCGGATCGAAAATTTTTTGTTTTGGAATCAGGTTGGATCTCAAACATGTTTCGAAGCTCGAAAATATTAAAATATATAAAATTTCTGAGAATTTCGAGAAGCCGAACGTTTTGGGATTGAGCTGCAAAATTCTAAACCATGGTCGTGTTTATTAAAGTTTATCTCAAAATGCCGTTCGGGTTGTCAAAATTCTTGGAAATCCTAATGTTTCGGAGATCTGAAAAGTTTTTGGGACGAGAAGAGATTGGGTTGGGTTGAGTCGAGTTGAGTTTTAATCATCGAATTCCTGACATTTTTGGATTCTTAAACAAAGTTCTTGCAATTGACGTAGAGGTTCTTAGGACTTTTCAAGTTTGATTTTCCTTATAGCTGTTATTATTGGGTAAATATTTAGAATAAGGGAGCCACCTCCGATTTCGATCATCTTGAAACTATATCTACACATGCAGTGTGTCCCGCGTAACTGGAAACACTCCATTATTTCTTAAACTATTAAAGATACAAGAAATTGCTTCGGTGGTCATTGTATGGTAAGAGGGGGCAATATTTTGACGTAGACGAATTTTTTTTTGCATTGTTATTTTCAAAAATATAATGGCAATGTTTGGTTTTTTAAATGGAACTATATATTTTTCTTTCGAACATTTGATAGTGTTTTTGAAGTCAAATTCATTAAGCTTGCATGTATACACTTGATTTTCATATGTTTTCGAGATATTACGCTAACAAATTTGGAGATTTTTCACGGGAAAAATTCACTTCAGTGGGAAATATCAGTAGGGGTCCTGTTTTGCCTGCACGTATACGTGTGGCGCCTGTAGCGTTCACCTATGCGCGCTCCCGAAGCGCTTTTTGGGAGTAACTAGGTTAAGTTAGGCTAGTTAGTTTTAGTTGCTAGATTAAGTTGTATGTATGTACAATATCAATCATAGTGTCCGTTCATCTAGTGTATTTTGTAATTTCAAATAAATGATTGAAATTCTAAATTATTGAATATTTTAAAGCTTTTATCAGATGATTATGTTAATTAATTTAACGCTTTTATTAAATAATTAGATTTACGATATTTGCTACGGTTAAACTTGGACTCCAAAGTCAGTGCTTTTTCACTAGACGAACGGACACTATGATTGATATTGTACAATATCAATCATAGTGTCCGTTCATCTAGTGTATTTTGTAATTTCAAATAAATGATTGAAATTCTAAATTATTGAATATTTTAAAGCTTTTATCAGATGATTATGTTAATTAATTTAACGCTTTTATTAAATAATTAGATTTACGATATTTGCTACGGTTAAACTTGGACTCCAAAGTCAGTGCTTTTTCACTAGACGAACGGACACTATGATTGATATTGTACATACATAGATTTTTAGTTGGTAAGCCTAGTTGGTAGAAGACGCGTTAAATGGCGAGGGTGATTTCCCATTCCCAAAGAAACGCCAAAGAAGTGAGACGTGATACACTCGTTTAAATATTGTGCAATAAAGAGTCAAGTTCTTGTGCAATCAGTGGGAATAGTTTAATTATCGCTCCTCTCTTCCTTATCGACGAATTGAAGTCCCCACACGCCCTCGATTCTTGGGCCATCTGTCGGTACCAAGAGGAAGCAAGCTCTACAACCGCGCCCTCTTTTCTAGGGTGCTCTGGGCCTGACGCCCGCGCCTCGATACACCCCGATTCTGTTCTGTTCTACGCGTCCGGAAGGTTAAAGGCACGCGTCTTTCAACTTTATCGCCATTTTATTCTCTACAAAGCTTTGTTCTAATAAAAGTCTCAATCTCTGCAAATCGTGATTAATCATTGCAATCCTACATATTACCAAATCCGTGACGTAGTCGTAGTGCCCGCGCAATCGTATTCATGCGGTCCCTAAATACTTGTGACCCTGACGTGATAAACTCTTCATCGGCCACGTTTTCCAGGAGCTGAGGAAATCCACGCCAGCGTTTAGGCAACATCTTCAGTGACTAAGAACGCTTAAAAATCCTTTTTTATTTCTTTTGTGTTGTTTTATTTGTGAGTTGCGTAGTGTGTGCGTCGAATTACGAACGCTTGAATACTTTGTCGTGAGAGAGTATAACAGTGATGATCCGTTCACCGCCTCCCGTCCTCGAGACGGAGGTTCCTCGGGAACAGGGTGTTGGGGCTCCCAGCGTCGCTGAGACGCCATTTGAAGCCGCTCAGGACGCCCAGCGGACCTCCTTGACCACGACTGTCGGTGGATGCCGACTACCACCATTCTGGTACGCAAATCCGGACCTCTGGTTTTTCCAGGCAGAGGCGACTTTTCAGGTGCAACGGGTTCGTGGAGACGACAACCGTTATAATTTGGTAATTTCGATGCTGGACGCCGACACGATACAGGAAGTCGCTGATGTGTTGAGGGCGCCTCCTGTGTCCGGAAAATACGACGCGCTCAAAGCGGCCATACTTGATCGGTCGACCGATCGTCAGCTTCATAAGCTGCTTACCCAACTAGAATTGGGGGATCGGAAACCGTTGCAGCTCCTTCGCCAAATGCGTTCCCTTGCCGGCAATAGGGTGTCGGACGAGGTTTTGCGGGTCTCCTCCCTAGGAATGGCTGGATCTCCTCCCTAGCAGCGCACGGTGTTTCCTTAAAATTTTTAAGGCGTCAAATCTCGAGGAGCTTGCAGTTGATGCGGACGAACTCGTAGAGAATTGTCCAACAGTAAGGGCCGTGTCATTTCCGGCGTCACGTCCGCCGACGCCATCTTCGTCCGGCCATTGCTTGCCAGCGCCACCATCGGACCCGATCGCCGTTGAGCTTTCGGCTCTGCGCCAGTCGGTTGCGCAGTTGATCGCGCTCACAAGAGAGGGTTTGGCGCACCCTAAGGCCCGATACACACTAGCAGTTCGGTCCCGGTCCGTTCTCGGTCCGGTAAAATATACTCCAATGTAAATCTTATGAGAGCATACACACTTGCCAGCTCCGGTCCGGTCACGCTCCAATCTCACGACGATCTCGCTTCGATCCCAGCCCGGTCCCAATCGCTCTCGAACAGTAGCCACTTGAGCCACTTGTTCGGTTCGCTCCCGGTCCGGTCCCGGTCCGGTAAAATATACTCCAATGTAAATCTTATGAGAGCATACACACTATGCGTCCGCTCCAGCTCCGGTTCGATCACGCTCCAGTCCCGGTCCGGTCTCGATTTCTCACGAAGAATATTTTCCTGGGACGGGACTGCGCTCCCTCGTTTGAAACGCTTCAGCTTGTACATTTCCATCTTGTAGTGGCATTTTCAGGATTAGCTATGAGTTTTCTACAATAAACTTTGAAGGTTTGTGATAAAATCCCAAATGCATACTCGACTAATCTTCTTCCTTTACATAATCGATAATTAAATATTTTTTTTTTAATATCTTCTATACTTTTTGATCCTAGATAAGGCCGCATTAAATATTTCTTTAATGGAAATTGTTTAATATCATTATTTTTTAACTGACTTTGAAAAAGGAGGAGGTTACTCAATTCGATCAGTATATATATATATATTTTTTTTCCATATGAACCTATATCTACAGCAGTAAATTTATAATTTGCATCTACTAATGCCAAAAGTACAATCGAAAAAGACTTTTTATAATTGACTATCAGATCGAGAGCGGCTCGAAAGTGGCATAGCAGTATGGGTACGGTAAGATTTTACCGAACGGAGACCGGACCGGGACCGAACCGAATAGTGTGGATCTAGTTGTACGGTAAGATTTTACCGGACCGAGACCGGACCGGGACCGAACCGCCATAGTGTGGATCTAGTCGTGCAGTAAGATTTTACCAGACCGAGACCGGACCGGGACCGAACCGCTAGTGTGTATCGGGCCTAATCCTGCTGCGGCGCAACCGCGTTTCAGCCGGCAGCCCAGCAGATCGCCGAATCGCCAGCGAAGCAGGTCAAATTCGCCGGGCCCTCCGCCGGCCATCATTCCAGGTGTGTGTTGGTACCACCGTCGCCACGGGGTTCGGGCGCTTCGGTGTACTCAACCGTGCACCTTCCTTGCAACGGCAGCCGTCCAGTCTCGTTCTCCGGGAAACGCTTAGAGCCGACGTCAATCCAGGCGGCGGACGCCGGCTCCCCCCCTGTAGAAAACCGCCTACTCGTTACGGACCGGCGTACCTCCATTCGCTTCCTTGTGGATTCCGATTCGGTGGTTCCTCTGCTGCCAAGGTCGGCGATCCTAAAAGAATTACAGCGTCAAACTCTTGTGCTGCACGCGGCAAATGTCTCACCTATCGCAACGTATGAACGCCATACTATGGTCCTGGACCTGGCACTCCGGCGAAATTTCGTCTGGAGTTTCATCGTCGCCGATGTACAGACGGCGATTATCGGGGCTGACTTCCTGGCCTATCACGGCCTCCTTGTCGACCTCAGGGCTCGTCGCATCCTGGATCCGCTGACAACCCTTTCAGCACCGGGAACCCTTGTGGCACCGCAGGTCCACTCTATTTCTACGTCCGTCTTCTGAACGAATTCGCCGACTTAGCCTCACCTTGCAGCACGGAGGCAACTCTACCGGACCTCCCCGTTTACCATACGATCGTCACCACCGGGCCTCCGGTCTTTGAGCGCCCTCGACGATTGGCTGGAGAACGCCTAGTCGCAGCGAGGGAGGAATTCGTCGTCTTCCTTGACACAGGTATCATACAACCATCTTCGAGCCAATGGGCCAGCCCTCTCCATCTGGTCCCGAAGAGTAACGGTAGCTGGCATGCAACCGGTGACTACCGTCGCCTTAACGCTTGCACGACGCCAGATCGGTACCCTCTGCCGGTCGTAGAGGATCTACTCCAAGAAAGCCAGGGACAGGTCTACAGCACTCCAATGGGCTTTTTATCGGATTCCTATGGCAGAGGAGGATATACCGAAGACGGCCGTTACTACGCCTTTCGGCCTCTTCGAATTTCTGGGCATGTCGTTCGACCTTAGAAACTCCGCCCAGACACTGCGGCGGACTGTGGGCAACCTCCTACGAGCACTTCCATTCGTGAAATGCTACGTGGATGAACTGATTGTAATTTCTAGATCACACGAGGAACATCTACAACACCTTAAGCTGTTATTTGAAACACTCCGATCGGCCAGGCTCCGAATCAACCTGGACAAATGTGTTTTCGGCAAACCTCAGATCAACTACCTTGGCTATCTGGTCTCCGGCGATGGTTTCCAACCTCCTCTTCGCAAGGTACAGGCCATCGAGGACTTCCCCAGGCCGGAATAACCAGCGGACCTTCGCTGCTTCCTGGGGATGCTGAATTATTATCGACGATACATACCTCACGCCGTAGCTCTTCAGGCCCCTCTCCATGACCTCCTCAAGGGCAACCTGAAGAAAGGAAAACATCTTACTTGGAATTCCGAGGCGGACATCGCCTTCCAACGGTGCAAGGCCGGCATTTTCAAGGCCGCTAAAACCGTCTTTCTTTCTCCAACGGCGCCATTGCACCTTAAAACAGATGTGTTAAACATGGATATCGGTGCAGCCTTGGAACAACAACCTATTTTTTATTATCCTTTTATTATTATTTTAATAAATAAATATAATTCAAACTATATCGTGTTTGGTGTCATTTTAATCAGAAAAATCTCACAAATGTGTTAGTAAAGGTTTCATTAAGAAAAAGTTAAAAATAAAAAAGTTTTATCGTTGAATTAGTATTAGTTACATAGATATCACGGTTCGTCGAGCGTCTCGGTTCGCCTAGGGGGATCCCTGCAAGTGAAGGGGAGAGCAATGTTGCACTTATCCAGCCAATCTTTTGTTGCACTTATCCAGCTTTTACTGTACAACGCGACGGGGACCATCACATCTCCTAGCACTATATGTATAATCGTTAGTGAGCATTCACCAATGACACAGAGAGACATTGCAAAGGAATGTTGTGTGAGTTTTGGGCGCTGTAAATAAAATAATAAAACAAAATGTGGAAGAAAACGGAAAACTACTCCTCGAAATGAAGATTTTCTTTTGCGGGACAGCAAACTGCATCCCAGAAAAACCAGCCACGACCGTCAGCAAAATTTAGAAAAGGCTTGGGTGACAATTCACAACTCTACGGTGTGTAGAAGACTCTTGAAAGGTGGGAGAAAAGCCATAAGACCGCAGGAAGTCTCAGTTCTCCGCCATGTTTCCAAGACTATGGTGAAATACTTCAAGGACAAGAAGATTACTATTTTGGACTAGCCTGGAAATTCACCAGACTTCAATCCTAGTGAGAATCTGTGGGCCATCTGCACAGTCAGATTACAAAAAATGGACTGTACCATGAAAATCAAAATGGTGGAAGCAGACGCATGGCTGATGTAGGAAAGCGCAGGAAATGTTAGTACTAGGCTTCGTAACTTGATTAGTGCACTACGAGCGGTAAAAGTACACCTTAGTGGGTTGTCTGGACTGGTTAATATAATTGAATAACAATATGTAAGCTACAAATGATCTAAATTTATTTTCCTTGTAACGGGACTTTACAACTGTTGAGTGTAACTGTCGCGGTATTTAACGAGTTTCATTCCAATTTACAATTTTAAAGTGAATTGAATTAAGAGTTTAGTTTCGATTCCACAAAGCAAGGACTGCAACGATAATAATAATGCCTAACAACAAACAACGTACTGTATGGTTACTAGTAGCTTGAAGGGGACTTGAATACCCGATTTCGCAGAGTTTCCTCATCGCAGAGATTATCCGTAAGAGAAACGTACTGACGTGTACTGAATCCTTTCTAGATTTTAACTAGATCCGAGATGCCTTCGTCGTCATCTTTTTTATATCCAAAAATTGGAGTAAAAAGTGTGGTGAAGACGACCTCTACGTAATTCCGAGGCGTAGTAGCTGAAACATTGGTACGGAAAATTTTTTATTTTCTCGATTATTCTGCGCAGAGTGAATTAAATAGAAGTTATTCTAATGAATCTTATCAAGTAGATTAGCAAAGAGGATCACATTGATATGGTTTAATTCCATATACGTTGATAATAAGTTAATTTCTGGCATTACAATGACTTACTCTGATTAGGCAACTTTTAATTATCCAACGTTATTTTCAGCTAAAAACAATTCCAATTTGTTAATTTTCCGGATTTATTATAACTAAATCGTTAGAATTATGTTTATAACAGGAAAGTTAAATATTTTTTATATATTTTTTTTTATTGTAAATACGTGAATAATTGAAGAAGTTCAATAAGTACATTGAATTGTGCTGTTATGCAGCAAATGTATGTTAATGTGCATGAACATAACACGTATAATTTATACCATTAACCAATGTCCTATATTATACAGCTATGTATATTGATACATCGAAGAATTTTAAAAATCTGTGATTCAATCAATTTAATGAAGTAAACAAGTTTTTGTAGAAAAAATTGCAAATTCATTTAAGGTACAATAACAGTGCTTTAGATAAAGATACATCGATATGTTACATAATAGTAACAATATTGTTTAACAAAAGTTTACAATAGTAACAATATTGTTTACAAGCTGAATATGTAAATTTTGTATCCTATATGTATATCCTTTTTAGCATAATCAACTAAATATTTGATTTGTTAATTTAAGATTTCTAAAACTTTTGTTAACTGGTATTGTCTATTTTATGCCCTAATTTTATAATCATTTTCATTAAAAAAGGTACAATTTGAAATAATTACAATTGTTATTAAAACTATCTACATATCATTTATTGCAGCAATCCATTTTTCAATTTCACTTTTGGTTTGTTTTATATATTTCTCGTATTTTGCCCAAAATTTCTCCCAATTGCAATCGGAGATATTTTCGCATATCTTTCTTATCTAAAACAACAAATAAGTTTTGTTGATGAAAAATTAAATACTTGTTAGACAAATGAGTGAAGTAATTTTACCTTCTCGATTCGTTCTTCATCCATAATGATAATCTGCATCTCATAAATCTGATGGTAATCATATCCCGAACTGCCAAACAATGACAGATATTTACATTAGTAATATAATCTATTTTATTGTAATAGTATCATTACATTACCTTCCACCGAGTTGATTCCAATGTTCTATACAGAAATCCATAGCTACATTTGAAAAAAGGCGGTGTTCCATTGCGAATTCAACTAGCAATCCTCTTTGCCACGATGTCAGACCTGTATCATTTGATATTGTTATATTTAGATATGCTTGAAAGAGTGTTGGATTCTCCGTTACACCCAAACCATATATCATAAAAGTTGGTCTTTCTTCCAAACACAATTCCCACATCTGGTACCAAACCGATTCGTTCGCCAGTTGTAGGCCATTATTGATCGCCCATTCTTTAAGTTCTGGTGACTTTCTACGTTTTAACAATCCAATTATTTAAATGATTACAATAATTAGTATTCAGAATAATATTATTAGTCTAACGAAGCTTGGGATCAAACGAGGTATAGTCGCCAGAGAAATATAGCGCATTCAGAACCTCTACCTTAAGCATACTTAATTTTAATAAAAATAATAAACTGTAAATACTTGTAAATATCTGGATTATTCATGTACTGTGCTAGCCTAATAGTCGCCATTTCTTTGCACTCGGTGTGCCCAAGATAGCAGGCCCAATACAGCGCCTTATGTCTTTTGAATTGCGTAAGAGGATCTTCATTGTCGTTGTCATCATAACCCACGGTCTTTATTAAATTCTCCATTATGCTTAATATAAAATCCTGGAAATTAAGAAAATGGTACTTTTCCATCATGGACAGCTTCATTAATCATCCATATAAAGGACCTTACCCTAATTGGCTGAGCCGATAGGATATCCAAGACCTGCTTAATATTCTCCAGTAGGTCGAATACATGAATCCATTGTGTATAGTCTTGCTCTTGTTTCAAATAAACAATCAGGTCCAAGAACACCGATGGTTTCACACGTTCGTAAAATACCAATCGTGTGATGTCGCTCACGAATTGGGCACGACTCAACATGTGGATGTTTGTATAGTTCTCGGAACGAAGGTACTCGGCGATCTTCCTCCAGTTAGCTTCATCATAATTCACACGGTAGTAGCCTAATGAAAGAAATATCATTCCATTACAGTAATCCAAGCCAAGGGATTTCATAGAACCCCAACTGTACAGTTTGGTTCATAGAACCCCAGCAAAACAGGGTCGTTCTTTGAAACTATACATTTCCAAATAATCATAATTACCACTTTGTTGTTTATTTACTATAATCCAGTCGTCTGGGTCAATTCCATCAATAGTTAGAACCTCCTGAGGCTTCAACCATTTGATGGACCCAATGTCTGAAAAATCTGGGTTAGACTCTGTTGCATAAGTGATGGGTACCCACCATTGATACTTTTCCTTTTCATCTTTATATTCTGTGCTATTAGCATGTATATGTACATCGACCAATGCAAAATCTTCCTGCCTCAATTTCACCTCTCCAGTTGAATAATTACGTTCGACAGTTACTAATGGGTATCTCTTTTGTTTGATCCAGGTGTCCATAACCTCCTTTACATTGAAGTCGCTGTGGGGAACGTTTGACTTGTCCAGGGCACTCTGCAGGGCGCTCCATAGGCAGTCAGGATCTGCAGAGTCGTATTCGCTAAACAACAATGTATTCAATTTTTTATGGCATATAGGATAAATAAGGAAGAAACTATACTAACTGTCTGTCCAGATAGTCTACGATGCCCTTCTGGAAGACCTCTGGAGAGATGATATTGGACAGCATGTGCAGAATCGAGGGAGCTAAATTCAAAGAAAATGTTATTTATGTTCTACAATATAGAATGTTATAGTTTGTACAATATGACACCTTTTTTATAAATGGCGATTGAAAAGGCAGATATAATTTCCTCGGGCGTTTCTAATTCAACATCGATTGGATTTGTATGCCATTCAGGATCTGTAACAAGAGTATCTTGAAGAGAATTGATTACAAAATAATCCATCTCTCTCCAGTTCTTGTATATCTGGAAATTATGTTTGAATGAGAATAGGCAATTGAAGAAAACAGGTACCTACAGGATCCAATTGCTGTTTTACTATTGTTAAAAATTCGAATAATAATAACCTTGTTTAAAGTGTAGTGTTGGAAGTACGAGGCAAATCCTTCGTTCAACCAAATGTGCGACCACCAAATTGGACTGACCTTATTACCAAACCACTGATGGGCTAACTCGTGTGCCACTGCCTTTGCAATGTCCTGCTTTCGTTCCAGAGGATCCTTACTCTCGTCAAAAACAAGATATATTTCTCTGGAAAAGGTATAATTGGATTTAAATTGAAAACATATTACAGTGACCAGTAGATAAAGTGCCCACAATCCGTTGGTATACCACTCGGTATACCATCCCTAGGAATCCTGGAGCTGCTATCTATCGGCCACTGTATACATATATTCGAAACTTTTATAAGATGTTTTATTATATTAAAAATTGTAGGAATTAAAGCCTACGTTAGGTTTTCCTTAGATTCTCCCAAAATGAAATGCAAATAGTAGGAGGCTCTTCTCTTTAGCCTCATCCTTAACTAAAAGAAGCCTGCCTTGCACCGAAGTGTAAAATCATGTGCAACTTAGGCCTTTCTTAGTTAAAAGAAAATGTGAATGAAGAAATGTCGCATCATCTGCCCTGTATGTCCTAAGTCAGGCCTCTCCAAGTAGGGGAAATTACTCCTGGAACACATGTTTTTGGTCCCCTTCCAACGCTGCTCCTTCAAGTAAGGTGGGACGGTTCCGACTACTGTCTCTCCGTCTTTCCTACCGTCTTTGGTAGTCGGAACCGTCCCATCTTACTTGAAGGAGCAGCGTTGGAAGGGGACCCAAAACATGTGTTCCAGGAGTGGTTTCTCCTACTTGGACAGGCCTGTCCTAAGTTCTTCCAAGGCAAGTGACTTTAAGCCCCTCCCTTTACCCCTACTCTTACACAAGGAAAGCCCTCATTGCATTGAAGTGTACAAACCAACGTACGAATATGTAATAAGTCCCCAGTTCTCCATAGCTTCCGAACCGTGTTGAGGAAGAGCAACATGATCCATCTTTGGCACTCGGACTGTACTATTTGTATATTGTTCTAACACCCTAGTTGCTTTCTGTGCAATTTCAAGAGCATATTTCAAATGAGGAACAAGATCCTTTCTGCTCCAGATGTTAATAGAACCATCGGCATTCGATATCTTCTCGAAATCAGCAACCACGTAGGCTACTAGATAAGTGGACATAACAGGTGTCTTCTCAAAGTGCGTCCACCTTTTGTCATCAGCTTCATCGACATTGGTTATCTCTCGTACCGGCATATTCGATAATGCTGTATAATTGTCGTAATGTTTGATGGAGATATTAAACGTTGCCTTCAGGGCAGGCTCATCCCAACAGGGAAAGGCGTAACGAGCATTCGTTGGTTCGAAGTCTGTGGCAACAAACCATCTAGAAATTATTATTTATTATTTTAAATTAAATATTTCAAATATCGAGTCTTTTAATCAGCCACAGTGGACTCTCGTTATATTGCCGCCAACGTGACTATAGTGGCGGGAAATTAAAAAAAAAAAAACAATGGTTATTCTATATTACCACTATATCTTCATCGTTTCCCAACTTACACATTATTTCCTTCCTTATTCACGTAGTAGCTTTTAAAAAATCCATGCAACTCCTCTTTGTAATGTCCTGAGAATCTCATGGTTATCCAATATTCTCCCTCCTCAAGAATCCTACCAGCGCTTATTATCAATTGGTCTGTCGTGTTAATATAAGTGTGAGCTTCTGGCCTAAGCACAATCCCATCTGAGTAGATTACCCGCGTTGCATTTTCATCCAAATTTAAACGTACCGAATGCAGTACAATATCTGAGGTTGGTTCTAGAACCTTGAAATGTATGATACTTTCGCCTTTGAATCCAGAGTCACCATTAATGTCTGGTATTATTTTCAGGTCATAGTGTATGGGCGCTGTAGAGTTTGGCAAACGATAGTTAATTTTGGTTTCGTTATTACAATTAGCTCCTGGGTCGTCATTTTGAACAGGAAGTGTTGATATGGCACATATGAGGACAGAAATTGCAATAATTTTTGCATATGTCATCCTGTCAAATAATTTTGTTATTTTATTCATACATTTGGAGTATCCTACATGCAAGATCCTTATTTTTTACGCTATATTGTTGTCACTGACTATACGTGTATTTAATCGTATGTATAGTCAGGATAAGAAACATAGTCATGGAACTTTTCTAGTGAACTTGTGCTATTTTGGAATTTCAGACTTTAATTACATAAAGATTTATTTATTTATCTGTTAAATTTAAAACTAGTACTTACATGTACAATTTTATTATTTATTAAATTTACCACTTGTTACTGCTTCTTAAATTCACTAATTTTATTTTTCACCTGATTAATGGTAAAAATAATTATAACATTCTTAACATTGTTTCATTCTACAAAAATGAAACTATCCATTTTCTTGAATAGAATAGATAACGAATGTGAATGTTCAGCTTTATAAAGTAGCGAATGATTGAGTGAATAATTCAGGGGACAGACACCTTGTGCCATGACCTGTATGCGTGCACTCACATAAACAATGGAAAGCATGAAAATGCACTTTTTATTTAAATGGAATTGCATTGTTTTTTTACTTGTGTCAACTCCTTGGAATAGTCTGCATAAAACAGTATTATGGTACTATTAGAACTAATAAACGGAGGGGCTTCGACTTTCGAGATCAAAATCTAAGTTCTTTAACACAAGATCTTTTATTTCTCCCAAAAAACACAAAAATATAGAATCGTAACTCGCTCGCGACCATAACATAATTAACATAATTAACCATAGCTAATTGTAAAATCGCTTCGTTCCGCCGCGCTCGCGTCTATATCTCCTTCTCTCCCCTCTCTACTATTCCTTCTCTTCTATTTCGCTAACGCGCTTATGTCTAACAGTTTAATGTTTAAAAAATTAATATTTCGTGAGATATCTCATATTTTTCATAAGTCATACCATTCAACTTTTACATCAATAGTTTGTTCCTATCTCTTACCAAAGATATAACTCGTCACAATTGCGTGACGCATTTTATATTTTTAGAGACCTATAGTAACTTTGTTTTTCGAAACTAATAAAAAATACACAGGAGTACTAGTGAATATTCTGAGTGAATGCAAATAATTTAAATAAATAAATATCTCATATATAACTTATGTAAACATTTGCAGAATTATTGCAAAGAGGAGGTATATTCTTCTCTTGTTATACCTACTCTTTGATCGAAGTTTGTTATGGGGCGCTGTGTAAAATCCAGGCGGGCCTCACTTATTAATGAAACTTTGCCAGCTTGTAGAGCTCGTCGAGCTGAACACGCTTATACCCCGTTTTGTGGGCAGACGACTAATTGTTTAAAAGATATTAATAATTAAAGTTAGTTACTACCTACATTGAGAAGTATGACAGACTCACACATACAACTCGCAATTTAGAGATCCACGGTTCAAATCCTTGATTCCCAACATTTTTTTTTTTTGTTAATGATAATTTGTCTCTTTTTGAATAACTATTACATAAAAATTATCATAAAAAAAAAAATTTTTTTTGGGAACCGAGGACCTTCAACTTGCAAGTCACGGATCTGCTCCGTGGTTAAACACATGACTCGTAATCTAAAGATCCTCGGTTCAAATCCTGGGTTCCAGTTTTCTTTTTTTTTTTTATAATGATAATTTTTATGTAATAGTTATTCAAAAAGAGATAAATTATCATTAAAAAAAAAAAAAATGTTGGGAACCAAGGATTTGAACCGTGGATCTCTAGATTGCGAATTGTATGTGTAAGTTTGTCATACTTCAGAATGTAAGGAGTAACTAACTGTAATTGTTAA
Organism: Osmia lignaria lignaria; assembly: GCF_051020975.1. Classification (NCBI taxonomy): domain Eukaryota; kingdom Metazoa; phylum Arthropoda; class Insecta; order Hymenoptera; family Megachilidae; genus Osmia; species Osmia lignaria. The sequence continues at coordinate 965,886 of NC_135037.1, read as the reverse complement.
TATTTTTTAAACAATTAGCCGTCTGCCCCCAAAAGGGGGTATAGGCGTGTTCAGCTCGACGAGCTCTGCAAGCTGGCAAAGTTTCATTAATAAGTGAGTGTAACACTTGGGTAGTTCTCCTTGTTAGTGAAAAGGGACAATCTCAACATTCACGACTCTAGTGCGTCTTACTCAGCATTCGAGCGTTGCTGCCTTTTTCCCTTGCTCTAGCAGACACAGTTCGAGTGACGTAACCAAGCTAACGCATGATTACCGATAACCCCTTCAGCATGGACGATTACCGATAAAAAAAAATACGTGTCAAATATTTTTTTGAGTTCTATATCATACTCAAAGGGCATCAAAATCGGCGTGTGTCGATTGGGTAATGTCCCTTGTTAGTTGTGGTATGACCATATCTTCCACAATTATGACACGTCTTTACCCTATCTATAAAGGGTGTGACGTCTTTGCTAAGAAGACCATATAGTTTTATTTTTTCTGGCACAGTTGAACCCTCAAATGTGAGTGGCACTGTTTCCGATAGCACCCACGATATTTCGTTAGTTTCTGGGTTTACCTGTCTCCTGTTCAGTCTGGTAGCATATATAATTTGACATGGGGAGACCGAGTGACCAGTAATCTCTTCCATGTCGGTCTCTAGACTTATCCCTCTGATGAGACCCTGTTTTTCCACCTTATGAAATGGTACAAAGGCCGTTATTCCAGCTTTTGCTAGAACCGTCGACTCCAAAAGCATGTTTGCGTCCAATCCATTATTTAGGAATACCTCTGCTTTACTAAAACCTCTAGGTTGCATCTTGTTCGCGCCGACTCTCCTTGAATTGACTGTTTTGGCGTTATACATCATATTATGGGTCTTATTCTTTTTGCATTTATCAGCCGACAAGGTTAGGATCACCGAGGCGGGACCTCTATGCCCTTGCGGGTATTTCCCCATGCGGTTGGGTGGCACTGTCTACGGGCTAATGGCGGCCGGTTTCCTTTTAGGTATAAGCGTCTCCTCCTTCTTGGAACTTTTGGTTCCTTCTTGCTTGCTTGTCTCACATCAATCCATCCTTGCTGCTCGTCGGTCTTCGTGCTGTGTATATTGCTGTCTCCGGCCCCTGAAGGTCCTGGAGCAGCTAGGTTGCTTGATAGGTGCGTAACATGTACGCACAAATAAAGCTCACCTCCCTTTGTTTCACCTAGTAAAGTACGAGTGGCTAATGCACCCCTGTACCTTCCTGCGTATGAGGTTATGAACCTGTTTAGTGTTATTCAATGGAGAACCTCACTCATCAAGAGCCGAGCTGCGAATCATGATTTTGGCTACGATTCCAAATCGGTAGCCTTTTTACTTAGACGCCATCTTATAACTACTAGCTGAATTAAATTTATCACGTGACTTGCTCTGTATTATCTACAAAATGGCGGCACTCGTCTGTGGGAATGCTTTCACGGGAATACACGTTTCGTATTTATTTCGCAACAAATGAAGACAAAATAAATCTTAATTTGCAGGTAAGGGTTGTGGCTAGACCGCTAAACTCATGATTTCAATCACAACACCCTTTTAGTGGCCTAAAAATGCTTCGATTCCGCGGCTCCATTTTGTCGATTTTTTCGTCTACTTTGCACGCTTATATTACTAAACATCAACATAATCCCACTGAAACATGAGTTTAGCGGTGTGCATTGGACCTTCCTCTTTCGAATAAGCCCTCACCCAGCCCCAAATGTTCTCATATAAGGACGAAAAGTGTAGTCCCGTAAACCTCTTTTTAGGCCCATTTTTGCCGGTAATGTCAACGCGCTACTATTACCCACGTCTACCCCCTTGCACCATAAACTCATGTTAGCATGCGCCGACAACACGCTGTTGATAGGAATACGCATCGGTATCTCTGGCGATAAGCAGCTGAACTCTACGCTTAGGGATTTTCCTCTTTGAAGCTTTTGTAGAATTTTCTTAAAAATAAAATAATGGCTAAGTTGTCGGAAAGTGAACGCATTTATCTGTTGATAATGAGAGGGTACGGAGATAAAGAAAGATCATATCAAGAGACATGTGATCTCTTTAATACAACTTTTAACGAGGGGGATTCGGTTTCAAAATCCAGTTATAAAAACGATTCAGTGTTTCATTGAAACTAGTAACATGGAAGATCGCCCGCGCAGTGGACTGCCTCCAATGATGAAAAGAGTGTGGATGTTTTGCAAAGCTTTATCGAAACGCCTAATAAGTCCACTAGAAAGGTTTCTGCAGAAAACGAAATCGACCAAAATCAGTGCGAAATATTAAAAAAAAAACACTTTCATCCCTATAAAATGCATTATGTGCAAGAGTTCATGATGATTTTGACCGGAGAATGGAATTTTGTGAACTTATTGAGATACGCAAAAATAATTTCATAAATAACATTGTGTAAGATAATCCACGAAAAAGAACTAGTATGCATAAACGTCTGCACGAATGCAATCTACTTTATTTCGCCTCGTAACATACACCCAACTCCCAAAAAGACACTCGACAAAAGAATTTCTAACAACCATGCGGTTTCGCATCTGTACTCGAACTGCCTACCTGTCCTTGCTCCGCGCACTTACAATTAGTGTTGCCGCATGGGGCTGCTAATAGGTAGGCGCGAATATTTAAGCGCCTCTCGTGTTTCTTACAATTGTATTTTCTGATGAAGCTATTTTTGAACTTCATGGGAACGTTAATTGTCAGAATTTCCGATACTGGAGCTCCGAAAATCCACATTGCATGAAAGATAACAAATCTCAATATCCCGAAAAAGTCAACGTCTGGGCAGGAATGATTGGGACTCATTTAATAGGTCCATTTTTCATCAATGGAAATCTTAATTCTGTAAGATACGGGGCAATATTAATTAAGCAAATTATTCCTACTATTAGAAATCTCCTAATGATTTCTATCGTGTGTGGTTTTAACAAGATGGAGCACCAATGCATTTTGGATTAAGTGTACGAAAGTTATTAGATGAAACTTTCCCGAATAGATAGATTAGGAGACGAAGAACAATAGAGTGGCCCCCAAGATCTCCTGATCTGATACCACTTGATTTTTTTTATGGGGTTTCTTAAAAGATCATGTTTATAAAACAAAACCTGCGAACGTCGAAGCATTAAAGCAGAAAATAACTGACGGAATGGGTTTAATAACCGTTGATATGTTGAGAAACGTCAGAGATTCTCTTCAATAAAGGCTAGCACACTGTCATATTGACATACGGTCAATATCTTTCTTGCAACGATTTTCTTTCGCAAACAACATATATGATCAGCTACATTTTATTTATTTCCTTCTTTTGTTTTTATCACATTACAATCTATGTATCAGATGACCAAGGAAGTTCTGTCAGGACTATGACAAGTACGTCATATGCTACAGGAAGTTGATACAATTCTTTCACTGCGGGCGGCTGAATCAAGTGTGCTGTGTTCCTCGAAGGCGCTTCCTTCCTTGGACAATCCTTGATGTGGTGGCCAGTACTGCCGCAGCCAAAACAAGTTCCTTTCTGCCGTTGTGGTCGAGGGCAGTCCGATGGTCTGTGTTCGGGTTGGAAATAGTTAAAACATCGCCTTGACGTATTTTCGGGAGGTTTCGGAGGACCCCACTCTTTTAACTCCGTCCGGTCCCTTTTACGGATATTATCCTATTGGTGCACTCGCTCTCGATGGTCTCCGCGAAAGCTAATTTTCTCGAAGGACACTAATAAAGCAGTTTTCGTCCTAAAGTTTTGCATTCTCTTTGCGGGGATGCCGTCAATAATGCAGTCAATTATCTGTTCTTTGTCAACAGAGACGCGGTTAGCCAAAATAACCTTGTCGCGGAAGTAATCAGAGAACGGTTCGTTGCTTTGCCACTTACGTTGCTCAAATTCACGACGCAATGCGAACCTATTTGGTCGGTGATCAAACATTTCGATGGGGATTTCCAAATAATCGGGGTTGTAGTGGAACCATCGCAGCGCTTTTCCCTTCAATGTCGAACAAATTAAAATTTTTGTCGTATCATCGTCCAAACTGTATGTTCGACGAAGCAAGGCGACTTGTTTTTCCTATGTTTAGAAGTTGCCATTCCCGTCGAACTCGCCAAGGAGGTCGCTAATAGTCCTAATCGGGACGGTTGAGTTTGAATTTCGGCCGATGTCAACGGCTGCTATCGAGTTCGATCGAGAATCATTTTCACGATTTAACAACTGCAACTCTCTTTCCAGTGGCAGCCTTCTCTCTTCTCAATAGTTCCAACTCGCGGCGTACTGCATCGGATACCGCCTCGTTTGTTACAGATGCATGGTCAGGAATATCACCTGCTGTACCTCTGCAGCATAACCCGATGGTGAATCCACCGTCTCCACATTGGAAAATGCATTCGGCTTCGCATCCAAAATCCTTTTCAATAACTCACACTTCGTGCCTAAAGTCGGGAGATTAAATGTTTTCAACTTGTCCTTGAGATCCTGAACTATGTAACTGTCCGTCATTGTGGCAATTAATAACAGCCGATATGAATTCAATTTGACCAATCGGTCCAACAATAAAACACGGCTTCAACGTTTGCCACAACACAAGTTATCCGCGACACTTTGTCCACGGACAACGCGATAAAATGAAACAATCACGAATAAACTTAAACAGTCGCGACATAAAGTTTGATCTCACAATCACTTACAATCAGTGTCATATACCGAACGCGGTCACGCGAGCGAATCCCACTTCTGATTTCTGTGGAGAGTTTAGGAAGATAGAGGCGTCTGGGGTGACTAAACACGGGTACACTGAGTTGCATTGAACTTATCGCAGTGAAGTTGGTCACGCATTCACTCACCGACGCGGCGTGAATGCGTTAGTGAAGTTGGCTACAAATTCACTAACACATTCACGCCGCGTCGGTGAGTCGATCTCGCCCATCGGCACGCGTACGTGTATTGACTGCTACCGCTGTTTTACAATATTTATATAGATTCACCTTTGACGGGGGGGGGGAGTTGCCGAAAGACGCATCGGTAGGAACATGCGGAGATTTTGCGCAAAATTTTACTTGGTATGCACAACCAATACTTTTTCCAGACATTCTATCACGTTCTCAGCTTTTGAACTTTGTTTATGGAACTAAATAAGAGCATCCGGCACCCCATCGTTCTTTCTCAAAGAGTCAGTCGAGTTGCATCTTTAGTATTTGAAAGACGTGCCTTCCTTGCGTTGCAAAATATTAAATAAAACTTTATTATATATATGTTATAGACAATATTTTATTAACTAAACCCATATCAAATAAAGGAGTCCTCCTTTAGCGCCAGTAGCGTTCGTTGTGGGGTTAAAAAGCCAGTAAGAATCTGACACATGCCCGCCGCCTAGGGGACAGTGGGGTCCTATGCAAAATATGTTATGGCCATCGACAAACGGCCGACCATGTAAGTTAAAATTTAGAACTATTGTAATCAGTGAAGTTTGATGTTTAAACTTATCCTATCTGTATAGGTAGTAGCCAGGCCATACCTATAGTAGGACGATAACAGTAGATCGGTCAAATAAAGTTTAAAATATCAAAAATACTATTTTAGAAAACAGAGCTGAAAAAACTGTGTTAGGGAAATTTAGTTACGGTAACAATATCAGATCGTTAGGTCTTTTAAACAGTCACAACTTCGTTAATTTTAAGAGTTTAGACATAAGGGTTTGCATATATATATTTGAAACTACGTTTTTAAAGAAAATATGAGGAAAAAATTGATATTTTTAAAGGTTCATTCTAAAATACCTCCTTAGTCACAAAAATAACATAGAGCCTCATGTTATTAAGGAGCAAAATATTGTTACATTGTTTCATTGCACAAATTGAAGTATTCTCTCGAAGTGTCTTATTCAGATAATTTAATTGCTGTTTATAACGCTTCACTGTGATCATCTGATCGAATGAAAGGAACCCGGAACGAAGTAAGTACCACCATATCCTAGCAGATACAGAAGAGTAACTTAAATCCATGGATGCTCCGCTTCATTGCCGCTGTAAAAGATTTCTCGCGCCTATATTCCAATAAATTAATTTTTCGTTTTCTGTTTCGATTCGCCACAAAAAACTCTTTAAGAATACGAAACTATGGTCCAAACGCTGTCCACCATGATCCTTGATTAACTGATGCGCCAACGACTTTCTTTACTTCTGTAGTTTTATTATCGTACAAAACCGATTGGAAACAGTAATTTGAGTCGCTTTACGTTGTACAGTAAACTATTATTGTAACTGTGACAGAATTTTACTCAAATTCTTTAATTCGAAGTTATTCATACATAGCTGTTTGCGTTTAGTGGCTTGCTTCCCAAGGATTAAGAAACAAACTTTGTATTCTATTGTGTGTATACATATATATTTGTTACATATTACGAAAAGAAAAAAAGAACAGACAAAACCTATTTATTTTATGAAACATTTGATAACAGTATAATTGCTAATACTAATAATCTGGATCTAACACAATAAAATAATTAATTACATGAATGTTGCACACATATACACATGTATTTTTGTTTTATTTCTAACAGAATAATTTTACAAAAAAAAGATCTTCATGTGATAATCTGTTTATTTTGATTTCAGCAAAGATCAGCATTGAACATTCAACTTGCCTCAAGCATGGTTACTCACAATCAGAATTGAAGCAATTACACACGTCACCATTGCAAATAAAATTTTGGACAATAAAACTGTTATACTGTATCATGCGTATCTTATGTATTACTAGTTGAAAAATGCTACTTTATACTAAATAAAATCAGATTTAAAATAGATATTCGTTGCCTGTGCGTGTGCATTTTTACATATGCCATACTGTGTGCTTATGAATCAAATAGCAAAATAATTTATGAATGGATAGCCAATTGCAAATTATTATAAGGCACTTACATCTCAAAAGCTACATAATACAAAATAGTAAAAGACTTTTTGATTTGTTTTAGTACGAAGAATCTGCACTTTTCGTGTTATACAACGTTCTTCATACACTATAATTTAAAGCTGTCAACATTTTCAGGTACAACACTTACGAATCTAAAAATTAAGCTACAAATATTCTCTCTATAACATGTAGTCAATATATGTCATTTAATAAAAGCAACATTAGATATTTATATAAATATGTATATAGATATATATATAAAATTGCCTTGTTACTTGACCGTGGTTTGGTATCGAAACTAATCAATTGCCAAGTGAGATAGTAAGTTTTAGAAAATCTGGTACAGAAGCATTCAATTCGTGCTTCAAAGTCTTAGGCAGAGTTTACATTAGACTAGTAGCTGGGCTAGTAGAGGGGCCAGTAGACCTTGCCAGTACCTGGAGATTCGAAGAATAGTCTCTCTGGATATTCCTTTACTTTTCTTTGCTCTCAGATACTAACAATGTCTACTGACCTGGCGACTAATTTGGCTGCCTCCTACATCTTAGAACAGTGCTGTCCAAAGATTTGCCCCCTATCGTACTACAAGATACTTGAAGCAAGAGTTCCAGTAACTCGAACTTAGAAAAGTCTTGTTCATACTGCGTATGGCGGCATACGGATTGCGTGGGCTCTAAGCAGGCGTTAATATAGACAGAATACAAGTCTTATGCCTTCACAGGAAGCTCTCGTGTTCAATTAAATAAGGAAAGTATTGGAAGAAGAAAAATTCAAAATAGATAAAGCGGATAGGGTACTGTCATCGTTGCCCCGAGGCTTATCTCCTGGCATGTTGTGGCGCCTCGAAATTTCAGAGCACCATTTGGACAGGCTTATCTTAAGAAGTCACAGCAAGTTCCAATCTTAGCTCAGGGCCAAGTAAAGGCAGAAATAATAACACGAGTGGAGAAAACAGCGTAACCTTCACACTTTTTTCTTTCTCGAAACATTCTCTCTACTCAACCCATTTTATATTTATTTACCATTTGAGTTAGCGTTTTATCATTTTAAGTATCTTGTACGACATAGCTCTAAGAAATAAAGCTCGAACCCCAGAGGCCTTTGACCGTTTCTGATTTACTGTACGTTGCTAATAAATTGGACTGCAGAATGGCACAGGGGGGAGGTTCGGCCCTCTAGTTTTACACTAGGCTAATTAAATAAATCCGATAACTTTGAAAGACAACTTTCAACACGGTCGAAAGAGGTGGGCTTATTCGACTACAACCCATCAAACCTACATTTCTTTCAGATGCTCACTTACCAGCTGTTCTACTAGTGTGAGCAAAACATAACTCTCAGGGAACGACATTGAGTGATATTTTATTTTAAATACGGAAGATCACTTTATGGAACCAATTGTAATTGTAAGTATGGTCAACTACCAAGGCAATATGATGTATGTATTGTCGCGGCGTGAGCATGTGTTAGAGTTGCACGCCGCGACAGATTCGATGAGACAATCAATGTAAGTACATATTATGTGTTACCGGCAAAGTGTATACAGTAAAAGCTGGATATGTGCAACAAACATTGGGACCCAGATGTTGCATATATCTAGCCAAGGTGTCGAATCTCGGGTTACGGGATAGACAGTGGTAGAAAGAAAGAGGTCCGATGATCAAATGAAAGAGCTGAAACGTATCGGTGTGACTAATACTAATTGAATCAAAAAACTTTTTTATTTTCGACTTTTTTTTTAATGAAACTTTTACTAGCGCATTGGTGAGATTTTTATGATTAAAGTGGTACCAAACACGATATAGTTTCAATTATAATTACTTGCTAAAATTGATGTTAAAAGTTGGCGAAAAGCAAAGGAGGGTTGGAAATGAAAACCAGCCGCGGTGTCGGTTCTGCTTTCAAACGTTGCATATACATATCCAGCCGAGGTGTCGATTTTGGGCATTTCAACGTTGCATATATCCAGCCGAGGTGTCGATTCTGGGCATTTAATGTTGCATGTTGCGTGTTTGATGCATCTTTGGTGTACGGTCTGCCTTATACGTATGTAGCCGAGGTGTCAATTCTATGTTATTTATTCTATTATCATTCTGTTATTACTGTTAGCTTGTAAATTACTTTAATTTTCAATAGGAAGAAACTGTCCGATTTCATGGAAATCACGGGCTGTTCCTAACATCATAAAGCACCTAATTTGCAGTCATTAGTTCAGCAGCATATTCAGAATAAATATAATTCAAACTATATCGTGTTTGGTATCATTTAAATCAGAAAAATCACACAAATGCGTTAGTAAAAGTTTCATTAAGAAAAAGTTAAAAATAAAAGAGTTTTATCGTTGAATTAGGATTAGTCACACCGATATAGCGGTTCGGATCGTATTATACGGCTTCCTCGTCGAGCGTCTCGGTTCACTTAGGGGGATCTCGCCAAGTGGAGGGGATAGCGATGTTGCATATATCCAGCCAATCTTTCGTTGCATATAACCCGCTTTTACTGTAGTACAACAATGTATACTGTTGAGAGATAGAATCTACATTCTAGTATACAGAAAGGAATACGAGTACGATTAGTCGTAGTCGGTACGTCACGCCTCACGCACATGCATTCTAGAGTATCGCGCGCTATTGGCCGATGTGATCACACACTAATCGCGACACCGAACAAAGAAGAAAAATAAATGAGACTTCGCGACAAAGCGAGATGGTACGAAGTCAGCATTGCGGCGAACTTTGAACGCGAGAATCAAACGTGGAGATAGGGCGGAGTGTGCGAAGTGCTCCCTTTGCTCCTGGGCCGTGTCTCTAATGTACTTTCTATCTCTCAACAGTACTTTGTCTAATTGTAAAATAATTTACTTAGGTAATGCGTATATTGGCTGAACTTTACCGGACCTAAAATTTTGGACCTTTTTTTTTTAATCTATAGTTTTTGATGTGTAGAATCTAAAAATGTAAGTCTTAACTTTAGGAATCCACTTTAGGTTAAAAAGTTATAAGCGTGTAAAGTTTAATATTTTTAGCGCATTTGCTACGTTACTGTAACACCATATTGGCTTCTTGACCAATGAACGGTGTCAAACTTTACACGCTCATAACTTTTTAACCATTGGATTCCTAAAGTTAAGACTTACATTTTTGGATTCTACACATCAAAAATTATAGATTAAAAAAAAAAGGTCCGGTAAAGCACAGTTTACTCCGTATATTACCTAGGAAATTGAAATAATGATTTTAATTTATATGTATATTGCTGGAAATCTCTGGACAGTGTACATACATATATATTGCCTGAAGTTTATACTTTGCCGGTAACATATATATCTACAATATTTCCGATTTGAATATATTGAAAATAAAAAATGTTTCATATGAAAGTTGTTTGATTTGTTGGTGGAAACAAATTTATTTAATTTGCTTTTCAAGTATAATTTACAGAGATAATTTTTTTTAACGAAATTACATTTTTTTAGTGCCGTTTTATTACATCATGTGTAATATTATTAGTGCCATGTTATTGGTATAAACTGTAATACCCTAATGATCATAATTACCATAAATAATATTGAATCGAGCAGCATTCATATGAAACATGCTTTCGTACTTTCAAAAGTTAGAAAAATAATAACCTGCATACACAAACTGAACATATTGATGTATAAATTATTTAGTATGCAATCTGAATTATTTGTGTCAAATTTCTGACGCTGTTCATTGAAATATTTCATGCTAAAAGCACAATCAGTTGCCTTCTATGTATGTCTTTAACAGAGTCAAATATGTGCAATGTAATATTTGTATTAGTATAGTTAAATTTACAGTATATATCATCAGAGAGCATAATATTATTGTGTATACTTTTACACATATTTTTATTCTAATTTACGTTAGTTATCCAAACCCAGACCTTTTGAAATTTCATCAGCAGATAACTTTTGTCCTGAAGTAGAAGAGCTGTCAGAATGTGTAGGAGTCTGTACCGATGGTGAGGGATCTAGTACATGGGGCTGCGGAGAAACTGAATGACTATCACCATGACTTTTCTGTGTAAATAAAAATATTTACAAATATGTACTTACAAATTGTATATTTACAAATTTGGAATTTTGTATTTACCTCTTTGCCATGTTTACCAAAACTGTCAAAAGCAGAACTAAGCAATGACGATCCAATTGTTGAACCTATTCCAGATAAAAAATCTGAATTTGAATTCGTTTGCGGGTTAGAATAACCACCAGAAGGTTGATAATTTCCTCCATAACCTCCTGAAGACTGATAATTTGGTTGCTGATTTCCACCACCTCCTAGAACACCACCAAGGAAGGATCCTATTGCTCCCTTCAGTGGATCGGTTGGTTGACTCGGTGGCTGTGCTGGTACATTATTTCCGCTACCACCTTGTTTAATGCACACAAATTCAATTTATAATATGTACATAAATAGTATTAAAAATATAAATATATATAATACCTAGAGCTCCAAGGAGAGAGCCTAATACACCACTATTTGACTGTTGTGGAGGATATCCTTGTTGTGCAGACAAATTGCTCTGTGAAGTATTAAAATTCACTAAACTACTGGCTAAAGCAGCTCCAAGAGAGCCAAGATTTCCTAAACCACCTCCTTCGCTTTCTGTTTTTAAATTAGAAGCATCTGATTTTTCTTGATTTTTTTCACCTTCATCTTTTTTTTTCTAAAAATGATAGTAGATGTTACATATACTATAATATTACTAGATTTTTTAAAATGCTTAAATATTGAAATTATATACATTCATAGCATGTGCAGCAGCAGCTATGCCTCCTGCAGCAACTAGTCCCCCTATTGCTAAACCAACTTTATCCAAACATCCCTTAAATGCATCTTCTTCTTCAGGTTTTTCATATCCAGGCTGATATCCATATGCGTGAGGAAGATTATAATTAGGCCCTGCATATGGATTAGGTGGAAAATATGCGTTAGGTCCATAGCCAACTTGAGGTTGTGCTTGTGAACCTATTGTTGGATATAAACCACCTGGTGCTGAAATTACATATTTGTTATGAAACTACTAACTAATAATATTTGCGATGCGGAATTATAAAATATAATTCTATGTATTTATTAAAAAAGAAATATGAAGAATTTAATTACGTGGTGGTCCAACATTAACATTAGGTACATCTGGTGTAGGTGTAGAAGGTGGAGGACCAGTAGAAACATTCTCATATGTGATAGAATTCACTTCTACATCACCGTCAATAACCAAATGCGTAACTTTTTGATATGGTAATCGATGAACAAATTCTGCAAAATGTCTGCCATTTATAGCTATTTTATAACATGCATGATCGCATAAAATAAATATCTCAAATTCTTGTCCAGGTTGAATACACAGGGGTCCTTCATTTTCTTCCGGACCCCAACTCATTGACATTATATGATTTCTAGTAATAAATCCATCTTGGAATCGTGGTGAAACATGAATAGCTATATCATCTCTCGGATTTAATGTAGGCCCTAACTGATAGTTAACAGCAAACCTTATAGCATCCGAAGGAACTTTTCCTTGAATTTTTACCATTTTACCAGGTATCAGGCCATTTTCTACAGCTCCCACATAAGGAATTGGCTATTAAAACACAGAAATTTAACAACATAATATTACTGTCCTTGTAATTATTAAAAAAACACTAGTTAAAATATAATTAGATTATAACTAATAAAAGTAAAAATACAGATATTGAATATTATTTTTCTTACTAGGCATAAATGTCTACAAACAAGTAAATGTTTTTGTAATTTTAAATTATCTACACTTAAAAGAAATTCATAATATAAATATTAATTCAAAAAATTCAAATTATTATATTAATAAATTGGATTTTGTAGTAATTAAAATCGTATTGCAGAAATTTGACTTATTTTGGGTTAAATTTAATTAGAGAAGTTAAGAGTTTTAATCAATTAAGAAAAGTTTTAAATAAAAGAGTTATTACTTACGGGATTTAAAATAGGTTCAGATGACATTTTTCACGTTTTGTTACAAATATACGCAACAATCTTTAATTTTAATATAATGTTTCAACAGTAACAAATTCTACGTAAACTTCAATATCCACTGTCTTTCCTACTTCTCTTAAAACATTTCTATTTAAAGTGCTGACGTTTCTAGCTTAAACTGTGCAATGCGGCACAAACTATATGCGATGAGTTTGAAACAAATGACAGTTTCTTTTGCGCATGAATTCTCAAATTCCTTACTGCTGCAATCATGTATAGTTTCAAGCAATCTTGGGCGTTATTGAATTATTGTCTATTTGTCTATTATTTAACCAACAATAAAAATTATTTTTTTATTCACTTGTTATAAAACATACCCTTTGAAAAATATATTTTTAATTTTTTAAAAATCACAGAAATCAAATATTGTTTTATTGTATTTGAAGTACAAATAATTTTCAATGTTATTCGAATATTAAATTATTTTTTATTTAACTTGAATTTTATAACTATTTACGATTCTTAAATTCAGACTTGGACGCGTTTTATTTGAATATCAATAATTATATTAGGTGTTTTTGAAGCATAATACATCTTTATCGTCGTCGAAACCTCAAAGAAGGTTATTTTCATTAGCTTCAATGATAGATTTACACTGAATTATCTGAAATTCGTGCAACTTTCAAAGTTATCAGTTCAGATTTTTTTCAAGATATTTTTGCTGGAATATATGTATATGTTGGCTATTGTCGAGATTAAAAAATGGATTATGTATAATATTAAATTATGTTTTATCCCGTATTTATTTAATTTTTTGTATTATTTTCAACTTAAAAATTAGTGTACATCAAACGTCGATGGGTTTAGTGTTAAAAGAACATTATTTTATTTTGTTAATTACAACCTTATTTGGAATAAAAAATTATCAATTCAGAATACAAATTATTTAACTCTTTAAACAAAATAATTTTTATTTAATGCATTTCTTATTCAAATAAAAAATACTTATTAACTCTGATTTCATTCGACGCGAATTTTAAAACTTACTTTATGATGATCCAAGGAAATCCGAATGAATCAATTTTCAAATCAGAGTAAAAATATTTGATAATTAAATAACTATACGTATATTTATTTGAATATACATACATATATGTGTATCTGTAAAATAGCTTAATTGAAATTATCGTTTAAAGGTTGCCCAATTAATTGATAGAACAGTTATGAATCAGTTATGGCCCATAATAGCATGGACGTTTATCGCCTACATTCATTTTGATTCACAACATTATAGGAGATTAAATAAATTGTTCGCTGAAATATAACAGTATAACATAAGGAAGAATATTTTGTTTGATAAGGTAAAGAATTAACCCGTTCAGATGAGTTAATTCGTTGCTGTTATCAAAAATTCATTATTTTTAATAATTTTCAATTATTAATTTTTCATTTTTCTTAGAGACAGCATATCTTTTGTTGTTCATTTTTGATCGTATTTTCGTTTTGCCTTTTTTATCGCATACAGTTAGTAATTTAAAATAAACACCTTTTAACATAATAATAATATTTGATACACCGTTTCTTAAATTCAATTTACAAGTTTTCATTTTAGTTTATTCTCTGTCGATCACTCAATATTGTGTGCTTGATTAATAGTGCTAAACATATATGTATATGATCACGTGATATCGCGGGCCAAATCGTTAACATTCAAACCTTGTGGCACTGAACGATTGACCTGCTTTTCAGACCCGGCAGTAAATATTTTAATTTAATAACATATGATATCAATTAAAAGGGTGTAAAAGATATTACTATTAAATAAATGTGTGCATTTTAAACAATTATTATTATTATTATTATTCGACTACGTAATTGTTATTTTATAATTGCAAGCAGATATACTGTTAATTTACAAATAGTAACTTACTTTAGTACATGTACGATAGTACCTATATTTTATACGATTATTTCAAGAACCACATAGAGGATGTGTCATTATAGAAAGTACATAGAGCATGTAAAGGCTAGGCACTGTCACACCCATAACAAATAGAATGTAAACAAAAAGATCGAACCGGATTACATTTAGTTTTTCTACATGCACATCTCCATGTGTGTCTGCATCTCCAGGGTGAGGCACATAATCTATTTAGGAATTGAAATGTTTTAGAACGGATACTTCCGCTTAATTAAATTTTTTTATACGTGAAGATATCAAGGACATTTCAGTCGTCCGCGTTTTTAAAGTGGAATATTAAAAATTTCAGTTAACAATTTAAATGCTTTGTGAAATTAAAGCACTTAGAATTGACCGCTTGAATATCTTTGCTGTTATTGATGATAGAAAAAGATGAATCAGACTAAAGCTTAATGTTGAGAGATGCATAATTTGATGTTAATACATAGTTTTTTGATAGGTGAACGCGCAGTGAATATACAAGGTCCTTAATGATGAATATGAAGGTCAATGTCGTTCTTTTAAATGAAGATTATGTGCCCTTCGACACTAAACGAGTTTAGTCTGATATATTTTTTTCTATCGCCAATAATAGCTGAGATTTTCAGATAACCTATTTTAGGTGTCTCACTCTGTATGTTTTTTACGTAAATTGTTTTTCTGGAACATTTTATATAAAGAATTTTTAAATATAATAGTAGAAAAATCAATAATTCAGTAGATATTTTAAATGTTGAATCTTGTGAGTTATTTTACTTCCAAAATAAATTCTTTATTCCAACAGATTAGGTTAAATTAGGTTAGAGTTATTAATATTTAGGTTAAAAGAAGAAATTTTTAACCTAAATATTAAGAAAGCCTAATCTAACCTAACCAAAACTTTTGATATGATATATCCATAGACATAGCAAGTATAGACCGAGCATCCATTGCATAAGCGGTGATGCATACGATGAGAGAGAGAAAAGATATAAGAGGAGTTTCTTTCTCTTTTCAATACCAGAGAAGTGGGGAAGGCCTACGCAAGAGCCTGCGCGATATTATTTAAATGCGCAGACGTCGCTAATGTAGTATAACAATTAAAAACTCACAATTGGCATTTAATTGCGGACACATTACAACGTATACTGAAAGCTGATAAAATGTTTCTTCTAAAAATAACATGAAGTTTTATTCTTTTAGAATTATTTCTTAGCTGTCGTTGATTATTAATATATAGGAACCTAAAAAAAGCCATAATTTTCCGAAATAATAATCATTATTTATTGTCTTTGTTACAGAGTTATTTTATTATTACGCATTCTTACCCTATTAACATTATTTTGAAACTGTTTACTTTCATAATACAAACGTACTTCTAGAAACTTTTTAAAATTAACTTAATAACTTGACGGCGATGATGAAATAACGGAGATGATCTAGCATATGCGAATCATCTTCAAAAATGTTAGTTGGCATAAAACGAAAACATTGACAAATTAGATATTGTATAATATAATAGGAATTTAAAAATTTCCATTTATATTGACAAGCATGAAAACAAGAGCTTGACTAGCTTCAGTTTGGCTAGTGACTCCGTTGCCTAAATCGACAAAGCCTAACAGCTTCTCCATTCACAAATTCTATTTTTTTTCTGATGCTCATTTCGTCAAACACTAAAGTAAAAATCAATTCTTTATTTCCATTTTTGGTTTGGTTGATTTGATTACGAATTTCTTATATCGCCTGCTCACAAATACCTGGTTCATTATTAAAATTTCTCATCCATCTCCGGAGACTAGTTTCGTGAGGTAGATATTTTAAAAATGATGACCTAACGTATTTATACGCAGCTGAAGAATAGAAGTGCAGGGTAACCGCAAATGTTTTTAATTCTTGTGTATAACTTGCATTTCGTTTCTTCGTGATCATTTTTCTAATAATTTCCTCTACATGCGGTGGCACTATATTCTACAATTTAAGTTAAATTTTGTTACTTATTTTATATATATAGAATTTTTAAGAATAAATGTAGTGAATTAATACCGACCCTCTTAGGATTAATGGTGTTTCTAAAATTCATGTACTTTTGTTGAAGTAATAGAAATTAATTCAAGCTATCTTATTTCACACAAAAAACAAAAACTCTGTTAAAGTAATAAACACCTTAATTTCCAAATTAAAATAAGCTTTAGGAAGTGTCAAAAATTGTTGTTTAAAACTGTTCTTTTAAATATAAAACAGGAATAGATAGAGCATCATGCCTCATAATCAGTATAAAATCATAGAAAAAGCAAAAACTATTAAAACATCAAACCTTTTCCAACCTTGAAGGTGGTTGACATTTCTTTGAGAATTTACTGTGCAGTGAAGTTTGCTGACTCCATAGTTGGACCTATTTAATCTTTTATAAAGAAAAGTTTATTTTTATCATAGTTCATCTTATTTTTATCTTTACTGAATAAAATATTTTAGCATTATTACTTACTTTTATAGCATCTATACTATTATTTGCTAATAACCGCTTATTTCCCAAAAATTTCAATAAGCTTCTTAAATTGCAAACTCTTTTCCTCAAACGTTTGCATGTTTGCATAATAAATCTCCTTTTCTGCCTACTATATATTGTTGACCTGACAAATGTATTCCATGCCTCATCAGATGTAAAGTTGCTTCTTGTAAATGTTGCAACTGCATTACTTGGAAGATTCAAATAAATTTTTTTATGTTGCACATTTTCATTACAGGTACCGATTTGCCTATAATTAAAAAATTTATTGAATAAAATTAAATTGATATATGTAATCACTACTTACAAATACGTACACATTACTAATTTTCCTCTTTCTAGTAGCAGCAACATTCGTGTTTTGATCTAAACAGTTTGTGTCTTCATTTGTCTGCTCGTTTATTTCCCTGTGTGTTAAACTGTTTTTAAAAAAGTATAAGATTAATATTAAATATATAAATAACCACATTAATTCTAAATAATGATAATGATTTACCTATTCTCTTTACTTATAGGTATTGCAGTTGAAAATAGACGCTTCCTTTCTGTACTATCATGATTAAAATCATTTTTAGAAAAATGATCACTACAAATACGAGCAGATGAATAATTAACAACATGACCGATTGCTTCAAACCATTTTTGTTTACGGTCTACATTTTTAGGGAAGCTAAATAATATATTTTTAGTTAGTATTTTGAATAAAATATTTTTGAAATATTTTAATTTGAAAACATGTTCTGAATAATTTATATGCATACAATTTTTTACATATACTTGCTTTCACGAGAGAGTATAACTGCGAAAAGACCAGTTTTCGTTCATTCGTGCGCATCTTCGCCCTGATTGGCGATACTCCCATTCCCATACGCTTGCGCACAACGTTACTGAGGCGCCTCCACGCGGTGCATCTACGCGAAAGCGCATCATTTGGAGTATATAACAGGTAGCACGGTATTTTACTTACGTGTATCATTCTGTATTTTTCCTATACAACCGTACTATTGTTTCACCCCGTATATTAAACTCGTGGTTAACGAAGTGGGAAGCGATTAGCGGAGTCGGAGTTTCGAGGCTCGCTGAGTTCCCCTACCATCTTCAACCTGCGTGGCTCAGTTATGCTCTCTCGTGAAAACAAGTATATTCGTTAAAATATTACTTACCTGTGAAATGTACGATTTTCGTTTGGATTTGTTTCTTTTCCGCAGACACAACACGCATTAACCATTTTTACGTATTAGAACAAGGGACGCCGAAGAGAGGAAAGAAGGAATGTTCTCGTCGAACAAAGGAACATCAACAACAGTTGAAGTCGCTGCGCAGTTGGTGTGCCATAGCGCAATAGGGAAAAGGAGGAACTGAAGCGAGGAGATGAGGAGAAGTGCTTCCCACTTCTTCGGCATTGAAAAGAGAGAGAAACTCCTCTTATATCTTTTCTCTCTCTCATCGTATGCATCACCGCTTATGCAATGGATGCCTGGTCTATACTTACTATGTCTATGGATATATTTAACTTTTGATTTTAAAAATATCTCATGAATTGTTTGAATCATATAAAAATGTATAATTTCATTTAAAAAATAGGCAATGACTTAAAAATGTATTTGATATTATTACGCATGTATAAAAAATTCAACTAAATCCGCCAATGTGTCATAAAATACTTCAGTTTATCGTGATTAACATTTTTTCATATAACTAATATTGTCGATAGTATTTAATTGTCACACTGTATGTGCCACACTCGGTGCATTATTAATATAAAATTTGTAGTAATGAATAGGTAAAATAGAACAGGTGTTTGAAGTAGAAGATTAAACATGCGGGCAAGCAAAACATAATATTTGATAAATATATTAACAAATTATCAAAGTGAATATATGTATCTATATATGTATAGGGTGTCTCAATATTAATGATACAATCGAAAGTAGGACGTTTTCACTTCTGCATCTGCTTAGGTGAGAATCGGGATAGCACAGGACAAGGGGGGTCCTTCGCATATATCGACCGACTCTCTAATTTTACATAAGTTTAATTAGTACCGCTTTAACCAATAATACATTACGGTCGAAATTAGGCGTAAGCTAAGGTGGGGCACGACTAATCAGACCCGCATTCCATCAACTTAGCAGATGCGGACGGTATAAAAAACAGTTGAAAATGCAGAATAACTTATTTTTATAGGTAGTTTTGTTTTTGAAAATTTTCCAAAATACCTAATTAAAAACAAAAAATATTTCAATTACATACAATCTTTTACGGTAATTCAACAATTAATGGTTGTTACATATTAGTAAATGTAATTATTAATATTGTTAACATTTATTATCATTTATTGTTCTTTCTAACTAAATAGAGACCTAGGTGGGACCAAGCTGTCTATTCGCAAAAACTATTTGGGTAATACAAATAAAAACAGAACATACGATAACGTTTTTATTACATGAAATTATAAATAATAAAAAGAATGCTAATTGCTGATAGCGATGAGTTTATCGGATTTTGGAATTGTTCGATATAAATCTTCAATCCTTTTGTCTGTGAACTTCCTGAATGATTACTTTCTTGTTTTTGAAAACATTTTTTTGCTTTCATAATACATTCATAATATATGTATTAATTTTTATCAATACTGCATTACTTTGTACTGTTCTTTAGTTTTACAAGACAGTTATAATTTGTAATAATCATTGTAAATGATGTCTTTCATAACTTTTTGAATGATTATTTTTTCTATAAACCGTTATTCGAAGCAAATGAGACCGAAAAGTTGCAACTAAATAAGTTACAGTTTCGGTCATATTTTTGTACCCTGGCCGTACTTTTTACAACTTGACTTATTTTATATTTTTTTGTTTCTTGGAAAGTACAGAATCGCCCTGTGAAAATATTATTCTTTGGTCATCAAGGTCAAAGTAGTCAAGACCTATCTTTAATATGGTCTTTCAAAATTTGAATTTTGTTTATTGAAATGTTAATTACAAAGTTCGGAACTTGAATTTTGAAATTTAAATTTTCAAATTTAATTTACACACTAAGTTTTGAAATACTTAATAATTAAAAGTTATGTTGATTGTTTTGATCCCTTTAAATATCTAAATTTCAAAGGGTCAATCGCGTCTTACTATTTTTAATCAGTAATTTCTTCTTTAAAATAAAAACAGAAAGACTGTACATAAATTTCTCAGCATTTATACTTATTTAATAAGTTTAATTCAGTTATTGCAAAGTAAATAAACTAAGGTATATTGTTATGAAACGTTTGTTAATAATAATCAGGCAATTACTAGATAGAGACGTTTAGAACTATCCTTCCAAGTAAGCTTTGACAGATATACATAGAGCTGAAATCATAGAATGATTCGCCGACGAGATCAATAAGTAAGGGAAAGCAACCCTTTACAAGGCACCCACTCAATGCTTGCTCATACATGGCCGTTCACAACGGTTTCTATGTAAGTAAAAACATTACTGGGGAAAAGAAAATGATCTACATTAGAGTATGATATTGTATTTATACAATATTAAATTTATACATTTATATAATATTAAACAGCATTGTAGGTAACGCACCTTCGTAATTTAAACGAACAATGCAACAAATTTTCAATTTATTCAATTCAGTTATTAAATTCAATTTATTCAATTTGCTAATATATAAAATTCAATAAAACGGTCAAATGTTTTTTATTATTGACAATAGGTAGACCTTTTTTTATTTTGTATTACCTCGATTCAGTAGACTTTTACATAACTTTTATCTCCATCATACTGACTTTTTAAAATTACTCACAGTTTCTTAAAAAAGTGCCGATTAATGGTCTTTTTAGCTTCTTTTCCTTTTCATAAGTGTTCCGTACGAAAGAACAATATGTATATGTATGTACGAGATTTCGAAAAGCAGTCTATATGAGTTTAAATATTTCACCAATAGTCATTTACCTTTTTCTTACAATGCATTTAGAATTTTTCATCATTTTCGCTTCGTTCTCAATATGTAGCTGAAATCATGCCATGAACTTGTTTCTTTCGAAGGGTAAATTAGAGAAAGGTCGACACAGCGGTACTTGGCCTTTGAGGGTTAACCTGGATGGAACTTTCGAAGTTCTCACGTATGCTCAAGTATTGCCCGACCCATGCTAAGTTAAAATCGTGCTAAGGGTGCAAAAGGGTGGTCGCGACACTAAGGGACACGCTGATTGGAAAATTAATTTTTCGTGCGAAAATCAATTATGTTTCTTCCGAACATGCGAAAATCGAGGAATCGTCACTCACTTCTCACTTACTATTAAGTTTTTTCGAACGAATAAGATCTGAAACAGTCATCAGATCGATATTTGCAGTTCAACGTCCGACTTCGTGCGTTCTAATAGTCGATCAATCGAGATTCACAGACATGCAACCAGTCATCAATTCGTGAAACTGAAATCCCACAGTTATTTTAAATTAATTATTAAAATAACACGCTTCAACGAATCGTCAGACTAATATAGTTATTCGAGAATTATAGCCTCGAAGGGGGAAAACTAAAATCCGCGCGATCAATCGCGAAGTAGTAACGGACATCGTTCGGTTTGTTACAATAATTATTATGATCATGTAAGAAGTTCAAAAGCAATGCATCGAATTCTTTTCAATTTCATAACAATCTATGTAGAATTTATTCTTTTCTCTTTACTTTTATCTAATGATCTTCTTTGTTGCTATTTTTATTGTTATTCGTGTTCATAATTTGTGTTAACACAGGTATATAAGGAAATGATTTCTAAGCCAATACATGTGATTTGTATTAGCATAAGTTGATACGGTGATCTTCTGTAATTAATTAACTTCAGTATCAATAGAACTTTTTCTACGTTGATATTCTTGTTCGTAGAAATAGGAGGACCGCCGAGGTTCAAGGAATGTTCTAGTGCGTAAATCTGGCTCCAGAAGCAATTCTGGTTGTACGAAGTCGTCTGCCGAGGGGGCAGAACGCGAGAATCAGTTGGTTAAAGGTTGAAAACAGCCTCAAAGCCCATAATGATTCGGATGCAGATTTTGTTTGCTTGGCTTGCTGATTTTCGACTGATTCTTCGTGCTAACTGTAGCCTTTTTTATAACATTTTTGTGTAATTAGATCGCGCTAATCCATATTGACCAGGGTATCGGGTACCGAGTTTTATGACTCTGGGCGCGTATGCCTAAAATACAGGGTGTCCGCCTTAAAGTGGTTACAGCTGTTTTATTTCGTAACTATTGATGACACGAAAAATTGTTTATATGGAAATTACACGGTACAATGGGGCCTATGTTTTGGCGTGAACGAAAATTTATTTACATTATTAGTTTAAAAGATATGATGGTCAAGTTTCATTTTTTAAATGGAACTATATATTTTTTATATAGATACATATTTTTCGATGGCAGATTTGCTATAATACACTGCGCTGCCATAACAATAACGAATAACTTTCTATTTACACAAAATGCTTTAAAAATTAGATTTAAATTTAAAAACTAATATATTTTGTCGCCATTCTGCGAATTTGAAACACTATAAAACTACCGGTAATAACTATGAATATTTGAATAATTAAAATTACCATAATTCTCTAAAAGTAAATTTATGACAGAAAATAGAAAATGCACTGAGATAATCTGTACGGCTCGTATTAAGATTAAAATTTATTTAGATAATGCCGAATTGTTAAAATTGTTTAAAAATAATAATTTAAGCTATATTTGTAAATAACAAATAATCTTATTATTTCAAATAGTTTATTTAAGGTTGGTTCAAATAATAAATATTTATTTCTACTTTTTATTTTAATTCCCAAACAACAAATGATTTTTTTTATTTAAATGGTTAGTAAATGTAGGAATTAATTTGCTGCCATTAATTACTATTCTAAATTTGAATATTTTCCCGCGACTTACATTTCCATTGCTAATCGGTTTGAAATGATACTAATCCCTGGAGCAAAACTATCCATGACGGAATAACGGTTCGAAGTTACCACGACTTTCTAAAAATAAATGTTTAATTAATAAAAAAAAAAAAGAAAAGATCTGAATTAATTCGTATACTTAACATTTGAATGAAAATTTATTTTGATGATGGCCAGTACTGAAAGAAGGTAGTAGTACAACAGAACGATCTATAGTAAGTGAATAGTAGTGACGAGTGACAAGTAAGTACTAGTAAGAGCAGTATGGAGGTAGTGGTGGTGTGGTGGTGGTGCCTAATACTCTTTTCAGCCCTCGGTCGACAGTTCAACGCGGTCCGTAGTCTTCAACGGATGCTCGTTCAATTCGAATCCGTCGAACTTTTATAACGTGTTCTATACACTTCATTCTTCTCATCGCGTTCAATGAAAAATGTACGAACTTACAGTTTCTTAACCGGAAGTTTTTATACCTTCAGTTTGTGTATCTCCGAGTATAATCTGAGTTTAGGATTCTGATTGCATTGTGATAGCAGCCTTTAACATGATATTTCGAATGGATACCTTACCAAAAATTACTTATGGTATAAACAGAGCATTATAATGGTAAGAATAAATCAGGGATTTAACAAATAAATGAAAAGAAACACGTGAGAGATTACTTGATAAAATTACGCCAACGAAAGTGAAAGCTTTATAAACATATATAGCTTTTGATGTTAGATTTTCCTAAAAACAGAATTACATATAGATAACAACGGGTTTTTCTTCTCGTGGAAAGGAGGAAACAGAGATAATTTAATAGAGATCAAAGGTTAACAGAACAGATAAAGATATTTTGCTGTATAGTTCTATTAAAATATTCCTTAGAATATCTTTGTTCATTATAACAGTGAAAAAAGATTTTGAATTTTGCGAAAGAAAAATTTCCCTATTCCAGTAAAATTTCCCACTCGATTGTTCTACTTATCGTTAAACAATTAAACACAGTTCATTGTTTCAATATAAAATTATAAACATTGGATACAAAGAAAATGTTAATATAATTTCAATACTTCATTTAAGCAGCTAACCAATTTTGTATCTACTATAATGATAAGTTAGTGTAGGTATTATATCTAATTTTTTAATATAATACTCATTTTTACACAAATATTCAGTTTTCTTATTAAAGACAATGATTCCACGAAATTACATAAATAGATACTGTGTTAAATACGTTCTTGTAGATACATATTTATTATTTTTGTGTTTCTTACTTCGTATATTTTCTTTTTCTTAAGTTTCTAGAAAAGGCACTGTCGTGACGTAATTCTTCAAGTAGATAAACCGTGTCCGCTTTCTGTCGCATCGTATCTAATACCTTAATTAACTTCATGCTCACTATCAATCTTGAGCATTTTATGACTATGTAGTTGTCGGTTTCTTGAATTTTCCAAAGAACAGACAAAAAACATTACTGATACAACGAGAAATTAAGACAATAGAAAGAAAACGTGATGGTAACATTTTTTTGTGTGCTAGGCCCTTAATTGAGTGTAATTAGTGATCGTTCGTCCTTGTCATTAGGTCATGTCTCGCAACGAGTGTAACTTCTTGTATTTATTCCGTTCTTTCTTGTTACTTCCATTTTTATGTTGTTTTTTTGTCATTAAATTAATTATTTTCGATCCGTATGGAAAAACGTCGTATTCTTCGAAACAATTAGGTAAACTATACTAATTTTAGCAGTGCATTAATTATTGGTATTTTCATCATTAGTAAGAATGTATAAGAATAATATGTTAAAAATGATTTTTTCAAACGTGTGTTGATTTTGTAACACGGTAACAGTAGGAAGTAGGTTCAAGCATCTAGTTAATATTATTTAATTGTCAATAGTGACAACAAAAAATATGATACATGTAAAAATAAAATATTCTTATATGCTAAAAATATAATAAATTAAGTTTTTATCGAGAAGAATAAGATTCTAATAATATTCATAACATGAAATAATAGCTCAATGATTATTTAAATAATTTCAAGTCTACTAGTTGCTTAATATTTTGACAAAAGTTAGCATAAAAGCTGAATAACTGGATATCTATACGTTATGCCTATTTATGAGTATCAATACTGTTTAATGTAATTAAAATAAAAAACAGTAATAATTTTTGTTGTCAATATTGTGCCAATCACTGTGTTAAGTATGCCAATGATTGATTTTTGTCATCATTCTTTGTTTGTTTTCTTTGTTTTCATAGTATAATTTATAATTATAAATCTTTAATCAACATAATTATTATATTCAATTCCTTTGTTCCTACAAATCAGTTTTCATACTTACTTGATATAAAATACAAACGACTCTTTAAAAAAAATGTTATTTTAAGTTGCTAAACAGTATATGTATAATTTACTATATTTATGTAAAAAGATGTTGATACAGTGTGAGGTAGATAAAGCGTGACAATAAAATAGTGGCAATAGCATTGTTATTACAAAAAAGATGTATTTAGGTAAACAAAAAGTACACTTCTCGATTTAATTAAACATTAAACCCTTTGCGGTAATTATTTTCAAAGTGTTATTCGGTGTACTCCGGCAGGTCCGCACTTAAATTGACAAAATTAAAATGAGGAAAATAAAAATGTTTATCTTTTTAATAAAACTAAACTTTAATAAAAATCAAATAAAATCATTCGATTATATTGGGCACAGAACTGCAAGGGGTTAATTTTTTGTTATACGCGAAGATGTTAAAGACGTTTTGAGGCCATCGTCTTATGTTTAAGCGGAACATTCCGCATAATAAAGTGTTAGGATACAATAGTAAGAAAATCGATAATTCGTGAGTAATAGGTAGGGGTCTAGGGTTGGTCGGGCCCCCTCCAAATGAGGACTGTCCTTGTCCTCGCAAAAGTTTGCTTTAACCGAAATAAATATTTCGGTCGGAATGTAACATGTAACGTAACTGTAAACAAAATATACAATAATGTTCTTATTACGTAAAATTATGAAAAGAAAAAATTAAGCCAAAATTAACCAATATTAGACACTTCATATTGAAATTTTATCGTTAGTTACGTCAGTGGAGATATATTAAATTTGTATAATATTCGTCATTTTAGAATTTAGAATGTCTTACACATTGTGAATTATTGATTTTTTTCTTTCTTTTCTTATTTCTTTCTCTTTGTCACTATACCACTATATGTATTGTTTCAAAGATGTGTGATTCCATTCAAATAAAATAAAAAGAAAAATCTTAAAATATCCTTGGCATCTTTAACTATGGTGTCGATAACTTAAGCACCGAGTGTAAATTAAGTAAATTAAGTAAATAAAATAATTTTTTTCATTTTACTGATATTTTCACACCTTATGTGCTTCACTCTGTATTGTAATGTTTCAATTCTTTTCACTATTTTTATTGTTTGTATGTATTTTAGCAAGGATGCTGTCACTATTATGTATTATGTATGCTGCTCATATTATCAGCAGCAAAATTGATTATACCTATAAAATGAAAAATAAGTAAAATAAATAATTTTATATATATTCATTCCTAGAACATCAGTATATACCCACATATGTATTATACTATATAGGGAGAGTCAGCTAACTCAATCATTTTACTTATCTCCATTATTTGTAAAGATATGAAACTGTTTATTCATAGAAGTTACATAGTATCAAAGGTGGTCATAATAAGTCAATAGAGTGCGGTATTATCTAAATAAACTTTAATTCAAATAATTACTTAAATAAAAAATTGTTACTTGGAAGGTCAAATGAAAAGCAGTAACAATTATTTGTTAATTAAACAAGTCTAAATAAATTATTTGAAATATTGAGATTGATTATTATTGATTTTTTTTTTTTTGAACTCTGATAAATCGTAATTGAATAATTATTCATTAAACAGTTTATAATAATAATACTAATGATGATGAGGATGATAATAATAATAATAATAATAATAACATTTGATAACTAATTGCAATATTTTGTTATCGATTATCATTGTTATGCTAAATCTAAATATAACGATGAAGAAGGAATTCTCTTTTAATGAAGAAAAAGCTTATATTGCTTATAATAATCAACTGTAATATTAAGTAAATTATTTATACTTTTAAGCGTATGTGTAATATTTTTAGTAAATAGTAACTTATTCTAATTATAAGGAATATGTTTTAAGATAAAAATTCATATTGTTGAAATTGCTAATTCTAACACTTTATATATGTACCTATTTATGTACTCTTGTACACAATATGAAATTAAAGGATCCACCACTTTACGATTCTTTAGAATTTATTTTAGAAAATTTCAATTTCAATTTCAATTCCATATACCTTTGTACCTACCTCTTTTCAATTGGTTGTTCTTTAAAAGAAGCAATATCCAAATATGTTTTTATTTTCTTTGTAAATACTATTTTGCAGAAGAAATTACTATATCATTAAAAAATGTAAAATTTTTGCTCGGATAAATACAAATTCGACTGGATTGAAGGTATGCAATGAATGATATCAAAACCTTTGATATTAAAGTCAACCATATGTTTTATGTACATACAGACACGCGATATTAGGCGCACCGATTTAGCTTGAATAACAGATGTAAAGATAAGTTGATATAATTGTTTGATTTACCTTGAACTTAAGCTGTAATTTTATTTCACTACAACTCAAACGTGTGCATTGAAATTTAATAAAAATTCTTTTGTACCTTCGCTTTAAAATTCAATTCTAAATAATGATTAATTATCTATTATTATATAGTACCTATATTTAAAATATTTTTGTGCAAAGTCCTTAAATATTATATAACACATACATATTGTAGATATTGATACTAATACTGTATTAATAATGCAACGCATTCAATCAGCGGAATACTGGCATACTAAATTTTAAGGTCAAACATAAATATGGCGTTTATAATCTAATAATATCGTAATTGGGGAAATCTTTAATTTAAACTGTAAATAAAAGTATAATTTTGATTATAAATAACAAATAAATTTTTTATTTAAATAGAAGTTATTTAAATAATGTCAAAAATAATTTATTTAGTAGGCACCTATTTCTGCAATGTAAATAAAAATAAATAAAAAGTAATAATTAACAAATATAACAATTATTTTAAGTTGTATCTATTTGTAAATAACAATTAATTTTATTATTTCAAATAATTTATTTAGAACTATTCAAATAACAAATAATTATTCATGCTTCTTATTTGAACCTCTAAATAATAAATACTAAATATTTAATTTAAATAAAATGCCTTTTGAAATGACGCGTTTCTAATTATTATTTTCAATTTGAATATTTTCCCATGTTTCTATGGGTGTGAAATGCTGCTGATTAAAATCAAGATTTACTTATTTAGATAATGCTCAACACTGTACATACACGCATACATATACTAGTAATTAATGCATTGCAAATATAGTAATCAGGTAAATAATGTTCATAGCATTATGTGATCAATAAATGATAATACATACATACATGTATGTAAGTGTAAAAATTAAATCGTCGTTGTAACCATGTATTAATAAAAACCGTTTGGAATAACAGCTTCGTAGGTAACAGTTGTATTGAGTACAAAGGGTTCTTTTCAAAGTTCACCTTGGATGACGATGGTACGACGTTTGTTATCGTTTGTTATCGTTTGT
This sequence comes from Osmia lignaria lignaria, assembly GCF_051020975.1. Taxonomy (NCBI): domain Eukaryota; kingdom Metazoa; phylum Arthropoda; class Insecta; order Hymenoptera; family Megachilidae; genus Osmia; species Osmia lignaria. Next base: position 936,945 of record NC_135037.1, on the reverse strand, counting down.
AATAGTACTGTTCCCTCAGTGTTCTTATCGTGCAGTTTTGTGCATACTTCCGGTTACGACAATCATACATAATACATAGATAGATATGAAATGTCTGGATTATAGAAAACAAAGGTATACAAATTTTTAACAATGAAGTGTGATTACTTGATTACGTTGAAAAATACGGGAAACTGAAAACATATCGTATAAACAAAAAATTAATGTAATAATATTAACCTTATTAATTAATATAAAGCCGTATGTAATTAAGAAATTATATCAGCCGTTTATTTTGAAGTAGGCATCAGTCGCTTTTATGCTATTTTAAACCTATTAAAAATGTTTTGAATTTTAATGTGTATACTTATATTTATTACCTCGGTTACTTATATTTTTCTCATTGTCAGCACATATACATATCCAAACAATTTCCAACAGATTTTAACCAACTAATATAAAAAGTTGCAAATATGCAATATTTGGTTGTGCCTTTTACGTTGACAATTTAAAAACACGTTTTTTTTTTATTAGCTCTTTAGTTTCGTAAGCTTATAGTTAACGATAAAAAGACTATATATTTTTCAAATACTTCAAAATCAGCTTTAATTTATTTTTTGCAAAAAGTAACTCATACCAATTTCAAAATAAATGGCTTATATTGATATTGATTTCTATTGATTACGGATAACTTTTTAAAACAAATTTAACATATGTAATAAAATAATTGACAATTAATAATCAAATAATAGTAGAAGTATAGTAATGTCAAAAAGTTTTCCAAATTCTTCTTTATATTACAAAATGTAAAGGAATAAAGAACATTTTGAAATATAATTATTTATTCATAAATAATTTTGCTGATAATTATCAAGTACTGTAAATATTTACAATGAAAAGTAGTCTGTGTGTTTTTCAAAAACTTCGAGAGAAAGATTTGAATAAAATACAGTTAATGAAGTGCAAAAAACAAAAACGATAGCATTAGAACGAGAATGCTTTATATGAGCTTTTTGTGTCCTTTTTATATACAATTTAATGTTAAATTCTTTAATTATATAAAATATTTTACTGAAAAACGCAATTCTCGGGAATTGTAAAGCTTTTATATTTCTCTCTGTAAAAATTTTCGAAATATTGCGCGCAATGCCAATCAATGAGAGAGTGCACATACGTAAACAAAGATACCGCCAATTGAAGGCCCTGGTCGCAGGTATCCTTGCATGTAAATAAGGACAGAAGGGGGGGCCTTATGCAGTGTTCTATTTCTATTCCTATACCGCGTCCACTTACACTGTATTCTTATACATATGGATGTACTTATACATATACCTCTATGGAGAAGTTGTGAAAAAGTTTTTGGTAATGATTTGACGTACCTAATAAAAATGATATGATGCTTATGGAAAATTCAGTTCTGTTCAACTTGTTATGCAAGTTGATTTTCTAAATTGTATTAATATTGTTTGTAGTAAAAAGTAAATCATTTTTGTGATAAAACATGAAATATATTTAAAATACCGAAAATGAGATAAATATATGTAGATCTCAACATTCGTTCTTCAGTCATCTGGTAGTGAAAACAAATCAAAGTTTACAGTTTTTCGCAAAAATATCATCATTGAAACAATTTAGGGTTCGTGATATATATGTATAAGAAATATAAAAATCGTTTCATGGCATATAAACTGCGTTATGTCCCCCCCTCCCCCAGCCACCCCCATCCACCCAAAAAATAAATTTAACTAGTGAAAAATTTGATTAAAAGAAGTGGAAGAAAATTATGGGATTACATTTACTTCATTACCATAAAAAATTAAGGAAGTTAATACTTCAACAATTTGACAAACAGATTGATTAGAAATGAGTACGTTCTGAGCTTTATACTGGTATTTCTTGTTGTTTTGAAATCGACTACAATTAAATATTTTTTATTTTTTTATTCCAAAAACTTTTTCATACCACACCATTTCACATAATGAATACAAAAAGATAAATCTTTTCCATCAATTCGAATAAGTATTACTTTTTCATTTAAAACTTATGTTTGACTTGGCGGACGAATTAGAATGTGTAAAAGTTACGTGGTGTCGATCACTCTCAAAGATGTTGGACAAGAGGCCATAGCATGAAATATATTGGTATATTCGGAGCTTTGGTATTTATTTTGACCCTCGGTAATCTCCAATCGGTCACAATAGTAAACCACCATCCGGACGAAGAGTATTTTTTGGAACATGAAGTACTCTACGAGGAAGCAATTGCTGAAGCAAAGAAGATGGAAATTTATCCAGGTATATACAATTTTCGATTTTCACCAATACATATTAAAAGATAGAATGATTTTTAAAATTTAATTTTTATAACATTGTCTGGACATCTTAATATTTTGTTCACTATGTTAAAAAGCGAGCTTGGTTAAAGTTATGACATTTCATAATATTTTCTATTCGCTTATTAGTACATGTTCTAAGTTGTTAATTTGATAGCTCATTAAGGGCCAACAGGAGTGATAGTAGCACTTTTGGCGAAACAGCAGCGAAGCACGGAAAAGTAGTTTACGTTTTTTGGGGACAAATTAAAAAACAAACATTTTCTTTTTATAAAAATACATTTTTTATAAGATTTCAAAAGTCAAATTGCAAAATTGAGCTCTGCATGGCATTGTATAATTGTACGAAGAATATTAAAAAAAAAATTACGAAAAAATATTGATACTTTTCATGAAAATCTTTAAACTACGAAATCGCTAGATTTAAAGTGTTCTACAGGGTGATTCTCTCGCTAGTATACTCAAACGGAATGCCACCACACCAGTATGAATGGACCCAACCCCTTCGTTCTGTTATTGGTATCTCGACGGAGGTGCATACTGCAGCCGTGTGCGTGGAAATGTGTGTAACAAGAAGGAAAGTCTCACGAGAAGGAAACGTTTAAATGGGACTTTCCTTCTTGTTACATACATTTTCATCCATACAGCTGCAGTATGCACCACCTGTCAAGGTATCGATAACAAAAAAGAGCTTGGGTCCATTCATACTGGTATGGCGGCATTTCCTTTGAGTACACTAACGAGAGAATCACCCTGTAGATATGTCAGTATGGTTATTTGATTATCATGCTATCCTTGTCTCTCCTGCACGGAAAGACAAAGATCATACATGGTTTCTCGGCTTCGCCACATAAGGCCCCCAAGATCGATTCACACTTCTCTTTATTGGGTGGTCACTTCTCTTTATATTTTATATTTTGGATTCGTGAGGGAATACAACTAATCACCCAAGTACAAACCACAAACGAAATAGTGGGTTGGTTAATGAGACACGAAGCAGCGCAATCGAATATTTGGATAGAAAATTATGCATGTGTATCTGTATACTTGTGTACTGAGTTAGGTTAGGTTACGGTAGGGATAGGATTAGGGTAGGTTTGGATAAATCAGGAATTTTTCCATAAAAATGAAATGTAATAACTTATCCGCATACCTTGCGTCTCAGTAACTCACTATTACTGAAAAACAAAAACAGTATTTCTTGCCATTAATTAAAGCATTTATCGCGTTGATCGAAAATCAGTATAAATATATAATAACTATTGTTATTGCAAAATCCTATTCTTTAGCAGTACTCTGCAAGGAATGCACCGATCGCGATGAAACTTTTCACATCTCGTAGATCTTTCCACGATTATCCCATTTGCAAAAATTTATGTAATATTAGAATTTTCTTATTGTTAATTTTTCTTATTGTTAATAACTATCGTTATTGCAATTAACCAATAAGAACGGCAAGCCTCCTTACGGCATCCTACAAGTACTGCTCGTTCCACTAAAAGGTGTGAAATAAAATAATTTTTAACAAAAAAAAAAAAAATACAGCCGACTTCAAAATGTGCTAAAAAGTGTGAAATAATTCCTATTTCATTTATATCAGTATTCCACAGCTATTAATAAAATCTACTTAATCGTTAAATAGGATACTAAATATATTTCAACCTTTTCGGAGGCGGCGCAAAATTAAAAACTTTTCTTCTACTCGGAAGATCCTAGTTCAGGAGTTGGCAACTTATGACACACCTGTTACCGAATGATACATTTGATAATTTCAAATTAACAATATTCAACAGGAATCAACATACCCATTGCGGATTAACTACATGTAGATACATACACTGAGTCCCATCGAAGTTGTCGCAGTGAAGTTGGCTACACATTCACGCCGCGGCGACGGCACCTCGCCAATCGGCTCACCGACGCGGCGTGAATGTGTTAGTACGCCAACTTCACTGCGACACTTCGATGGAACTCATCGTCAGTCAGTGTACAATCAGAAGTGCTGGCAACTTCTAATACAATCGTTACAATTACAAATGTTTTCAGCCGTACCTATAACGTTTCGAATTTGTTTTCTTACGACTTATTAATTACCATATTTGCCATACCGCAATCAAATCGTTATTGGCAGCATCGTATATTCGAGTATTTTTAATTTTGCGCCGCCTCTGAAAAGGTTGAAATGTATTTAGAATAGCTGTGGAGTATTGGTATAAATGAAATAGAAATTATTTAATACTTTTTAGCACATTTTGTTAATGCAGCAAGTTTTATTAATAATTGTTACGTAGTTGTATAAACGAAATATAAATTATTTTATACTTTTTAGCGCCTTTTGAAGTCGGTTGTATTTTTTGTTAACAATTATTTTATAAAAAATCGATTTAATAATCTAATAGTATTATTTGTGAAATAGATTTTTACAAGCGTGACTTGGTTATTCTTAAAAGATGTTAGTTTACAAATTTGTTTTGTAATAAAATTCTAATATTAAATAAATGTATTTAAATATCATAACATATTGTAAAGAAAATTGCATTTTTATTTTTTAAAAACACAACATTTGATAATTAGTAGTTAATCACTAAAAATGGTCTGAAAAGATGTATTAAGAATACTCATGGTAAACACATCGACAAGGTGCCCTGTGAAAAAATACAGAAAAGTTTTAAAAAGCATCACCCCTATTATAGGCTTCCCGTGAAACTTAATTCCACATCTATTAAACATTTTTACGTAGTACAGAGATCTGTTTAACTTATCGCTAAAAATAACTTGGCTTTGATCTGTTTAAACAGATACCAGGTATAGCAACACTCTCCTTCCGTGAATTGGTAGATTATATTCTTCCTAGATTACCTATATTAAGTTCTTTTAAATGAACTTTAAGATTAGTATTAATATCTTTAAAATTATTTCTCATGTATTATAGCGAATAACAAGGGCCTTTTACCCCTACATCGTCATTTTGTCTACAGAGGCCATTTTACCGTGCTCGATATGGTACTTATTTAAAGTAAAGTTAAGAACAATAGTAATCCCGTGTACGTTCACGACACAATTTTAAAACACTTGCGTAAGCCGTAAGAACATTAATTAACATGAATTATACTTATACTGGCTCGATTCAATGCGGTATGTTCTCAATAACAGTATATACCTCGAGTCGAAGGTAATGCAGTGTACTCATTAACTGAAATAAGTATCTAGAAATAACTGGGAGTTGCAGAGTAATTTAACAAAAGGACGCTAATTTTCTAGAATTATAGGTTCTGATTGAACGTACGTATTATTCGTTGCAGTATTTTCAAATACAGTAATCCCTTAGCGATTAACCTCAAACTAATAAATTTCAATCACTTAACCCTTTCGCTACTAACAATAAGAACGACTATAGTTTTACTTATCGTGAGATGACTACCGAATTTACATATATGTACTATAAACGCCTATAGACGTCCTACATGAAACATTTATACAGGGTGTTCCAGAAAGGGTGATAATCCATTGGAGGGGTGATTGCCAAGGTGATTCTGAACAACCTTGTCCTTTGCCAAAATGTTGATTAAGGCTTCATTTTTAAATCATTAACGAAAAACAGAGCGTGTGAAATTAGAGCGCGAGCTGAACCGCGAGAGTGTTGGGTATTGATTACGTTCAAACTCAGGGCACTAGAGAATGGACTATTTGTTCAACTGTTAGCTATTTGAAAATGGAACACGTACTTCGTAAGTTGATATTCTAATTTCCAATTGCATATATCTCGAAAACGAAGCCACAAATTGTGCCGCCGTAATGTCGCCACGTTTGTTCATGACCACGGTTCGAACGTAATCAGTAGCCAACACTCTCGCGATTCAGTCCATGCTCTACGCGCGCTCTAATTGGACAATGTTTTTCGTTAGTAACTCAAAAATGAAGCGTTAACCAACATTTTGGTAAAAGAAAAAGTTGTTTAGAATCATCTCGGCAACCACCCCTCCTAAGGGATTATCATTCCTTCTAAGATACCCTTTATTTTTTAAAGGAAGTTTTTAAAATTGGAGGTATGCAATGGAAATTTACGAACGATGGAAAAACAATACCTACTTTATTTGCGTTTATATACTACAATAAATAAAGTAATTAAGAGGTCTCTGCAGTGTGACAGTCCTTAAAGAAGGCATTTTTTTAAATTTTTTAAAAGCAAATTATTCAGCTTTTTATTAATTATCTAACTTTATAGCTTTATTCTTATTCGTATCAAGAATATTTCAAATTTTTGTTAAGTAAAAATATAGATTTTATCTCTAGTTACATCATTTGTATAGAAGTGTCTAAAAAAAAAATTGTTCTCCACGGTTTATTTCACGATCTGAGATGTTACAGTTTGAAAGAAAACAACTAAAGATATTCTTAATCTCCTATGGTGTACTGGTATGTTTATAGGGAATATACAACACGTATAATATAGCTTCAAGCTAGTGGAATATTTTGTGATGTTTATATTGTTCATGTTTTCTTGGGGAAAAAAGGGAAAAAATTTCATTTTTTTGGAAACATAAGTATTTGCTTTTTGAGTAACAAAAATTTCCAAAATATTAGTTAGTTCTAGGTAAGCCCATAAAGGAAAAGGGAAATTAATTGTGTGATTAGTTTTTAATATATCATGTCAGCTAATTTTAAAAGATGTATTTTCAAAAAAAAAAATGACGTTTAAAATATGCTTTGCCGTCTTATGTTATATGTAGAAAAATAAAATTACTTACTGTCAGATAATTACTTTTTTAGATCCAAAATACCTTGACATGATGTTTTTGAGATAATACACTAGCAGAAAATGCAAAAAGAAAAGTTTAATTTCTTGAATAAAATAATGACTAATAATTGTGGTAACACCAGAATATATACATATGTATTAAGTATTCAGCAAATTGAAATATAACATTCTTATAAATTCTACAGCACCAATTCCAGGATGCAAACCTTGTACGGATTCGGAGATGATTTACTGTAAAGATGGAAGCGTCATAAGTGATCATTGTTGCTGTGATGGCAGTTTTAACAGTAAGTGTAATTATAATTAAGATATAAAATCCTTTAACACGTTGATTGACGCGTCAGTACGTTTCAAATATAATATAATTGAATAATTAAAATGAAAATATTCAGTAGCATTACAACTGTACTAATAATATAAAGTAAAGAATTGAAATTTTATTTTGTATTAATAATCTTTAAAAAATGAATTATTCGTATTCCTAATGATTAGAGGTCCAACACTAACATAAGTCCATCTTTAATATGACGGTCAACCTATTAATATTTTCACGTCCAAACTTTTATTAAAATCTCTTTGTAAACAAAAATGTTAAGAAAAATAATTTTGTAGAAACTTATTCAAACGGATACGAACAGAAAATAGAACAATCACCTTGTTTTTTCACTAATCTCCTTGAATTCTGTTTCCACTTATATTAGACATGTTCTTTGTTTATTTGCGATAGAAATCTACTGAAAAACGATGATCGCGTGAAGGTAGTGAATTCGTGCGTGGCGAATTGCCTGCGCAAAATATTGCTGCGATACAATTGTATAACACATTATTGAACGTTTAAACTACGATAATACTACAATACTGTCATGGAAGTCGCAGAATCGTCCGACAGAATAATAATAATTCGTGTAATGTGAATCGGAAAATGTAATCGAAATCACTTAAATCTGGTGCGTGCTACATGTCGTATTTCTACATATGCATTACAATTAAAAACGGATAATTTCAAAAATAACATTTCTCAGTTGGCTACTTTAAGTGTAAAAACTTAATATTTTCTACACTTCTGAATAGATTTATCTTAAAATTCTAACACTGCAACAGCGATCCTTCGTTGCATGATTTTCTTTAATCTTGAAAAAATGTAGTTTTATACAATAAAGGATATTCTTTTATTTTAGAAATTTATTCAAAGAAAAATGATATAATGTTGAAAGTTTTTAAGATTATGTAAAACAAAATCTATAATTCTATCTACCAGATTTATCTATAATATAAACATAAAACATTGTAATATTTTTCTTCTTCTTCTTTTTAGCGAAATATTGCAATGATCTTTATGTACAGTATATGTAAAAATAACATTCTACATGGAATTTCAAAAACTGTAGAAAATATCGTACTTTTGTAAATCTATGGCTTGGTTCAAGAAGTGTCAATATCATATTTTAATAAAAATAAGTTGAACTCATTATTAACTTTATAAACAATTGTGTATTCTTTTTAGAAATTACTATAACGACATTTCTATAAATGTGCCAATGTCAAAATGTTTCATAAAATAAATTTAGTTAATAAATTCAGTCTTCGCTATGCTTTTGAACAGGCAAGACGTTTGTTCGTACTGCTCGCGAGTTGTAAACATAGTTAGATATCAATATAGTTCAAACCTAAGTGTACACAAAGCAGCTGCTTAGGCTGTCTTGGTGCGATTCCGTGTCTGTGTACATTGAGTTGCGTTGATTCTGTCACGGCGTGTGGTACTAACACATACACACGCCGGCAGCCGATTGGCTGCAGTCCTTCCTTCGCGTGCCCCTCGCCCATCGGCTCTCCGGCGTGAATACACGCCGCGACAGAATCAACGCAACTCATTGTACCCACACCAGCACAGAAACCGAACCAGAAATGGCACCAATACAGTTAAAAATTTCAAAACTGGGGGACAGTTACACCTTGCAAAACCTATCAAATTCTACAACCAACAACGATGAAATGACCACAAGTAAGTCGGCTAAATCCGCACCATAGCATCCTCATAATAGCAAAAAAAGAAAAATCCACTCATACATCGGTACTTTAGATCCTGCAATAGACCTCTGCTCACACTCACAAACTAACTCGTGGCTAGAAGAAATTCCTACTGATAATACGTACAGCGTATTGACAGTAGACAATACACCAATCGGCACAACCAACACCATCAATAGAACTGAAACAGCTAAACCTCCTCCAATATACATACAAGCACAAATTATAGAGATGTTAACGGAGTTGCTAGAGCAACAAGCAGGCAACAACAACTACATCTTAAAACAATTAAAAGACAATCAAATAAAAATTCAGTTAAAGTCGTCAGAACTTTATAGAAAAATAGTGGACGCTTTAAAAAGCAAAAATGCAAACTTTTACGCTTACCAAACAAAAACAGATCGTAGTTATAAAGTAATACTCGGTGGAATTCACCCAAAATCAAATATGAGTAAAATCATAGAAGAATTAAAACAATACAACCACTCTGTCAGAACAATACAAAATATAGTTAAATACGATACCAAGCAATTACTGCCACTCTTTATAATAGAACTCGAACCAAACAATAACAACAAAGATATATACAACATAGAAAAACTATTAAACACTATGATTAGATTCGAACCGCCAAGATCGAAACGTGACATACCGCAATGCCACCGCTGTCAAATTTACGGTTACACGAAAAACTACTGTAACAGACCCCCAGTCTGTGTCAAGTGTGCAGGTAATCAACTAACGACATTGTGTTCAAAGCAAGGTAAAATCGAAAACGTAAAGTGTAGCAATTGCCAAGATAAACATCCTGCAAACTACAAAGGCTGCATAGTGCGGAAACAGCTGCGGTTAAAACTATACCCCACGTGAAGGAAAAGAACTGAACAAACCCCAACAAAAACAAATAACAATTCTTTGCCAAACAGCGAAGCATACAAATCGTCACCAACTCCCACATCTAATCATGCCCAACTCTTGGGCACAAGCAATAGAACATATGCGCAAGTAACCGCGGAACATAACGTAGACCGACAAAATCACAACCAAATTTCCTCCACTCACCCAAACTACCTCAATAAAACAGAATACTCAGAGATAAAACACCTTCTAATCCAATCAATTAAAAACACAGAACTCATAACCAATATGCTAGCAACACAAACTACACTGTTGCAGCAACAAACCCAGCAAATAACATTCATGATAGTTCACAACAAGAAACTCACTTTACAACAAGAAACTACGTTAAAATCCCACATAGTACAATATATGATACCAAACATTCATCAGGGAAAGCATACGGAGGTACCGCTATCATTATAAGAAATAGTATTAAACACCATCTCCATAGCAACACCAAACACGACTACCTGCAAGCAACAACGATAACAATAGAAACCACAAACGGAGAAATACAAATATATATCAGCTATCTATTCACCCCCAAAGCACAAGCTCACTATGAAACAGTATGAGAACCTAGGCAATGGGGATCCAAAAGATCATCACCCAGGAGTAGAACCCTGTTGTGCACCATAGAAAAGCTGTCATTAACACCAATATCGACTGGCGAGCCCACTTACTAGCCAACAGCCCTCGAAAAGACACCTGACCTCATAGACTTTGCTATAACCAAAAACATCAGCAGGATGTACTTTAAAATATCGCCAAACTCGGAACTGAGCTCCGATCATACCCCCATACTACTAGAGTATGTTAGCGTCAGCACGTGTTCAAGGGTTGACACGTGTCAGGGTCAATGCATTTTGGGCTTTGACCTGAGTTTCAAGGATTTCTTAGGATTCTTTAGATTATCGATACCCCGAGCCATATGTCTGTCATCGGACTTGGGCCGGCGGTGGTTGATACTTGAGGTGCGACGAATTCTAAGAGTCGCGGATGTTTTGTTTATGGAACGGCGATAGAGAGTTCGATCGCCGATTCTCGAAGGAACGCGCGTGTGGCCGATGACCCGAAGTCACGGTGCTGCATGACACGTGTAAAAAGATAAGGTTGATCTAGAAGGATCTGGCCACGGAGTGGGGAAGATCTTGCATCTTCTGGTAGGAGGACCATGAGGAACGGCATGGCACTTACCCCAGAACCGTCGAAGGGGATTAATCACTGAATAAAATTCTAACATCAGAAGTGGGATAACGTACTTCCTTGTGCTCGCGTAAAAGCAAGTTCCGCTGGGATATATGGAATAGAGAACGGTGATTCGCGATCTATATATATATTTTCAATTTATATACTTTTATAGTTATAGTTTAGTGGTTAAGATGACTCGCGAAAGTGCAACAGACGATGTGATCGCTGGTGAAACGAACGCGGAAAAGACAATGACGGATGGTTCCGTCGCAGTCCCATTCGAAACACTTTTCCGGCAGTTTATGGATAAAATTGTGCAGGGACCGACACCGTCCACCTCGGTCGTGGTGCCAAAGGATGCTGTAGATGCAATTCCGGAATTTAGTGGCACTGATCTGGGAGAGGATGCGAACAGATGGTGTAATATGGTGGAGGAAATCACGGGAAAACTTCCCTTGACTCAACGGTTGAGTCTTGCGACCCACGCTTTAACGGGACCTGCCAAGAAATGGTACAAGAAGTGGGTCGGTAATCCTCGCACGTGGGTAAAGTTCCGGGAAGACCTTTGTGCAGTCTTCGTGGTGGAAGATCGCCTGTGCGAAAGACTAGCTCGTGCGGTAGCGTACACCAGTGATTCTGTTGACAGTTATCCGGAATACGCGCGCAATAAACTAAAATATTATGTGCAAACGGGTATTGAGTTTAAACCGTGTGAATTAATAAGTTTGATTATCGGGCATATTATGGACCCTGTAGTGCGGCAATCGCTAACAAACTCGCGTTACGAAACTACCGCGGACTTATTAAGTGGTGTAGCGCAGTTTGTAAAGCCGACGAGGAAAGATAAAGGCAAAGAGAGAGAGAAGGAAAAGGACAATACAACACCTAGTCGGAGAGATGTGGTTCATCGTAATCTTCCAGCGAAACGGTGTTATGATTGTAATGAAGTTGGGCATCTGCGGTACGAGTGTCCAAAGAAAAAACAAAAGACGATGGGGAACAACGCACCGAGGGAGGCACCGAAGAAGGTTACTACCTGTAACTTTTGTTCAAAAAGGGGCCATGACGAGTCCAAGTGTTGGGCAAAACAGCGGACACAGAGCAATAAAAACGCTGAGGTGAACGTCTGTCAGGTGACGGATCATAATTTGACGCCCGTTTTGCTGAAGAATACATTGGTGTATTGTCTAATGGACAGTGGAGCGGATTGTTCCTTAATCAAGCAATCAGTTGCTGATAAAGTGGGGTGCAATATTATGCCTTACACTATGTCAGTGTCTGGTATCGGCAAAATAAGTCCAACGACAATAGGACGCTCAGTGGTAGTGATGCAGACAGAAGATGTGTCGTTGGAAATAGACTTATATGTTGTTCGTGACAGTGATTCTCCGCACGACGTTATTATCGGGAGAAATGTACTCTCGCATCCTGATTTACGGATGGTGACCAGTGAACGAGGTACCAGGTTACTACGAATGCCTGGAACGTCGGATGACGTCAACCCAGGAAGACAAAGCTGTATCATCGCTATAGTTCCTGATGAGATGCAAGGGCCTGTGAAGGAAATCCTGCAGCGTTATGAGGGGATGATCTCTACGAGTCCAGGGAGCCGTGTGGTGACTACAGGAGAAATGAAGATTGTAGTTAAGGACGACAAAGTGGTAAATTATCGTCCATACCGCTTATCTTTTGCTGAACGACAAAGGGTAAGAGATATTATTGCTGATTTATTAAAGGACAATATTATACGCGAATCAGTGTCACCTTACGCTAGTCCGATTATATTAGTTAAGAAGAAGTGTGGCGCGGACAGACTTTGCGTAGATTATCGGGCTCTGAATCGTATCACTGTTAAGGATCGCTATCCTCTGCCGCTGATAGAGGATCAGCTAGATCGACTAGGTAAAGGTCGTTACTTTACAACTTTAGATATGACCGCGGGGTTTCATCAAATTCCGATTTCCGAGAACTCTATTGAAAAAACCGCTTTTGTGACACCTGATGGTCATTTTGAATACCTGAGGATGCCTTTTGGTCTGTGTAATGCTCCCTCAATCTTTCAGCGAGCTATTAACAAGGCTCTGGGAAACCTGCGAAACAATGTTGCTTTGGTTTACATAGACGACGTTCTAATTCCGTCGGAGACTATCGAGGAAGGCTTGAATGCCTTCGATCAGGTGTTAAAAGCTTTGTTCAATGCCGGTTTCTCGTTAAATCTAAAGAAATGTAAATTTTTGCAAGAGAGTTTAGAATATTTAGGAAGAGAAGTGTCTGCTGAAGGTATCCGACCAGGTAGAGAGAAGGTTAGAGCTTTGACCGAGTCGCCCGCCCCCACGAACGTACGACAAGTGAGGCAATTTATGGGCCTAGCAAGTTATTTTCGCAAGTTCATACCTGAATTTGCAACGCGGATGGCTTGTATTACAAGATTAACAAAATCAGGAGTACCGTGGAATTGGGGTAAAGAGCAGGATGAGGCTCGAAATTATGTGATCCACAAACTTAGTTCTAAACCATTGTTGGTTGTTTTTGATCATAATAGGGAGACAGAACTACATACCGATGCTAGTTCAATCGGTTACGGTGCTGTTCTTTTGCAAAAAGTAGACGGGATGTTGCGAGTGGTGGCATATTTCAGCCGACGTACCACTCCGGAGGAATCACGTTACCATTCGTACGAATTAGAAACACTTGCAATTGTCAACGCTTTAAAGAGTTTCCGCGTGTACCTGCTGGGGATTAAATTTAAAATAATTACTGATTGTAATGCTATTAAGGCCACGCAAAACAAAAGGGATTTATTGCCACGGATAGCCCGTTGGTGGGTGTTTCTTCAAGATTTTACTTTTGATTTAGAATATAGAAAAGGAAAACTTGTCGAACATGCTGATTATTTAAGTAGGAACCCGCCTAAAGATTACCGGGTGAACGTTATTTGTGAGGGTCCCTGGTTAGCGGTCGCGCAGAAAAACGATGAAGAAACGCAGAATTTTATTCGGAGAATAGAGGCGAACGAAACGGTCATTTCGGATTTTGAATTGAGAGACGGGATATTGTGTCGTAAAATACTCAGAGACACTGGTCGGATAGTCTACAGAAGTTTTGTTCCGAAAGGAAGCCGGTTAGGATTGTTACGGCTATACCACGACGAGAATTGTCACAGGTTTTGAAAAAACATTTGAACGTATTGCGCAGAGGTACTGGTTCCCGAAAATGCGCAGGTTTGTTCGTAAATATATAGAGCATTGTATTGTTTGTATAATGTGTAAACGACAATCCGGGCCGAAACAAGGCAAGTTATATTCAATACCAAAGAGGCCCGTTCCTTTTGATACGATCCATTGTGATTGTGTCGGCCCGTTTCCAAAAACGAAAGATGGTTACGAACATATTTTGGTTATAGTGGATGCGTTTACAAAGTATGTACAGCTTGTTCCGCTAAAATCCTTGTCCGGGTCGGAAACGTTGCAGGTGTTTAAAGAGCGATTGGTATTGTTTGGTACACCTCGTACGGTAGTTTTAGATCGTGGTACGAATTTTACTTTTAAATCTTTGGAACAGTACATTAAAAATCAGGGAGTAGAATTGCATTATATTGCCACAGGAGCCCCGAGGGCAAATGGGCAAGCAGAGCGATATGTTGCCACTGTTACAAACCTGCTCACGGTAGAATTGAGGAAAAGTAAGGATTGGCCGAGCAAGTTGTCGAAAATAATGCTTACATTAAATACGACGGTTCAAAAATCTACGGGTTTTTCACCGTGTCGGTTACTGTTCGGAGTAGAGAGGAGTGCTGGCGTTGCAGCTACTGCTGAAATGTCGCTGCCAGACACTAATGAACAAATTAATTTAAATGAAGACAGGACAGTAGCCTTGGAAAGATTAAATAAAAATGCCGAAAAACAGAATGTGCGCTTCGATAGGAAACGCAGGACAAATGCTGTGTTTAAAGTTGGCGATTCGGTATGTGTGAAGCCAGCGGATTCTAGAAGGGCGAAAACAGACATAAAATTTCTTGGACCTTATACAATTTCAGAGACGTTGGCAAATGATCGGTATTTGATAGTGGGTGAAAGTGGGAAACTACAAACTGTACCCAAGGATCGATTGCGTCTTTGGAAAGGTGAATGGTCGGGAGATAATGAGATAGAAGTTAGTGAGGAAGAAAGCGCGGATGAGCCATGTTAGCGGTTTATATTTTATGCAAACGTTATGTTGTTCGTTAATAGTAATTTGATTATTTTTGTTTATTATTTCATTATATGATTCCATGTGAACTGTTTAACGTTTTTTTTTTGTGTGGTTTTAAAATAGATTTATGAAAAGTATTACTCCGTTTCTTTCTTTCGTTACATAACTCATGTTGCCTTCCCTTCTGGCGTCTGTATATGGTTGATGCTTCGATGGTTAGCTGATGCACGTTAGTGATTTGTGGTAATACTTTTGAGTATTTATCACTGTTGCAGTATACCTGTGGGTATGGTCTGTGTTGGGGTACACACCTGCGGGTGGTACCGCCTGTTTTGCACGGTTTTAGTGAATACCGATGCTGCCGGGTGGCACTTGCGGGTGTCATTTGGAGGTGACGCACTTGTGGGTGTAGTCATCGTGGAAATAACGGATGAAAGGTGTCAATGTCGTGTACGGAATATAGTAACGCTATGAGTTCGACAAAATCTGTATCATGGGTGACGTAAGGCCACGGACTTGATATAGTGCGAAGGACGGCGTTTGAAAGGTACACGAGTTGCACGGAATAAAGGACGTTATGATTTTATTGAAGTGTGTGGTAAGGTAGTTGTGCCTTGCGTTGGAATCGGGGGTAACGGAGACAACAGGGCGTAAGTGGAATGCACGGAGTTGTGTTACTGCCTCGAGTTTGAATTTCAGCTAGTCTGTGATTTGTGTTTTTGGACAGTTTTATGAACTCTTCATTGAGTTTTGGCTTCCCGAGAGCGTGAAGCAGGTCAGTTTGGCCGTGTTAGCGTCAGCACGTGTTCAAGGGTTGACACGTGTCAGGGTCAATGCATTTTGGGCTTTGACCTGAGTTTCAAGGATTTCTTAGGATTCTTTAGATTATCGATACCCCGAGCCATATGTCTGTCATCGGACTTGGGCCGGCGGTGGTTGATACTTGAGGTGCGACGAATTCTAAGAGTCGCGGATGTTTTGTTTATGGAACGGCGATAGAGAGTTCGATCGCCGATTCTCGAAGGAATGCGCGTGTGGCCGAAGACCCGAAGTCACGGTGCTGCATGACACGTGTAAAAAGATAAGGTTGATCTAGAAGGATCTGGCCACGGAGTGGGGAAGATCTTGCATCTTCTGGTAGGAGGACCATGAGGAACGGCATGGCACTTACCCCAGAACCGTCGAAGGGGATTAATCACTGAATAAAATTCTAACAAGTATTTACAATAACCATTCCAAATAGAAGATACGCCCACACTATACAACAATACCACAAACAAGGAGAGTTTTAGAGCAATAATCAACGAGAAATTAAACTGTAGTATACCTCTAAAAACCCCAGACCACATCGAAAACGCAGTAGACTACTTAACGCAAACAATCCAAGAAGCTGCTTGGTCATCCACTCCTGTCACCGACAATAGCAAAACCGGCCTATCGTATCCGAATTATATACTACAAAAGATAAAACAAAAAAGAAAAGCTAAATCGCAATGGCAACAATGCAAAACAAGACAAAATAAAAGGCAACTGAACGCACTGGCCAGGGAAGTCAAGAAAATGCTACAGGAATACCGTAACAGAAAGTTCAGCCAATATCTCGCAAACTTGTCACCAAACAAAGATTCGAAATACTCATTATGGAAGGTGACAAAACGACTAAAAAGACCAGTAGTACCGACACCAGCAATACGAAAACCGGACGGCTCTTGGGCAAGAAACTTCGCGGAACAGGCCTCAACATTTGCAGAATACCTACATTAAACTTTCCAACCAAACCCCACAACAATAGGTGTAACAGTGACAGCAAGAACAAGGACTACAGCTAGAACAACAACAACAAATGACAGCACCAATTACGAAAGCATACCAATACGCAGTTCCACACAAAAAGAAATACAGTAAAAGCTGGATACAGTAAAACCTGGATAAATGCAACCAAGATTGGGACCCAGTGGTTGCATTTATCCAAGCGAGGTGTCGAATCTCGGGTTACACGCGACGACTAGCCAAGCGTGAACGTAGAAAGGGACAGACAGTGGCAGAAAGAGAGAGGTCCGATGATGAAAGGAAAGAGCCGAAACGTATCGGTGTGACTAATACTAATTCAACTATAAAACTTTTTTATTTTTGACTTGTTTTTAATGAAACTTTTACCAGCGGATTGGTGACATTTTTCTTATTAAAATGATACCAAACACGATATAGTTTGAATTATAATTACTTGCTAAAATTGATGTTAAATGTTGGCGAAAAGCAACAGAGATCGAAATCAAAACCAGTCGCGGTGTTGGCTCTGGTTTCAAAGGTTTCATTTATCCAGGCAAGGTGGCGATTCAGGGCATTTAATGTTGCATTTATCGAAGCGAGGTGTCGATTCTGGGCATTTAATGTTGCATTTATCCAAGCGAGGTGTCGATTCTGGGCATTTAATGTTGTATTTATCCAAGCGTGGTGTCGATTCTGCGTCCGTACACATGTTTTGTATTCAGTCGACATGCCGATTCTGTGTCCGTACACATGTTTTGTATTCAGCTGACATGCCGATTCTGTGTCCGTACACATCTTTTGTATTCAGCCGACATCATTTATATTCAGTCGTGATGTCAATTCTATGTTGTTTATTCTATTACTATTGTTTATAAATATAATTCAAACTATATCATGTTTGGTGTCATTTTAATCAGAAAAATCTCACAAATGCGTTAGTAAAAGTTTCATTAAGAAAAAGTTAAAAATAAAACAAGTTTATCGTTCAATTAGTATTAGTCACACCGATATTACATTCGGATCATATTACACGGTTTTCTCGTCGAGCGGCTCGGTTCGTCTAGGGGGATCCCCGTAAGTGGAGGGGATAGCGATGTTGCACTTATCCAAGCATTCTTTCGTTGCATTTATCCAAGTTTTACTGTATATGCAACAAACATTGGGACCCAGACGTTGCATATATCCAGTCGAGGTGTCGATTCTGGGTATTTAATGTTCCATATATCCAGCCGAGGTGTCGATTCTGGGCATTTAAACGTTGCATATATCCAGTCTTGGTGTCGATTCTGCGTCCGTACAAATCGTTTGTACCGTGCCGCGATACCTATTCTACGTTCGTACAAATCGTTTGTACCGTGCCGCGATACCTATTCTCCGTTCATACACAATATGCGACGTGTTGCATGTTGTATGTTGCGTGTTTGATGTATCTTTGGTGTACGGCATGCCTTATACATATGTACAGTTTCATTATTATTTTAATAAATAAATGTAATTCAAATCATATCGTGTTTGGTACCATTTTAATCAGAAAAATCTCACAAATGTGTTAGTAAAAGTTTCATTAAGAAAAAGTTAAAAATAAAAAAGTTTTATCGTTCAATTAGTATTAGCCACACCGATATTACGGTCGGATCATATTACACGGTTTCCTCGCCGAGCGGGTCTGTTCGGCTTAGGGGGATCCCCACAAGTGGAGGGGATAGCGATGTTGCATATATCCAGCCAAACTTTTGTTGCATATATCCAGCTTTTACTGTAAAACGACATGTCGCATGTTGCATGTTGCGTGTTTGATGCATCTTTGGTGTACGGTCTGCCTAAATGATGTGTACGAACGTAGAATCGACACCTCGGCTGGATATATGCAACATTAAATGCCCATAATCGACACCTCGGCTGGATATATGCAACGTTTAAATGCTCAGAATCGACACCTCGGCTGGATATATGCAACGTTTGAAAGCAGAACTGACACCGCGGCTGGTTTTCATTTCCAACCCTCTTTTGCTTTTCGCCAAGCAAAAAAGTCAAAAATAAAAAAGTTTTATGATTGAATTAGTTTAGTCACACCGATAAATTTCGGCTCTTTCCTTTGATCATTGGACCTCTCTCTTTCCTCCACTGTTTGTCTCTTTCTACGTCCACGCTTGGCTGGTTGTCGCGTGTAACCCAAGATTCGACACCTCGGCTGGATATATGCAACGTCTGGACAAAGAGAAGGTATAACAAGAGGCGACACTCCCGACGGTACCTTTGATGTCGATGATTCGCTGTCCCTTTAAATGGGTTGTATCAACGAGCGGGAAGTTTGAATGAATTGGATGTAATACTTTCTTTTCATAACAATCTTTTATAACTAGAAATCTTTTTGCATCGTCATTTTTCTGTATATTATTAATCGAAGTATTTACATTAATTTTACATAATTGAAAAGTGGGAAAGTAAGAAATATAATAAAATGATAATATTAGAAAATATATTTGAACATAAATTACACAATTATACAATAGGATGAGGGAAGATTTCGGATAATATATTTGAAGACATTAAAATATTTACAAGTTTAATACAATATGAAGTCTCTTATCTTTTTTAATGCAAGTTTTAAAATCCCTATTACTATATTTAAGTGTATAATAAATTTTTAATCTAATAAATAACTTTAATAAATATTCTAGAGGAAAATTGTTACAATGATGAATAAAACCAGTCACATTTCTACATGAATGATACATATTTTTACCTACATGGGTGCGAAATAAAATAGAATTCCTGGTTTATGACGGTCTGAAATGCCATAAACTCTTGCTTTTTGGAGCATTCTGACAAAGAAGTTTCCACAAAATAGGGTATGTACGTAAAATCCACAGTACAAACTGGTCGCGCGTTCGCGACTGTTCACAGCCGAAAACGAATATTGCCGAATGGACCTTTAAATGGGTTGTACCACTTTGTCGCTCTCTACAAGTAGTTTCTCTCTCAGAGTGTCGCCTCTTATTATACCTATTCTTTGGTCTGGGTCCCAATCTCTGTTGCATATACATATCCAACTTTTACTGTACATATGTATACTTCTACTTCATTTATACAAATACCCAACAGCTATTAATAAAACCTATTTACTCGTTAAATAGTATACTAAATACATTTCAACCTTTTCGGAGGCGGCATAAAATTAAAAACTTTTCTTCTACTCGGAAGATCCTAGTTCAGGCGTCGGCAACCTATCAAATTGTTATTGGCAGCATCGTATATTCGGGTATTTTTAATTTTGCGCCGCCTCCGAAAAGGTTGAAATGTATTTAGTATACTATTTAACGAGTAAATAGGTTTTATTAATAGCTATTGGGTATTTGTATAAATGAAGTAGAAATTATTTCATATTTTTAAGTGCATTTCGAAGTCGGTTGTATTTTTTGTTAAAAATTATTTTATTATATTTCTTTGCGCTATTCAAAATTTGTCGTGGTATTTTTTACCATTTCAATAGAATGTACTCTACTCACTGCACGAGCAGTTATACGTATATGTACCTAGTTTATTAACAAATATAAAAATGTAAAAAGCTATGTAGTTGAAAGGGAGGATAACCACATGTTCAAAAATTATCGAATGATGTAACGATCCATTCTTCTTATTCCTATACATATTAAGGTTCAGATGGGGTGGATATATTAGCTGACTCACACAAGAGGATCAATACATCTGTCAAGGAAAACACTCTCCGTATACGACGCATGCTTTTTATCAGAATTCTGTTTACAACTATCAATCGTAAAAATCTAAAAATAAATCCACTTGATTAAATTTTTAATTAGTACCTATAATCTCTTGATACTATACATATGTAGATATTTTATCGCCAGACGAATAAACGCAGGGAAGAAATATTTCAAATAGATATAACATTTATTTGATTTTACAAATATCTATATGCAATATATATTTTTCAAGAGGAATTTGAAATGGTTGTTTCAAATAAATATTTCTTTGATTATACGTGGAATAAAATATTTAACCAAGTATTACTCTCATAATATTATACCTAATGCATTGTTTATTTTTGTATATGAATAAAATTGTCTTTGTCAGATTACTGTGGATATTTCTTGACATTTATCAGTTTTCTGTACACTTTTTAAATTACTTACTTGTATAATATTTAAAATGTAAATATAAAAGTATGAAAAGTTATTTCGAATAATTATTTCTAATACATCTTAAGAAAATTATTATTTCAATTAATAATACCAGTTTGTACATTTCAAATAAATATTTTCAATATTCTTGTATGTATAACCATAAAATAAAACAATTCTTCAAATATTAATTATCTCCTCTAAATAACAGTTTGAATTACTGTATTTTCAATACTTTTTGCTTGCAATTATACAGTTACTACACAGATGCTTTCCGTCTATCACCAAGGATACGCATGTATACATATACTACTGGTTGAGAACCGCTTATCTATCTGAATAATAATGATTGTAGCAATAGAGTTGCATTGTTGCACGCTTCACCCGCATGTGTCGAATACATAAATTCGTGTCGATTAGTTTGCTGAACCATAAGATTTTTAAATTTTTCAAATTAATTAAATTCATCAATTTTTGAAAGATGATGAGTTTAAAAGTACTTAATTTTTTACACCAGCTCAAAAACTTAAAATTACTTGAAGCACAGAGGTTATTCAGTTAATAAGGTCTCACTTATTTAGTTCAGTTTCAAAATATTTTTTTTTTATTTATTCTATATAATTGTACATCTCTAATAATTGAAATAAGAATAAAATTATATTTGTTCTCAAATTCCGTGCCTCAGAAAGTTAAGCAGAATTTATAACACAATAAGCAACCTTGAAATTAAAAAGTATCAAGTGACATTTTCCATTTTCAGTCAGCGTTTTCTATTTGATCTAATTTTTAAATGAATGTTCTGAAAAATAGATTTACAACGACTGAAATATTAGGAAAAGTGATCTTCAGAAAAAAAGTTTTGTCTGCCATTGCACGTGCCTCTTGAAACAAAGTAATTTTATTTTCTGGAGTTTTTTCATATGTTCACTAACACATTCGCCGTCGTACACGCGATATCGCGTGACTAGTCGGGTAATGTACTTGTTAATTGAGTACGCATCGTTGCATCTGAAAGTAGTATATAATTCTATAAACGTAGTACTTTTTGAACTATTCACCCTGTTCCTCTGGCATCTTTTTCTAATTGCACTGAGAAACAAGGCTATGCCTTGTAACAATTGTGTGGACCGTTCTGTATAATTTTCCATCAGGAACGCCCTGTGCTCGCACCCTTCATTCGCAGATATGCGAGCACCACTGCCCTCTTAGCTAGATAATCACTGAATGCAGGATGTTTCAGAACTCGCGTTGGTCCCGAGAAGGGATGGTAGCTGAGGTGATGCTGAACAACATTTTCCTTTGAGAAAATGAGAGCGCGCGCTCTACGCGTCCACTTATAAAAAAACTACCGTGTCTATTACCATAAGATTATGCCACTCTCGAAACCAAGCAAGTTTTGTCTGGCACATTTTTTTCTATCACTAATAGCAATCGAATTATTGAGGCGATGTTTGTTAAATGCCACACCCTCTATAAAGATGAACACTTGCATAGATTATTGAAACACAAAAGTAGCTATAACTTTGAAACAAGGTCAAGTAGGAGACATGTTTATATTAAATTTTGGTAATTATCTCATCTACCCCACCGATTTCGCCCATTTTTTAATATTTTGTTGGGACGATGATTCTAAGCAACTTTAAGCAATTCGGCTTTTGTTTTCGAGATATTTGCAAAATAAAGTTGCTACTATTACAGTGAATTCTACGTATACCTACACGTCCGTGGCGGTAATCAGCTGCTATCACATAAGCAATTAAACATTAGTAGAAGGGACAGTTAGTGGAATGCTATTAGCCGAATTACTATACAGGGTGATTTTGTTAATTGGGCCAGACTATAGTCAAGCGAAATTATCAGCTATGTAAACAAAATCTTTCATTACTTTTAAAAGATAAATTTATTAGCATAAAATGCCAGCAATTTCACTACGCGAAAAAGTTTCTCGTTACGGAGGCGACAAAACTACGGCTTTATTTACGAATTTCATTTTCATTTCGAAATTGTACATGAGAAAAGCCGTAATACATCGGCCAAAACTGATGGTAATTCGATGGCCAGTTGTAAAAAGAGTAAGCTGGGTAGGACAGGAATTCCCTATTCAAGTTCAAGCAGTATTCTGTTGACTGGAGAGGTAACATAGGGCATCGTATTGTTACGGATAAAAATGCTTTTACGTCGTTTCATTGCACGAATTGAAGTCTTCTTTCGAAAGGTCTTGATTAGATAATTAAAGTGCTGTTTTTTACTGTTCCATTGTGAAAGAGCTCGTAACAAAGTACCACCTTCTCATCTTAGCAGACACAGACGTGTAATTGAAGTCCATGGATGCTGTGCTTTATTGTAGATGTAGACAATTTCTTGCGTTTTGAATTATCGCGCCAGGTCCAGTTTTGGTTTTCTGTTTCGATTCACCGTAAGAAACATTAATAGTTGAAACGCTGTTTACCGTCATTCTCCGTTTACTAATCTCTGTATACAACTAATTGGGAATCGTATTTTAAATCACTTTTCATTGTATGACAAGCTGTTGTCGCAATTGTTTTCAGTGGCCTTTTTCTGTTTTTTTCCTGGCGATGGCAAAGTTTCATTTTCAAAGAAACTTTCGTTCGTAATTCTGCCGATCATTTAGATTGACAGACATGGATTTGTGGCTTGTCGATAGCATGCAAAAGTTCTCTTTTCGCTGCTTCCTCCTCACACTTCAGTACGATTTTTCTTGCCATAATGCGCGTTTCACTATGAATCAGCCACCCCTTCTTTCTTAATGTACTTAAACACTAAACTTAGCACTACATTCACACTGTTGGAGTCAACGCAGAAGAACATTCGTAACGCATTACCTTACGTTGAAGATCATCAGAAGTGATAGTAGCGTCTCTAGCGAAATAGCAGTGAAACTGTGATTCATATTTAGGAAGACTATAGCAACCGACGTATAGAGTTGTTTTTTTGAAATTGTAAAAAAGTAGATTTCGTCTACAAAAACGCATAAGCTCGTAAATTTGAACTAAGATGAACGTACAAAGAAACATGATGATCCGTGACGTAAGCATTTTGGGATATACTTCCGAAAGGCCCCATCACCCCAGGACAACCAAACTTCGGATTTATAGTAATTGAGGGACGAGAAATCGAATGAGACCATTTTCAGAACTGGCAAATAAACCGTTCTCGAGATATACAGGGTATTCTAAAAGTTCGGAAACCCCCTATTACCTCGATAAGAACGCATTTTCACGGAAAATGACTAACCTAACCTAGGTTAAGGTTAGGGTTAGGGTTAGGGTTAGGTTAGTCATTTTGCGTGGAAATGCGTTCTTATCAAGATAATAGGGGGTTTCCGCACTTTTAGAATACCCTGTATATCTCGAGAACGGTTTATTTGCCAGTTCTGAAAATGGTCTCATTCGATTTCTCACCCCTCAATTACTATAAATCCGAAGTTTGGTTGTCCGGGGGTGATGAGGCCTTTCGTAAGTTTCCCCTTAAAGGTATTTATTTATTAAATTTTATGTACCTTAATCTATTCAAGTTTAATGTTTTTCAATAGTACTTTATTATTATCTTTTGTTCATTTGTTTAACACTAGAACCACCGACGTTTAATACACACTTATGTTTCAGTTAAAAATAATGTAGAAAAGTAAATGTAATCGGGTTCTGTCGCCCTATGTATTATTTTATAGGCACGGTAGTGCCTTCGACAGTCATTTGTTTAATTGCGTACCGAATGTGGCGTGGCTTCCGGAATGCCGGAAAGGCAGTATTGTGGCGACCATTGTAAGCCTAACATTCATCAATAAATTGTATTTTTTATCCGAGTCTTACATAAATAAATAAAGCATGAAACAGAATTTAATATATGTATACATCCATTTTTTATCTCGATGATAGCCAATATTCATTTTAACAAAAATACCTCGATAAAATTTATAAATTAAAATAAGAAACTAGAAACCAGTCATTTTGACTGGTTTGGTAGTTCTAATGTTAAACTGCTACCCTATACAAAATGTCTCAAAAGTTATGTACAGCCAAAACATTTCAGACTGTGCATGAAGAAACGGATAGACTTTACCATTTTGCAATTTGCGATTTCGTTTTTCGAATATAAATTTGAAGTTAAAAATTAAGCTATCACGTATTCACTGATACTAGCACTTTGTCCAGCTCTTAAGACGTTCCTGGAGGAAGCTGTAATGGTTGAGCTATAGATCCTTAACTCTCCGTATAATTCTTAAACTATTATCGTACGATTAATGTAAGATTTTACACCCAACCGCTGTAAGTAACGGTTAGTCGATGCATTTCACCGAAACTTTGAGCATTGAGCGAGGCGTGATATGTATGATGTCACCCGGATTCGGGTTTAAGTATTTTGGCATCTTATGATGTTACCCGGGCTAAATGTGTTAAATATCGATAAGACCAGTGTCAACGGCCTTTTTGAGCTGACAGTGAGAACCTATGTATGCATGTTCGTCTCTACATGCACTTCCCTGTGAATATTAAATTAGGACATTTAAATCTCAAGGTAATTATGCAGTGTAGGGGACCCAGCTCCGACGACCTTGACATTGACATATGTTGTCAAGAACATGAGTCTGAGTAACTTTTCCTTACAATTTAATCGGAATCTTTTATAAATTCTGAAATATTTAAAGTTAAAGTTGATTCAAAACAAAAATTTGAGATCCAGGCTCAATGAAGTCGCCCTGAGTAACTTTTCTTTATAACTTAATCGTCGTTCATTGTTTGTTAAAAAGTTATTTGTTATAAGAAAAAAAGTTTACCCTCGACATATATGCATGATATACATATAATTGCAATTTGCAAAATTGTGTTCAAATTATACCCATTAACAAGTAGTGTAATTAATGGAAGGGAATGAATAGAGAGTTGATAACTCAAAAAAATCTAACCTAATCTAACCCAAACCCAATTTGCTTTAAATTCGTAGTTGCAATGTGATCGCAAAGCATTGTACATGCAGACAGTGGCTTTGGGTTAGGTTAGGTTAGATTTTTGAGTGGAGCCCTCTACTAGATGAAAACAGTACGTCTGCAACTGGAGAATAAATACAATTTTTGTTTCTTGTATCTATTAACTTTTTCTATAATACCACATTATAATTGTAAAGATCTCGTTTCACATTCAAATCAGGGTCCTCGCTTATTGCGTGAAATTACAAATCCATGTAAATAATGCTTCATTTGTTTATATGCTTAATAATGCTTAATAATAAAAATAATGCTTAAACTTCATTTGTTGATAACTTTTTCATAAACAATGACCCCCGATTAATTTATAAAGAAAAATTACTCAGGGTCATGTTGTTGACAACATATATCAAGGTCGTCGGAGCTGGGTCCTGTATATTGCATAATTACCAATTTCAATTGCTTATATTTATGTCAAAAACGAAGTTACAAATTTCAAAATTGTAAAGGAATTTTGTATTTGTTTTCGCGTAGAGAATCTACAGTTTTCGGGTTGTACATTATTTTTGGAACACCTTATATTTATCAAACTATTGTTTTAGAGGTGTTTCCCTTCGTTGAACACGCTTGTCACGTCGGACCAGAAGAATGTAAAGTACGGGCCAAAGACTGTGCTGAGTACACAAGGCTACGGGAATGTTGCTGTCATTCCTATTTAGCTTCTACTTGTAAGTAGTATTTTCCTATTTTTTTTATCGACACTGCTTTGAATGGGATATAAACAAAATTAACCCTATATACTATAATTGGAATAAATGTAAAGCCTATGAGATTGCAAAATATTTATTATTTTTCTTGTGAAATTCTGAAAAAATTGTCCGTAATGATATAAATTACCAAACTGCAAATTTTGAAATATCATTGCATTGAAAGGGTATCAATAGATAATTCCAATTAAAAAGAATTACTTATAATTAGTTGGTAACATAATACTTGTGTTTTTGATTAATTCATGTTGCTTTTTCTACCATTTCCGAACAGTCTAAAAAAAGTTATTTAAATAAAACAATGAAAATTCACAGTGACACAGGGTTCATAATTAGTTATTTAATGTAAAACGCAACGTAATTTTGTACACATATGTCTTTATATACAAAGTGTCTGGTTTTACTGCACCACTTAAATTATTTTCTCTGCTGTTGAAAAAACAAAAACAAACTAACAGGAGTTTATATGGTTTTAGGGTGTATGCATATCTGGCAGTAATAAAAATAAACCCCAATGACGTCGCAATGACTTATGATCTTAAAATGACCACTACAATGTCGCATTATAAAAACGAACCCAGTGACCTTAAAATCACATTCAAAATAATCTCAAAACCATTTTTTTAATCCTCGCCAAATGCATCCCTTCAAATTATATAAACTTCTCCCAGTTTTTTTCTTATTTTCGATAGCAGTGAAAATAATTTAAATATTCAACTTAAACAAGACACCCTGTATATACCGTCTGTCCAAGTTTTGATATGACTACTTCCTTGCGTGTGCGCTGCCTAATGATAAACAAAGAATTTGCAAAGGCAAATTAGCTGGCAACGTTTGATAAAAATTTCAGTTGTCTGTATTGATTTAACTAGCAACATGGATCTAGGAATATAGGGACCAAGCATTAATCACCTCGTATTAAAATAACTTGAGATCATTTTAATTTATATTTTGTATTCATTTGGCTGAGCTTAGCAAGTACACGTATCTGCTACAAATGTGTAGATAAATGCAGTTGTACATTTGCATGCAACGTAGGTTTCCTTCCGTTAAGAGAAAGTGTAGAGGGAGAAACTCCTACCACTAACTAAAGCCAATGTAAGAGTGAGTTAAATGAACGGAGCAATGCTCTTTTCTCTTCACGGTAACTATACCATGGTATATGACTACACATACTCCATAGCATGCAGTATTTTTGCAGATCCTACACCATGCTACAGTCATATAATTACCGCTGCATGTATCATAAATGACCATGATATACGACGATAACGTGGTATAGTACCGATAACATACAGGGTGTCCAAAACAATTGGGACCAAACTTAAATTACATATTACTCAGGTCAAATAGATGAAAAAAGTTCATATAAGCTTATGTCCGAAAATGCTTTATTGAAAAGATACATGCTTTTAAAGATATTTATGGTTTATTGTGGCAGTTATAAGAGATGTTTGAAAATTCCTCCCTCTGCAAGAATGCACGCTTCTATTCGTCAAATAAGTGATTGCCGAACTCTTTCAAATATTCAAAATGTATTGGAAATAATAGTAAATGCATTTTTTATCGTATTTTTATAGATCAACTCTTTTGCGTGACCCCATAAATATAAATCCAGAGGTGTTAGGTCAGATAACCTAGGAGGCCAACTGACGATGAGTGGTAAAATCGTAAAGGGAATATGTTTTGTACACTGACATACGCTGAGTTGCATTGAACTTGTCGCAGTGAAGTTGGCCACGCATTCACTCACCGACGCGGCGTGAATGCGTTAGTGAATTTGTAGCCAACTTCACTGCGACAAGTTCAATTCAACTCAGTGTACAACTAAATGTTTTTTAGACGAGAGAACGACTGATAGAGATCTAGAGGCAGTAGGTCGGGACATGTAAACCATAATTGTCATTGACAATTATAATACGTGTACGATTTTGTACAACGAATTGTAACACTTTGGCCCGTAAATCTATGAATGCTTATATCTTCCCAATAAAGCATTTTCGGACATAAGTATACGTGAACTTTTTTCATCGATTTGACCTCAATAATACGTAGTATAAGTTTGGTCCTAATCTTTTTAGACACCCTATACATATGACCATACCATACTATAAATTAAATACAGGGTGTCTCATAACTTTTGTAACACTTGGAAATGGAGGGTTGCTGGAGTGATTCTTTACCAAAATGTTGATTGAAGCTTTGTTTTTGAATTATTAACGAAAAACACTGACCAATGAGAGCGCGCGCTTAACTACAAGAGCGTTGGCTCTCAACCGCGCTCGGTCGTGGTCGTGAACAAACGCATTGGCCCAGGCACGTTATTCATGAATAATCCACGCTGTGCCAATGCGTTTGTTCACGATCACAACCAAGCGCTTTGAGTGCGCGATCTACGCGCCCTACGAAACAAAATACAACAAAATGAGACACAGTGATATTCGATATCCCTGTCTTACTTTGTCGCATTTAGTTTCGTTCGCGTATTTCATCACGTAGCGGACCTATTAGAAAAGAATTGGGCGGTGCTAATGCACGATTCCCCTTACCCCTGTGACTTTTTAGCTTGTAGGAGCTGTGCCTTTTTCTGGTGCGCGGACAGTACTTACTTACTTATACTTGATGTCACAAGAGTCCATAACTAAGACGCGCAGGTTGGAAGATGGTGGGGGAACGCCGCGAGCTCTCCGCCAATCGCTGTCCACTTCGTCTGGGAATATCGCCAATCAGAGCGACGATGCGCAGAAAAGAACGAAAACTGGTCTTTTCGCAGTTATGGACTCTTGTGACATCAAGTATACATACTGTGCAAAGATGAGAAGCAACCCCCCCTTTCCGGCTGTTACAGGAGTTATGAGACACATTGGAGCCATACGACTTATTATGATTAAATTGACAATTTTATATATTTCTATTTTAAATAAAATTCTATGGTAATTCTCCAATTAATAATTAAATTTTCTTTTGCAGGGAAATCTTTAGCAAATGACGCAGGACGAAACATAAGTACGAAGTTCCTGATGATATTAACAGTACTCAGGTTGTTCCTATAGCAGATGTTATCATTAGCATTTGATAGCGGGTGTTTTTACATAAAACATAAATTATTTTTCCATGGACTTATAAAGAATATACAAAATTAATGAATATTTATACAATCTTCAGTGACAACGAAATCAAATTGTGAAATAACTTAATGAATTAGTCTTTGCAATTTTATATCTACCTACAAAAGAAAAATGACAATTATATCGAAAAATAAGGAATACCGAAAACCACATTTTGTACTGCAACAGATAAATGTACCAAAGCGAATATAAATTATGCAGAATATACTTTTCCAAAATTTTCCTTCGTTAGTACACAGTATAAACACATTACAAACTAGTATGTGGTAGGATGTTATTTAAATATTATTATTGTCAGTGTAATTTGGGATTATTTTATCTATATGATGGTAACTTTAGTTCATAGTCGAAATTAGATTGATTTTTAAGCGAAAAGGTAAGTAATAATACCAATTGTCCATACCGATCAGCTATTTATAGCTCATGCTTCCATCTATGATTAAAATAACTTTTTAATTAATAAACAAACACCAGTTTCAAGTTTTATGATATACGACTGAACCTCGAAGTTTGTAACTTTTTATAAGTCCATCTGTTCATACTCGTATGTGTAAACAAGAGATAATTATCTTTGAAAATTAAAGTTATTTTTATTTTATACTAACTGCTGTTAACCTTTTAATGTCTTGAAGTAACATAGCCTCAAGATATTGGGTAACATTAGTTTAAGTATAATTCTTTACTATATAATTTACTGTTCTCTAGTTATACAAGGTGTCCCAGAAAGAGTGAGAATCCCGTGGAGAGATGATTGGTATGGTGATTGTGAACAACTTCTTTTCTTTGCCAAAATGTTGGTTAAGGCTTCATTTTTAAATTATTAACGAAAACCACTGTCTAACTAGACCGCGCATACAGCGTGGGCTAAACTGCGAGAGTGTTGACTACTGATTACGTTCGAACGGTGGTCATGAACAAGTACGGCGATACTATATCGGTAAAATCTGTAGCTTCGTTTTCAATAGGTACCATTTTCTAATATCCAAGTTAGCGTCCGGCCTAAGAGACACATGTAACGACAAGAATTTATAGTTTTAAAGTACTAAACAGATCAGCATCTTTCAGTTTTCGCGTCTCCGTCCAGAACCTGCACAGCTATCAGCTGTTCGAAAGTGAAACACGCGCTTCGGTAGTTGATATTCCAATTTTCAATTGCTTATATCTCAAAAACGAAGCTGCAAGCTATGTCGACACATGCTGTTGTCGCGTTTGTTCATGAGCACGATTCGAAAGTAATCAGTACCCAAAACTCTCTCGATTCAGACAGCGTTCTAATTGGACAGTGCTTTTTGCCAATAACTTAAAAATGAAGCCTTAACCAACATTTTGACAAAGGAAAAAGGTGTTTAGAATCACCTCAGCAACCAGCCGTCTAAGGGATTATCACTCTTTCTGGGACACGCT
The DNA here is from genome assembly GCF_051020975.1 of Osmia lignaria lignaria. Lineage (NCBI taxonomy): Eukaryota > Metazoa > Arthropoda > Insecta > Hymenoptera > Megachilidae > Osmia > Osmia lignaria. The sequence continues at coordinate 905,412 of NC_135037.1, read as the reverse complement.
GTATACTTGTACATACATATAGTGAATTGTATAAATTTTATTAATTTTAAACAAAATGTATTTAAATTAATAGACTATTGATTTTACAGTAATATTAATCTAAGGATTCATTCATATCAGTAAAATATCACATTAGGACTAAAATTCTTTTAAATCATGGGAACTTTGTTCTAAACTTTCGATAACTGTTTTGTGATCTTGGCAAATTTACAAAAAACGCGCACGACCCATTGAAATATCGTATATCCTTCATTCATCCTAAATACAAAAAGAAATATTATATAGCTAGTGAAATATTAAATTAAATTAACAACAAATTGAAGAAATAATATGTTTTGAGCCAAAGTTATTCCTACTCACGGTATATTATTATCTATTTTTAGTTTCATTGTTATTGTGAAGAGTTAAATGTATCTACAAAAAACCGGTCTTTATGTGTAATCTGAACACAAAGTGTGTGGGCAAATGACGTTCACTTCAAAGTTATATGTACTTTATTTCCATAAATGACATTTTATTAATCTGATCCTAACATAATCTAATCTAGTCCTAACCTCACCTATAGTATTTTTCACGAGAGAGTACGAGTGTTCCGCGCAGCTCGACTGAGCTCAGAAAGTTCCCCCACCACTAGCGCTACCCCACCATGATTTACTTCCAATGCGATCCGCCATATACACGGTGGACAAAATGTACTAATATAGGAACGGCTTATTATATGTAGAACAGAGGTAGTGAATAATTCACAAATTTCTGATCACCCGATATACAGCCTGTCTAACGTGGCTCACGCATACAGCCGTACGGCGCTTGCGCGTTACCTTGGTAGCGGAGCGTGGCAGAACCAATCAGAGCCAACATGCGCAGACGAGACCAAAGTTCGTTCATCCATACTAGTACTCTCTCGTGAAAAATTCTAGTATACCAGTCTACTGATCCTCATGCAGTTTTATATGCCAACTCAACCCTTGATAGCTTACAAGCCACAAAAAATCGGACACCGTCATAGGAAAAGTTAATTAGAGTAAGAATTATGTGTATATAAATAATTTCGTCTTATAACCTACGCAGTATAAATGAATACTGACATTACTGAGATTGTGACTGCATTATTGAATGGAATCTATAAATTTTAATTTACTATTATATTAACATTCGTATCTAATTTACTGTGAATCAATTTATTCTATAATTTTGTATAAAATTTTGTATAGCTTCAATTTTTATGTTCATTTTCCCCTGAAATTTTGTCCCTGCTCTTTGGAAAATATAATTGTGTTAACCATATGTGTTTAAATGTAGAAGAAAGGCAGGAAGAAATGTAAAGACAGACCTCTAATTTATTTTTTGTTATATAACTCTCTTAATGTAACCGTTAAAGTCGATTACTCAGTATACAAAAAATTCTTTTATTAGTTACCTAAAAGTTAGTTTTGTCTGAATTCATGTAAAAAATTGCAGTAAAAAGTATTTGTAAAACTAACGCACTATTCACTACTGCTCAATACATACCAACAATCCGATTTCACTCATTGCTAGTCTGCAGCACTTCATTAAAAAAAAGTAGTCTAATATAGGTGATGGCGACCAACTTTGGTACTTTTCTCTAGTAATTCTTTTTGTAACTGTTAACTTTTCTAATAGCTCTTTCGCTATCTTCAAAACTCATCGTCAGTTTTGTCTGCTATACATAATTCGTTGTAAACTGCTATTTTTCTATATATACAAATAAATGTAATATATGTATTCAAGGTGAACCAATAAAAATTAACGATTTAAGGGAATTATGTAGCATTAGAAGGGGTGCATCAAATGAATACACTCAGACTATTTTTATATCTTATTTTTTTTCTGAAATTTCAAGATGGATATTAGTATTGAGGTGAAATTAAAATTTCAGAAAATATAAGATGTATAAAAATCTAGATACCCTTTCCTATGCTACATAATTCATTCATATGGTTTTTTGGAAGAAACACGAGATAACAAACCAGTTTTTGGTCTATATATGCTTGTATATTTTTTCTTTGTAACATTCATTGTATCTGATACTTTCTAAATTTCTCTCATTAACCTTTAGAGGACTAGCAAATACCCTTTTGGGGCTTTTTATGTAGAAGTCCTTAAATTCTGTACACTATATACATACATTTTTTTTTAAATGAAAGCTATTATTTTTGTTACATTTTTGAAAATGTATTATTCACTGTCGGGTTTTGTACGAAAGGATTTTTTTACCGTATATATTTAAATTATATTTAATTTAACAAACGATTAAAAATAAAATTAAAGCTAATTTCAACTTTCTGCACGCTAACTTATTTTTTTTTTCGAATGATTAGCGCCTACAAAGAGATGGTTCAGACCAGTTTATAACGGTTTACATCGGCTGCTTGAAATTCTCTCGCAAGAAAGCAGACACGTGTGTGGATTTATAGAAGTTAATTTCTTCTGAAAGTCTGTTGACATTTGAAAGTGTTAGTAAAAGTGTACTTTTATTTCAATCGAAAAATGTATGTTTCTTCAATAATATTCGGTACCATTGGAATTTTATATCCTTATGTTATTGCTGAATTAAGTGAGTACAGTTAACCTTCAATTTATGTACGGACTATTTCTTACAATTAATTTCATTTTGAAACAAATTTAATTGTGTTGAATACCTAACTAGAAATTGCTTTCCATTGTCATCAATGATTTTCGAAAAATTTAATTAAAGACACTAGTGGATAAAGGTGTCATGTTACAAATTAATCAATTATTTGGAATAATGTTAACCTAAATATTTTTAATTGGAACTTTAATATGTATTCTTATCTTATCTCTTTCCACTGACAGTAGAAAGGTGCTTTCTTTCTTTGAAAATACAAAAAAAATCAAGTCAATATTCTTTGAATTTTCAAAAGATAAAGCTATCATCTTTCGAAAATTCAAAGTTATCATAAGGATAGAAAAAAATAAAGATATGAAAAAAATACATACATATTGCACTACATTGTGAATATTGTTACATCAAAAAATCAGTTTCTGAAAAAATGTTACATGATACCTTCATTACTCGTCATTTCAATTACACAGGCCTGCAAAATTGAAGTTTTTGAAAAATACAAGAGAAGTTTTCGTTGATTTTTATGTTATTTGGTGTGCTGATTTTGAAAATAACCCCCATTTTTTCTATCACGTCAGGATTTTTTGTAAAATCGATATGGATATTTTACATGGCATGATATTTCACAGCAAAAAAGTATAGAGTGCGTGTGTAAGCTACATATATGCCAGAGTGTAAGCGAATGCGATATACAGTTGTAGGAATAGAAAGAGAACGCTACATAAGGCTCTTTGTGTCTTTGTCTAATCACTCATGCGCACTCGCTTACTGACCGGTGTTGCGCGCGATATTTTTAACCGACTTCGAAAAGGAGGAGGTTACTCAATTCAATCAGTATGTATTTTTTTTTTTGTTTTTTTTTGTGTTCACCGATTACTCCGAGATGGATGGACCAATCGGAACGATACCTTTTGCATCTTGTAGGGTATGTCTTCCGATTGGTCCCATTAAAAAAAAATTTTTCATTTTTTCATTGTTATTGCAAAATACATGAAGTTTTTAATCTCAAGGTTGGACGATTTCAATGATCTTTTAATATGTTGTCGGGGGCATGATTCTGAACAACTTTTTCTGTATACTTAATTAACGGAAAGCTTTAGTTTCCGAGATATTTGTGAAAAACTATTGTTACTACTACATTGAATTCTACGTATGCCTACGTGTCTCTACCGGTGTATGAGTCAGCATGCAGTCGCCGATTCTCTACTGTTTCTATATACATATGTATACTCTGCAAGGCATGTACTTACCGATCGCGATGAAATCTTTCGCATTTAATAAGAGATATTTCCGCGATGATCCCACTTGCAAAAATGTATGGAACTTGTTAGCGTCGAAAACTATCGTTATTGCAATTAACCAATAAAAACAGTAAACCACCTTACGGCATCCTACAAATACTGCTCGTTCCACTAAAAAGTGTGAAATAAAATAATTTTTAACAAAAAATACAACCGACTTCGAAATGCACTAAAAGGTATGAAATAATTTCTACTTCATTTATACAAATACCCAACAACTATAGTCATACATCAATCGAATATATCTGACACATATATAGTTAAAGAATTTAAAATTAAATTGTATATAATCATATAGTGAGTATTTATATTTATATTTATATTAATGTGAACTATGCAGTTTGTAGGTATCATGATGCACGTTACATTCATTGTGTTATTACACGTGCCTGATCAGATAAGAACACAAGGAGCCAATATGCACTGTTTTCTTTCTATTACTATACTGCCTTTTCATCCCAATCACACATTTTATTTTGATATCTCTTAATTTTTAATTTTATATTAAAATGATTGTTCTTCTGGACAGAGGAAAATCACTAATTGCTATATATATGCATTCTTATATCATTTAACATAAATCTTACGCTTATCTAATCTCTAATATTCTTTGATTGAAATGGTTTAATAAAAATGAATGCGTAAACGTTTCATTCATGTCTGAATAAAAAATAACTAGTGACCAATTATAGCAATGATCAATTTCAAAATCTATAAAATTAGATAATAAGTCGGTTTAATGACATGTAGCTATCAGCAAATAGTATTTATACAAGGTGTCCCAGAATTAGGTCGAATCCAGTGGAGGGATGATTGCGGAGATGATTCTAAACAACTTCTTCCTTTGTCAGTCGTTTTTGAATTATTAACAAAAAACACTGTCCAATGAGAGCACGCGTAAAATTACTAACTGTGCAAAATTAAAAACTTCTGTTCTACTCGGAAGATCTTAGTTCAGGGGTTGGCAATCTATGACTCGCCGGTTAACGAATGATCCATTTGATTATTTCAAGTTAACAATATTCAACGGGAATCAACATACCCATTGCGGATTAACTACATGTACATCAGAAGGGCTGCCAACTTCTAATACAATCGTTACAATTACAAATGTTTCCAGCCGTTCCTATAATGTTCCGCATTTTTTCTTACGACTTATTAATTACCAAGTTTGTCATACCGTAATCAAACCGATATTGGCATCATCGTATATTTGGGTATTTTTAATTTTGCGCTGCTGCCGCCTCCGAAAAGGTTGAAATGTATTTAGTATACTAGTAGACTAAATAGGTTTTATTAATAGCTGCGGAGTATTGGTATAAATGAAATAGAAATTATTTCATACTTCCTCGCAACAGTTTCCTCAATTTGGTCTCGTGGGATTCATCAAATGCTTCGATGATCCGTTTTTTGATTTCCTCATATTTACCGCGCGCCAGCGGAGAGGCCAGTACGTCCATGACAAAGGGTAGTACAGTGTGATCCAAATTCGTCAGCACATAAAGGTACTTTGTATCGTCGCTAGTTATCCGCGCCAGATCAAAAGTCATCTCCACCGTGATGAACCATGCCGCCGGATCTTCCTTCCAAAACGGCGCGGCGGTAGCCGTTGTAGAGTAGCTGCGTTAATGGATGCCACCGGTGCGGGTGCGTTTACCGCTTCCTTTTGGTCCGCCATCTTGTCTTGCTTATTTTGACATGTTAGTTAAAAATATCATTGACCATCAGACTCTCCCTATAACGCGCCGGTTAGGGTAGTTTCGAAGAAATTGAATGCCTCGGGTAAATGTAAATGGAGAATAGTAATCGACTTCCGTAAACTCAATGAATTGACAGACCAAGACGCGTACCCATTACCTAATATAGATGAAATTCTGGACCACCTAGGCAAAGCGAAATTTTTTAGCGCGTTAGATCGTTTTTCAGGATTCCATCAGATCCCTATGAACAAAAACTCTAAAAAGTATACAGCCTTTTTTACACATTTCCATTACAATAGAATGCCATTCGGTCTCAAAAATGCTTCAGCAACATTCCAGAGAATTATGGACACGGTGCTTCGCGATTTAATAGGGAGACATTGTTTTGTTTATTTAGACGATATTATCATCTTCGGGTCGGCAATTCAAGAATATAATCAAAATTTAGCAATCGTATTACAAAGGCTCAAAGATCTTAAACTCAAAATCCAACCTAACAAATGTGAATTCCTCAAACCCGAACTAGAATACTTAGGTCATGTAGTAACGGCAGAGGGAATTAAGATTCGACAAATATAAAATCTTTTCTTGGACTAACCGGATACTATAGAAAGTTTATCCGTAACGTTTCAAAACTCGCAAAATCACTAACAGACTTTATAAAAAAATATGTCCCATTGCATTGGATAGACAAACAACTCGCTTTTGACACACTCAAACAAAGACTTTGCGAAGCCCAAGTACTACAATACCCCGATTTTAATAAAACATTCACCCTAACAACAGACGTGTCAAATGAAGGATTAGGAGCAATTCTCTCCCAAGATGGTTATCCTTGTTATTACATCTCCAGAACACTAAATCCTCTTGAAAAGAATTACAATACAAGCGAGAAAGAGCTACTCGCAATAGTCTGGGCAACCAAGGGATTTAGACAATACCTATTAGGAAGAAAATTCATAATTCAGACTGATCACCAAGTGCTAAAATGGTTAAAAAATGTTAAAGATCCCACTTCTAGACTCATGAGATGGCGATTGAGACTTGAAGGGTATGATTACAACATAGAGGACAAAAAAGGTAAAAAAAATACCGCCGCAGACGCCTCTTTCACGACTGTACCCCATCACCTCACAAGAATCTAACCTTCCTATACCATCTCCAAAAGAAACGGAAGAAATCCCAACTGAATTTTCCCCAAATCCTGACTATTTTAACGAGTATGAAAATTGGAAAATAGACATAACACTTGCACCACTAACAAAAAAATTAATCGACCACATTTCTGCCAACCAACCAGGGCCGGCGTGACCTTTTGCAGGGCCCGGTTCCAAAATTTTGCAGGGCCAGAATACACATTCAAATCCTATACTTAAACTTCACAATAAGTAATTATTTATTATAACTGCAAAGGATGTTACAAAGAATATTACATAATTTTCCTCGCCTTTGTCGCCGCAAAATCTTTTATTACGTCATCAAAATTGATTGAATTGGTTACTTCGTTTTCTATTGAAAGAATAGCCAGAGCGGTAAATCGCTCTTGGCTTATCGATGATCGAAGATAATTCTTAATTAGTTTTAACCGCGAGAAACTACGTTCAGCTGAAGCCACGGTTACTGGCGTAGTTAACATTATTTGTAACACAATTAATAAATTTGGGTATGCTTCCGAAAGATTGTTTTTTATAATGTATTTCATCACATCTAGAGCCGAATAATTGGCTTGCGTTATCGATCGAAACATCTTAATCTCTTCAAACATTTCAATTCCATCGAAATCTCCTTCCAAATGTAAGTGAAGATCTTGACAACATTTTAATAAATATTTGTCATCTAAATTCGCAATCTCATTCATATATAGAAAACCAAAAATATTCTGGTGATTTGCATATAATTCAAATCTACTTTTAAGTGATACTAATGCAGTATCTATTATTTAAAAAAAATAATGTATACGGAAGTATTCTTCGTCGCTGATCGTCGATGATTCATCCTGTCCTTCGTAATCAAATAATTTCCGTTTTTTGCCCCTGTATGATGACTTGAAATCTGGTGCTATGTCTAGTTCCTTTGCAACTTTATTTGCTGCGATCATGGCTTTACTGAATCCTGCATTTCTGTATTCCGCAAGGAGTACGTTCAGACCTTTTAGATGCTTCGTGGCCAAATCTATTTGCATCTTTTGATTTTGCAATACTTTGCTGACGATATTAATTTTTGATATTTCGTACCAAATGATGAGACTGGCAATAAATTCAAACTCATTTATTTTTCGCACTGTAGACAAAATCTCAATTTTTAATTTATTGTCAGATGCGTTGTTGGCAATTTCGTTCAAGGCATTTCGAAATTGGCGAACTTGAAAGCGAACAGCCCTTACACTATCAAAACGGCATTCCCACCTAGTTTCTGATAATGGTTTAGGTGTAACTTTTTCAACATGTTTTTTTAAAACATCCCAACGCGATGTTGATGCTGCAAATATCGTATAAATCTTATGTAAAACACCAAAAAAATTTAGTGCTTGGGTTGATGATTTTGCTATATCTCCCAGTAACAAATTCAAGTTGTGACTACCGCATGGTACATAAAACGCTTTATGATTTTCACGTAATATATTTGCTTGCACTCCCTGATATATTCCCCTCATATTGGCACCGTTATCATATCCTTGTCCGCGACAGTCAGATATTTTTATTCCCAACTGATCCAGAATAAGTATGATTGTTTCGGATAGTCCTTTTCCTGTTGTATCGTGAACTATTTCAAAGGGTATAGCAGGATAAGATGGTCAAAAGTGCCCTTGAGCCGAATTTGCTTCGCAATGCACCATTCGATAGCATATCCCAAAAAACCATGGTACACCAAGTTTCAACCCTGTACCTCAACCGGGAGGGTAGTTACAGGGTAAGAAAGAAAAAGTAGTTTTTGCCATATTTTCCCTATTTAATGGCATTCAAAAAATCTAAAAAAATTCTAGAATATTCTAGCCATGTTTCTTTATGATTGTGAATTTTCTCAGATTTTTCGGTTGCAAATCCTAGGCGTGAAAAATCAGAAACGCAAAAAAAAGTCGAAAAATAGAGATTTCGGGTAGAAGCTTTCGAGACACTAGATTTTTACTTTTACAGTAGTTAGATATTAGCATGACTGGTGTCCTCAATTTTTTTCAGATTTTTCATTCTGGTGCGTCAAACCGAAAAAAATCAAACACCGATATTTTCGACATATTTCGTGCGATAACATGAGAAATACTTTCAATTTCTACATTTCCTTTACACACTTAGTGCATTATGTGATTTCGAACATTTTTGCACTGGATGCAGTAAAATCTGAATGGAGAGAGTGAAGTTATTATAAATAATTGAAAATTACGCACCTTATCCTCTAAAATATTAGAAACTTTTTCAACGTCGCCGATGGATAAGTCGGTAAGGTGTCCGACTATGGAACCGCTGGAAACTTTTTTGTCACGAGTTCGCGCCCCATGAATGTACAATTCTATTTTTTGTCATAAAACAATTTTTTTTTAAATTATTAATCACATAAGAATACACAATAATCATTTAATAACGTATGAAAATAATTTTGAAATATTTTATTATTAAGTATACATAAAAATAAGTGGTGCACTACCGATTTTCTGATTTCGTACTGTTCTAATTACGGATAGCTCCCAATATTTTGTTAATTGAAAAGTTGTGTGGTTGTTGGTTTATGATGGATATTGAAATCAATACAGATATGTATATTTTACCTTAATTGTACATATAGCCAAAGAGTCGGTTGTGTACCACTGATTTTTATGTATACTTAATAATAAAATATTTCAAAATTATTTTCATACGTTATTAAATGATTATTGTGTATTCTTATGTGATTAATAATTTAAAAAAAAATTGTTTCATGACAAAAAATAGAATTGTACATTCATGGGGCGCGAACTCGTGACAAAAAGTTTCCAGCGGTTCCATAGTCGGACACCTTACCGACTTATCCATCGGCGACGTTGAAAAAGTTTCTAATATTTTAGAGGATAAGGTGCGTAATTTTCAATTATTTATAATAACTTCACTCTCTCCATTCAGATTTTACTGCATCCAGTGCAAAAATGTTCGAAATCACATAATGCACTAAGTGTGTAAAGGAAATGTAGAAATTGAAAGTATTTCTCATGTTATCGCACGAAATATATCGAAAATATCGGTTTTTGATTTTTTTCGGTTTGACGCACCAGAATGAAAAATCTGAAAAAAATTGAGGACACCAGTCATGCTAATATCTAACTACTGTAAAAGTAAAAATCTAGTGTCTCGAAAGCTTCTACCCGAAATCTCTATTTTTCGACTTTTTTTTGCGTTTTTGATTTTTCACGCCTAGGATTTGCAACCGAAAAATCTGAGAAAATTCACAATCATAAAGAAACATGGCTAGAATATTCTAGAATTTTTTCAGATTTTTTGAATGCCATTTAATAGGGAAAATATGGCAAAAACTACTTTTTCTTTCTTACCCTGTAACTACCCTCCCGGTTGAGGTACAGGGTTGAAACTTGGTGTACCATGGTTTTTTGGGATATGCTATCGAATGGTGCATTGCGAAGCAAATTCGGCTCAAGGGCACTTTTGACTATCTTATCCTGCTATACCCTTTGATAAAATGTTCTTCGATATCAACGTCATCATCTGTTATGTTAACATAACGAAGGACAAGCGATAGTTGTTCTTGATGGCTTACATCTGGTGTACAATCCAATAAAATGGAATAATATTTTGCTCTTTTTATTGCATCGATAATTACTCTTTGTACTTTATTTGCCATTGCACTTATTAATTCATTTTGAATTGAATGAGATAAATAATGATGTCCTTTTTTGGCTGTTCTGTTTAAATGGTCATTTAGAACAGAATCAAATTTTGCAACTAACTGTATTAAACCCAAAAAATTACCATTGTGCGGTGTGTCCAAAGTATCGGAACTTCCTCGGAAAGCTAAATTATGTTGCGCCAAATATAAAATAATTGTAGTTATTCTTTGGAAAACTTGTTCGCATCGTGCCGTTTCAAGTTTTAAAAGTTTTTCAAACTCTTTATCAATTAGATTGCCAGTGCAAAAATTTTGTTCAGTCTGAAGCCACTTGTTTATAGCTTGTAAATGTACCGCAGATTGTTCGTGCATTTTGATTCGCTGTGATAAATGAGACTAATCGCAAAATCCATCTGTCCCCAATGAAACATCAGTTATTGAAAATAATTTACAGGCGAAACAGTACACCTTATCTTTAGATTTTGAATAAATTAGCCATCTTCGTGCTTTCCTTTGCCCATTCGCCAGTATTCTTGTAAAATATGTTAACAAGAATGTAACATATTTACAGAAAAACTCCGTTTATTTTTGTTCTTAGGGAAGTTAAATTGATTAACTTCTACAGGACCATGCTGCACTATTAAATTTACTGTTTGTTGTATTCTTTCAATTGGCCACGTGCTAGGATCTTCAGTGTCGAAATTCCTGTTTTCTTCTTTTTGTTCTTCAATTTCCATATCTTCAATGTCTTCTTCTCGATGAGTTTCACAATCGCTCGTTGTCCTATTGTTTTCATTTTCGTCCATTTCAGTTTCGTTGGTTTCTTCTTGTTCTTCCTTCACGGATGTATTCAATTGTTGCTTTCCTTATTCCAAAGGGATCTGATACATTGCCAAATGTTCTTCATCTTCGTTTGGCTGTCTTGAATGACCAGTAGTTTCAATTACGTATTTCATAATATTGTTTGTTTGCTGCTTAATATAACTATCTCGCTGCTTCTTCCTTTTCAGTTTTTCAGCCCCACTTATGTATTTCCTTCCACGATCTCTATCTCTGCTAGCCATAACGCTTCTTAAAAAAACATATTTCTGTACATAAAAGTTTATGTCTGTTACAAAAATGAATAAAACTGCATGCCAAAAAAAAAAACAATTACTGCAAAATAGGATAAACTATATATTTTTAGTATGTAGTTAAAACATTTCTATGTTATTGCTAACTTTATCGAAATTTTAACATTTGGGGCGAAATTAATTTAATAATAACGAATTCAAATTCTCAACTAGTTATATGTATTGGATTTCATTTGTATCAGCGCCATACGTTTTTTCTGCGACGCAATTTCAGTTAGGGTTGATTTTAAGTTAAAAGAGAGAAAGTAATTGAAAACAAATACTTACCAGAAATCAAACGTTTTGAAAATGTACAACACCTAACGTCGAAGACGGTAACAATGGGATAGCCTGATGCGTCTTTGTTTAAAACAGATGAAACGCGATTCAAGATTCATGTCAGTGCAAGATTATGCGATTGCATTTTCCACACACATCCGAATATTCAATCTACTATACAAGGGCTCCTGCAAAATGTCTGATGAGTTTTCGTAGACCGCGGGGCCTTTCAAACCGCGGGGCCGGGTTCCGGTGAACGCGCTGAACCCGCCTCGCGCCGGCCCTGCAACCAACAAAAGAATTACTAGGTGATTACGACGAACAAACGTGGATAAATGAATTAGCTGAACTAATTAACGACAATAGACATAAAACTACTTTCCCGATAGGAATAGGGGACGAAAAGATAACACCACTAGAAAAGGTTTATGTTCAAATGATGATACGATTTCTTAGTACAAAATTTAGAAACGTAAAAATTATATTCGGTTCAGAACCCCCACGGGATTACACCCTGGAAGAAAAAGAAACAATCCTGAAGGAAAATCACAATGAAATAGTAGGATACTTAGGTATTAATCGTACTATAAAACGAATTCAAGAATAATTTCACTGGCCCAACTTAGAAGTAGATGTTACAGAATTTATAAAAAATTGCGAAACCTGTCAACATGAAAAACTAGTTAGAATTAGGCAAAAGGAAGAAGCTATCATAACTGATACACCTATAGAATCTAATACTAAAATCGCCATGGACATTTTTGACCCATTAACAAAAACAAAGAGAGGAAACCAATTTATCCTATCAATTCAAGATCAATTAACAAAATACCTTGTCCTAGTTCCCCTCAAAGATCAGCAAGCCACTACAATTATCTCAGAGTTATTGGATCATTATGTATACATATTTTCTGCACCCAGACAAATTTTAACTGATCAAGGAACGAATTTTGTTTGTAAGCTTATGGAAACGTTTGAACAGGCACACGGAATGATAAAAGACTTAATTCGTACATGTACAGCCGAGAAACAAAACGATTGGGTCGAAAATCTTAAACTTATTTGTATGGGTTACAATACCTTAGTCCACGAATTGATAGGTTATACACCCTTCAAACTAAAATTCTGACACAAAGCTAATCTACCCTCAACAATTGTCGATGACAAAAGAGTAGTTATTTAAACTTTGGAAAAGACGACACGACACGTACATTTCTGAGGCAATAAAAACACTTAACAAAAAGAAAGCTCGCTATAAACGAGATCAGGACAGAAAAATTATAAAATTACAGACTATATTCAAAATAGGTGATCGAGTTCTTCTACATAACGATCACAAACGAAATAAACTCGATCATGAATGGTTAGGACATGCAGAAATAATACAGGCCTCTCCTCCAACGTACACTATTCATTTTCCGTCGGAGAATCGACAATTAAAGATACAGTAAAAGCTGGATATATGCAACAAACATTGGGACCCAGGCGTTGCATATATCCAGTCGAGGTGTCGAATCTCGGGTTACACGCGACGACCAGCCAAGCGTGAACGTAGAAAAGGACAGACAGTGGCAGAAAGAGAGAGGTCCGATGATCAAAGGAAAGAGCCGAAACGTATCGGTGTGACTAATACTAATTGAATCAAAAAACTTTGTTATTTTTGACTTTTTTTTAATGAAACTTGTACTAGCGCATTGGTGAGATTTTTGTGATTAAAGTGGTACCAAACACGATATAGTTTCAATTATAATTAATTGCTAAAATTGATGTTAAAAGTTGGCGAAAAGCAAAGGAGGATTGGAAATGAAAACCGGTTGCGGTGTCGGCTCGGGTTTCAAACGTTGCATATATCCAGCCGAGGTGTCGATACTGGGCATTTAAACGTTGCATATATCCAGCCGAGGTGTCGATTCTGGGCATTTAATGTTGCATATATCCAGCCGAGGTATCGATTCTGGGCATTTAAACGTTGCATATATCCAGTCTTGGTATCGATTCTGTGTCCGCATGTTGCGTGTTTGATGTATCTTTGGTGTACGGCCTTCCTTATATATATGTACAGTTTTATTATTATCTTAATAAATAAATATAATTCAAATCATATCGTGTTTGGTACCATTTTAATCAGAAAAATCTCACAAATGCGTTAGTAAAAGTTTCATTAAGAAAAAGTTAAAAATAAAAAAGTTTTATCGTTCAATTAGTATTAGTCACACCGATATTACGGTCGGATCATATTACACGGTTTCCTCGCCGAGCGGTTCGGTTCGGCTTAGGGGGATCCCCCCAAGTGGAGGGGATAGCGATGTTGCATATATCCAGCCAAACTTCTGTTGCATATATCCAGCTTTTACTGTACACGGTAATCGATTAAAACTCTTGTTCTACTTCATTGGAACGATCTACTGTAAATTACATATCAAACCTTTAAATAATTCGACTGTATTTTTAGAACACATCGACAATTGTTACTTATATACTAATCAAATATCTACATCTATTATTATCAATCCACACTACCTACTAAAACAACCTGAAGTTATTGCAAAATCATTAAAAAATTTATCAAACCATTGTAGCAAATGCGCGTACAAAACAGAAATTCAAAACTTAGTAAATGAACTAGTAACAATATAAAAAATGATTGCTCAATTGAAATTAACGTTAAGAATTATTCATAGACGAGGTTTATTAAATATAGTTGGTTCAGTATCCAAATCTCTTTTCGGTACCGTAGATGAAAACGATTTAACGTTAATTAACGAAAACATGGACAAATTATTTGACTCGAATAACAAATTAAAAATCATCGTTTCTGATCAATCAGCCCTTATTAAACAAGTATTAGACGATTCTCATATTCAATCTATCCATCAAATCCAAATAAAACTTGATGAACTCCAAGACAATGTACAAAACGAAGAAATAATCAGCTCTTTAATTATACACACGGAATTTGTCCTTTCCGAATTACATGTAAATCTCGATGAACTAATCAACACGATTATACTAGGTAAACAAGGAATAATCAATCCACAGGTTGTAAAGCCACAACAGTTTTTGGAAACATTTGATAAAATCATTAAAACCCACCTTATTTATAATCATATTCAACCGACTCTCGAAAATTTTCAAACTCTACTTGATATTAGTTATTTAAAACTTTGGATCAACAATGGAAAAATTGTATATGCAATAATAACTCCTCTTTTGGATGATACAGAATAGAAAGTCACTATTTCTGTGGAGTATCAATACATTTTAAAAGTTTTTATTTTTATTGGATATGTACTAGAAATAGTGGCTAAAATAACATGAAAACGTTGTATTATTTCTTCATCCAATCCTGTGATGTTTGCAGAAGATGCAGAATTTGTAAAAAATCGGCGAACGCTGTTACCATTGTTAGTGGTACCAAATCCCGGTTTTGATTTGTCTACAATCAAACCCATTTCAGTTCTGAACATTTCTGTATTCTCTTCTTGTTTTCTAACACCTTTTTCTTATTGTCATCTCCATGAGCTTGCCATTGACAAATACTTAACTTATGCGATAAATGTAATAAACATTCAAAAAATCGAATCCACGCATGTAATGGAGATATGCCAAATTGAAATGCTGATTCATTCCTAATAATTTGATGCATTACTAAGTCTATATTATTACAATCTTTGCTGGTTAATCCACACAGAAAACATCTCTGTGTGGCAGAATTATCACACACTGCATTACACACTTTTCCGTATATCATAGTAAATAACAGTTTACATTGCACTGACACGTCAATGTTTTTCACTTTAACTATTGTGGGATGTAATGTTTGTATCTCACTTTCAATACTTCTTACTTCTTCCACTATAACACTTGTGGTTTCATGCACGTAAGAAAGACGAATCGGCCTGCAAAAATTAGGGAGGACGGTTGATAATTTTGCCACAATGTAATTTTGTTCTTCGAATTTATATCACGGGAAACTAATTGGAGTGGTATAAATGACGATGCAAATATATCGCAGTCGAAAACACTACTGTCTTCAAATCTTTACTTATATTCAGTAATTCCGGATGTCCCGTCACAACCCCATTTTGCTATGAAATGAATGTTATTCAAATCACTAAGTTTGATGCTAAGTGTGGTCCATTAAATTTTGTAATGGTGCGTGTGCATGTGACTCGGTAATTACTGTTTTCTGGATAACACCTTTTCTTAGCTGCAGTTATTGATTCATAGTTCGGGTAAATGTGGCTGTTATGTTGTTTAGCTGTGTCTCTAATAATGCTGTACTGATATTTTGTAAGTTTTGCTGCTGCTACAATTGATAAAGCTTTATCATGAGTGTATAGTATTACTGCCTGTGTGGATTGTCTGCATACATCTTTGTATGCTGTTGCGCGTTCTGGTGATACAAACACAATGTCTTTTATGATATTAGCAGCATCTAACTTATGGTCTTTCCTAAGGTCCATTTGGGCAGCATATGTCAATTCTTCAGAACTGAAATTTAATCGAAGCTCTTCCGTCCTTCTTCTTTTAGATCTTTCACCTGCTTCAATAAAATCGGTCGATGGTCTTCCGCTTCTGTAACTTTTGTCTGTTCGAAATTTGATGTTGCTTTCCAACCACAATTGATTTTTGTCACAGAAATTCGTGTAGTTTCTGGCACAAGCATTCCACTTTGTTTTAAACTGTGACGTAAAATGTCTCAAATTTTGCGCGGCTTTTTTCGATAGCTCATCACAACCAATCCTTTCTTTTACTTTATCGAATAAATAGTTGCACTTTTCTTTGAAGTTCTTCGAAGAACAGCTTCTTAAGAAGTCAATAAGTTCACCTCTACGAGATGAAGAAGAAGCAGAAAAAGAATAAGAGGAAGAAGAAGAAGTAGAAGATGATGAACAGGAAAGTAACTTAGAATAATTGATGTATATAAGTATGTTTATCAGTAAATATTATCTCTTTTGTATATATTAATGTATATATGTATTATATTGTGCATTTCTTTTCATTTTTTTAATATTACACGTATAAAAAAAGATGTGCCACTAGAGAAAATACCCTAGCGCCGCTATACCGCCCTCCCCCCCCGGCCTACCAGTGGCATGGCACGAAACAAAAGATTTTTTGAAAACAAATACTGCCCACAAAAATAGTTGCATACAAAATATATCGCGTGTTAACTATCTTACATCAGCCTTAATACATGTAGGAACGTATTATATCTATATCGCAGTTCACCAGAGTCCATAACTGCGACGCGCAGGTTGGAAGATGGTGGGGGAACGCAGCGAGCTCTCTGCTAATCGCTTTCCACTTCGTTTGGGAGTATCGCCAATCAGGGCGAAGATGCGCACTGGAGAAGCGCGAAGAACGAAAACTGGTCTTTTCGCAGTTATGGACTCTGGTGAACTGCGGTATACAACCTAAATTCTACAACCTTTTTCTTTGGCAATTCGTCAGATATATCGTCAACATTATTTTGTACAAAAGGAGGTAGGTCAACGAATTTGATTGGAAGGCAACTTACCAGCAACGAACAGTACATACTTCCATGTCCACGATTCCGACGTACGACAGATTTTGCGTACGCGGTTCCAGACAAATACACCCCACTGACTATCTCGATTTATCCAGATCAAAACAGTAGTCGAGTCCGACCAACAGAAAACGGGTATATCTTTACAGCTGAGAGCCTGCAAAATGTCCTCAGTTTGACGGTTACCTATGCAAGCAGCTAAAAGTTCGAGACGCGGAATGCTCGCTTTGTCTGGTGCGATTTGCGTTTTCGCAGCAAGTAAATGCAATGCCACGTGGTTCTCGTTCTCTACCCGCAAAAATGTTACCGTTGCATATGCCATCTGACTTGCATCACAGAAGGTGTGCAAGGAAAGTACGTCTGAACCGAAACTTCTCGGTATCTCAATTTGGCTTAAGTAAGACAACTGCTTGTGCCAACTCAAAAATTCTTTACGCGTCTCTTCGTTTACTGGTGTATCCCAATCGTATCCCGATTTCCACAGTTTTTTCAATATCAGCCTGGGAATTATCATGACCGGTGCGGTGCTGTGAACCCGATTGGATCGAATACTTTATGTGCGACTGAGAGAATCGTGCGTTTTGTTATCTCCTTAATATCGTCATTAATCGTCGTAGAGTTAATCGATATTGTATCGCGAGTCTTATTAAATAAAATCCCGAGTACCCGTGTCGTCTCTTTTTCTGAAGAATCGTGACTATACTCCCACCCTCGCAATTCGAAACTACCCTCGGCCATTATTAGATTTGCCTGTTCAATAAAAGAATTTAATTCCACTTGTGATTTGACACTTGTAACGCAGTTGTCCACGTAAAAGGATTTTGCCAATTTATCTATAATATCTTTGGGCGCTAAATCTTGTTTTTGCATTTTTGCAGTTTCTGTAAAATGGTATTCTAGAACTGCCCCTAATAAGAAAGGACTGCTCGTAAGGCCAAATACCACGTGCTTATGTCGTAAAACTATAAGCTTTCCCTCTGAAAACCATAAGAACCGTAAATAGTCGCGATCCCTCGGGTTAACTTCAATTTGAAGAAAAGCCTTACGAATATCTGCAATCATAGCTCTCATTTTCTCGAAATCTTAATAATGTCGCAGGAATTAGTTCGATTAGGTTTGATCCCTTCTCAAGGCACTGATTTAGAGAGGGGAAACCTTTTTCGCTCGCGGAGGCATCAAACACTGGCCGTACCGGAGTATGTAGTGCTTTCAGGCTTCACAACATGACGGCGAGGTAGATAGCGGGCTGGATTCTTCACGTCGCGTCGCCGTCTAGCACACGTTCAATTATGCCCTGATCAAGCCACTCCAAAAATATTTTATTATATTCATTAAAGAGACCATCTTTGTTTAGCTTTTTGACTGTACTACTGAATCTAATTTTTGCTAGTTCAAAGTTACACACAAGCGGTGCGTGGTCTTCGATCCGGGGCAAATCAACCGTATAACGTCCGTTTTTGTTTAAAGAGACTGTACGCGAAAAATTTTCTTTTACCCTCTGCGCGTTTGTGATTTGATCAGCCTTCTCGATCGGATCTCTTATACCTATAACATCCAATTTCAATAGGTCCGAAATATTCGCTTCGTTTACAAACATTGATAACTCGGTCAATGTGCAGTCTTCTTGATCTTTTATAACATCTACAAACGCTTTAACCGCAGAGTCAGTCTACTTAATTATAGAATTGCCATTTTAACACCACTTAACAATAACTCTAAGAGTACCAAAACTTCAGCCGCACCAGGAATAAACCTGTAAAAATTAACCATTCTCAGGAACCTTCGTAGCTGCTTCACCAAGGTAGGCTTCTCAAAATCCGCAATGGCGGCTACCCTGTCTGCTGGTGGCTTCGCTCCGTCCTTGCTAACCTGGTATCCAAGAAATGTCTCTTCATGTCCGAACTTCGTTGCATCCTGCGTGATGCCAGCCACGTGAAACTGCCCTGCCACTTACGCGAACCATAGCGCGGGCTGCTCTGCCCAGAAGTGTGGAATTTTAACAAAAATCGTACTAACTTGTTCTTCTGCCATTTCTTCCCACAACAGTCTTACTTATTCTGCACTTAATTCCCGTCGAGGTCACCAATATGTGGGTGCTGAGTTAGAATAATCACCAACGGTTTAGTAACAATAACTTTTAATGTCGAACTGTATCCCTCAAAGGACGCCAAGTACAAGAGAGCGTCTCTCTAGATCACGCCATATACATATATGTATAGGCGTCGTTAGGTAGCGCGCTAGTCGCGCTGCCAACTCCGACTAAGAGAAATACCCTAATGCTGCTACAATACTATTGTAGCCTTAGCCACTTAGGCTATACCGGTACCCGTAAGATCACCGAAGTCAAGCTAAGTGGGCACGGTTTCGCCAAAAGATGAACAAACTTAGTTAATATGCACAAATATAATTGTGTACAGCATGATAATACAAGCGATCCGGAATCGTCTCAACCAAATTGTATACATAATGTTTGTTCAATAATTGCTTTCAATTATCTTATAAGTGTATAGAGTTCATGTTCTACTGTATTATTTTATTAATAAAAAAGGCTTGTACTTTACTGGGTAGTATTTTAATCCCTTTTTGTTTAAATATTCATTCGCTATTTATTTACTAATCTAACCATAACCTAACCGTTTAGTATTTTTATATAAAAAAATATGTAACCTAAGAAACTTTATTTTTCTGGGATTTCCCATCATTTATTTTTCATTCTCAATTATAGTTCCTCACTACAACGTAACATATTGTAGCATAAGCATATTTTAATTAATTTAAAGTATAATAAATTTGCACTATCAAACAAACTTTGTGTTTAAATTTTTTCAAGTACAATGCGACAGTTGACTATTTTTTTTACATTCAGAATAGAATACAGAATTAGTAAAAAGCGCCCTCTCGTTTTCATCGGCCACCCGTATGTCTACTGGTATTACCATTTTTGTGCAGAAAAATCTGCTGTAATACCGACCGACCAAATCGGAGAGGTCGGTATTACAGCAGTTTTTTCGTTGGGCCTGGTGGAGCTACTTGCGTGGTCTGTTACGAACTTGAAAGGTTTAATTCTCAGCTAGCGTGCACGATCTAGGAAGGCGACAGCGCCTCAAGTATTTTTACAAACACATTCAAACGCTCATCTCGCCAGAGGCATCGCGACGATTCGCCTGAAGAACGGAAGCGAAACATTGGCGCGTGGTTAGAGTGAGATGTAGGGTGATCATGCTATCCTTCTTTCAACCTAAATGATAGAATTGTCCCGCTCTGGTAAATTCTGACTGACTGAACGCGTGAATTTTATATAGCGCACCGTAGCACCCCTCGCTGCTGAAAAATATATGCCTACTCTGAAGAACTGAAGGAACGTGCAATCTGAGAATTTTTTTAGAAAAAGTTATTAGCTTCTTTAAATAAATGTTTTTTAATTAATAAAAGTATACAGGATACGTCACACCATTGAGACAGGTTATATCTTGAATTTGGTAAGAGATAGGAAAAAGCTGTTCATGTAAAAGTTCAATGGTATGATAATGTTTATTTTTCTATGACTTCATTTTCTTCGTGAATGCAACGATGCACTAAAAAAATGCAGATGCACGTTTTGTTTAAATAGAATTGCATTTCTTTCTTTACTCGTATCAACACCTTGGAAAATTCTGTATAAAAAAGTAGTACTAGAACTCATAAATGTAGGGACCTCGGCTCCTTCTCTCCTTCTCTCCCCTCGCTACTATTCCCCTTCACTATTACCTATCACCTATATCTAACAGTACAATGTTTAAAAAACTAATATTTCGTGAGATATCTCATATTTTTCATAAGACTGTACTGCACCTTCCTCTTTCAGATAAGCCCTCACCCAGCCTGAAATTCTCTCATATAAGGACGAAAAGTCGAATCCCGTAAACCCATGTTTAGGCCCATTTTTGCCGGTAAAGTCAATGCGCTACTATTACCCGTGTCTACCCCCTTAAGTGACCGTTACGTTTCTAGGCTCCCGCCACAATGGTATACTGCTCCACTTCTGCAGCTTTCGGAACGTCACCGTTAGACTTTTTTATGACCTTTTTTGGTTAATAAAATTTACGTTATTAATTCAAACATGATTAGTGAACTAAAAGTAATATCACAACAGTCATGATGAAACGCAGCTCTATTTATATAATGGAAAATTAAGTGAAACGAGTCTAGCTTGTGAAAAAAGTCGAGGATTCACTGGAAGATAATGAAACCTGTCAAATTTTAAATACGTAACTGGTGTTTTATTTCAATTTGAAGATGTAGTGTTCCATTTAGGTAATCCTATAGCAAAGCTATACATATAAATTTTTCCTCACAAACAATGAGTTACCCCGCTATGAAGTTCCGATTCGAAGACACGATAGTTTTTTGTTTGTTTGAGTACTAACAAGAAACTAAAACACAAAATAAAAAAGAACACTGTTCTGATGCATCGGACATTATGAATCATATAGTGGAGGTAACTTGGGCGGAGAATACACATTGCTCGTACGTAAGAAGTGATACAGCTCTGCCCCCTCACAAGGGAACATACCAAAGTGTATATCTCCGATTTTTATGAAACTTCGCTATAATGTAGTTTTCATAAAAAATATACTAATCGAATTGAGTAACCTCCTCCTTTTTCGAAGTCGGTTAAAAATATGTGGCACGTATAAGCTGATTAATTAGCAAAGTAACAAGAAGTCCCATTTAAACGTTTCCTTCTCGTGAGACTTTCCTTCTTGTTACACACATTTTCACACCCACGGCTGCAGCATGCACCCCCGTCAAGGTATCGATGACAGAAAAAGGTTTGGGCCCATTCATACTGGTGTGGCGGCGTTTCCTTTAAGTACACTAGCGAGAGAATCACCCTGTACATAATTTATGAAAACTATTTATAGCGAAGTTTCATAAAAATCGGAGATTTACACTTCAGTATGTACCTTTGTAACTATGTTCCTTATTTACTTTATTCGATTGTTTTAATTACACAGGCCTGCGATGAAAAAAATCCAAGGGAATTGATAGCTGAACTTGATGTATTTTTTGGTGCTGATTTCAAAAAAATAATGAAAAATTTCTATCACGTCACGTTTTCTTGAAAAATTCAATTTTACTTGGATTTTTATGAACATTTACTACCATACAAAATTTTATTCGGCGTTAAATTTCTTCCCTCCCTGCCTGACCATCATTCTACCGTGGTAAAACCTATCGAATACCCCTCTGTGACACCTCCCTGTCGCAATCCCTCTCTACTAATAGCGTCGCTCGAATCCTTATCTCATCATTATCTTGGTTCGATTGCTGAATCGATTGCTGGAAAATCAATTTGCCTCACCAAGAATCGATTTATTTATTTTACATAGATTTAAATGGATAAAAACCACTGTTGCCAGATAGTACATGCAAAATTGTTTGCGAGAATTCCTTTTCAAATAGGATTTTAGCAAAAATATCGATATCCATTTTACAATAAATCCTGACGTGATAGAAAAAAATGGAGGTCATTTTCGAAATCAGCACACCAAATAACATAAAAATCAGCGAAAACTTCTCTTGTATTTTTCAAAAACTTCAATTTCGCAGGCCTGTGTTATTAGTATATTTTATATGATAAGAAATGATTTATAACTTACATTGTATTTTTTGATGTGTATAAACAAGATGAGCAAAGTAATGTCACCAATAGTGAAGTGAGTCGGATTGAACAAGAACTATTATTTACTTCATTGCTGAAGACAGAAGAAACGAATCAAGATGTTATAGAACAATATACGTTCCCAATTAATAATACTTATAGATCGCCTTTAAATAGGTAAGTACATAATTTTGTACCTAAAAATGGTATAATATTTAACATCCTTTTCTTTCGATCCATGAAAATGGGAAAGTAACACAATAATAAAATTATAACAAAATATTATGATATATCCCCATATTGTGAAGACTGTACCCACCCCTGCTGATCTGACGTTCAGTCGTCGGTGCTGGGCAGATTGTAGGTTTTAAGCGCTTTTTACTCGAATTTTTAAACGTTAATTACTGGAAAACAAAGCCCGAAAGGTTATTCCGTCATTCTTGATTTTCGTCTTATTTTGATCTCTAGAATCACCCCTTAAAATATCTCTTACCTGTTGTCGAACCTTCTGTAGAATATAAGATCAATTTACGATTGCGACAAATTGATGTGTATCCGTAGAGATCGGCATAGCACATAGAGATTTTCAAAATTAGAAGGCCTAGAAGAAAATGAGTTTGGATATGTATTTGTCTCGTTAATTGAATAAAAGTTAGCATAAGTGGTCGGAGGAAACTGTAATAAGTTTTTGTCATTTTCTTTGTGAAATTCGAAATGCGTCAAAACAACCGGTCCCGTGAACCTAATGTTTAAAAAAAGGAAAAGTTGAAGAAATTGTTGGATAGCATTATTGTTATCTTGCGCTTAAATAAATTCCCACAGTACTTTCTATTCAAGATAAAGTGTTTGTTTGATTGAAGAATCAATACAAGAGCTTATCTTATTATAGAGCAAAAGGTTTTCTAAAAATCGTTTTTTCAAATCATTTAATTTCTTTTTGTAACGTTTACTCTGATTTCGGAACACTAAATTTAAGAACGCGATAGAGTTGTTCAAATACTCGTACTGTCCACCATGATCCATGGTCAACAGGGGTCGGAAACTCCCACTGATTTTTTTGGCTTTTCAGTTTTAGTTCCCTGATGACGGACAGTACGTAGATAGCGCTACTACGTCGACAATCAGCGCCGCCTACATTGGCGTTGATTAGCGTCATTTGGCGTGGTTTGGCGTCATAGCGTCATAGCGTCCGTTTTGGTGGAGTCCAAATAATTAGTAATTATTAATTTATTATCGTATCCCTACAGGTGGCTGCTTTAAATCACAGATTTATGATTTAAAGATAAGAAATCAGCTAAATCATAAATCTCTGATTTTTAGCAGTCACTTTATGACTATCCAAAATTTCGTATTCTATATATGTATATATATATCTGAGAAGTACTATATATATCAGAGGCATATATAGTATACTTATATATGTATATGTCTACTTTTAGTATGTACACTCATGACGGATGGTTAGTAGATGGCGCTACAGTCAATGCTAGACTTTTTGTAGAGGGGAGTTTCCGACCCCTGATGGTCAACTAACGCAGCATCCACTTTCTTTCTTTTTACATTTTTATTATCGTATACAACCAATTGAAAGCAGTGATTCAAATCCTTTTTCGGTATTTAACAAGCTTGTGTTGCGATTGTAATGAGATTTTATCTAGAAGTGTTGACGTACTGTTGTTAATATAATCTAAACTTCACCGTGGGAACTTATTCATACGCTGAGTAATTGTGTGTTCATTTCCACCACGAGCGTCAATATTTTATTAGCTTATTTCATAAGTGCCAACCATAACGTTGCATGTTTCATTAAGGAGATTTTTGCTTTCAGAAGATGTCCTTTGTGCGATAGCTCGGTCTATCCATATTGCGGAGAAAAATTATTGCACGATGCATGTTGCTGTACGGATTCCTATATTCATGATTTACCTCATCAATGTAAATTGGCGGATTGCCGATTTCTGCACGCAAATAGCTGTAAAGAACATCGATTGATTGCTATTTGTTGCTGCAATGACGACTATCGAACATTATTAAAAAATTTATCAAAGCGTTTAAAATTATAATTGACGTAAAGGAATACTGTAAAACAAGTCGACGCGATAATTATATACTATCGGTTGTATGTTAATATCAGGAATTCTACTGCACGTGTAGATGAAAATTAAACGCAGTTGGAAATAAGATTGATAATTGTGTAACGCCTTTAACGTCAACCAAATGCGGGACACGGTTATGAGTAAATAACGAGTTAATGATAATTATAATTATACCATTTTCTGTTACAAAATAGGTCATTAACGTTGCAATAAATATGCTGTCCAATTATCTACTGTAATTAGTCTTGATACTGGTTGATAAAATAACGTTTTAATAACTACATAAATATGCAATGATATTGTCTTCTTCTTCTCTCTTGTATCACTGTGTTATATACCATAATTAAATTTGAAAATCTATAGGAAAATTCGATACAAAATAATGATCCTATTGAGAAGAGTAGATCTGTTAATTACATACCTACATAATATACTTATAATTTCATGATATTTGAAATTATTTATTCTCTTTACTGTCAAACGTAAATAAAACTATTATTCACATTTGCCTCTTTTTTTAATTTTGCACATTTCTAAAATCCTGATAACCACATAATAATTGCTGAACCTTATGAGTTTATTTTAAATAAATCTAGTGTGTTGTATTTTAATAATATTTATGAGGAATGTTACGAACACACCTGACTTTAATGAAATTTTAGAGAGAGAAAGATGATCAATACATATTTTTTATTAGCCATTGTTCCATTTCAACAAAATGTAAGAGGCATTAAAGTTATAAGACTTTTAAACAACTCTGAATATAAATTATACAGGGTGTTTCATTTTAATCTTTACACTTGAATAGTAAATGCTTGCAGACAAATTACCAGACAAACTTTAGAACAAGTGGAACTGTCATTTAGAGATAGAATCCAGTGTTGCATTAATGTTCAAGGTCATCCTTTTGAATTTAGAAGATAAGAAACATTTTCTGTACGCGGAGTGTAAGAAAACTTCAAGCCATTGAAATGACCTTGAATGACATTTCAAGGTCAACATATTGTAGATCAATGGATTCATCTTGAACTCAGCTATGTGTCTAACGTAAAAAAAAAACACATTTCCATTTAAAAAACCAAAGGTCACCTTCAAATCTCGGAGGCGCCTCCATGTAAAAACAAACAGTGTCCACCATTGCATGTATCCCTTTGAATAGAGTATGTTTCGTTTAAACACTTTTTTCGAGAAAATCGCGTGTAAAGATTAAAACGAGACACCCTGTATAGTTATCTTACAAATTTTCAATTCATAATTGATGTCTTTTCAATATTACTTCAAGTATTTTTAGAAAAATTTCTTCTATGCAACATAATGAGAAACATTTTGTAACACATCCAGTCTGGGTTGACGTCACACCAGTTATACCAAACTAGTCAAACCGGACGACGTCCTAGTGACATTATTTGAGCTGCCTCGCTCAACACGCAGTTTCGATCAAAATATTGACCAACCATTATAATACACTTTTCAAACATGAAATTCTAGACTAGAAGAACAATATTTAGAGGCTATACGGGAAATTAAGAAAGAACCTGGAAGATTCTAAAAAAGGGTTCTATGGTTCAATTTTCTAGGGGGAGAAAAGGCGTTCTCTTCCTCATCTCGGGGATGGCCTACCAGCCAGACTCGTCAGGGGGGGCTGACGATAGACGATCCTTGCCTCAAACTCTTATAACACCCCTTTTCAGAACTCCTATACATATATCCGAATCGCATGTTGGGCGACCGCCAGCGAGAACAGACTACAATCCCGTCATCTGTCGGTCTCCGACCCGAGCTAAGAGCGTCCAGGAAGACTCACCGCCCTCCCTTCTCGCTAAACGCTTACAAACTGCAACATTTTGTCACTTGATTTTCTCTGGGACGCCAAGGAAACTTTCGATTTTTATTCCGAGATGAACGTGTTAAGAGCACAGACTCCGAATCGATCTAACAATAAGCGCCGTTGTAAATAAACAGGCATTAGAAAAACAAATAATTGGTAAATTGGACATTTGACGATTTGACACCTAACGTCATTATGCAGAGTAACAAATAAAAAGTGAGAAGGCCTAGTTACCAAATCTGTCATGCTATTGCCACATCTATTATAATTTTATCCCTAGAGCCGAGTTTTTTTACGAGAATAAAACAATATGTATACTGAAGTGTGCAAGTGTGAGTCTTTTGTTCATATTTACAATATTTTTTTTAATAACGAAATTACATATAGAATATTTGAAATGGTATGTCGGAGAAATGAATTGTAAAATTTACACGCACACACACACGCACGCACGCACGCACGCGCGCGCGCACACACACACACACACAGATGCTAAAGTGTTACAATTCCTTTATTCCATAACTATTGATGATACAAAAAATTGTTTAAATAAAAGTTTTATGGTACTGTTCTGTTCCATCAAATTCTGTGTTTCAAATTGCATGCAAATCATAGTTGTGAAAAATTGTGAAAAATCGAATTTCCATATTATGATAGTTTCGGGAAGAGTGGTTTGGTGTGATATCAGTGAAAATCATTAAATCGTCTAATATTTGCTAAAATGTGACTGCGCTAGCCATCTTGTTTGCTTACATCGGCATTTGTCTGAAGTTTACAGTTTCAAAAATACCATTTTTTTTTTTAACGTATGGTGACGGTTTATTGAAGTTCAAAGGAACCAGACCAGCCTGTGGTGAAGTTTACCGATCTGTGTTGTACTCGCGAAAACTTCATTTAATGTAATTATTAGGACGAAAAACAAAAATTATCAAATCGAGTGTCTCTCTCGCATCACGCATATATATACATATGTATGTACACTGACAAGGGGAACTACCCAAGTGTTACACTCACTTATTAATGAAACTTTGCCAGCTTGTAGAGCTCGTCGAGCTGAGCACGCCTATACCCCGTTTTGTGGGCAGACGACTAATTGTTTAAAAGATATTAATAATTAAAGTTAGTTACTACTTACATTGAGAAGTATTTGTCTCTTTTTGAATAACTATTACATAAAAATTATCATAAAAAAAAAATGTTGGGAACCAAGGATTTGAACCGTGGATCTCTAGATTGCGAATTGTATGTGTAAGTTTGTCATACTTCAGAATGTAAGGAGTAACTAACTGTAATTGTTAATATCTTTTAAACAATTAGTCGTCTGCCCCCAAAAGGGGGTATAGGCGTGTTCAGCTCGACGAGCTCTACAAGCTGGCAAAGTTTCATTAATAAGTGAGTGTAACACTTGGGTAGTTCCCCTCGTCAGTGTACATGCATGGTTTTCGTTGTTGTGTGACTGCACAGATATACAATTTATGGTACAAGGAGTCTACCGCTTTAAAGAAGAAACTACAGCATTTGGGAAACAAAACAATCGAAATGTGCAAAAATAGTATTGATCATACCTTGCCGGCACGTGTAGACGAGTACGCAGCTGTCGCGTATTATAAGAAGACTTGCCTTCGGGCATTCCTCGAAACTCAGGTTTCTGACACGTGGAGTTCGTGGTTTTGAAGGTGTATTGAAATACACGTGCCCACGGGACACGTGTAATGTTTATAAGTTGTTAAGCACATTAGGAAAATTACAAATTAGAATATATAAAATCAGCAGTGATCCGAACTTTCTTTTCAAGATGTATTATTATATAAGTAAATTAAGAGGTTTTAAATAATAAAAATTAAACAAAAACTAAACATTCTCTTATACATCTTGAGAAACTGTTTGCAATTTATCGTTTTGTGAAGTGGCTCCTACTTAAAAAATCAAACGTTCGTGATCTTAATACACGTATACGCAAATTATAAGTACACATGCACATTTAATTAGAATACTTATTTAGGTACACGTGTGTACATTTAAATACACATGAAACAAAGATCGCTAATCTTTGAGATAAAATCTCATCGTGTTCAGCTATGCCTCGAGGCATGCCTCTAGTCTCCTAAGTCTCCTAGGAATCTATTGACGTAGTTTTCGCAAAGTTCAATGAAATTTCGTATGATTATATTTCTATGCATGAAATGAACACATCTGTAATTTTAAGCATAAATTGACAACCAATTATGAAAAGAATGGATTTAAAATTTAATTTTTGGATTAAAATTTAACAGCATACTGTTAGATATGTATTGATACAGGAATTAATAATGAATAAAAAATGATACATTTATAACGAAATACGCAAATAATTTTTATTACTTCCATAATCATGGCATTTAACATTAATAAGTCTGAAAAGAAGATATTTTGAAGTGGAAGCGAACCTAAGACAAAAGATTTAAAACTCTACATATATCACTCTATATATATCACAGTGCAGACCAAGAAATTGCGTTCTTATTACTTGTGGAAATATTGCATAAAGTGGATAAACAAATATCTCTATTGTAGTTTTATTTGAAAATCGAATGCTCTATGACGAATACAGAACCACTTTGACTCATAACAATAACATTGTAATTGTACACAAAATTTAAACTAATATTTACTTATAACAAAGTATATAAACGTCTGAGGGAGTACACATACGAATATATGTAAAATATGTACTAGGTCAAAATCATCCTGCGTTCGATGTGCGAACATTAAAATGTAAATTAAACTCATCGTCAATCATACGTTAAGTCAATAAAAGTTAATTAACCTTTATACGCCAGACCATTTTAAACCGGAATACAATAAAAATTGGTAAACACTGTTTCTTTTGATACAAACAATTCAAAGATTCGTAACAGAAGCACAGCAAATGATTTATTAATAATACTAATATCATTAATTAAAAAAAGGTTGCTAAACAACCGTTATTCATCTAGATTTGTTCAAATGACAAATAATAATTATTAGTATTTTTCATTTGAACTTCTAAATATCAAATAACTTGTTATATTTATGATAAAAAAAAATCGTAAAAACAGTTTATGGTTAGATAAATGGTAAGTGAATGAACAGTTCTCTCGAAATGTGAAACTGCGTTCCAAAGCAATGTATTGCACAACCTAATGGAAGGCGCCAATGGCAAGAAAAATGTAAATCGTAGTCTGTGACGATTTCCAACGATATTTCATAAAGGAATTCTTTTCCAGGTATGAGTAATCACAGTTTTCCTGATTCGACTAGATCACATTACACGTGGAAACACGTATTATGTAACAGAAGGTTACTTGTTTGTTAACTTGCTAAAGATCAGAAGCTGAGGTCAGGCACGTGGAACACGCTGGTTTTGTGAAACCAGACGTATTACATGTGTACGTATGTAGGTATGTATGGATGGATGGATGGATGAATGGATGGATGGATGGATGGATGGATGGATGGATGGGTGGATGGATGGATAGATGGATAGATAGATGGATGGATGGATGGTACATAAGTGTGCACACTTAAAGACATGCATATGTATACTATAGTTCTGCGATGTACCTATTCATGCAGATAAATACCTACTATCACACTTTGAAGAAGTTAGAACTAAGCATAATTTATATATAACAAATTGTTGCGAACGTAATATTAAATTAATAAGAAAATGTATTATAGTAACAGATACTTTAGAGAAACTCACTATACATATTAAAGGTAGATACAACAAAATTTCTTTGATAATAAAAAAAAATAGTTTACTATTTCATTTACCTAAAAGAAAAAAGAAATAGTGACAAAATCCTTGAAATTCGTTTTTATCACATTATTATATTATTATATAACGTAATAATGAAAAATAACTGAAAAATAAATTACATATAAAATGTAATTACATATTACAACATTGATTCTTAATAAGTTAATCATTTTTTCATTAGGAATTTGTTTGATTCATAATTTCTTAAGCAAAATTAACAATTTTTGCTTTTTTAAATGTTGAAGTTAAGTGGAAAAATAAAAACGTAAAATTTATCTGAAGGCAAGTTATTACATCAAACGTAATATATCAAATATAATTCAATGAAACGAATAACAAACACTGTTTCTAGAAAAAAAGATAATTCAACTGTTGTTCAATTATTTTTATAATTGCATAATTTAAACCCTTAGAAAAATTGTTTCTTATTTTTCTTAAGTAAGTAAATAGGCGTACTAAATATACTTAATTATTTTGACAGATACAGATCTTATCATTGGTGCAATATGTGTATTATACGATTCTGTCAATAATAAATATAAATCATGTACCTTTTATGAGAAACAAAAAATATGAAAAAAAGTCTTGTGTGGTTTTAAGTTTGATGTTGGTAGTATTTAAGAAATCTTTTACTTTGATTAATCTTTTGAATGGTTAATAATATTCCATAATAATAATTTTATTTTCCATCCTCATGTTTACAACAAAATTTTTGGAATTATATGAATATTTATTATCTATTATTGCATCTTTTTGTTATTTGTTAATTAAGTATATTTACAAATTTCAATATTTTAATATTTCAATATCGTTTTTCAGAATTATGAAATAACTTTTTCTTATGTTTTAATTATAAAATTAGCTACATTTAACGAATTCTTCAGTTTGTTGAACTTTGAACGTTTCTAATATTTAACAAAGAAAGAAAAAGAAACGTTTACAGCAGATGCTTTCTAACAAGTTTTATCAGTGTAGCTGATCTTGTCAGTCACATGCGATTTTTAAAAAAGAAAGGAAAATGAGCTACTTACGTACTGACGATGAGATGATCTGTACTGACCACATAGTACAAGGACATGGTTCATTCATATGCTAAAAACAGTCTCAACGCTGGCGAATGGATACACTCCCATGATCGGTAATGATTCAATCGCTACGTATGAAAATATACAGCATGTTTATTTTTAGACTTTGCTACATGGTGGGGCAGAGTTATGCAGAATTACAATTCAGTTACCTTATGAATCATAATTACAAAGTGACTCTATGACTCTATTTGATTTACTGCTTTAATTATAATTACAAGGTAATTAAATTACATTGTAATTCGAAATTCACGTAAGGTTTTAAACAGAAAGAAATGATGGTATTACTCGTAAATTTATATCGGAACAGAATAAGTGTCACTGTTATATTTTTCTGAGCTGTAATTTAGTTACATTGTACTTCAATTACATTACAATTCCATCACATTCGTGATTATAGTCATAAGCAATTGAATTAATTGTAAAGCTTGAATTAGTATATAATTAAATTATAGCGTAAATCAGTCAGCACAACAGCGGAATGAGGAACATGAAACATAACAATGATATATCAAAAATAGCGATACTATAAAAAAATGTGAAGTATTTTAAAAAAACAAAACACTTTTCGACTTTAATTTTTTTACACGTGAAGCTATTGCGATCGTTTCAAAGCCATAATCTTTATTTTAAACGAAGTCATATATTGGGGGGGGGGGGATATCCCATGTAACTTTTTAACACTAATTAATGAGCGATTTTTCGCTCTCTTTCTCTCTCAAAAAAATATGATTTTAGAAAAAGTGTTTTAACTACTCGCAATATGTAAGAGATTACTAGTTCAACAAAAAGATGTAGTAAGTATAAACGGACTATAATCAATCGTTATTGATCATAATAGTGATTGACAATCAAAGATAAATTTTCAGATAATAAAAGAAAAATTCATCCTACTGCATCATTTATTTTCAATACTTTCGATGGTAATATACCATCGTACATTACTTGTTATTAGCTTTTTTGTATGCCTTTTTTTAAATATTTATCTAACAATTTATATTACCTAACAAATAATGTTATAGTTACAATTCTAACTGTAATAAACAATGTCTCACTTATTCTTTCGTCTAATTGCTTCGAAACTTTTGAATGGTGTTGTAACTACGATTACACAGTAAACTGTTTCAAAATCAAATGTTGATAATTATTATTTGTGTTTTTAATAGCTTGCAGTTTTTCTATTAATTCCTTTAATTAAACACTGTAGGAGTTTAATACCTTTTCTTCTTACACATGAATAAGTAATGTACTAAAAATACGTTTCAGAAAGGAAAGGGACTTTTTTCTGTTCATACATTCACACATTTCTGGAAAAGGAATAAAGAAAGAAGACAATTTGATTAAAACGAAAAGTGTGCTTTCTAAAATACTTCTATTTTTCCAGAATAATATTGTCACACTGTTTATAATAATATACAAATACTGTTCGTAATAATATTATTTTCCTGAATTTCATCGAAGTTACAAATTTAATGGAAACGCTTTTAAAGTTGAAATATTTGATTAACTTTAATTTGTTTTTACGGTATTCTGCCGCATTTTCAGTTTATAACCAAAGCTGAGTACACTTCAAGCAAAAAGTATTTGAAGATTTACTCTTGTTGCGTGAGTTGCGTGGATTCGGGCACCCAACGCCACTCTGATTCAGCCCCAATTTAATGGTTCTGAACCTGGTTGATAATAGATGAATGTGCTCGTTTGCAAATGAATCTTGAGTCGAGCTATGATGAAAAGTCTTTATTAGTTGTTTGTGTTTGGAGAGTTCGTGTTTACTTATTGAAATCTGATCGTGTTCTGGTGTTCGGTTTGAAAACTTCCATCGAATTCACCTATGAAGTCAAGATTTGGAAGGGGGTGAGCCATGCGATTGGTTGAGGGTTTTACATAGTGACCGCCCTCACGCCAACGATGGTCATCCCCGAAATTTGCTAGGTAAACGGTGACGCGCGGGAATTTTCGCGTGCCCCGGAAAAACCCATAGCAGACCATAAACTGAGGAAGCACTCTGACCTGAGAACTGATGGTTGAAAATAACGGAATCGAAGATTAACATGCTGGTCTCAAGGCAGTAGACTTGGGTCGTCGTCGCGAAAATATTTTTGAAAGGAAAAATGGTCAATGGCTTCATAAACTTATTCCCGCTACGAGTCGGTTTATGTCGTATAATTTAGTTTTGTTGAATCGTGCCGAAGTGATTCAACAATTCTATTTGACAGTTATACATACAAGTATATTGAAAGTATTTATTTGAAACATACGAATTGGAATTATTAATTGAAATAATCATTTTTTAAAGATCAATTATTAATTGAAATAATCATTTTTTAAGGAATAATTATTTGAATATTCGAATATTATTTTTCATAATTACTATTTTAGAAAGAAAAAGATTTAAAAAGTTTGCAGAAAAAAATAAATGTCCATACATATCTACGTAAAATTTGATGAAAATAATAAGAGAAATATTTATTTGAAATGAATATTTCAAGTCCCTTCTGAAAAATACCTAGGTATTGAACTCACTTGTAAAATCAAGTAGTATTTTAACTAATATGAAGATAAATAATCATTTCAAATTAACGAATGTAACACAATTCGTGAAATAATCTCTTTAAGCATTTTTATTTTTTATGTAAAATACGATTATTGTGATTCCCTCTATATCAATCCAATATGTTGCATGTGTAGAAATAGTAGTAAACGTGTTATTAGAGAAAAAAAATGATAGCTATCCGTCTATAAAAATGAATAAGCCAAGAAATGTTACCATGAACGTCGATATACGTGCCTTCTGTCGTATAATACTTCTAGAATACAACACGAAAGTTTCGTCAGTGATAATAAAGAAGAAAATAAATGGACCATTTTCTACTGTTTCTTATCTTGACAGATCCGCACACGGTGTTTTGACGTTGGTTACGGAGCCATTCCGATATCGAGTTCTTTTGTACGAACAACACTGTTGCTTTCTTTTTCTTTTCTTTTCCGCTTTTTTTTTAATTTCTGTCAAAAACTCTTTCACGCAAGAAGATTAATTACCAAATGTTTTGTAAAATATTTTCGACAAGTAGATTAGTAAGAAACTGATGCGAGAAGTGAAATGAAATTAATGAATAATCGATTTGCTATATCAAGATCATGAAGCAAAACGATGCAAACGTATTCGCATTCCACGTGTTTACGTCTATTGGTGGAGAAGTTAGCCATTGGTATAGTACCAGAGAACATTCAGTAGTATATAAGGGCGACTGTTTGGTACGGGGCCGCATTACCGGGGGAGTCATTCAACAGGGCACACTCTTTTTCCATTCACTCTCTGATCATTTCAGCATCGCGGCAATCTCTACTTTATTTGGCAAAATGAACCAGACCCTTTGTGTGGAAATTTGTAACTTCTCGTGAAAAGATTTCAACTTTTCTTTTTTTTTTTCACCAAGTTAAATCTGTTCTTACTGTAAACAGAACATTATATTACAGTGAAAAGACAATTTTCTGACAGAAGTGAATCGTTTTAATTCAAGAAATTTATTACACAATTTGATAAGTATGCAGAGAATGCAAAAATATTGAATAAAAGATATATCATTCGTTATGGAAGGATCTTGGCTCACGTTAATTCTGTCAATGTGTTTGATGACGATCATCTTGCTGTTACTAGTGCGACGAGGAAAGTTTTTGTATACTCTGAGGAAAGTGCCGTATCCTCCTGCGCTTCCTATCATTGGCAATGCGTATCAATTATGCTGCAGTCCGGAAGGTAAGCAATATACGATTAATATATCAAACTTCTAGACAAAATAACAATTAAATATAAAAATGGGATAAATAACACGTGTCACATTTGACGAGAGAGCAGGAAAAAGAAAAATATCAATTTTAAGAAATTTCGAATTCTTTTCTAACTATAAGTTCTACAATAATTATACAAAATTGTGGTGTGCAATGAAAAAATTCGGAAAAATGTGTTACAATAGTGTACATATTATCTAAAATTATAAGCACAAATTGAAAATAATACAGAATAAAATAATGTTTTATTTCGATATACGAGAAACTATAAGGTTATAACATATTACATATATTACGTTCTTTTGTTTGTTTTTTAATTTTTGGAAAAATACTAAAATTTCGTATTCCTCTTTCTTTCTATGGGCCTCTCATCTAGGTATATATATATATGCATTTCTTTCTTTATTTGTATACCTATTTTTATATAATATTTTATAAATATTTTTGTGTACTATTTTTTTTTCTGTTACATTCATTCTAGACTTCTCTAATTAATCGCTCCTTTCTTTCATATCAATTTAAAAATTAATTGTTATTATTATTTCGTAATCACTCTTCGTCATTATAATTAATAATAATGCTTGTAAAGTAACATAAATATTATTACGTGAAGATCACTCATATTTTCTAGTTTAAATTTTATCTTTTCGTTATTTATTTGACAAGTTACAGAGGGTTGAAAATTGCTAGTGTAAAGATGTCTTTTGACAAATCAAAACTGATTCAGATAAAAAATTCAGTTCTGTGTAAAATATATATGTACACATCCGAAAAATCCAGTGTTATAATCCATTATCTAATCAAATAATATTATCACATTCGCTGCCGTTGACGTACTATGTATCGTGTAATCGATGGGTAACGCTAAATGGCCGATCACGCAATACCGTGTGCTCAGTCGCTAATGCTTAAACGTTACGGTACACAGCGATCCACTTGCTTCTCATTGTTAGACTTGGCGACTAATTTATCAATTCATAAACCGGTTTTTTTAAAATAAATATTTGGATCTTTTTTTAAATTGCATTGCAACGAGTTAAATGATATCTAATTCATTAATACTCAAAATTGCTATGATTACAAATTATTTATTTCTTTTCTTATTACTGTTACTTTAATATTAAAAATAATATAAATAAATGGGTATACTTCCGAAAGACCCCATCACCCCAGGACAACCAAACTTCGGATTTATAGTAATTGAGGGACGAGAAATCGAATGAGACCATTTTCAGAACTGGCAAATAAACCGATATATACAGGGTATTCTAAAAGTGCGGAAATCCCCTATTATCTTGATAAGAACGCATTTCCACGCAAAATGACCAACCTAACCCTAACCCTAACCCTAACCTAGGTTAGGTTAGTCATTTTCCGTTTCGGCATTTCGGAATTTTCCCCAAATAAATATTTATCTAACATATTTGCTACTGATTCCGTATAGCAAGTCGTCGCTGTGTGCCACAACGTTTAAATGTTAATGATCCAGCACGCGATGTTGCGTGATCGGATATTTAGCGTTGACTGTGTTAACTATCTATTTGCACGTATGTTTGTTTATAATAGAAAGTAATATTTTGAAAGTAATACATTTTCGACATCTGCAAACTTTTGAATTAATGAGTTTGCTCCATTTAATACTGTGATATTTTTACGTATATAATACACACACACTTGTTAATACCACTCAGAATTTACAGAAACATATCACAGAGCTTGTAAAAGTGTATAACTAACGATAAATACAAGTATAAGAAGAAATTCAATTGTATTATTCAATTTGTGGCAAACAAGCATGCAATCAAACATATTAATATTTTTATTCAATCTATTTTGATCAGAATTCAAGAGTCCTACTAATTATCTATATTCTGTTTGATTTTCATTTTGCATTTCTCTTATTTGAATTATTAGGAGAAAAAAGCGAACTTATAACTATTAATTTC
This sequence comes from Osmia lignaria lignaria, assembly GCF_051020975.1. Taxonomy (NCBI): domain Eukaryota; kingdom Metazoa; phylum Arthropoda; class Insecta; order Hymenoptera; family Megachilidae; genus Osmia; species Osmia lignaria. The sequence goes on along the minus strand of NC_135037.1, from coordinate 867,901 downwards.
CAATTCAATTATCTTATAAACATATGTTATTAGCATATTGTGTTACAAAATGAAAAAGTTTTTTGTAAATCTCGCTTTCATTTACTTAATTTTAATTTTAGAGAGAATCATCCAGAAATACAAACACATCAAACTTTTCACATTTTTCTACTGAATATTGAATATATATTTTGGAATCAGAGATAAGTAATTCACCTGCTTAGATTTCATCAATATTTTTAGAATTGCTTTTATTACCACATATTTATATTATTTTAATACTATGTTTATTTTTAATCACTCTCTTCAAACTTCGCCAAAAAGATAAATGTACGAGATATTGCTAACGCATCCGTCAGACTTGACGAAATGTACGTTTATTTTTATATTCGCATTAAATGGCGATAACCTCAACATTACAGAAATTTGTACAAATAATCGTACAAAATGGTGCACCAATAATGACACTGGAAATTGATGTTAAATTCCAGATATACGTACAGATAGGTAAACGATAAACTATACCAATGAACGCTAAATATTTTAATACAATATTTCTATGCATACTTTCATGTTGATAAATTACATTATTAAAATTATAAGTGCAGAAATCTTCACTTTCCCAGTAAATTAATATTAATTGGATATAATCAATAACGCAAATTAGGTGGTTGAGGGGGGGGGGGGGGGGGTCAAGAGTCAGCCGAAACCATATTAAGCAATTGAAAATCATTTTTTTTTTTTTCAATAAATACCGGAGGATTTTTCAAATATTTCAGTCGAGAATAAATAGAAGTGTAGAAGATTAAACTTAACATTATCATAATGCTAATAAAGAACGAGGAAAAAAATTGTTGACCCCCTTTTCCCCCATTGGACAGTTTGGGTTATACCTCTGGATTAATTTACCATAAATTAGCAACCAACGAGTAATCGCAGACCAACGATTAATAATTTCATTTTCCTTTAATATAGAATCATGTTTCAAATTCTTGCAAATTTGCCATTTTTTTTTTTTAATTTTCGTTTCTGATTGATATTATTACTGTTAATAAATGTAATAGTAAATTTTCAATAAGTAATTTAGTTTTGAAAAATAAGACTCTTAATTGTTGATCTGTGAGTGCTCGTTGGTTGTCAACTCATGTTAAAGCTATTTTAGATTATGTTACAAACTGTCATCAAGTTGTATAAATTTATTTTTCATTTATATCCTGATTTTCATCAATTACATTTGTTTCGTTCGTAGCGGCCGACGTGAATTCACGTGATTTATAATTCTCTTTGTGGTTAAGTACTACTGACGCGAATATGTTAAAAAATTTTGTATCCAGCATGCGACATCGAATTGTACGGCAGTGAAAAGAATCTGTCACAAAAAACAAAACAAAACAAAAAAGACAAAGACTTGAAATTGAAAATTGAAATTTTTAATAGATAAATAATAATTTTTCCAGTTTATTTGCATTTCGTTAAGAAAACAGAAAATAATTACAAGAGATAAATTTTGGGATTTCGGAAGCAGTTTACCTTGGTTGAACTGCACGCACGTACATATGTGTACCAGAGAATGTGGGTAAACGATGAAAGAAGAAAATGATTCAACCATCTTGGCCCTATCAAATACTAAAGATAATTATTATTATCTCACGCGTAACGAAACGGAAAAAGAAAAGCAGGTCGAGGCCGTTCGCGGCTCGAAATAACATTATGGTAACGTGTAAGTGCATGCAATTACAAGCGATTTTCTTTTTTTTTTTTTATGAGAATCACCAGTAGAATTGAAAGTTTTAAGAAATCCTCCAAGGCATATCTGTCTACAATGAAATAAAATATTTTCTATATACCACGTTACTGGATGCAGTTTATTTGAAAAAACATTACTGGACAAATTATTTTATTTCATTTTTAGCCGATTTATTACTGATAGGACTATTGCTTTTTCCTTTTGAAGTTATTGAAAAACAACACTGGAAAAACATTCGCGATTTTTATATAAGCATTGAAGTTTGTTCCTTTCAAAAGAAATGCTATTTGTGAATTAGACAAAAATCAAATGGTTCACTTATGAAAAATTATTTATTTATTAACTATTTACATTACAAATTATTCCTACTCCATAACGATTAATTAACTGGAAAACTTTGGTTTTCAATTAAATTTTTACCAATTTTCTTTCATATTCTAACAATAACTAATTTTAATTCTTGAATCATCAAATATTATTTTTTTTTCTCTTTAGAAACTCAGCACACAAGTATTCTCTTCAATAATATTTAGAGTTAAAATATTGTAATTCTTGAGCTGTTCTTGTACCGAAAACTGTAAGCTCTTTTACAAAAAATGGCATTAATGCTATTATTATATTTATTGTATTATTAATATTTTTAAGCTCTGTATTCGAAGCTTAAAAATTTGAATTTTAGAATTTCGAAATTTGAATTTTGAAACATTAAAATTTAATTTAAATATTAAATTCTAACAATATTCAATAACTGACAATTATATTAATTTCTTCTAAATTAATCTTAATAATATTATGTATCATGAAAATTAGGATTTAAAACATTATCATTTTCACATTTAATTATTCTCGCAGTATTTAAATTTTTTATATTTTTATGTGCATAGGTATTTATTCATAATGCGTGATAATTTTCGAATATTATAAGAAGCAATAAAGCCTCTTTCCCCTATATTGCTAGGGAAACCTACTGACAATGAACTCAATACTGTATCGATGGCGTTTAACCTTTGGGCCTGCTATTCTGAACGATGATCCTTTAAAATTTCTTTTATGAACATATAAGATATTTCTTATTCTAACGAGCTTGTGAGGATTTTGTTGCACTGAAAATCAGTAAAATGACCGCAATTTTTCGGAAAATTTTAAATAAGTCCTTTTTTTCAATAAGTTACAATAAGTATGTTTTGCATAACAAACAATCTTTTGTATCTTTCATACTTAAAGAATTAACGGGGACTGTCATTATTTGCATGAATACTCCCTACGCCCAAAAGTAAGTAGAAAGTGGGAAGTTTTATACTCCTGTATCAATGTGAAAATAAGTCGATGACAAGTCGATTTACCCAACATGTGAAGGTTACCAACTGTCTGGTTGCATTTCATGGCGGTAAAACCAAGCCTTCTTTTTCATTATATACTTGTTACCCCGCAATCTCGTGGTGAACAGACAAGGTCATTTATACCGGTCAACAGACGAATTAAAGAATAATAACCACACCTCTGCACCCATAATCATTGGCGCAACTAGGTAAGGACTAAGGTGTATTTCCTCTCTCTTCTTACCAGAATTTATTGAAATAAGTAAAAAAAAAAGAGAACATTGCTCAGTTTACAAAACTTTATTCAGGTAAAGAAATTATTCAAATATAAAATACAAAACGTATATTAATATTCTTATTATGTGAAACTATTGTCCCTGATCCCTCTAGTTACATCAATGGCTAGAGTTCCTTTTTTTTCTATTTATCATTTTGTCTCTTTTATTTTCTACATAACAAGAACGAAATGAATCTGAAGATGTGATAGTAATGATAATCACAAGGATTGTTTTGGAAGATACCCAATCTCTATCACAACGACAGCATCTTGAGACGCGCCTCGAAACAAAGTTATTACTTCACTGACCAGTAGCCCAGTATATTCTACATATCAATAAAACTTTTATACAAACCTAATTCAAGCTTTAACTTCAGTGAATTAGGTTAGGTTAGAGCAGACGAATATTCCGGCTGCCAAAAGGGGGCCGGCCACGCATGCCAAAATCATTGATATCAGTTAAGGGGGTAGACACGGGTAATGCAGCAAGGTGACATTACCGGCAAAAATGGACATAAAAAGGAGTCCGGGATTTTTCGCTTTTCGTCCTTATATGAGAATATTTGAGACTGGGTGAGGGCTCATTCGAAAGAGAAAGGTTCAGTGCAGCGCGCTCTGTCATGATTGAACGTGATTTTGTTAATATCTAATAATATGAGTGTCCAAAGTAGAGGAAAAATCGAGAAAATACATCCGCAGAATCCAAGGTATATTTAGGTCACTAAAAGAGTTTTGTGACTCAAACGATGACCAGAGCGCGCTGCGCTGAACCTTTCTCTTTCGAATGAGCCCTCACCCAGCCTCAAATATTCTCATATAAGGACGAAAAGCGAAAAATCGCGATTGCATTCTCACAGACGAGTTCCGCCATTATCTGGATACTACAGAGCAAGTCACGTGACAAATTTAGTTCAGCTAATAGTTATAAGGTGGCGTTTAAGGGGGTAGACACGGCACGTGACCTCTCCGATTCGGAACAGCAGTTTTTTCGTTGGGCCTGGTGGAGCCACTTGCGTGGTCTGGTACGAACTTGAAAGATTTAATTCTCAGCTAGCGTGCGCGCAACACGATCTAGGAAGGCAACAGCGCCTCAAGTACTTACATATTTTTACAAACACATTCAAACGCTCATCTCGCCAGAGGCATCGCGACGATACGCCTGAAGAACGAAAGCGAAACATTGGCGCGTGTTTAGAGTGAGATGTACGGTGATCGTGTTATCCTTCTTTCAACCCAAATGATAGAATTGTCCCGATCCGATAAATTCTGACTGACCGAACGCGTGGATTTTATACAGCGCACCGTAGCACACCTCGCTGCTGAAAAATATATGCCTACTCTGAAGAACCGAAGGAACGTGCAATCTGAGAATTTTTTTAGAGAAAGTTATTAACTTCTTTAAATAAATGTTCTTTAATTAATGTAATTGGGACGGGTTATATCTTGAATTTGGTAAGAGATAGGAAAAAGCTGTTTATGTAAAAGTTCAATGGAATGATAATGTTTATTTTTCTGTGATTTCATTTTCTCCGTGAATGCACCGATGCACTCAAAAAATGCAAATCCACTTTTAGTTAAATGGAATTGCATTTTTTTTCATTTGTGTTAACTCCTTGAAACATTCTGCATAAAAAAGTACTATGGTACTATTAGAACTAATAAATGGAGGGACCTCACGTTTATATATACAGTAAAAGCGGAATATATGCAACAGAGATTGGGAACCAGACGTTGCATATATCCAGCCGAGATGTTGAATCTCAAATTATGTAGATGCGACGACCAGCCAAGCGTGAACGCAGAAAAGGACAGGCAGTGGAGGAGAGAGAGAGGTCCAATGATCAAAGGAAAGAGCCGAAACATATCGGTGTGACTAATACTAATTCAGTTATAAAATATTTTTATTTTTGACTTTTTTTAAATGAAATTTTTACTAGCCTATTGGCCAGATTTATCTTATTAAAATGATACCAAACACGATATAGTTTGAATTATAATTACTTGCTAAAATTGATGTTAAAAGTAGACGAAAAGTCAGAGAGATCGAATCAAAACATTGCATATGCAATCCAAGCGTGGTGTCGAAGTTTGATCGGACGTCTCGCATATACAGTAAAACCTGGATAAATGCAACGAAAGAATGCTTGGATAAGTGCAACATCGCTATCCCCTCCACTTGGGGGGATCCCCCTAGGCGAACCGAGCCGCTCGACAAGGAAACCGTGTAATATGATCCGACCGTAATATCGACGTGACTAATACTAATTGAACGATAAAACTTTTTTATTTTTAACTTTTTCCTAATGAAACTTTTACTAACGCATTTGTGAGATGTTTCTGATTAAAATGACACCAAACACGATATAGTTTGAATTATATTTATAAACAATAGGAATAGAATAAACAACATAGAATTGACACCACGACTGAATATAAATAATGTCGGCTAAATACAAAAGATGTGTACGGACAGAGAATCGGCATGTCGGCTGAATACAAAACATGTGTACGGACGCAGAATCGACACCTCGCTTGGATAAATGCAACATTAAATACCCAGAATTGACACCTCGCTTGGATAAATGCAACATTAAATGCCCAGAATCGACATCTCGCTTGGATAAATGCAAGATTAAATGCCCAGAATCGCCACCTTGCCTGGATAAATAAAACCTTTGAAACCAGAGCCGACACCGCGACTGGTTTTGATTTCGATCTCTGTTGCTTTTCGCCGACCTTTAACATCAATTTTAGCAAGTAATTATAATTGAAACTATATCGTGTTTGATACCATTTTAATGAGAAAAATTTCACCAATGCGTTAGTAAAAGTTTCAATAAAAAAAAGTCAAAAATAAAAAAGTTTTATAGTTGAATTAGTATTAGTCACACCGATACGTTTCGGCTCTTTCCTTTCATCATCGGACCTCTCTCTTTCCGCCACTGTCTGTCCCTTTCTACGTTCACGCTTGGCTGGTCGTCGCGTGTAACCCGAGATTCGACACCTCGCTTGAATAAATGCAACCACTGGGTCCCAATCTTGGTTGCATTTATCCAGGTTTTACTGTACCCAGGTTTTACTGTACTGTAAATTGTTAGGAAACCGTCTCTTGTGGAAGAAATACATCGTAGAAAGGAAGTAAATGAACAGCGATCACCTTTATTATATAGCGGAGTTCACCAGAGTCCATAACTGCGACGCGCAGGTTGAAAGTTGGTGGGGGAACGCAGCGAGCTCTCCGCTAATCGATTTCTACTTCGTTTGGGAGTACCGCCAATCAGGGCGAAGATGCGCACGAAAGAAGGAAAATTGGTCTTTTCGCAGTTATGGACTCTGGTGAACTCCGCTGTACTATTCATTGTTAGTCATTTATTTCATTTCAATCGCCTTTAGCATATAAAAAACGGCACAAAATATCCTGGATTTTTAATATTTTTCGATCGGTTGTGTATTCGACGTAATATCGAAAACATGTTGAGTTTGCTACAAACTGCTACACATGATCCGTACAGGAGACTGGTAAAATGCTGATTACTTAAGAAAAGCAGCCCGAAAATAAATCTGTTGTCAGATTTATTAAAATTTTTTTAGACAGATAACTTAGTATATTCTTTCAGCATAGAATGTGTTATTTTACTGGACTCTCTTGATTTTGCGTTACACCCAAATATTCGATGAATGGGTAACGAAAATGTGACGCTAGCAGAACGACATAGTTCGAGCGAGTTCTTGAATGCTGGCGAGCGTAGAAAAGGACAAATAGCGAAAGAGAAAGAAGTCCGAGAATTAAAGGGCCCGAAAAAAAACATTTGAGAACATATTTTTTATTTTTCATTTTTGCTAAATGAAACTTTTACCAATGTAATTATAAGGTTCTTCTGATTAAAATAAGACCAAACACGACATAATTTGCATTATATCTACTTATTTATTTAAAACCTAATGCAAATATATAAAGTAAGTATAATTCAATACGCTAGTGGAAGTTTCATTCAAAAGAAAAATCAGTCATTAGTCATTATAAAGCAACGAAGCGAAAGTGCAGCATAAGTACACAAAAAAAACATAAGGTTTATAGCAAGCTTAACATTTTCTATTGTATTATGGTAATCACTATATTATAGTTTTGTTTCCTTGTTGTATTATAGGAAAGTAAAATATGCAATATCGTATAAGCGTGGACCAGTTGCAATAGTTGCAAGAAACCTGATATGTATACCGCAGTTCACCAGAGTCCATAACTGCGAAAAGACCAGTTTTCGTTCTTCGCGCTTCTCCAGTGCGCATCTTCGCCCTGATTGCCGATACTCCCAAACGAAGTGGAAAGCGATTAGCAGAGAGCTCGCTGCGTTCCCCCACCATCTTCTTACCTGCACGTCGCAGTTATGGACTCTGGTGAACTGCGGTATATATAACAAATTAAATGAGGAATCAAATTGTATCTAATCCATCTTTCATTGTAATGACCATTCAGAGAATAAAATTATAATAGTTGTAAGGAATAAGAAATAAAACTAACAAATCGTTAAAGATTGAAATTTCTTTATATCCTTACAATTTAACCTAACCAATTTTCTTCGTATGTCTTCGGATTTACGTATTGTAATAGTTAGAATAACAGTAATATCTAATTGAAGAAATTACTTCTGTATCACGTACTTTTATCATGTGTACGTACATACATACGTATATATATAAAACTTAAATATTAAAAAAAATATCAAAGAAAGATGCAGTTCAACTCCTTTTTTTAACTGCTTCCCAAGTTAATGTATTTCATAGTATTAATGTATTAAAAATGTATTTTTATGTATTAAAAAAACGTTAATGCATTAAGAATCAGAACTGAAACCGTAGAATCGGGATTCGAACTGAATCTCCTGGTTTCTCATTTCTACCATATTGCCATGGACGAAATTATATTATTTTGTCGATTCGTCGATGCTGCTGCCACGTGCTTTAGCGGCTTGAGCATCGAGCCGATAACGTAGAAATGACGAGAGCAGCTGGACTCTGCCAAACCCGCAGAGCTCACACGGACACGTGAGACAACGCGCTTGTGTTAGATGAAACAACGGCAGGGGAGTCACTGGGACGTCGTGGGACGTCGTGGAGAGGGTAAAAATTTGTCCCACGTCCCACGGTTCTGGCATCACTGCTGTCGGTGGGTGACTGGGCCCACTTGGCGTGCCGCACTTTAACACAGGGGTTAGCAGACCGAAGTAAAGTTGGCGCGGAATATTAATATTTCTTAACAATTTGTCTTAAAAAATTGCTCCCCATTTAAAATTGTTCCAGTCGCAAACATTACATTTAATGAGATATTCGTATTAGTTGCGTGTCACTCTTTTTTTTTTATTGGTATTTTTAATATTAGAATATCGCATCTTTCATATTATATGGTACTTACCTCCCTGAGTCAATTTATTCCTTAATAATCCAGTTACAGAAGGATTAAATAGTGCAATTTATACGCTTTCAAATTTTATCAGAAGTATAATAGTGAATTTTTAAGTTTTTTTCATTTTAAATAATACACTAAATTATAAAAATGTATTTGTCTGTTATAGAAGCATTCAAGAAAATGATCAAATGGGGTCAAGAACTGGGAGATATATATCTTGTTTGGGTAGGCATGCGCCCCTTTATTTTTCTTTACAAAGCAGAAGCAATACAACCATTGTTAAGCAGCAGTATTCACATAGACAAAAGTTTGGAGTACAAATATTTACAACCCTGGCTTGGTAGTGGTTTAGTAACTAGCACTGGTAAGTATATGACATACTTTCAAATATACAAATTAAATATGTACAACATTTAATAGATAATATAAACATTTCTAAACATCTAAATGAAAGCAGAATTTTGCAAAAGTTTCTTATGTCTGAGAGCATAGCGTATTATTTTTTTTTTTTTTTTTTCATTACGACCATATACGGACTTAATTTATTGCTTTATCAATTTATATATTATTACAAATTTACAATTTATTAATAACTCATTATTCATTAATACATACCTCTATGTACAACTTAATTTAATACATTTGTGCTGTCCACCGATGACAAGAAGTCCCATGAAAAGGCTGCGAACCTGATTGGTCAGAATGGAAGGAACACGCCTCATTTTTACACGCATTTTCGGTTCTAGCGAGCTATTGGCTAAATCGGTGACACATACTAATTGAGGTCGCGTGACAGTGAATCCGAAAAGTATTAACACACCATTTAAAACAGAACCGGTTTTTTTTTTAAATTGGACTAAACGATTTGAGTTTTCTCAAAGAGCTAATAATGGGGTATTTTTATCATTTTGAAAAACCAACAATGGGTCAGAATTTTGTAAAAAACAAAAGTTTTTTTTCACAATTTTTTTACCTGTGCCTCTACTAAAAATTAAAAACATGCCGTTTATAGATTTCGATGAAATTTTTAGCATGTACATATACAGCTGGTATAAATCCATTAACAGCGTTTTTTCAATTTTCATTATAAGTTCAGATAAAAATGTTGCAAAAAGTGATCATTGTAGGTTCCACAATAGGTCACTATTTTTTTCGCGATTTGAACCAATTGCATTATTTTCAAAATTATGAAAATCGGTCGTCTAGTAAATTAATGACTCTAACTGAAAAAAACTCATTAGTCGCTTAGTATAATTTAAAAGAAATTATTATATTCATTTCCGGTAAAATGATTATGATATTCGTAAATAGAATGAAAAACTACGTCGAAATGATATATCTATTTATAGTTTTACGACATCCGCTAAAAGGAACTACAGTAAAACATTGGGACCCAGATGTTGCATATATCCAGCCGAGGTGTCGATTCTGGGCATTTAATGTTGCATATATCCAGGCGAGGTGTCGATTCTGGGCATTTAAACGTTGCATATATCCAGTCTTGGTGTCGATTCTGCGCCCGTACAAATCGTTTGTACCCTGCCGCGATACCTATTCTACATTCGTACACAACATGCGACGTGTTGCATGTTGCATACTGCATGTTTGATGTATCTTTGGTGTATGGCCTGCCTTATACATATGTAGCCGAGGTGTCAATTCTATATTGTTTATTTTATTATTATTGTTTATTTATTCTATTATCATTCTGTTATTACTGTTAGCTTGTAAATTACTTTAATTTTCAATAGGAAGAAACTGTCCGGTTTCATGGAAATCACGGGCTGTTCCTAACATCATAAAGCACCTAATTTGCAGTCAAGAGTTCCGCTACTTAGAAATATTCTGAACTGAACCGTGGCAACAATAAGTTTATGAAGTCATCGACCAGTTTAGTACTTTGCTATTATTACAGTTTTATTATTATTTTAATAAATAAATATAATTCAAATCATATCGTGTTTCGTACCATTTTAATCAGAAAAATCTCACAAATGCGTTAGCAAAAGTTTCATTAAGAGAAAGTTGAAAATAAAAAAGTTTTATCGTTCAATTAGTATTAGTCACACCGATATTACGGTCGGATCATATTACACGGTTTCCTCGCCGAGCGGCTCGGTTCGGCTTAGGGGGATCCCCCCAAGTGGAGGGGATAGCGATGTTGCATCCAGCCAAACTTTTGTTGCATATATCCGGCTAATTTTATTGGACTTTTCTGGTCGAGTAGGCTTTCCCCATCATTAACTTTTTGATGCCACTGTGCCACAAGATGGCGTTGCCTTTTCATCTCTCTCACTGATATATGTTACACTCTCGATTTCCAAAGCTCAACTGTACTAGTCCGGACACTTTTCTATGCGCTAAACAGTTTAGTAGTAAGTATGTAGCTACTCGCCACTCGACTAAATTATTGGCCGTGTCTGAATCAGCTAAAATGCTAAGCGAAAGCAAGTGGAAGGTGGTTCCGTCTGTGCTACTACAATTCCAAGGAAGCCCTTACTACTCTAACTTCGCGCAAGGACCTTCTTTCGCTCTGTTTTGCTCTGACTCGATGCTTATCAGATGTTATCCTTGTTCTGCTGCTTGCATTGTGTTGTAGAGAATTCGACACGAAATAGATCATACCATAATTATTTCTATTTATCCGTAACAAGCATCCTGGCTTTGCTGTAATTATAGAGAAACCTATACAGTAAAAGCTGGATATATGCAACAAAAGTTTGGCTGGATATATGCAACATCGCTATCCCCTCCACTTGGGGGGATCCCCCTAAGCCGAACCGAGCCGCTCGGGGAGGAAACCGTGTAATATGATCCGACCGTAATATCGGAGTGACTAATACTAATTAAACGATAAAACTTTTTTATTTTTAACTTTTTCTTAATGAAACTTTTACTAACGCATTTGTGAGATTATTCTGATTAAAATGGTACCAAACACGATATGATTTAAATTATATTTATTTATTAAAATAATAATAAAACTGTACATATGTATAAGACAGGCCGTACACCAAAGATACATCAAACACGCAACATGCAACATGCAACACGTCGCATGTTGTGTACGAACGTAGAATAGGTATCGCGGCACGGTGCAAACGATTTGTACGGACGCAGAATCGACACCAAGACTGGACATATGCAACGTTTAAATGCCCAGAATCGACACCTCGGCTGGATATATGCAACATTAAATGCCCAGAATCAACCCCTCGGCTGGATATATGCAACGTTTAAATGCCCGGAATCGACACCTCGGCTGGATATATGCAACGTTTGAAACCCGAGCCGACACCGCAACCGGTTTTCATTTCCAATCCTCCTTTGCTTTTCGCCAACTTTTAACATCAATTTTAGCAAGTAATTATAATTCAAACTATATCGTGTTTGGTATCATTTTAATCCGAAAAATTTTCACCAATGCGTTAGTAAAAGTTTCAGTAAAGAAAAGTCAAAAATAAAAAAGTTTTATAGTTGAATTAGTATTAGTCACACCGATACGTTTCGGCTCTTTCCTTTGATCATCGGACCTCTCTTTTTCCACCACTGTCTGTCCTTTTCTACGTTCACGCTTGGCTGCTCGTCGCGTGTAACCCGAGATAAGACACCTCGACTGGATATATGTAACGTCTGGGTCCCAATGTTTGTTGCATATATTCAGCTTTTACTGTAATGCTCAGAGGGAGCTACTTCTTACCCGCCTTCAGTATTGAACATGCCCATATAAAAACTATTCTTCCCTATGAAATGTATAAAATGAACATTATATAAATATATTACTCGTATATGTATGTGGGGTAAAATGAAGTTTGTATTTTATTATAGGCGAAAAATGGTACTTTCGAAGAAAATTGCTTACGCCAACTTTCCATAGCGGTCTTTTGGAAATATATTTAAAGACAGCTATCAGAGAAGCGGAGGTATTAATATCTTGTCTCAGGAAAGAAATTGGTAAACCAGCATTTGACATTGTACCATACGCTAAAAGAGCGACATTGGATGTAATATGCGGTAAGCTTTTTTTCAGTTTCATAATGTATGTCTTTTTTTGGAAAACACCCTTTATTATACATCTCTATTGTGCCCTACTACGAACCCTTCAGTTCAACTTCCGAGTTAGTATATTGTCAATTTGGAGCCTTGGGGGGTTGAAAACCCGCTCTGCCGTACCGAAGCTTCTGCTTATACTGGCGGTGTTAAAGGACGCAACGGCGCTAAATAAATATCCACTCCCCAGCAGCCACTACCCTCCAAGCGGCGCCGGGTATAGATAAATTAAATACTCATGAATAAATATGCTTGGCCAATCATTGTATCGAGTATGGAAGACCCAACATTTGACTTTTCGTTGACGTAAGGAATTTTATTCTTGGGCCGAACAAACTGGTGGGTTAGAGACTACATCCACCAGGCGCTTTACGCCTGTACTCCCTACCGGCATGCGTCATCTCGACGAGGTTGCCAACCCTTCGGCGCGGCGGCAGCCAGAGTGTATCTTTAGCGTAGCGCGCTATGTTGACACCGCTAGATCGGATCTACAACTGAACCCTGTAAAGCACTTTATTATATGTATAATATACAGGGTGTCCGCGCTAAAGTGTGACAGACGTTTTATTTCGTAACTATTGATGATAGGAAAAATTGTTTATATGGAAATTGCACGGTACAATGGGGCCTGCGTTTGTGCCAATGCATTTGTTTAGAGTCAACGCTCTCGTGGTTGAACGCGCGCTCTTATTGGTCAATGTTTTTCGTTAATAATTCAAAAGCGAAGCTTCAACCAACATTTTGGTAAAGGAAAAAGTTGTTCAGAATCTCCTCAGGATCCTCCCATTCACGGTGTTACAGGAGTTATGAGACATCCTGTATAATACATAAAAGAGCAGCAATGCATTCAAAGCACTGTTATAATTTTTCTCCCAACCTCAGCCTACTTATCATTTCCTTGCACATCTCCTGCATTCTTTCCTGTTCCATTTATGATATATTATACAAATAAGCAACTATAAAAAAATATACGTATGCTTGATTTAAGTATGAATTCTGTTTGTTTTACGTTGATTAAATAAAAAAGGTTTTTAATCATTTGTTTCAGATAGTTCCATGGGATGCAATGTCAACGCACAAACAAATTTCAAAAATGAATATGTACAAGCTATTAATACGTAATTATATTATTATGTATTAAAATTTTATTAATATAGTTTCAATTTTCATCAGAGCAACATATTTTTTCAGCCTAGCATCTATCTCGCAAAGAAGATTTTTGAACGTTTGGATGTCTTTTGATCCGATTTTTAAGCTAAGTAGATGGGGTCAAAAATACAACCATGCACTTCGTGTCACACACGAATTTGTTAATAGGGTAAGTATTACTTTGTTTATTACATTCTATTTAAATATAAAAGTACGTATAAATAATAATTTAACCATCTGAATGCTGATGAAGAGAATTTCTCTCCTATTATGCAGCGCCGCTTTCTGTACTTTGATGAGAAACGAACGGTTAAGAAAAAATTTAAATAATAATTAATAAATAATTTAATGTCTGTCACATTACTATTATATACTTTTTAAATTGTATGCGATAGATTATAGCAGAGAGAAAAGCCGAGTGGAAAGCTAAAAAATATAGAAACTGTAGTGAACAATCTAATAAACATCAAGCTCTGCTAGACTTGTTATTAGAATTATCACAAGATGGTAAAGTGCTCACTGATGATGACATTCGCGATGAAGTGAACACATTTATGTTCGCGGGCCATGATACTACAGCGACCAGCGTATCTTGGATATTATATGCACTCGGTCGACATCCCGAATACCAGGTATTAGAATTTTTCTTTACATTATAATTTCATAAAATAAAAGGTCTGACATTTCGCAATATTTTCGTAACAATGAGAGTAGAAAATAAGGAGCATACCTAATATATCAACATACGATGATTTCAATGATTCTTTAATATGTTGTCGGAGGCATGATTTTGAACAACCTTTTCCCTGCGCATAATCAACGGAAAGCATTAGTTTCCGAAATATTTGCGAAAAACTATTATTGCTGTTACATTAAATTTTAAAGTAAGTAGACACTGTTCAAAATAGAATACCTCGGTTAAATTTGGACTAAATAACTTGAGGTTTTTTGAGAAGCTATAAAAATTAATTCACTAAAATATGTATTTTCATCGTTTTAAAAAATTACGATTTGTTGAAATCGTGAAAAAAAATAGTAAATGGTAATTTTTCAACTTTTTTATGTGAGTCTATAATGAAAATTTAAAATATGTCTTTCGTAGGTTCAAATAAGAATAGGTTCCATATTCATTCTAAACAACGACTAAAAATGTTCAACCAGTTCTTTTTTTTTATTGTGCTATACCAACGGGGTGCCGAACCGTTCGTTCGCGACCTACGTCAAGCCTCGCTTTCATAGCCGACGCTGCCCTCCCTGAGCCCGCGCGCTATACGCGCTCTGATTCGCTAGTGTTTTTCCTTAATAAATCAAAAACGAAGTTTCACAAAGGAAAATGTTGTTCAGAATCACCCCAGCTACCACCCCTTCACTGGACCAACGCGAATTCTGAAACACCCTGTATGTAGCTCACAGGTCCCAGTGAACGTGTCAATGGGACACTAAATTAATAAAAATATGCAATATTTTTATCCGATGAACAAACTGACTAAAATTACAAAACGTTCCGCTCGAAACGTAACAGTATAAAACATTCATCATAAAAAAAGCTAACACAAAACGTATCACTGCTAAAAATGAAAAAAGTTGAATGTAAAATTAAAGTTACGAAATAATTGATATTTGCGGTACTATAAATTTATTTTTCGTTTCAGGAAAAAGTTCTTAACGAGTATTACGAAGTAACAAAGACAAAACAATTAACCTTAGATGTATTAAGTAAATTAACATGGTTAGAAGCATGTATAAAAGAAACCTGGAGGGTGTACCCGGTAGCTCCACTTATTGCAAGACAAATCTATCATCCTATTACTATTTGTAAGTATAAATGCATATATATTCATTTTAATTTAAAAAATTTTCAAGGCATGATGTTTCTAAAATAATAAATTTATTTTAGTGGGACACGATATTCCAATAGGATCTACAGTACTTGTCAATTCGTTTTTGCTTCACCGTGACCCTCGGTATTTTCCCGAACCAGATACTTATAGGCCAGAGCGCTTTCTACCCAATGGACCAAAATACCCTCCTTATGCTTTTATTCCTTTTAGTGCAGGTTCCCGTAATTGTATAGGTTCAAAATACGCCATAATGATAGTCAAAATTCTTAGTCTTTTTATATTAAAAAATTTTCACGTGATATCTTTAGATACCGAAGATCAACTTCGCTTTAGTAGTGAATTAGTATTACATAATGCTAATGGACTTCGATTAAAAATTACGCCACGAAAACAAGAACTTGATGTAATTATATTGCACAGTATGCATTCAAATAAAGTTAAAGAGAAATATTAAAATGAAAAGAACCTAATATCTTTTATTTATCAATTCGAGTTAGATGAATAATTAAACGCCTTAGGTAAGTTTTATAAGGGATTTCAAGAGAAACACTGATATCCTGTGCAGAAGGGCACTATTTTAACACGAGCCTAATAATTAGTAGAAAGATGCGACTATTACGACCAATAATACGCTTCAGCCAAAAGTCTGCATCAGACCCGCATTCTTTACACATGCAGTCTTCCCAGTTCCCTATAGTAGGACAGAACCAAACATGGCAAACTTTCCTAGCGAAAATGGCGATGCAAGCATTGGCATTCGTAGGATTTTTTTTAGGGGGGCATGATATAAAATATCACTTCTAGATTAACGAATGTATGCTATAGCCGTGTGAAAGAAAAGGAGAGTCAAGAACAATTCGAGATACAAGATAGTTCGAGCGAAAAAGAGACGGAGTTTCAAAGGAAGGAGACAATAAATACTGTATTCGACATCCGACTCTCTCTCAATCCAAGGGGGCGCAGTGCCCCGATTGCCCCTCCTTGCGGACGCCCATGGATGTAAGAGAAGGAGCGCTCTCAATACACGTGTGAATGTATCCCTAGTAAGCATTTATTTAATATATTTTGAAACCTGACAATTTAGATTTTAGAGTTTTGAAAACTGTAAAATTAAAATTTCAAAATTGGACCGAATTTGAAATCAGAATTCTGAATTTTTGAAGTTTTACTATTTGAATTTCAAAACCTTGAAATTTAATTTATATTATATCTATAGCTTGTTAAAGGGTGAAGGAATCTGTTGAACAAACATAATTTATTAAGACTAGAAAGGAGCACAAGGATAAGAATTGACAAGGTTTCAAAATTCATTTTTTTCTCTAACTAATTGAGTAGTTCGCTTTACAATTAATATAAGGCGTCCAGTAGATGCTCTGTACTCTCTCGGCCGACAGACGTCCAGATACAGGGTGATTCTCTCGCTACGCAAGACAAAAGCCGTGCCGCACAATGGAACCCTTGCTGTTCCGTTTCTTGTCTTCGTCTCAGCCTTAAACACACACAAAACAGTTTTGGGTCCGGCGAAATGGCCCCTGGGTCTCTTTACCTGCAAAAATAGCAGGGTTCGATTGTGCGGCACGGTTTTTGTCTTGCGTAGCGAGAGAATCACCCTGTATTATCGCCGAACTCTCCTACCGAAGTCTTTCTTTCTTTTCTATCTGCAAGCGTCTAGGTATGATCGCCGTACTCTCTTGACGAACCTAACCTAACCTGCTGACCAAAAGCGGCTGATGGTCTTACCTTCTCCTCTCTCTCAAAATAAATAGCAGGCATAAAGTAGACACGGTTAATGCAGCGAAAATTTTTTTCATTACCGGCAAAAATGGTCCTAGAAAGGAGTTTACGGGAATACACTTTTCGTCCTTATATGAGAAGAATTGGGGCTGGGTGAGGGCTCATTAAAAAGAGGAAGGTCCAATACAGAGAGGAAAAAAGTTGCTTAAAATGACGAATTTTACAATTTAAAAATCATCGAAATCGGAGGGGGAGTAGCTTTCCTACAAATTCACCAACGAATGAATAAATTACCCAAATATGGAAAATTAAATTTTTATATCTTTTACATCATCCTATTAAGGTAATTTTAACTAAATCATTGGAAACTACAATAAAGAGAATATCAAACAAAAGTAAATAATATTTTATTATATTTCATTTACTTTCAGTGTTCCTCATTTTCATTAATCATAGCCTATGATTCATAGGTATGTATGTTAGAAATAAACTAACAAGGAAACATAGATTCTAGATTTTAGTCCCCGATTTTAATGAAACTTGGTGGATATATTAAGCAGGTGAAAATAAGGGACACGTATTTTTTATAGGTGCCCAATCGCAAGTTTAGGGGGTGAAATCACCCCTCGAAGTTTCAGCAGAAAAATGGTACAGTAAAAGCTGGATATATGCAACAAACATTGGGATCCAGACGTTGCATATATTCAGCCGAGGTGTCTAATCTCGGGTTACACGCGACGAGCAGCCAAGCGTGAACGTAGAAAAGGACAGACATTGGTGGAAAGAGAGAGGTCCGATGATCAAAGGAAAGAGCCGAAACGTATCGGTGTGACTAATACTAATTCAACTATAAAACTTTTTTATTTTTGAATTTTTTTTACTGAAACTTTTACTTTTTTTTATTGGTGAAATTTTTCGGATTAAAATGATACCAAACATGATATAGTTTGAATTATAATTACTTGCTAAAATTGATGTTAAAAGTTGGCGAAAAGCAAAGGAGGATTGGAAATGAAAACCGGTTGCGGTGTCGACTCGGGTTTCAAACGTTGCATATATCCAGCCGAGGTGTCGATTCTGGGCATTTAAACGTTGCATATATCCAGTCCTGGTGTCGATTCTACGTCCGTACAAATCGTTTGTACCGTGCCGCGATACCTATTCTACGTTCGTACACAACATGCGACGTGTTGTATGTTGCATGTTGCGTGTTTGATGTATCTTTGGTGTCACACCGATATTACGGTCGGATCATATTACAGTAAAACCTGGATAAATTCAACGAAAGAATGCTTGGATAAGTGAAACATTGCTATCCCCTCCACTTGGGGGGATCCCCCTAGGCGAACCGAGCCGTTCGACCAGGAAACCGTGTAATATGATCCTACCGTAATATTGGTGTGACTAATACTAATTCAACGATAAAACCTTTTTATTTTTAACCTTTTCTCAATGAAACTTTTACTAACGCATTTGTGAGATTTTTCTGATTAAAATGATACCAAACTCGATATAGGTTGAATTATATTTATAAACAATAGTAATAGAATAAACGACATGGAATTGACACCACGACTGAATATAAATGATGGCGGCTGAATACAAAAGACGTGTACGGACACAGAATCGGCATGTTGGCTGAATAGAAAACATGTGTACGGATTCAGAATCGACACCTCGCTTGGATATATGAAACATTAAATGCCCGGAATCGACTCCTTGCTTGAATAAATAAAACATTAAATGCCCGGAATCGACTCCTCGCTTGAATAAATGAAACATTAAATGCCCAGAATCGACACCTCGCTAGAATAAATGAAACCTTTGAAACCAAAGCCGACACCGCGACTGGTTTTGATTTCGATCTCTCTTGCTTTTCGCCAACTTTTAACATCAATTTTAGTAAGTAATTATAATTGAAATTATCTCGTGTTTGGTACCACTTTAATCGCAAAAATCTCACCAATGCGCTAGTAAAAGTTTCACTAAAAAAAAGTGAAAAATAAAAAAGTTTTTTGATTCAATTAGTATTAGTCACACCGATACGTTTCGGCTCTTTCCTTTGATTATCGGACCTCTCTTTTTCCACCACTGTCTGTCCCTTTCTACGTTCACGCTTGGCTGGTCGTCACGTGTAACCCGAGATTCGACACCTCGGCTGGATATATGCAACGTCTGGGTCCCAATGTTTGTTGCATATATCCAGCTTTTACTGTATTACGGGTGGGCTTAAAAATTAAATTTAACTAACTTTCATAATTTTGAATCTCAGTATGTGTGTCTGGTCGCCGTTAGGCGATCAGAATATTACTTTACCCTAACCGAACTTAATTCACTGATTAGGTAGAGTGGAGTGGGTTAGGTTAGGGCCTAACCGTTAGGCTATATTAAATTCTCAGCTGCCATTATAGCTACGATACATTGAAATCATGCATGCAGAAGTACACAAGGTATACAGGGTGTTCGACAACGCCTGAAAAAGCGCCTGAAACCTGCAACCTGCCCAGCACCGACGACTGAACGTCAGGTCAGCAGGGGTCGGTACAGTCATAACCAAGAATCGAAGCCGAATGCCGCAGTACCGAGAAACAGAATAGCACGAGGTAAGTTTCTACTATTCAACGATTCTTGGTTACGACTGTACCTTCCCCTGCTGACCTGACGTTCAGTCGTCGGTGCTGGGCGGATTGCAGATTTCAGGCGCTTTTTATTCGAATTTTTTAACGTTAATTATTGGAAAACAAAGCCGTAAACACTATTTCGTTATTCTTGATTTTCGTCTTATTTTGATTCCTAGAATCACCCCTTAAAATTTTGCCCACCTGTTATCGAACACCCTGTATATTGGTCATCGGTCACCGTGCTGTTGCCTGCAGAAACAGTAGAAAAGCGGCGATCCCATACTAATGCGTACGTTGTCACGGACACACACGGATGGCCAGCATTCAATGTGTTAGTTTCGACAGGTGTTTCGAAAATATCTCGAAAACCAAAGCCGAGCGGCGGTTATATGTATAAGAAAAAGTTGTTCAAAATGTTGAGTTTTACAATATATTTAAATTTCATTAAAATCGGTGAGGTGTAACCTAATCTTAATAATTACCAAGATAATTTTTTATTAGTTTCAACCGCGAGTTTTTGTAGATCGCGGGGCCTTTCAAAACACAAGGCCGGTTTCTGGCGAACGCGCTGAACCTGCCTCGCGCCCGGCCCTGGATACATGTAAATATGTAAGTACTTACATATGTGGCACCCTCGTCTCTCGATCAACCGCACCGACGAGGTACTGTTAAAGACTGCCATCCCCTGTGTTAAAGTTCGGCACGTCAAGTGGGCACAGTGGGCCTGGGGTACAATCGGTAAATAGGAATGATGAATAATGTAGAATAGTGATATTACCCATTGTACCGCCGAAAAAAACTGTTATACCACCAACGAGATGATTTAACTTTGCCACAGTACAATAATTATATTTTACCTTATAATTGGATTACATTCTTATTATAATATAATAATACAATTATTGTAATAATGGATATTAAATAAATATATGAAAAATAAGAATATTTCATATGTAACATTCTGAAAAAATACAACTGAATAAAAAATAATTCGAAAATTACTGTTATATTTATAAAACCACTCTAATCGTTATTTCATAATCGATACTACATAAATATATGAAAAATAAGAATATTTGGTACGTGACATTGTGAAAAAAATAGAAGAATTGAATAAAAAATAATTCGAAAATTACTGTTATATTTATAAAATAATGATTCTTAAACCAAAAATATCATTTAACTGTTAACAGAGATTCGTCCTTTAGCGTACTGTT
Organism: Osmia lignaria lignaria; assembly: GCF_051020975.1. Lineage (NCBI taxonomy): Eukaryota > Metazoa > Arthropoda > Insecta > Hymenoptera > Megachilidae > Osmia > Osmia lignaria. The sequence continues at coordinate 846,563 of NC_135037.1, read as the reverse complement.
AACAGGTGGGGGCATTTTTACCTTTTTCACAGGTAGTAAAAGTAGGTATTTTTAATAGAGAATGGCATATGTATTTCGCGACATCGTGGAAACAAGAACGTCTTTTTGAAAACGAAGTGGGAAGTATAGAGTGTACTGATAGTAGAGCAGTACGAATCCTTAACAAATAAGGAAATAAGTTTATTGCATTAACTTTTTTTCGAGTATGCAGTAGAAGTGTAGAGCGTAGTGACAGTGGAGTAGAAAATAATTTTATTTCATTATTTAAAATTGACAGGAAAATGACGATGAAATTGACTCATAGCTAGACTTGTATTTATAAAAATTGTGATATGAGAAGTAGGGACAATATATTAAATGTCAAATTTTATCGTTTACCTGTCACTAAGAGAAATCAATTAATAATGTGGTTAGTAAATAGTGGTTACGATCATCTGGCAGAGGAATCAGATGCAGAATTAAAGAAATTGCGAATATGTAGCCGACATTTTCCGGAAACTGCAATTTGTCCAAGTGGTAGATTAAAAGCGAGTGCGGAACCAATAATATATGATGTGAAATCCAATGATGATACCCCGGATTCCGTCGGTCAGGAAATATATATTTTAAAACAAAAGTTAGGATGTCAAGACGTCGATATATTTCCTTGTGAGTTGAAGTCAAATAGCACCTATTATTTTAGCTAATTGTTGCAATCTAATTTTGAACTTATGGCAATAAAGTGAACACATATTACTATAATTTGCTGTTGATAGTTTCTGTATACAATATAAACATAAATACGTTCAATGAATGAAAAAAAAGTCTCAAAATGGCAAATAAATAAATTTCAAATAAAATTATGTAAACAGGTATGTAAAGGAATAATGAAATATAATGATCATTTTCTAAAGTAACTTTGGTACCTATACATCAAAGCTATTTTATTAAACAATATTAGTTGAAAATATTTAATTCACCTTTTACCTTATACTTACAAAATTGTTTTTCAGATAACAAATTTTTTTATTTTGTATTTACACCTCGTTATGTTAATAAATAAATTATACTTTTACAACTTATCTAATTTATTATTTTAACTGAAGAACTTTATATTTAATTCCATAATAATCCAGCATAAGTCTTCTTTGAAGTATACAATTAGGTAATACAAATATTAGTATACTGAAAAAATGATATTACTTAAACATAAAACCTTGATTTAACTTTATTATATCTATTTTCAGTTTATAAAAATGTTATACAAATCTTTGAATCGTATTATGATCTTGCATTTTTTCCAGTGCGTGTAAATTATTCCACCAAAGTGGCAATTTATGTTTAAGAATTAATTCAAACCAAGGACTCAACGGAGAATTAAGATTTTTCACAAAGTCATTAATTTCAGATTGTGACACCCAACGAAGTTCACTAATTTCATCTGAATTTGGATTTAATATAATATTATCCTTCTGCATAAATAGCACATAATCTATTTCATGTTCACCCCAGTATCCATTCACTGCATGATAATGAATTCTTGTTAGATACAGAAAATCTGATAAAAGAATTTGAGACAAGGGGATTCCTAATTCATAATTAAGTCTTCTTTGTGCTGCTCTACGTATTCCAATTGCTTCATGCTCTTCTGTTTCTTCAGGAATTTCAGCCAATGGATGACTACAACACGTGTTTGTGTAATGGTTTGGAAATGTTATCTATGAACAATAGCATTTATAATGGTATTAATAATCTAACACAAATACAATATGTTTTGTATATATCAAGAATGCTTACCTTATTGGCAGATCGCTTTTGAAGTAACAATTCTCCTTTTCCATTAAACAAGAAAACACTAAACGCTCTATGAAGAAGAACTTGGCCATCAGAATTAACTGTATGACAGTCTCGTTTTGTTGCTTTACCAAGAGGTTTATCTAATGCATCAACCAAGATGCAACGTTCTTCTAAAGCAGCTTGCTGCAACGGAGCTGCTTGTGTACTACCAACATATTTTACCGTAGATTTTAAGTGACATGCAGCAGAAGATAGTTTTTTTAACATTTCAGCCATCACTACAGTGAATTGTTTAGAAATATTTTTCAAAATTGACACATACAATACTTTACACATCAAATTTTTTTTCTAAAATATATGATGTATATACACAAATAATAGGTTAACTAAGATAATGATCATAAAGCAATTTCAAATTTAACTGAACATATGTTAAACGCTCTACTGTAAAGAAACTTTTCTTGTAGAAAGTTTTATACGATCGTATACTTTAAAGGTATTCACAGCACTAACCTTTAAACTTGACGTCACGACGTCTTTTTTCAAATTTACAATTTGAATAATGTTTTGATATAATATGAATGATATCTACAAAGCCATCGAGCGCCTTTATACTTTGAACTTTATACATTGTAAAATCTAAAAACTGTAATAAAATTTCCATTAAATATTAATATTGTATAATCGATAATTGACATAAAACGAAAGGAATGTTTATAGAAAAAAAAAGAACGATAATTAGAATTAGATAATTTAAAAATAAGTTTATACCTATAAATGAAAACTAAAAACATGTTTTTGATTCCAAGTTATTATTATTTAACATTATGTACCAAGTTAAATTACATATATGTATATATATTTGTACATGTATCATATCCCTCTATATCAGGCCCAACAAACACCCGTATTTTATGCCGTAACGAAAATTAGTATGTACATACTGTGCACCGATGGCAACATGTCCCATATGACGTATCGAAACTGACGAGGGGAACTACCCAAGTGTTACGCTCACTTATTAATGAAACTTTGCCACCTTGTAGAGCTAGTCGTCCTGAACACGCCCACACCACATTTTGGGGGCAGAGGGCTAATTGTTTAAAAGATATTAACAATTGAAGCTAGTAACTGCATATATTGAGAAGTATGACAAACTAATACATACAAATGGTTAGCTCCACGGTAAAACGCTTGATTCGCAATTCTAACTGTCCACGATTCAAGTCCATAGTTCCCAATTTTTTTTCCTTTTTTCTTTTTAATGATAATTTGTCTTTTTTTGAATAACTATTACAACTGTGCTATAATCATTGCATTTATTAATAATTAACTAATACATGTGCTGCAATTTTGATAGAATTAAGTTATCTTTTCTATCCAATACGTATATTAACATCCTTACCGCATTCGAAATTTACACGCGTTTATTTGTTATTATTTGTTTTTACAAGTTCAATTTATTTAATTATATTTATTTAGTTACATTCATTTATACTACATGCAAATTTATAATTCATATTTACACGCCCGCGCGTGTGTGTGTAAGGATGTTAATGTACGTATTGGATAGAAAAAATAACTTAAATTCTATAAAAACTGCAGCACATGTAATTAATTATTAATAAATGCAATGATTATAGCTCAGTTGTAATAGTTATTCAAAAAAAAACAAATTATCATTAAAAAGAAAAAAGAACAAAAATTAGGAACTATGGGAACCTTGGACAGTTAGATTGCGAGTCAAGCGTTTTACCGCGGAGCTAACCATTTCACAGCCGACTCTAGTACTAGCCATGCTGAACAACGTGGCAACACCGCTCACGTGACAATCGGGAGTCCTATTTTCAAAAACAGAGTCCTGTGCTCGGAATTGTAATTAACGTCTTTTTTAATTAAAAGCTGTAGTAATATACACTATTTTGTGTTAATTATGTATAAACAATATATAAACGTTGCAACTATGGCAAATAGAAGTGATGTGGTAGTATAAAATTGTTATAAATGTGATATATATTTTGTGTACTCTCACAGTAGTTTGGTGTTGTGATGCATGATATTTGAAATATTTACAGTGGTTTCAAGAAAATTTAGGTATGAAGCAAAATGAAACCATCTTTGGGTCAAATTGAAACATTTAAGAATTGATGAACGTGTATATAAGTTAATAAAAACTTTGAAACAAGCGAAATTATTGGAACGAAACCAAAGAGGTTATGTGAAGTCCAGAGAGTGTCGGGAGTCTGACGACGTTGATTGGCTGAGAGTCTGGGAGTCCGGGAGGCAGATAGAGTAGGGTAGGTGTTGATATATTCAGACCGGACTCCCGCGGTGTTGCCATTTTTACTTCAGCACGGCTAGTGTCGAAATATATATAAAGTAACTTTTAAACTAACTATTAAAATAGTTACTAGTTACCAAAAATAAAAAGAACAAAGTCAAGTTAGAGTTACCGAAAATAAGTAACTGTAACTGTAACTTCGTTAAAAATAACGAGTTACTTCCCAACCCTGTTAGTTTGTCATACTTACTAGTTTTAATCGTTAATATCTTTTAAATAATTAGCCGTCTGCCCCCAAAATGAGGTATGGGCGTGTTCAGGACGATGAGCTCTACAATGTGGCAAAGTTTCGTTAATAAGTGAGCGTAACACTTGGGTAGTTCCTCTCGTAAAATCCAAAGTATTCTTAAAGTATTAGAATAACACTGGAAATTGAATAATGCAATATAATGACATTAAATATTATTACGAAATGTAACAACTTAAAAGTATGTACGCATCAATTGCCTCCCTATTTAGATATAAATGTGTCAAAAGCCAAATTCATGCGACAACGTAGCAATACGCATTACTTAAAATCGTAATGATCGATAATTCTCGCTGGTTTTCGACTTCGATCGATCGAATCGTATCATGGAGTAGTTTAATAGGTTTCACGATATTCAGTGCAGTGTAGTAAAGACCATTATATAAAAAAGTTATTGTTGCCTTAATGTGTTATTTATTACCTACGTTCGAATATATTTTAAATCAATTTATGTCAACTCGTTAATTTTCTGGTAAAACGGCGAAATGAGTGAAAACGCAGAAATTACAGGAGTAATATCGCCTGAAGATGCGGCAAAAGCGGAAAAATTTAAAGAAGAAGCGAACGAATATTTCAAAAGTGCGTTTACAATATTTTTTCACTAACTTTCTTTCCCTGTGATTCATATTTCTTTCCAAAATTTCTAAAAATTCATAATCATCATTAGATCAGTGTCATTTAGTCACGTGTATATTCAAAACTAACCCAACTTCCACAACGTAAATGATCATTTAATTATCAAATAAAACGTTGATATGTAAAGTAATCAATTAAAAATTTAAAGCAATTATTTCATTTGTCCTATTTTCTCTGAAGATATATACATACTATAAACAGTCATTTCCATTTCTTATGAATATGATATTTATTTATATGTAATATACGTTGTATATCAACGTTTTATCGTTATATTATATGTTAAATACAAATAAATATTAAGTAATATATTAAATAAATATAAATATTGAATAAATAACAATTAGTCTTTTAAAGTTTTTATTCAATAATATGTCATTTAAATATAACTGATATATTTTATTGTGTTTTAGATCAAGATTATACCAAAGCTATAGAATTATACACTAAAGCTATAGAGTGTAATCCTACAGTGGCAGTATATTACGGCAATAGAAGTTTTGCGTATTTAAAAACAGAATGTTTTGGATATGCACTTACAGATGCCTCTAAAGCTATCGATTTAGATAAAAATTATGTTAAAGGATATTATCGTAGAGCTGCAGCACACATGTCACTTGGCAAATTCAAGCTAGCTCTTAAGGATTATAAAACCGTTACTAAGGCAAGACCAAACGATAAAGATGCAATGGTTAAATATACAGAATGTTGTAAGATATTAAAAATGTTAGCTTTCGAGAAAGCAATTTCTGTGGAAGAAAACAAAAAGAATATAGCTGATATGATTAATTTAGAAGAAATGGGTAGATCATTATATCTAATAATTGATCAATAATTATCTAATACATTAGAGTTATTTATCAAAAAATATTAAATCTATTTTTACGTATTTTACAGCAATTGAAGATGAATATGTAGGACCTAAACTTGAAGATGGAAAAGTTACTTTACAATTTATGCAAGACTTATTAAATTGGTACAAAAAACAAAATAAATTACATCGTAAATATGCTTATAAAATTCTTTTAGATGTAAAAGCATGGTTTATGGCACAACCAAGCTTAATTGATATTACAATTCCTGATGACAGTAAATTTACTATTTGTGGAGACATACATGGGCAGTTCTATGATTTACTTAATATTTTTGAATTAAATGGATTACCTTCACAAACTAATCCTTATGTATCCTTTGCAATATGGGTATATTATATATTTATCATTGCATTTTTAATGTGTTAATACTAAATACAGGACAGACCATCAAAAACAGGCTGCCCGAATAAATTGCTTGTTTTTGTTGATAATACATATTGGTGTAACTAGTCTTTTTTTTTAGGGGTGGGTCAGATCCCTTAAACATTATTGTTTTGGTTTTAGTTATATATATGTTGCATTTTGGCCAAAATATTTATCTCTGTTAAGATAAGATCTTATGAAAGGATTTTATAACTTTAGAATTTTAGAATCTTATAATTTTAGAATTTTAGAATAATGAAGGAAGGCATCCACCTTTTGTTGAAGGGTGAGGGGGGACCTCTACCTTATTGCTAGATTTGGAAGAAGTCATAAAATAATTATTAATATCAGACTTATGTACTTTTACTAACACTATCATTAAAATCAAGCAAGTTATTTAAGTGGCCTATTTTAAACGGCTCATTCAGCATATTACTAATACACGCACTTCAGTTGATATAATATATACATCTTAACAGTATTATAGTTATTCAATGGGGATTTTGTAGATAGAGGTTCATTTTCTGTAGAATGTATATTCACCTTGTTTGGATTTAAATTGTTGTATCCAAATCATTTTTTTATGTCTAGAGGTGTGTACCTGTTGATTTATCTATACCATTAAAATGAGATACATATTTATACTAAAATGTGATGTTTAGGTAATCATGAATCTGCCACAATGAATCAGATGTATGGATTTGATGGCGAAGTAAAAACAAAATATTCTGCTCAAATGGCAGAATTATTTACAGAAGTTTACAATTGGCTTCCACTTGCCCATTGTCTTAACAACAGAGTACTCGTAAGTATATATTATTGTATGAAATAAAAACTTCTGTTAAATTCAAATACTTTCATAATAATGCACTTTATAGGTAATGCATGGAGGTCTATTTTCAAGAGATGATGTCACATTAAAAGAAATTCGAGAAATTGATAGAAATAGGCAACCACCAGAAGAAGGATTAATGTGTGAACTATTGTGGTCGGATCCGCAGCCTCAACCAGGAAGAGCACCCAGTAAAAGAGGAGTTGGTGTTCAATTTGGACCTGATGTTACACAAAATTTCCTTGCTATAAACAATCTTGATTATATTGTAAGAAGCCACGAAGTGAAAAATGAGGGATATGAAATCGGACATGATGGGAAATGCATTACTGTGTTCTCTGCTCCAAATTATTGGTACGTAAGCATAATACCTTTTATGAATTCAGTGATTTTTAATGGATGTTGTTTTTAGTGATACCATGGGTAACCGGGGTGCCTTCATCACACTTAATGGTAAAGACATGGAACCCCATTTCACATCGTATGAAGGAGTGGTATGTTATACAATTATAATAAGTAATGGTTTGTATTTTAACAATTGTATCATAAAACCAATTTTTTTCAGCCTCATCCAAATCTAAGGCCAATGGCATATGCTAATTCTTTACTAAAATTCATGTGCTAGTGGAATACCTTAGGTACTGTTGATAAGTAAATAAATAACAATAATTGATTACGAGTAGCCCAATCAAAGTGTGCGTAATATATTTGATACTGAAACGGAGGAGGTGAGAAACCATTAGACTTCTCCGAAACAATAAATACTGTATTCTTTTTAGAAACAAGAAAACCCTGTATCATAATAAATCAAACGAAGGTATAATATTCATGGGTACAAAAATGAAAAAAGTTTGCTTGTTTCGACAACTGGTGAACAATTTTCTTGACTATGATAAGAACAATGCCTCATTAGCAATTTGTGTTTCATTATAATGAAATGCTATGAAGAGCATATTTTTATTTTGTACCCTCGATTAAACCACCTTGTTCATTAAAGATTCGGAATTTCGAATGATCTCAAATTGATTAACTTATATTATATTTGTGTAAAAATGTTACAAATATTGGTGTACGCAATGAATATTCTTTCATTTGATTCTTTAATGAATAATGGTGGTTCATTTAATACAATGATTACAATGAAAAATATCTAATACATATGCGATTTAGCCTCACTATGTAGTACAATTTTCCAGCCAGTCACTGTCTGTCACGTTATTTGTGATGACTACTTTTATACAAATCTAATGTGATTGGAAGGATTTCTTTCATCTAACGTTTTGTTTCTTTTCTCTCTCTCTTTTTTTTGGTAATAAATTATGTTTATAATGTATTTAAGATGTATATTGTTTTTTTGAAATAATGAAAAATTAGGTTGTATTAAATGAGATAGAACATTTTTTCTAATAAATTAAACCGATTTTTACGACTTACATTTATAATTACATCTTATGTATTTTAACAAATCGTCGAAATTATAAAAGATACCTGACAGCTTTAAAAAATAATTTCATAAGTGTACTGTAAAATTTCTCCCCAAATAATTCTATTTTACCAATTTTATTTATAATTAGTATGACATAAAGAAGTTTCCGTTTAGTATATTTAAATCAAAAGCAGATCTTAAAGTTACTATGTTTAAAGTATTATGACTTATATACTAGTTCTTTTACTTAGAAATAATAATATTTAATTAAGATAAACTTAGAAGATTTGTTAGGTAGTAGGTATTTTTATTTTTTAAAAATCTTATTTCCTATTTCCACATTTAGTTGTTACTATTATTTATAATTTAAAATACCTTATACAAGTATTTTTAATTAGATTAGTAAAATATGGGTAATGGCCTCCTATGAGAATTGAAGCGTTACATATGAGTGGGGTGGCAGTTGAAGTGTTAAATATAGTAAAGGCTGGATAAATGCAAGGTGACTAACTTCTTTACATGGGGGGATCACCCTTGGCGAACCAAGACGCTCGACGAGGAATCGGTGTAATATAATCCGAACTGGAATATTGGTGTGACTAATGCTAATTCAACGATGAAATTTTTTTATTTTTAACTTTTTCTTAATGAAACTTTTACTAACGTATTTGTGAGATTTTTCTGATTAAAATGAGACTGAACGCAATATAGTTCGAATTATACCAAGTTCGCCATACTCCAATCAAATCGTTATTGGCAGCATGTTTATTCAGGTATTTTTAATTTTGCGTCGTCTCTGAAAAGGTTGAAATGTATTTAGTATACTATTTAACGATTAAATAGGTTTTATTAATAGCTGTTGGGTATTGGTATAAATGAAGTAGAAATTATTTCATACTTTTTAGCGTATTTTGTTAATGCAGCAAGAGGTTTTCTTAAAAATTGTCACGTAGTAGTAGTAGTAGTAGTAGTAGTAGTAGTAGTAGTAGAATTCGGGTGGGGAAATAAAACCCCTAGAGTCACCTAGATCTAAAAGTTTTTTTGTGACATTCCGCTGGTTTATTGGGTTAGTTATTGGATGAGACCTAGCCCGGCGTCAGCCACCAGGCCGTAGAGGCTGCTCATCTTAACCTTCTCTTAATCACTGGGACATAAGAACATTTTGCTCATGGATTTGTATCTTTTCTGAGCTAGAGCAGGACATCGGCATTTGTATGCTGTCCTGCTTTTCCTCTCCGCATAGCCGGAGATTTATTTATTAATTTATTTGCTCGGTCAGATCGAGATTGTGTAAATGAGCCCGTAGGGTCATGTGGCCTGTAAGGAGCCCTATGCAGGCCTTTATCTTTGTTTTATTCATAGCTAGGAGTTCCTTTGTTCTGCTGGCTGATGGTTGTTGTATCAGGAGTTTTGCCTGGCGGCAGCCCGTTACTTCCCTCCAGGAGGTCAGGTGCTGCCTCTCCAGGTCTTCTTTGATGAGTTTTTTCCCTAGGATAAAAGGGTGCCCAGTTTTGCCAGACCGTCAGCTATCTCATTGCCCTGTACACCTTGGTGTCCAAGGGTCCATATGAAGGTGATTTTGTTCAACCTACTCAGTTGTGCTAGTGCCTGCATGCCTTCCCAGACAGATTCCGTACTGGTCTTTGCAAGGGCATTTATTGCTGCTGTGCTATCTGAACAGATGCAGATCTTTTTATACTTAACTCCTAAAGAGGTCTGTAGTTTCGCGCATTCTGAGGTCGCTAGGACCTCGGCCTGGAAGACCATGACCAACGCCCCCATAGAGAGACTGGTTCTGTGTTCCATCTTCAGGCCACAGAAACCTGCCCCAAAGCGGTTGTTGTTTCCTGAGCCATCCGTATACCAGATGTTAGTGCTCAGGTTACTAGGGAATCCTGGTTTCTTCCAGTCGTCCCTAGTTGGTATGTGGACCTTGAAGGTCCTTTGTAGTTGGTACGTCCTGGGGATTTTATCCTGCACAAGCCTGAATGGGGGGTTGTGTAAGAGTTCCAGTGCCGTGTGTCCCGTTCTGAAGCTCTTCCATTTCCCCAGGCAGTGCAGTCTATACGCTGTGAGTTTGGCAACGCTAATTATAACGTGCTCAAGGAGAGCATACCCTAGAGTCACTTGCAATGCGGCTATTGGTGTGGTTTTCATGGACCCTACAATAGCTCTCAGGTAACTTCTCTGGAGGCTTTTGAGTAGGCTTCTTGTTTTTGCTTTTTTAATGTTAGGCCACCATATTATCGCGGCATAAGTTAGCCGCGGTAGCAGGATGGTTTTGTAAATCCATAGGGCGATGCTGATGTTACGTCTCCGCTTACGAAGCGTTTTCTTTATCTAATTTGCGTTGTGGGTGCTGCCGGTTAAAGCGCTGAAGCACACCTTGACCTAACCTTACGGGTAGGATACGGGATAGGATATGAGCTTAAGAAACTATATATATATGTATATGTGCGTATAATAATACATTTTACTTTATTTTTCTTATATATCGGACGCTGTCTTCAGTGGTTCGATGATTTCTCGCTTGCTCTTGACTACTACATTTAAAACACATACACACGGTCTCGAGTTTGTTGACTGTCGCCAATTGGTATAACGCTAAATACGCGGCGCGTGGCTTCGACTCGACCTTGGAAGCAGATGCGTCGTAGTGGTTCTGCACGGGACAAGGATGCACTCCTAGAGCTGGTCTAATTATGGGTCTGGCTGATCAGACCTCGGCTATATACTCGTGGTTCCTGTCGGCCGAGCACGTCTTCTTCTAATGTTCTTCCGGGGTGGCGAAGAGCTGATGAACGCGCTGATATCGAGCGTTACGTACGTGATTCTAAAAAGGCGCAAAACTGAATTCAAACTGAACTCGCAGGCCGCGTTGCACTGATCTTTTATACCTCCGGAGATGGGCGTTGGACGAGCCTGTTGCTAGCGAACAAAAATGTTAGCGAAGGGTTTTCGCTATCGAGTTCCGAGAGCTCGGTGGGAACGCTAACGATCGCGGTTTCTTGAGCGAAACCTTTGCGGAATAGCGGAAGACGAAACTGAATATACATCCAGGGACGTAACACTGGGCTCGAGGCCCCAGGTTTTCCTAGAGCCCTTCTGGGCTCCACACCCCATAGGGATGTGTAGAAATTTTTCCTCTTTATGTCGAGGTGCATCTTCCAACTGAATTTGGAGTCGAGATATACTCCTAGGTATTTTACCGAAGGAGCATATGGAAGATGATCCTTGCCCCATAGATTTAGACAATTAATGGGTTCTGGTTTATATTTTCTGGTGAAAATTGTAGCCGATCTTTGAACGATGATCTTAAGTGTCTCAGTCATGCGTTTCTTAAGAATGGATAGAAAGCTCCCTCTAATCAAAACGACTACGACGTCAGCGTAGCCGAAGATGAGAAGGCCTGCTTTTTGTAGGCTTACTAGGAGTTCGTCTATTATTAGACACCACAGGAGTAGAGATAGTACTCCACCCTGTGGACAGCCCCGAGTAGGTCTACCGTGGACTGTGATGTCATTGTGGCTGACTGTCACTCTCCTGCCGTTTAACATGCTTTGGATCCAGTCCAGCAAAGTTTCGGCGGTATTATGGTGCATTAGGGCTTCTTGTATTGTTTGATATGAGGTGTTGTCAAAAGCTGTGACTCAACTTTGCACACAAGGTGGTGTGGTGCCGTGTCTGTCGATCTTCCCTCCCTATAGGTATATTGTGAGGAAGCCAGAGGCTGAAGAGTTAGCGGGCCTGTCCTGAGATAGCGATCAACCAACCTTTTCAACGTTTTGAGGATGAAAGAGGTGAGGCTGATGGGTCTAAAATCCTTTGCCAGGATGTGTCCGTTTCTCCCCGGTTTGGGTATGAATACCAGTTTGGTGTTCCTCCAGATTTGAGGGACGTGTCTAAGGGCTATGCTGGCCCTGGAGGATTTTCATCAGAGGGCCAATAAAAATGTTTAGTCTCTCTTGTAGTAGGGCTGGAAAGATTCCATCTGGTCCAGGTGCTTTCTATGGGCGAAAAGTTTTAATCGTCCATTCGATGTCCCTGGGTTGTACAATTTTGGCTCCTAGGGGCCAGTCTCGGTGCTTGTAGGGGTCCCTGGGTCTTGTGCTGAAGGAGTTAGTTATAGCGGTTGATTCTTGGAAGTTCGGAAAGTGTGTTTCCAAGAGGTGTTTTAGCGTGTCTGATTCGCTATTGGTAAACTTCCCATTCGGGAGTTGTAGGCAATTGAGCCGGGCTCGGCGGTCTAAGGATAGAATTCTGCATAGCCTGGAGGCCTCTGGGGTTTCCTCTATGCTTCCGCAGAAATCTCTCCAGCTTTTTCGTTTGGCTTTTACTATGGTTTTGCTATATTCCTTCTGGGAGCTTCTATAAGAGTCCCAGTGTACAGCAAGTCCAGTTTTCCTTGTCTTATTAAAACGTTTTCCGGTCTCAGTCTTAAGTATGGCTAACTCAGAGATCCACCATGGTACTCGAGACGATCCCGTCCTGGGTTTTATCGAGCAATTTAATTCATAAACGTCTGTGATGGCGTTGCCTAAACAGAGCGCTGATATTTCCAGGTCTTCCCTGGTGTGGAACCTGGTTGGGATGTTCTTGATGGTAGCAGAAAGATTTGCTCTGTATCCATCCCAGTCAGTGCGTTTTGGGTTGCGAACCCAAGTAGTGGCAATATTTAGTTGTAGGGAGAGGCGGATGAGTCAGTGATCGGATCCTGAAGGTTCTTTTGAGACCCTCAGGTCTCTCACCAGGTGCACCAGTTCCTCTGAACTAAGGGTGACGTCTATTACCTCCTGTCTTCTAGAGTCTATGAAGACATTCAGTTCCTCTGTTCCTCAGTTTCTCTGTTCAAAACAATCAATTCTGTGCTGATGAGGAATTCATGAAGGCTTTCTCCCCTTGGGTTGATATTGGTACTGCCTCAACCGGTATGGTGGAAATTGGTATCGCAACCCAATAGGAGTTCTAGTCCTTCTTTTCTTACCAGTTCTGTCAGTTTTCTAACTTCAGGTTACGGTGGTGGGTCTGGGGAGTCGTAGGATATGTAAATTGATCCCACTAAGATCTCTCGGTTCCCTCTATTGTCTAGGTTCAGTCTGAGACAGATGACTGTAATGTCTCCGTTGCTTACTTGTAGTAGTAGGGTCACATTTAGTCCTTTGACTACGATGCAAGTCCTAGGTTTGTCCTCTGAGCGTGCGTAGTAGTTATTACCGCACCCTCCCAGCCCTCTGATAGCATTGTACGCGAGTCATGGCTCTTGTATTAGTGCTATGCCTGTGTGCATCACAGCCATGCTCCTGGCTAGGATCGCCGAGGCACATTTGTTGTGATGCAAGTTAATCTGCATTATCTGAACTCCGGAACAAGCCATTATTTGGCAGGTCCGGTGTCCTTGTTTGCTTGGTTTCCTTCAGGTCCTTCCTTTGGTTCCTTTTCGAGCAGCTTTACAGCTGCAGAAGGGCCAGAGGTTGCAGGACCTGAGGGCTTCGAACGAGGCATCGTCAACCAGGCAGGCGAAGTGCGTGCTCGAGGCACCACAACTCTCGCTCCCCCTGGCGACTAATCCACTCTTTAATCCTCAGGCCCTTGTTTTGTATGTTGAGGAGTTTGACGGCCTCCTCAGCAGACAGGCCCGATTCTTCTACGTGTACTACCACCCTCCTCGATGGCGTTTAAGCAGCGCCTCAGCTGGCAGCACACGTAGGTTGTTTCCCTCGATCTTAAGCTCGGAGGCGAGGCTTTTAAGCCAATGGTGGGTTCATCCGCACGCCAGAAGATAATCGCCCTGTCGCGTTCCCATGAGCCCGTAAAGAGGCTCTTGTGTCGTCTGGTAGCTTGGGAATTTCCTTCCTGATCTGCTTCCTGATCAGGATCGCCACCTCTGCTCCCAATTTCGGATATGCGTTTGGTACCACCGCTAGCTTGCCTATGCCTCGGGTCGCTTGTGTATAAGACCCAAGGTCAGAGACCTTGGGCTTCTTGCCTTGGTGATCCGAGGGGCTGGAGGTGGTATTTTCCGTCCTAGTGCGTTTTGGTGCCCCAGTCGATTTGACCTTATCCTCGGCTCCTGAGGTGGTAGGTTTTGCTACCTGGGGGGAGGGGGAGAGAGTGTTTTCTGAGGAGGTTGTGGTAGGGGTTGGTTTCTCCTTGCCTTCCTCCCTCAATTTCAGTTTCTTATAGCGGTGTCTCGCTGCGCCGCTATATCGAGCCCGGGTTTTGGGCTATTCCTTTGAGCAACTCACCCCCGTGTTGGCGCTGGTGTTTTCCTCCGGTCGTTCGCTCCTTAAGGAAGCCACGCCCTGGAGAAGTTTTGCCGGCGTCATGTCGGCGCCAGGTGTAAGTTTTTTTGTATCGGTGTCCATATGAGTCCTATGAGTACCGCGGTCAAGCGATATCACCCGAGCAGAGCCGCGATTGCCCGGGACTTGACTGTTCACTCCTGGAGGTCGTCCGGTATCCAGGAGGAACCGTTTGGGACGCAACACCCCTTGTGCCATGCAGCTCTCGGCACGGTCTCTCACATCTTAGCTTGGAGGATTCCTCTTAGTCGGCCGCACGCGGTTCCACCCTACCGGATGGGCTCACCTGCGGCCTTAAGCCCCATCCACCCGTTCGGACGCTTCCGCCATCCCTTTTGGGGTTAACCCAATCAGGTGGCGTTAACGCCGACCTTCGGCAAGGTGGGAATCCGTTAGGGGGGCACGTAGTTATATAAATGAAACAAATTATTTTACGCTTTTTAGCGCACCTCAAAGTCGGTTGTATTTTTCTTTTAATTATTTCATTTCACACTCTTTAGTGAAACGAGCAATATTTGTAAGAGTGTAAGGTGGTTTCCCGTTCTTATTGGTTAAGACGGGATTTCCTATGTGCGTTGATCGCATACGTCTGCGTTCAGCGGATGTGCTTATTCGATTTTTTTTTACTGAATGCATGCGTCTTAAGGGGGTAGAGACGGGTAATAGTAGCGTGTTGACATTACCGGCAAAAATGGGCCTAAACAGGGGTTTACGGGACTACACTTTTCGTCCTTATACAGGGTGTCCCGTAACGCATTTTCACCCTCTGAAGGGGTAGGTGGGGTGATTCTGAACAACTTCTTCCTTTGCAAATAAGTTGTTTGTAGCTTCTTTTTTGAATTATTAAGCAAAAACACTGACCAATCCGAGCGCGTACAGCGCGCGGGCTCAGGGACGGCAGCGTCGGCTACGAAAGCGGGGCTTGACGTAGAACGAACGGCTCGGCACCCCATTGGCACAGCACAATAAAAAAATTGAACTGGTTGAACATTTTTAGTTGTTGTTTAAAATAAATACGGAATCTAATCTCTTGTCGCCTGTCATTATGTAAAAAAGGAAATTCTAAACATTCTAAACAACAAATAAAAATGTTTGAAATGGAATAATTAATAAAAATTTAAAAATAATTTAAATGAAACTTACCCATTCGTTCCTAAATTAACCTGCTATGCTAAAAGCAGATAATTCTCACTGGGTCACTGTGTCGATTCTAAACTTTCGAAGAACAGCTGATCTTCAGACAAGATTATTAAACCCACTTAACCACACGGTCACTATCACCTTTCACAGAATTTTCGTTCATGTAAATAAACATTTTTATTCACTGTCACGTTGCACAGATGAAAAACATGTAATATTCCGCACTGAGAATTTTTTTAGAAAAAGTTATTAACTTCTCTAAATAAATGTTTTTTAATTCATAAAAGAGATAGGTAAGAGATAGGAAAAAGCTGTTCATGAAAAAGTTGATTGGTATGATAATGTTTATTTTTCTATGACTTCATTTTCTTCGTGAATGCAACGATGTACTAAAACAATGCAGATGCACTTTTTATTTAAATAGAATTACATATTTTTTTTACTCGTATCAACTCCTTGGAACATTCTGTATAAAAAAGTACTATGGTACTATTAGAACTAATAAACCGAGGTGCCTCGGCTCCCGAGATCAGAATTTAAGTTCTTTAACACAAGACCTTTTATTTCTCTCAAAAAACACAAAAATATAGAATCGTAATTCGCTCGCGATCATAACATAATTAACATAACTAAAATTGCTTCGTTCCGCCGTGCTTGTCTATATCTCCTTCACTCCCCTCTCTACTATTCCCTCTCTTCTATTTCGCTAACACACCTATGTCTAACAGTACAATGTTTAAAAAACTAATATTTTGTAAGATATCTCATATTTTTCATAAGTTCAACTTTTACATCAATAGCTTTTTCCCATCTCTTACCAAATTTAAGATATAACTCGTCCCAATTGCGTCACGCACCCTGTATTTTCAGAAACCTACAGTAACTTTGCTTTTCGAAACTAATAAAAAATACAAAGAAGTATTAGTTAATATTCTGAGTGAGTGCAAATAATTAAAATAAATAAATATCTCACAAACAACTTATGTAAACATTTGCAGAATTATTACAAAGAGGATGTATGTATATTCTTCTCTTGTTATACCTCCTCTTTGAGCGAGGTTTGTTATGGGGCACTGTGGAAAATTCAGGCGGGCGTCGGTCAAAACTTAGCGAAAAGGGACAATCTCAACATTCAGAATGAGAGAAGTAATGCGTCTGTAATGCGTCTCACTCATTGTCAGTGTTCGAGTGCTGTTGCCTTTTTCGCTTGCCCTCGCAGAGACAGTTCGAGCGACGTAACCAAGCTAACGCCTGATCTTGGCTACGGTTCCAAATCGGCAGCCTTTTTAGTTTGACGCCACCTTATAACTACTAGCTGAACTAAATTTGTTACGCGACTTGCTCTGTATTACCCACAAAATGGCGGAACTGGTCTGTGGGAATGCAATCACGATTTTTCGTTTTTCGTAAGTATATGAGACTATTTGAGGCTGGGTGAGGGTTCATTCGAAAGTGTACCTAAAAGTACTTGGATTCTGCAGGTGTATTTTATCGTATTTTTGCTCTACTTTGGACACTCATATTATTAGATATTAACAAAATCTCGTTGAATCATGACCAATGCGCGCTACATTGAACCTTCCTCTTTCGAATGAGCCTTCACCCAGCCTCAAATATTCTTATATAAGCACGAAAAACGAAAAATCCCGGACCCCTTTTTAGGGTCTGAGATATTCGCGAAAGAATATTGTTACTAATACAGCGAATTCTGCCTATACGTATGGGCCCGTGGCCATGTGTGCGCCGGCTCTCTTGCCTACCGTTTCTGTAAGCAACAGCGTGTGGTCCGGCTCCTAATCATACAACGGGAGAGCTGACAAATCAAATTATAATATTCGACTCGCGTGGCCGGCCGCCCGATGGCGGCCGGAATATTACTATTATCTAACCTAACCTACCCTAACCTACACGTATAAAATACTGTTAGTTACATGTTCAATTAGGTATACCTCCAAGTATAAGTAAAAGAAAAATAAAATACTGTTACTTACATGTCCATTAAGTTAGGTTATGCTATATTAATATTCCGGCCGCCTTTAGGTAAGTAATTTCAAATTATTGAAATTATTTAAATTTAATTTTAAGCTCACCCGTCATATGAATGGTAGTCGGGCCATGTGGTGTTATTGACAGAAATACTAGAGAAGCGCGTGTCGCTTGCCGACGCACGCCCAGCCGCAGACGTATACGCGCAGGTGAAATTTAATGTAATTGTACTCATAGTTTTTCGCGAATATTTCGCAAACTGATCGAGTCCGACATATAGCTCAGAGGAAAAAAGTTGCTTAAAATATCGAATTTTACAACATATTTAAAAATCATCAAAATCGGAGGCGGGGTAGCTCATCTACAAGTTCACCATATTATTTTATGTTTAAAAAAAGAAAATTACTGGAAAGAAAAATTGTTTAGCAATTAATTGGTAAAGAAACTGACGAGGTCTACTTCCAGGGACAATTTTGAAAAATCGCGATCGGTTCATTACTTGCAAAGTAATGGCTATACACTGCAAACATCAAACAATTTTGTAATAACAATAATTATTAACAATAACAAATTCCATAAGTTTTTGGAAGTGGAATCATCGCGGAAATATTTCCTATTAAATGCGAAAGGTTTCATTGCGATCGATACATTCCGAGTAGAGTAAATGCCGAACATATAAATGAAACGGTACGTTTTTTGCAATAAAAATCGTTAGCAATGAAAAAATGCAAAATGTATTTTACGGGACCAATCGAGAAACATACTCTACAAGATGCAAAACGTTTCATTCCGATTGGTCCATCTATCTTGGAGTAATCGGTGAACACATATTGAAAAAAAAAAAATACTGATCGAATTAAGTAACCTCCTCCTTTTCGAAATCGGTTAAAAAGAATGTTGAACTATTTTACTTTGCGTCTGTCATTATGTATGTACTTAATCAATTTTCCAAATTGTATCAAAAAGAAATGCATTTGTGGCGTGATGAACACTGCAATTGGGGCGGTTTGGCCATTGATTCTAGTGAAAGCTTAACCTCTAAAAGAACGCTCTGGTATTGAAAGGTTCTACAACTAAAAAACTTTATCAAAACTTTTTATTATTTATATCACTAAATCTACTTGTTAGATCATTATTCAATTATTATGAAATACTAACAATTATAATAAAAAATTATTCTGACCATAACGCCCCGTAGTAGTGGCCATGTTATCCCGCTTATGGAGCGTAATGGCTAAAAATGATATTTTCTACATCGTCATTAAAATCATCTAAAAATTATTTAGATTATTTACAAACAACAAATTGAAATGAAATAAATTAAGGATTGTACGTCGTTTGTTATTTTCATTTTTGACTGTTAGATTATTTTACAAAATAAATAACATTGACAGTAGCCATGACGCCCCGCCTCTCTCTATTACTTCCTTTCTGCTTTCGAAAAGTTCTTTTAATTACAATAAAGATTATGATTCAATCACATTATTCAATCACATGTTCAGGAAACGCAATTAACCCTCAGAAAACGGTCATTAAATGCAGGTCCGAAAGCTGAATTGAGTAGAAAATTAAAATTTATATTTAAAATTGAAATTTATATTCTTTTCCCATAAGTTATATAAATAAGCTTTTGTTTTTTATAACTAGGTCAAAGTGGTCCTGCAATCGTTGGGCGAGGATTAATCTATTTTAACTTATTAAAAATATATGTATAAGGTCTTTTTATCTTTTACAAAACTCATTTTTTCTAATTATACATATATTATTATTCAAGATATAACCTACTATCAACAGACAAAACAAATAAGAATTATCACCTCATAACTTAACAGTACCTAAAGATTGAAAGGTTCAACCCTTACTTTCAATTTTCTCTTAAATGATGTACAACTAATTTTTATTATTTCAATTCAATTATAAGTTATTTTGTAACACTACAAAAATTATTAATTGGTATTCTGTCAACAACCGATAGCGTTAAAAAGCTTATTAAGAGATTAAAATTGAACAAAAAATTCTTTCAAAATAAAAAACAGTTTACATGATTACATAAGTACAGAGAATAATAAGTAACTTGAGAAGCAACCGAGTTGAAACATGTACCTTCTTTATTGCCGTAATTATTGGTGTATGTTCTCTTCCCTTCCCTTCCCTTCCCTGCCCTATGCTCCATTCATGATACAGTTCCTTCGTGGGTGGACTATATAAGCGTATTTATTTCTGTTCTTCATTCTTCTGCATCCTGCAAGAGTTCTGTCATAAGCATCAAACATAATGTGTAATTGTTGTCATTTTTGAATTGTGCCTAAAAGTGTGAAAATATAATAGGAAGTGTTTTTCAGTGTTGTTATACTTTTCTTTCTTTTATCAAATTTTCTTTTCTTTAAAAAAAAAAGATGTGCCAACGTTCTATAATTTGGATCAGTACATTATTGTTACTGTTAATGTTATGTGTAGGTCGAACAATTGGTCTATACGAAACGGCACCCCATATTATTGTAATCATGGCTGACGATTTGGTAAGATTATAATAAAATTTTGAATAAAAAATGATCATTAATGATAATACGTAATATGTGTCTGTGCTTACAACAAACATAATATTCGAATTATTTCTAACATTGATATTCCTGGAATCGAGTAAACGGGGCATTTGCCCTAGGCACGGTTTTTAAATACTTTCGCATTTGACAAAAATTACACAAATTAGGTATTAACATGTTCGCTAACTTTCACGCGACATCGAGTGTTTGATTGTCAACGTAAAATGTCCCCTCACGCGATATCGCGTGTTCGTCAATGTTAAATGTGCGATTATGTAATTTCTAGGGACAGCTTTACTCTCTAATGTATAAAGTAATAAATTTCATCGTTATTTCATTTTTGCTTAAATTATCAGTAGAGCAAAGGATTACTATGAAATTAGAAATAAAAACTATATATTCATTTATTTCAGAAAATATTTAAAATTTAATATTTTAACACATTCGTACTCGCTGACCTATAATGAATTTACATTATTTAAGATTGTTTTTCTGGTTGTTGCTGATATGAATGTACATAATATGTAGTTACAGTTTTGTATCAAACTGGTCAGGCACGACGGTGACAAAGAAACAGGATGAAGAGAACGACGACTTGTACGCATTGGAGTAGGCGTAGACTCCGCATATTAACTAATTAGTAAAAGATTAATTAATTAGCGATATGAAAATTTTGTTCCTATGCAAGGTGGTAAATGCACATTACATGCATGTTTCATAATTTATATTAACGAGATCCGGATCAATAGGATTTCATTGTATTAAAAAGTTGACGACCAAGCACGCGATTTCGTATGATCGGATCTCTTAGAGAATAAATTATTTTATAAATAATAGGTACATAGTATTTTAGTGTTAATTTATATTTTTTTAAATCAGTTTATTCCTTTTTGTACATGTAACATCTAAATTTTATAATGAAACAATTATTTCTAAGAGATAATGTTTGATTTGAAAAAAAAGTGGTAAATGACGAATATAAAATGAAACAATATATTTCTTTATCGTCACTTATGCTAGTTTGCTTCGCATAATTTGTTATGATTAGTCTACTGTACGAAAGTGTTACAAATTAAAATTGTCCTTATTTAAGATAATTATCGTAGTTTGAAAATCATCTACATTTCTGCACTAAGGGCACAGACTCCTTGTGCCATGACCTGTATGCGTTCACTCACACAATCAACGGAAAGCATGCACGGCGCTTCTGACTCATCGCAACTACAAAATTATACTTGCCATTTTCTTTGCTATAATTATGTCACATTTATCTTCTTTCAAACTATAATGTTAATTACTATAACATAGTGTTAAATTTTCTACACATAATATGAGTGATCAAACTGGGTGCACGTAAGTACAAGAAGTGAGAATAACGCGATCTGATTAATTGCGCCCCACCTCAGTTCACACATCCTTACTTTCGGTTGTGATGTATGATTAGTCGAAGTAATATCTACTAATTAGGTTTATGTAAAACTAGGGAGTCAGTCGATATGCGCGTAGTACCCCCTCTTTCCCTGTGCCGTCCTGCGAAACTTCTTTCTGATCGGATAGTCGTAACACAAATTATGTATGTATTGCGTACGGAAAAAGTTCGTGCGGTTTTTTTGTCAGATTTATTAATTTGTCGCTATAAAATTATTAACTTTTATTACAAATATTTACTGTAAAGGAATTGATGAAGCTTATTCCAAGGTAGTTCTTACTTCTTAATTCTTATTAAAGTTGATACTTGTTAACAGGAAGAGCGTATGTATACAAGATGTCACAGAACACCCGAAAATCGGGGGTTGCTGGGGTGATTCTGAACAACTTTTTCCTTTACCAAAGTATTGGTTGAAGCTTCGTTTTTGAATTATTAACGAAAAACACTGGCCAATGAGAACGCGCGCTCTAGGCGAAAGCGTTGGTTCTCAACCGCGCTCGGTCGTGGTCGTGATCAAACGCATTGGCACAGCGTGGGTATCGAAGGAAGCGTGTGATAAATGTTACATCGTCTTAAATTAAGAACAATGTGGAATTAGTAGCACGCTTCCCTTGATACCCACGCTGTGTCAAGGCGTTTGTTCACGACCAGGACCGAGCGCGGTTGAGAGCCAGCACTATCATTGGCCAGTGTTTTTCGTTAATAATTCAAAAAGGAAGCTTTAATCAAAATTTTGGTAAAGGAAAACATTGTTCAGAATCACCACAGCAACCCCCCATTTTCGACTATTTCGACAGAACTTATAAAACACCCTGTATATAAAGTAAATTACCATTCAGTAACAAAACTTAATTAAAAAGTTCAAATTTTTAATATATTATAATTTAAACAAATGATCATTATCTAAATGTTTTATTCAAAAACATGCAGTTTAAGAAAAGGAAAGTTTATATTTCTCTAAACGCTGCCTATCGTGAAAAATCGACGTGTGCCGGTTCAATATGGTCGCCTGTGATTTGGTCGAGTTGAGCGTCATTAATGTACGACGCCTGCCTTGACCTTGTGATACGGGCGTTATATCGGCTTTATTTTATTTTAACCATGTTGTCTGTACATACATACATACATGCATTCGGTACACGGGTTAATCAGCATTAAACCGCATAATATTTATAACAAACTATGAATTTGTGCTTCGGTTAATCATTCGTAGGCGTGACTTGCTACTGCTGATCCCTTGTATTTGTTGTTTACTTATACTAATATTGATTTATTATCAGGTGTTTGTTAACTATTAAGTATTTACGTTATCGTTTAAAAATTTTAAATTTTAGACAAACAATCCTGTGTTAATTTATAGGAAATTATCATCTGTAAAAAAAAAACAATTTATTACATATTGTAAGTAGCGTAGTATGGTATAGTAGTATAGTATGTAAATAGTATTTTAATTATGTATATTAAAAGAATCCTTTTAAGATTCTGTTTAACTACATTCAAATTTTTGAACGGTAATGTACTTTTTATTGAAATACGAGTACAAGAAAACTTACGGCTACGTAAGGTGACGTGACGAAATATTAATATGTACTTACATTTTTCTTTTAAATTTTAATTTGCAGAGAATTTCAAGTTGTGGTCATGTGTTATTAAAAACATAACAATATACTTTGAAATAAGAAATGTATCGTTATAAGCGTAGTTTCATTTCCATTTTTGTTCAAACTTTGAATGAGTGGTAATTTCGAAGTTTTGATAATACATAGTTTTATCACCCACTATTATATATAGATATTTGTCTTTTTTTTTATTATATTGCATTTTACTAAATAATTATTTTTAATTTCCTGTATGTATACTTGTTATGTGTATGTACAAATGTTTTTTCTAAATATTAAATATGAACTGTTTACAACGATAAATAAAAACAAATTATGATGTTCCGTAGGGATGGAACGACGTTGGTTTTCATGGATCAAATCAGATTCCAACTCCTAACATCGATGCTCTTGCCTATAATGGGATTATATTAAATAGACACTATGTTCTACCGTCTAGTACATCTTCTAGATCAGCTTTCTTAACTGGACTTTATCCAATACGAATTGGTATGTATGTCAATAAATAACTATTTCGTTCCTTAAGGCAAAAATATCAGCTAAAAGAACTGAAGAATCGCTATAAAACTCAAGATAATTAAAAATAACTATTACAAATTTAAGGTTAAAAGTAGAGGATAGACCTTGAAATATGTTGTCAAGGTAATCGTTTTTAATCATTCGTTCCTCGACATATAACCTCGTTTGACTTTTTCAAAGTCGATATATGTATACCGCAGTTCACCAGAGTCCATAACTGCGAAAAGACCAGTTTTCGTTCTTCGCGTTTCTCCAGCGCGCATCTTCATCCTGATTGGCGATACTTCAAAACGAAGTGGAAAGCGATTAGCAGAGAGCTCGCTGCGTTCCCCCACCATCTTCCAACCTGCGCGTCGCAGTTATGGACTCTGGTGAACTTCGGTATACGTACAAATGTTGTCAATGCCACAGTTGTAGGTTTGGGCTAGGTTTAGCATAGGTTTAGATCGCGTTTGTGTTAGGTTAGGCCAAACAGTTTAATTCGGCTGTCGTGAGGCGACCGATGACCAATTACACACTTTTGCCATCGAATTAGAACCATTTATAGTAGTATTTTCAATGTTTTCTGTCTATTAAGTCGAACTAAAAGATATAAACGAACTTTAATAGTCGATTTTATCAATTACTAAAATATTATAGGTATTTAATCAAGTCATTATTTTGGCGGTTTCGAATTTGTTTAAAACGCACAATTTGCGGCTTCGTTATCGAGATATAAGCAACTGAAAATTAGAATATCAACCTCCGAAGCGTGTGTTTTGCTTTCAAAATAGCTGTCAGCTGAGTCGATACTAGGTCAGTGTCCGGCCAAAAAGATACGTAAAAAGACAAGGATCTGCCTAATCTCGAGGTCAACGATACATTTATGCTTTCAAAGGACTAGATAGATACACATCCTTGTCTTTTTGCATCTCTCTTTGTCCAGAATCTGCACAGCTGTCAGCTGTTGAAAGCGAAACACACGCTTCGGAAATCGATATTTCAATTTTCAGTTCTGTAAAACGAAGCAGCAAATTGTGCCGATTTAGAATCGTCGCGCTTGTTCATGATCACCGTTTGAACGATATCAACAGCCAACGCTCTCACGATTCAGCCCGTGCTCTAATTTCACAGTATTTTCTGTTAGTAATTCAAAAA
Organism: Osmia lignaria lignaria; assembly: GCF_051020975.1. NCBI lineage: Eukaryota > Metazoa > Arthropoda > Insecta > Hymenoptera > Megachilidae > Osmia > Osmia lignaria. The sequence goes on along the minus strand of NC_135037.1, from coordinate 821,392 downwards.
CGAAACCTTAATCAACAATTTGGCAAAAGAAAAAGTTACTGGAGTTTCTCTTTTATAGGTTTTTTAGTGTGTTCGTATGTCTGTCTCCCTGTGGAGCAAAAACGGTAAGATACAAACGGAAATGGTTTTCGCTATTATGTTTCTCATGATCTGAAACCGTGCGTTTAAGGGTTTTGGACTGCCGGTTCTGACCGGAAGTGACACAAAACTGTAAGTGAAAATACTAACTATATCAGACCTCAAAATGAATGTGATATTCAGAATAAACATTAAAAAGGCTTCAAAATGACGGATGATTCGACTTCCGGCCTGGACCGAAAGTTGGTTAAAATGGGGAAAAACCAAAAAAATTTAAGGAAAATACTCCGTCTTAGAATAAAAAGAATACCACTTATGAAATCATCATTGAAAGACCGTTCTGAAAATCTATTTTTGGACTTCCGGACTTACCATTTTTGACCGCAAGTGAAAATATCAACCACGTTAGATCTTAGAGAAATTCCTCATTTTTGCCGAGCCATAGAGAAGAACTTGTTCAGAATCAGTTCAGTAATCATCCCTGCAGGGGATTCTAAAGCCAGGTATCCACTTGTATTAAACGCCCTTATCCTATCACCGTTGCGTATTCATTTAAAGAGGCAGGCGCTGTATCGTTGCATGACACAGCGTGCTACGGCTCCGTTAATATTTCTTCGTTTCTTGGAAGAAACGGTTGGGCAATAGGACTGGGCCACTACAGCTGTGCTGTGTGCTGTTTCTTTGATACGGAGATACGCAACGGGCCCATCCGAAAAATTTGTCGGTTCTCTGCCGTTGCATCGAAGGAAAGGTTCATGCGTTTGCACTTGACATAGCGTTTCGTGCCGTCAATTGGGTTTCAAGTTCAATACATTAGCATTTCAATTTATTTGAAATCTTGCGGTATTATTGGATTCATTTCAAAATCGATGAAATTATTTATGAATTTAATCTAATTTAATTTAGACAAATTTTATCGTCTAAAGCGCCGTAGCACGCTGTGATAGGCAGCGATGCAATGAGTGTCTTTTCAAAAGGATACGCAACGGTGATACGATACGAGCATTTGATACAAGTGGATATCCGGCTTAACTCATTCTTGGCCACCCTATTAGTGGCCCAGTCCTATTGCCGTAACATGTCTTTCAAGAAACGAAGAAAAATTGACCGTTTCGTAGCAAGCTGTGGTAACCAACGAAGCATCGCGTGTCTTTTCAAAACGATACGAAATGGTGATACGATACGGGCGTTTCATACAAGTGGATACCCGGCTTTAGGAGTTTTTCAAGACGTTGCGTCGTGTCGAGTTGTAAATATGTATAAGGCGGATCGGAGAGTTTGATCTGCGAAGCTCTGGCTGCGTCCCGAAAAAAGTTTGGTAGAACATGTGAGGAAGAGAGAGCCTGATCCGCGAAGGTTCGGCTGCTCTATGCAAGTTTTAGCTGAATTGATGGAATACTTTCTCGAATATTTTTGCCGGTATTTATACAATTTGTATTTAGGAGCTACGTCCGTCTAATCACGAATGCGTATGACCGGAAGCAAGGGTTTTATGACTCTGTGGCGGACTGTCGTGTCGTTTTAGGAAAAGATTTTCTGGGGCTTTATATTATTTTTAGAAATTATATAACTCGAGGTTATATAACGAATTATAGAACTCGAGGATAGGCAATAAAAGTAACGATTGCAAGAACCTCGGTTCGGTTGGTAGGACAGCTAACTGCCAAGGGTAATGAAGGGACGTTTTCTTGAAGCTATTTCTTGAAGTTGGAGGGTTATTTTGCCCCCTTCCGCATTTTCCCTGGGACAACCTTTTCAACTTTGACGAAAAACGGCAGAAGGTACCGAGCAGTCGCCACGAGCACTACGTACACTCCGTATAATTATAATCTTAGTAATAAATGTTATTATTTGTTACCGAGTGTCACGATCATTGCGCACCCACGTCACGTCCCAAAACTCTAACAACCTGTGGTGTGCTCGGTATGCAGCGAGCGCAGAGTTCATACGTCGTGTAGTATTTGCATTATTTCATATTATTTACATTATTTACTCATTGCCATTAAGCGTTTTAGCGCTCTACATGTTCATAAGTTTTATTCTCTCAAAATCAGTTTCTTCTCGTTCTCAAGAACACAGTAGCGATATATTATCATAGTTGTAAGCAGATTCTAAACGTGTACGATGGGTTTCAGATGGCCTCGAAAGGTAAATAAAAATACGATAGTTTGTGAGGAACTAAAATAGGACATATATATTTTCTTATTTCTAACCAAAATTTCCATTTTGAGAGAAATGTTCAATATAATTTACATCAGTTTTAAGACATATTATAATAATATTTTAATTCTTAATTATAGTTATGACAATAAAATTTGGTACGTCAATACTTTCTGAATTTATCATAGCTATGTATTAGCAACCTATGGTTGCGAAAAAAAATGATAAGGAACACTGGTCTAAAAATGAAAAGTTTGAAAAACGCTGATATAGAGCCTTCATTTGATAACTCCCACAGAACATAAGTTATAGAAAATGTAATGTTAAAGATGACTATCGATTTATTTAGGAATGCAAGGAGATGGAATTCGCGGTGGTGAGCCGCGTGGTCTTCCATTGGACATAAAAATTTTACCAGAACATTTACGAGGCTTAGGATATACGACAAAATTAATTGGAAAATGGCATATGGGGTATCATACACCTCAGTATACACCATTACATAGAGGTTTCGATTCTTTTCTAGGTTTTTATAACAGTCATATATCTTATTATGATTACAACTATTCAGATCAGGTAAGACATAACTTTCATTCGATTTAATTTTAATTCAACTCGCGTCTGTGAAGTTAGCACCTCATTTTCAACAAACAAAACTTTTAGCAACAGTTCTATTTGCATCCGCAATAGTTCTACAGTTCCTGATAGGTTTCAGAAATAGTTCCGGCGAAATACCTAAAAAAATAGCATTTTGAAAATATGAGGTGCCAACTTCGCGTGGCACCGCATCATGCGAAAAATGTTACTTAAATCATCGTATTTTATAGTTTTCAAATAGTTCTGCAGTTCCTGATAGGTTTCAGCAATATTTCCGACCGTGAAATATTAAAAAAACAATGTCTAATCTCGAAACTGGCACCTCAAATTTCCATAAAAATGGCCAGAACATGTTTGTTTTTGATTTTATATCTTTGGGCCATAATAACTTCCGATAGAACTCTCCGGGGTGCAAATAGAACTGTCATCAGAACTTTGGATTCTTCAAAAAATTTCACTTTTGGACTTGTTCTCTGTCGAACGCCACACGTTCGTATTCCTATCACCTCGGCCACCGCAGCACGATTTCCCTTGCAACGCCTTCCCGCTACATCGAAAGAGCTAAGGAGTACAGTAAAAGCTGGATATATGCAACAAACATTGGGACCCAGACGTTGCATATATCCAGCCGAGGTTCTAATCTCGGGTTACACGCGACGAGCAGCCAAGCGTGAACGTAGAAAAGGACAGACAGTGGTGGAAAGAGAGAGGTCCGATGATCAAAGGAAAGAGCCGAAACGTATCGGTGTGACTAATACTAATTCAACTATAAAACTTTTTTATTTTTGAATTTTTTTTACTGAAACTTTTACTTTTTTTTATTGGTGAAATTTTTCGGATTAAAATGATACCAAACATGATATAGTTTGAATTATAATTACTTGCTAAAATTGATGTTAAAAGTTGGCGAAAAGCAAAGGAGGATTGGAAATGAAAACCGGTTGCGGTGTCGACTCGGGTTTCAAACGTTGCATATATCCAGCCGAGGTGTCGATTCTGGGCATTTAAACGTTGCATATATCCAGTCCTGGTGTCGATTCTACGTCCGTACAAATCGTTTGTACCGTGCCGCGATACCTATTCTACGTTCGTACACAACATGCGACGTGTTGTATGCTGCATGTTGCGTGTTTGATGTATCTTTGGTGTCACACCGATATTACGGTCGGATCATATTACAGTAAAACCTGGATAAATTCAACGAAAGAATGCTTGGATAAGTGAAACATTGCTATCCCCTCCACTTGGGGGGATCCCCCTAGGCGAACCGAGCCGTTCGACCAGGAAACCGTGTAATATGATCCTACCGTAATATTGGTGTGACTAATACTAATTCAACGATAAAACCTTTTTATTTTTAACCTTTCCCAATGAAACTTTTACTAACGCATTTGTGAGATTTTTCTGATTAAAATGATACCAAACTCGATATAGGTTGAATTATATTTATAAACAATAGTAATAGAATAAACGACATGGAATTGACACCACGACTGAATATAAATGATGTCGGCTGAATACAAAAGACGTGTACGGACACAGAATCGACATGTCGGCTGAATAGAAAACATGTGTACGGATTCAGAATCGACACCTCGCTTGGATAAATGAAACATTAAATGCCCGGAATCGACTCCTTGCTTGAATAAATAAAACATTAAATGCCCGGAATCGACTCCTCGCTTGAATAAATGAAACATTAAATGCCCAGAATCGACACCTCGCTAGAATAAATGAAACCTTTGAAACCAAAGCCAACACCGCGACTGGTTTTGATTTCGATCTCTCTTGCTTTTCGCCAACTTTTAACATCAATTTTAGTAAGTAATTATAATTGAAACTATCTCGTGTTTGGTACCACTTTAATCGCAAAAATCTCACCAATGCGCTAGTAAAAGTTTCACTAAAAAAAAGTGAAAAATAAAAAAGTTTTTTGATTCAATTAGTATTAGTCACACCGATACGTTTCGGCTCTTTCCTTTGATTATCGGACCTCTCTTTTTCCACCACTGTCTGTCCCTTTCTACGTTCACGCTTGGCTGGTCGTCGCGTGTCATCCGAGATTCGATACCGTGCTTAGGTAAACGCAACCACTGGGTCCCAATCTTGGTTGAATTTATCCAGGTTTTACTGTACACGGTTTCCTCGCCGAGCGGCTCGGTTCGGCTTAGGGGGATCCCCCCAAGTGGAGGGGATAGCGATGTTGCATATATCCAGCCAAACTTTTGTTGCATATATCCAGCTTTTACTGTAGAGTGAAGCTCTTTGAGCTGGTTTTGTGCCCATGCGCACAATGATTCTATAATCTAAAGATTCAAGTAGATCTGAAGTTCACTAGAGTGTGACTGTTTAGCGCTAGGTCGGCCGAAAGTTAATATAACTATACGTGTAGAATTTTGTAAAATCTCTTATATATTTACATGATAATTTATATCAATTTATATTTGCAGAATATGAGTGGATATGATTTGCATCGCGGTGATGATCCAGCTCATGGGATTAATCGCGAATATGCAACAGATTTGTTTACCGAAGAAGCGATAAAAATTATTGAAAATCACGAATTGCCTAGACCATTGTACCTTCAAATATCGCATCTAGCAGTCCACGCTCCTTTGGAACAACCTGTTAATGAAAACAACGACAGAGAATTTACACACATTCGTGAGCCAAATCGTCGCAAATATGCCAGTATGTAAATAAATGAATTATAAAAGCATTTAGAGGTTTTCATGCCAAGTTTACATTTTGCATATTATCTATCTCCCTTACTTTATAGTTTCTATTTCATTTTTAAATCTCGCCACCTATTCGTTACGGTTAGATTTACCCACGTTAGATAGAGTGTGTTGTGTATACTTACATAATTTGATTGCCTGAGTTTACAATTTTTTGTGAATAAAAGTTTGAACACTTTCTTATTACTGTTTATTTAATTAAATTTAAATGTTTTTTAACTAATTGTAAGAGTAATACGTTGCAATTGTGACACTTTCTTACACTCTTTTATTTACAGATTTAATTAATATTAAATAGACTTTTTAACGTAACATTTTCATGCATAAAAATGATATAACTTTTTCTTAATTTTCAAAAAATTATTGTGAATTTCGCCTCAGTTATACACATTGTATCAAATGATATTTCAAAATATATCAATATTAATGTAATTATCATTACAAGAAGTTTGTAAATACAAAAAATTATTTTTGTAACGTTAAAAGTAAAAGTGAAATTTGTTTTTTATTGTATTAGGAATGGTGTCTAGATTGGACGATTCGGTTGGACGTATTGTTCATGCGTTGGGCGACAAAGGAATGTTGAGAGATTCTCTGATTTTATTTCTCACTGATAATGGAGCTGCATCTGTCGGTAGATATAGAAATTGGGGCTCAAACTATCCCTTGAGAGGGGTAAGATCATATTATATTTAATTAGATTATGTTATAAATCTATCCTCATTTAATTGAAAATAAATTAAAAACAATTATATAAAATGCTTATTTGTCTGTTTAATTTTAAATCTAATCTAAACAAATCAAACTTATTAATATACAGGATGAATCATAAATACATGTCCATACACATAAATCTATATACTGAAATACTTTTTAAAAAACGCCTAATGAATATACGGATGTACATACATGTCTTATATTCCTTTGTTTTTGAGTTACGGATGATTGAGGAAAATATTCAAAGCATTCGAATCGCGCTCCAACGCATTCTACTGTATGCCTCCGTACTGTCCGCGCCCCAGAAGAAGGCACAGTTCCTGCAAACGAAAAAGTCACAGGGGTAAGTGGAATCGTGCATTCGCACCACCCAGTTCTTTTCTAATAGGTCCACTGCATGACGAAATACGCGAACGAAACTAAATGCGATAAAGTAAGACAGGGATATCGAATATGGCTGTGTCTCATTCTGTCGTATTTTGTTTCGTTCGTGTATTTCTTTACGCAGTGGACCTATTAGAAAAAAATGGGACGGTGCAAATACACGATTCCTCTTACCCCTGTGACTGTTTAGCTTGTCCGAGCTGTGCCTTCTTCTGGTGCGCGAACTTATGTCTTGACTCTATCTAAAGACGCATTCTCGCTCTGTCGATTAGCAAAGTCTTTCGGTAAAACCATGGACATATCCTCACTGATTGCACAAAGGAGAGTGCATCTGACTAGTATTACACCTACTTTACAACATGTCTAAACAAATCAAACTTAAGAGTCACCTGGCACGTTTCCATTATAAAGATTGCCACGGATTCCTTTAAAGTAGACTGTTAAGAGTCGGCGTGAAATCAGTCTGCTAATTTAGAATCTCCGTTTTGGAATCGGCTGTTTGCACGGATCGAGGGTGTACTTCCGAAAGCCAAACTTCGGATTTATAGTAATTGAGGGACGAGAAATCGAATGAGACCATTTTCAAGTCCGGCAAATAAACCGTTCTCGAGATATACATATAAAATATACTTACATTCGGCTTGAAAATCAGACTACGCATGCACAGGAGAGAGTGAGGCTGCGCAATGGCTCTCCTGCTCCCTCGGAGAGTCCTTTGCTTCCTCACGTGCTCCCTCAGCAAAACTAGAATGCCCACTCATCACTCTTCCACCAGCTCTTCAGCGCTCAACTTTCAAGTTTTAAAGCTTTTATTCTTTAATTTTGATTTTAGTTTTTCTCGTCCCACCATTACTATAAATCCGAAATTTGGCTGCCCTTTGGGCGGGAGGGGGGCTTTCGGAAGTTGCCCCCACGAATAACAGGCGGTCATTTTAAATATAAATTTATCCTCGCCGAGCGGACTCATCGTCAGGATCCACTCGGACTCATGTTTAGAAATAGTTAAACGTCGCCAGGTGTCTCGCGTTAACCCTCCCTATTTCTTAATAAACAAAAGCATGTTGGAGAGATGCAAACTTGAAGCACGTTGCCAGTATTTACGTTAATATTGAGCAAACAATAATAGTAATAATAAAAAAGAATAATAATATCTTTAGAAATCAAAGTATTGCCTCGAAATAAGCAACTGTTCGGTCCCGAACGATTCTGCTTGACTTTGTTCTCGAACCGGGACGAGAGCGGTACATTATAAAGTATTTGGCCGAACATGCGAGTTTGTTTTTTTAAAAAGGACAGAAGATGACTTCGTTTCTCATTCTGGCATTAAGCGATTCGCTCTGCAGGCGACTTTAAACAAAGAAGAGGGGATAGCGAGTTTATTTCGAGGTAATACTGTACCAGTACTCCCTGCTGGAGGGGCAGCATGATTTCTACTCGTTAAAACTCCACGACGGCCACCTTCTGACGTTTGAGAGTGGCTCTGAGACTTTTGTTGCATTACACAACCATGTGCCTCCCCCGCCACGCGCTGAAACGCCCGTTCCATGGTGGGTCCTAAGAATCCACAATACCTTGAATTATACAGGGTGATTATTCTCTCGCTAGTGTACTCAATGCCGTCACACCAGTATGAATGGGATCCACGCCCTTTTCTATCATCGGTATCTCGACGGTGGTGCATACTGCAGCTGTATGTGTAGAAGAGGGGAGGAAAAAGGTGTTTCTCGTCTCGGGATCGTCTGTCAGACTCGTCAACGGGGCTGACAACAGACGATCCCTGCCCTAAACACCTATCTACCGCAATTCGGCACTTTTATATATTCGAACTGCATGCCGGGCGACCGCCAGCGAGAACACTGTCATCTCGCCGCCACCTAACGGTTCCCGGCGCAAAGCAAAGGCGTCCGGGGAGACGAAACTCTCTCCTCCTCCACTAAACGCCTACATATGTGTGAAAATGTGTGTAACAAGAAGGAAACGTTCAAATGGGACTTTCCTTCTTGTTACACACATTTTCACGCACATAGCTGCAGTATGCACCCCCGTCGAGATATCGATGACAGAAAAGGGTTTGGGCCCATTCAAACTGGTGTGGCGGCATTTCCTTTGAGTACACTAGCAAGAGAAGCACCCTGTAGTTAGCAGCTGGGACCATACCAGGTGCCATCTGTACACTGACAATGAGTTGCATCGAATTTGTCGCAGCGTGTAACACATATTCACGCCGGGGAGCCGATGGGCAAGGGGCACACGAAGGAGGGACTGCAGCCAATTGACTGCCGGCGTGAATATGTGTTAGTGTCACACGCCGCGACAAGTTCGATGAAACTCATTGTTAGTGTACACACGCGCACATACACACACACATATATATATGTTGTTTTTTATTACAGACAAAATATACTTTATACGAAGGAGGTGTGAGGAGTGTTGCTGCGTTGTGGTCACCGAGAATACAAAAAGCAGCTCGCATTTCTAACCAGTTAATACACGTAACAGATTGGTTGCCAACTCTTTACTCGGCAGCTGGAGGGGATTTAAAGGATTTGGACGAAATTGATGGTATTGATCAATGGCGTCTACTTAGCGAAGGACATGGACGAGGCAGGGATAAACTTTTGCTAAATATTGACGAAGTTCGAAAGACTGAAGGAGCGATATATAGCCGATTTAAATTATTACGAGGTAAGGTAATTATTTACATTAGGGGAGACAGTTCAGATAACGCTTGACCTTGACACGCGTTGTCAAAGACGCTCTTTCGAGTAAACTTTAAAAGGTTTTAGCCGTTGATGGTTATTTCTTAAAAGTTATTAATTGCTAAAAAATAGGACATTTTCTTAGCAAATGTCTAAGACTTCTGTATGTGAAGAACGTGAAAAAAACGAAGGCTGAACAGCGGTAACATGTATAGAGAAAAAATGTTTAGAACAGTGACCTTGACAACATATTTCAAGGTCATCGAAATCGGTAAATCGGAATCGCTAAAATAAATAATTACCTACGGGATGATTCTCCAGCTGCGTGACACAAAGAAAGTGCCGCCGAGGATCTTCGACCCATTTAGCTTTCATTTCGTTATTTCATATGTATACACCCACACAGCCGTGGAGGCACATGTGCTGAGTCTGAATAGCCAATAGCTCGACATTCTTAGGAATTTCGATATTCTCGATACCCGAGATAGTTCAAGATTCGATTCGACCCCATCCGATTTCTTTTCCTGCTCTCTGGACCATTGAATTTTCGACATTTCCGTTTTCTCATATATCTCTAGTATCAACTGATCGAATCATTTGTTTTTTCTTTTAATCGATTGACAAGGGCTACATATCTTCGCTTCCTCAAACACATTGCCTGAAATATTGGATCTCTTATCCCTCCAATGTAGGTAACAAATGTGGTTTATGCACGATGGTACACCTACTGAATTCTTCAGAAATATGAAATCGTATTTGAACATTAAAGTGTCAAATACGTTAACTGTGGCGAAACTTTTATGGCATTGTTTTAATGAAATGGTCGAGTAACGATCTATGATTTCTTTAAGACATTTCATTCTTGCAACGAGTATTGCACGATCCAATGAAAGAACAAATTTTATCTTCGCGATGAAGGCTAATTTTGAGGATTGTTTTATAAATAGATTTCCACTTAAAAATTTCCACGACAAATAATTTGTTACGCCTGTATCAAATGCATACTTTGTTTAATTGTAGCTTTCAATATAATGTCCAACGTCTTACATATTATTACTTCAAGATTAATATATTCTTTAATTCGGTAATTATTTACTTTAGCGATTCCTCACCGATTTCGATGACCTTGAAATACATATATTGTCAAGGTCACTTTTCTGAACAATTTTTCTCTATGCATGTCACCGCCGCTCGGTCTTCGTTTTTGGGATATTCGCAAAAATAGTTTTATGTCTGAATTAGCCTCGAGTTGAATTATTATTATTATTGATAATTACTATTCAGTATTGTTATTACTATCATTATTATGGTAATTATTTCATTATAGAAATTTATTTATTTCTCCAAAAGAGGAATATGTCTCTGAAGTCAATCTAATGTGCTTTTTTAAAGGATCTGTCGACAATGGCTACTACGATGGGTATTATGGAGACTCTGGAATAACGATAGGGACACCGCCATATACAGATATTGTATTGAAAAGTTCTGTCTCTCAAAGTATTACTTACCATTTGGGTGGGCCAGTGACACAACCAAGTACAATGATGCAATTACGACGAGAAGCAACAGTTCAGTGTCGTCCGAATATGACATATTATCATAGACATATATTTACTACTTGTAATGTCACGGAATGTTTATTCGATATTGTAAACGACCCATGTGAAATGAAAAACGTTGCCGATGCATATCCTAGAGTAAGTTACATGCAAATTTTTATATTAATAAACATATTTGTAGCCACTGAAAAAATTCGCAAGGATTCCATTGAATAAATAAGGTTTATTAGGATTAGGTAAGAATACATACTGTGCAGAGATGAGAAGATGACAAGCGAAAGGAATGCGGGTAGGATTGGTGGTAGTCGGTAAGTCACACCTGACGCACATGTGTCCTAGATGGTAGCGCGTTATTAGCTGATGCGGTCATATACTAATCGCATCACCTACCTGACAGAAAAGGATAATGAGACTTCGTGACAAAGTGGAATGATACGAAGTCAGCGTTGCGATGAACTTTAAATGCGAGGATCAAAGGTGGGGAGAGGGCGGAGCGTGCGAAGTGTTCCCTTTGTCCCTCTGCCGTCATCTTCTCATCTCTGCACAGTAGATAAGGATCGATAAAGTCAAGGTTATAAAATTTCAACTTCGAACATTATGTCTGTCCGCGGCCGCCGTAATCAACGACCGTGTTCTTAACACATTCGCATCGGGCATTTTTCACAAACTTTTCGTATAAATCAAAAATATGACTCGTGCATTTTTGTTATTTGTTGAAACGGTCACATCTACTAATAAACTGGCACACTTCTATCGTAAATTGACCAAGCCGGATAGAGCGATCGAACTTTCTCCCTTTTTCTCGGTGTGACTTTGTGCGACTTCTTTTCAGCAACGCGCAGTGGTTATTAATAATGAATTTTGGTTTTAAGGCGGTAAGAAATAAATCGTGTACAACTTATGAAATTACTGTTTACAGATTGCGAGAGACTTAGACCTTTACCTGGAACATTATGGTCACATTTTGATACGACAAATTAAACTTCCCGTTGATTGGTTAGCTGATCCAAGGAGGAGAAATAATACGTGGGAACCTTGGATTAATTCAGGAGCTACAATATATGTTCCTAACACCGCAGCCGTAGTTGGCAATTTAGTGTACTGTGTTCACATTTTAATAGTTTTTATTTCAACCTTACTGAGCATCTACACTTGACCGTATAATGCTTATTAGAGTTATTGCAAATATAATTGTTAATTGACTAATTTGACAAAATTTCTTTATATAACAAATATTTCAAGTATTTCGAAAATTTTAGATAATATTTATAGGAGAAGCATTATTAAATATTTTAGTAATTTAAAGCAAACTTCTACTATGGAAATTTGAAATGCTATGCAAAACATTCTACATTGTTGTTTTTATTTCATTTAATTACTTTTTATATTTTCGTATCTAATGTAGGGTAGGGTAATATTATCTCTTAATTTAAGCTTTAGTTCCCGTTTACAGTAAGGATACTTTATTAGATAACACAAATTAGTTCCAGTTTTGTTTGCCTCAGTAAATGCAAAAGTATTGCTGGTCATACTTTGATTTAACTGATGAGCACACAATGAAATTAACGAAACATTAATAAAAATAAATGAATTTATACTTATATCGTAATTGATGATTATGTTATTCTTCAAAATATTTTAATGGGATATTTGAACGCTAAACTTACATCCTGGTTTAATAAAACTAACATTAATAAACGTAATACCTTAGTAAAATAAATAAATAACACTGGCAACGGCTCCATCAATTGCTAGCATTTGGACTGTGCCATATCGTTCGGCGTAATCGTCGCCTGAGAAGCCGGACAAAAATACTTACTGGGGTTGTTAACGGGCTGTCAGACCAGTTCGTCTCCAAATTCGGCCGTAAATAATCCGGGAAAAGGGAGGAGAATTATCCATCAATTGAGGATTATCAACTGAAACCACCGCGTAACGAAGTGCTCTTTACTAGATCGGATAGGGCAGTTGAAGGCAGGCTAGCGATTGTTCCAGAGTAAAAAACTGTTCAGATTAGGTAAGTAACTAACAAAAGGAATAAGCTAGTACTCAGGAATAAAAAAGAGGAAAATAACCCTTCTGGTAAGCTATTAGTACTGATCTCTCTCCCTTGCTAGTTAGTTATTTAGTTTAAACGGTCCTTAAGATAGCACACTGATCGTCGCGTTGCTTCGCAAATTAGTATTAGAAAATATATTTAAACATAAATTACATAATTATGCAATAAGATCAGGGAAGGTTTTGGATAATATATTTAAAGGACATTACAATATTTGCAAATTTAATACAACGTCAAGTTTTCTATCTCTTTTTACACACGTTTTTATATCATTATTATGTATATTCCACAATATAGGCTATGTACGTAAACCTACATACAAACTGGTCGAGTGTTCACAACCGAGAACGAAGATTACCGAATGGGTTGTGTCACTTTTTGTCTCTTTCTACAATAGTTTCTTTCTGAGAGTGTCGCCTCTTGTTATAAGCGCTCCCTTTCCTTCAGGCCCTCCAAGCTCCACTCTTGTGAATTTGATGCAAATTTTAACTCGGCGCAGAAAATCCAGGCGGCGCTGATGTCGCTTCTCTACATGCATACTGTTACGTCCGGATTATTTTCAATAATCCGACCGTGGTTAACATTTATTTTCATTTTCTTTTTGATAGTGTTGAATAGTTTAATCGTATAATATACTGAATTTGTGTACCTCGTCGGTGCGCAGCACTTGGAGATAATCCCAGGCGAGGCACACAAAGGAGGCTATAATTAGTTCTTTTCAAACAATAAGAAGTTAACCTTCCTTGGGACGATTGCCTTGTCGAAACCGCGTAGCAATAAACACATAGAAATTCGAAACCGCTAAGGTTAAGGAGAGGTACTATCAACATCTTTCGCCACGCGGTTAAGCAGTGCGACGCACTTGGAAGTTTCCCAGCTTAACCGCGCGGAATAAGGGAAATACGATTTTTGTTTTACTTCGCAACGAAGTACCTCTCCTACCTCCAAAGCATGCGTCAGCCGGTCCTTCCACGAGGAGTGCATGTGATTTGGAACAGAACAATTGAAATCTAACGGAATGAAACTATTTGGATGATATTAGAATGCGAGGGTTTGCGTGACAACCGCTGTAGTTCGAAATCGTTCACGAATGTTCGAGACAAAGGTCGACCGAGTCTATAAACATCGTCGTTAAACGTTAAACGTAGAACGTTCGAATATACATAAATCGTCGAGATACGAATAAGAATGTTAATAACTAATAAGAGCGAAATGAATATTAACTAAATGCGACACGCATGTATCCACAATTGTCGACGATTATAAAACACCGGCTGCATCTCGCGTAAACCGCTAAACAACAGAATTAACAGTACAATTAACGTATGAATAATAACTAACGACATTCAACTAATGGTCATTCAAACTAGTAAACCAAATATTTTTAATAAAATGAAGACCTCTTTCGATACCGGAAATATCATGATAAAAGCCTCTTTAACTAGTAAATTCAAATAAATTAAGTCGCAACAGATTTCGAATATTCCAGAACTTTAGAATTGCGACGCATGAAATCCGTTGTAGCGTTAGAGGGGTAGAAAGAAATGGACAACCTTAGACGAAGGTAGAAGGAAAAACCAGGAAGGGATGAGGGAACTAGGAAGAGCGGCCAACTAGCCCAATACGCGCGGGATTTCCCCTCCGTCACGTACCCCGATTTGCCAAATGATGTCCCCACTTTGGGCCCTTGATCGCGGGTCGAACCCTGAGACACGATCGCTAGACTGAGGCAAATGACTCTTCGTCGAAAAATCGTGAGGTACGTGACGGGGAGCCCGTGTTCGCGTCGAGCAATAGTTTTCGCGTGAAATTGTCGTAATTAGCTGACCGGTAAAGTCCTTGAAAAAGGCAGAGTGCCGGGAGATTGCGGTTCGCGTTTTCCGCGTAAAGGACTCATACGAATACGTTAAATTCTTTTCACACTTTTCAATGATCTATTTTTTCTCTTTTGTTTTTAAACCGTCCGCTAAATTAATTATTATTTTCTTTTTTTTCCTTTCGCGTCGCGTCGTCTTTATAATACTTTTGTGCTCGTTTCGTAATTAATCGTTCCGTAACACCGTAATAAAGGCCGATCGCGAACGCGTAGTGCAGTGACAGTTTTCCTCATCGTCTTCTTTGATTTCCAGATTTCTCAACGATACCAGCAAAGAAAGCGTTTATCAAAGTTATTATTAAATATCATTTTATCTTGTTTCCTGGTAAGTTGTCCATTTCCTTTTATCTAATACGACGAAACTGGACGTAGCGAGGCAAAACGGGCGATCTACGAAACCGCGTATTCTGGAAAGTTTCCCTCTAGATCGTTCCGTTCACAATAGAGACATAAGGTATCGAATATCTAATATATTTTGAAAATTCCGTTTCTCACACAAAAGAAGGCGGCCCCACGAAACCGTGATTCTGGTAGTTTACCCTCTGGGACCGTTCTTTCTTTTTGTTCGCGTTCAGTTCTGTATACGACATCGTCGCTCGAATCGTCGAATCGTTTAATCAAACATTAATTATTCCATAATCAATAGTCTCACTTTCATATAATCTAAACCTTTCTTAACAATGCATTTATTTTCCTTTGTATTTCAAACAGCTCGCATTTTCTGTTAACCAACCATTTATTGTCACGTTTACTTTTTTTGAGATTATATTTTTGTTACGCCTAAACTGTTTCGATTCATTTACGTTTTAAACCACTTCCTTTTTCCTTCATTTTCACGCTGTTCCGATTATCAGATGTCAATATTAAGGGAAGAGGAAACAAGGTGTGATCGTGGTCACCGAGGATAAATGAAACACAAGCAATATTAGATTTTAACGAATAAGAAAGAAGACAACTGATTTTATTATATAGAAGAGAAAAAAAATGACTTTAAAGGAAACCGGCTGTAAAAAACCCCAGACTCAAGTGGGGAAAAAGCCTGGTTCCACAAGCAAAATAAACTACAACAAATAAAAGAATAATACAACAACAAACGATAATATATATATATAAGAAAGTAAAACTATAACCTAGAGATTAAAATACTATTTGAATGATCATTCAAGCTTATGTCTATCGCGCGCAAGAGCTCTTTACCATCCGTACTCCTAGGGCACCTCGCCGACGTCGCAGCCAATCGTCGCGGTCCTCGCACAAAATCAATCCTGATCACAGGAGACGTTCCCCAATTGAGAACCAAACAGTCGTGATCACACGAGCTTACGATTGCACCCAGTGCATTTCCTGGTCACAGGAAGCGTCCCGCCAAGTGGGGACAAAAAATGACCGTGATCACACGGCCCCAAATGCACTCAGTGCTTCACACGCAGAGGACGCACGCCCGATTAAACTCGCGCACGTCAACCGATCGCCCCCAATACAAAATAAAAACACAAAAAGAACA
This sequence comes from Osmia lignaria lignaria, assembly GCF_051020975.1. Taxonomy (NCBI): domain Eukaryota; kingdom Metazoa; phylum Arthropoda; class Insecta; order Hymenoptera; family Megachilidae; genus Osmia; species Osmia lignaria. The sequence goes on along the minus strand of NC_135037.1, from coordinate 805,021 downwards.
CAAAAGTATATCAAACGCACGAAGGCCAAAAAATACGAGTGCAGAGGTCACGGATTCTCGTCTCAATGTCGGGCCCAGTCCCGAACGGTCCTTTCCACCCCCACACTGCCCGCGCCTGCGTATTGCAGCGTGGCGCTGACACTCATGCCCCCCCTCTCGTGGCGTCAAATTTGAATTCTACAGCTCGGACCAATTAAAGAAAAGAAATGCGAAACCCGAACACACGCCTACCATCTTCGTACAAATTCGCACGAGGGGCCCGTATGGGACTAGAGCATTGACGAACCCAATTAAATTCTTAATTAACTATTAATCTATCTATCAACTCTTTTATTGTTCTAATCGCGAAGGATCTAACATCGTCTCGAGCGATTAGGACTGGTGGCAGCGCTAATACCGTTCTCAACCGCGTATCAGCCAACATAATAAAACATAGTAGAACTTTCGTTCTCGTTTTCCATTTTTCGTTTTTTTTTTATTTTGCACGTCGCGCGCCGTCTCTCTCTCTCGCTCGCGACGTAACAATACCTTGTATCACTGATTTTAACATATCAACTAAAGATATCGTGACGTCATGTTCCCGCGAAATTTGTCGCCGCGTTTTTCAATTGTTTCAAAATTTAAAAAGACTGAACAAGACTGAAGAAATATGGCGCACAGTGGGTGACAGTGGTGACAGAATTTCCAGGTTAGTGAATTCCATTATTATAATTATTACTATTATTATTATTACTATTGCTACTATTATTATTTAAAAAGATATTTTTTAAAATTTTTTCTACGTTTGTAGGTTTTTCAATAACTTCTGCTGATGAGATGCAGCAACAGGAGGAGAAGATAGAAATTAAGTAAGTACAGAATTTTTTAAATTTGTTACTGAAAGCATTAACTGTTTACATTGCTGTTTTAGTAATATATTTAATTTTAATTATTAAAATGTGTCTTAAAAGAAAGAGGAAGAAAATATGTAGCATCAGAGGGTGTATTAACGAAAACAGCAGGATGTTCTTCTTCCCCCAAGAGAGAAAGGATAAGAAGAGGATGGCATAGTGGGTGGAAGTATGTGACAACCCAAAGTCGGTGCTTTCACCTGAAAACTGAAATTCAGGGTGATCTGTAACAGCTACTTAAAAGAAAAATACTTCATGAGGAAAAGATTAACAACACCAGCAGTTCCAACACTGAACTTATTTGGTAATAACTCTTATATACTTTTTATAGCATATGTAAATAATTGTTAATAAAAATATTTATTGCTGAGGCTGTAATAAATATTGTATGTAAGAGGCTGCCTCTATTAAAATAGAGCAACAAGACATCTGGATGCAAATGAAAAGAAGAAGAAGATTGTAAGTATTCAGTTTACATATACAATATATAAAACCATTAATATGGTATTAATATATTAAGTATAATCTGTGAGCAGAGTGTGTGTTTTATTGTATGTATGATTGTGATTAATTGTATATTATTATTGATATATATATATATATATATATATATATATTATATTTTTGTAAAAATTTAATATATTCTCTTTATTATACATATATTGTTGTCATTTTTCCCCTTTCATTATTTTTATTTTTGAAAGTTTTGAATAAGTAAGACCATGCACTCGTATATAGGGACCATGTGCTTGTGTGTGTGTACCTCACCGATATCATTTATGTGTTTGTATCGACATCAGCGCCGTCTGGATTTTCTGCGCCGAACTAATTTTAGTTACAGCATTAAATACGGGAGTTTGGAGGGCCTGCTTTCCTTACCGTCCCAACCTTACCATAGCCACCGACGAGATATGTACTGTTAAAGACTGCCATCCTTATGGGAGTTCGCGGCGGCGAAAAAATTCGACGTTTTCTTACGCCCTCTAGAATATATTGCGGCCGCAGTAAGAAACAAAACCAGAAGCAGTGAGTTTACTAACGACGAGATTCGGTGCTGAACTGTATCATGAGACATGAGATGATATTTTATCTGGTCGATGCTATTATTACTTCTTTGGTGATTTGAGTTAAGTTCGTTTTACAGACCTTTCGGAGATACTTTTTAAGACGTAAAATATTTTAAAGGAGGTAACTTAATAACCCTCTTTAGTTCATTGGAAATTATTTTTTTAATAAATGACGAACTCTAGTTCTAAGTTTAAGGTATGTGTGTTTAAGGTAAAAGAATATTCATTTAGAAAAAATAATGAATAGAAAAAAAAATTAGGAAACAAATTATTTTCTTCTAATTTCATTTAGAAATCATTTAGAAATAAAAATGAATAAAAAATATTACATAGGTTCTGTAGGATATAATCAATAATAATAATAATGTAATAATCATAATAATATAATAAGTAACAGGTGTCGAAAAGAAGAGAAATGTATTTCAATAAAATCTTTCATTTAATAGTAAGTAAAAGCTGGAAAAGTGCAACATCGCTATCCTCTCCACTTGGGGGGACCCACCTAGGCGAACCGAGACGCTCGATCAGGAAGCCGTGTAATATGATCCGAACCTTAATATCGGTGTGACTAATAGTAATTCAACGATAAAACTTTTTTATTTTTAACTTTATTCCATGTTTGATTGTGAGTCGAGCAACACACGGTGCGATTGATAGCAAAAATTGTAAAAGTAACTAATGTAAGTCGCAGTATTTTCAGTGTTAGATTTGTATTCCACAAAAAAATAAATATTTAAAATTACCACAATAGTATATACAAATTTGTCCACTGCTTGACACAGTCTGCGACCTTTCAGAATATTCGGGGTCTGTTTTCTGTTATAAAGTCTTGCCATAATACTTTGAAAAAGAAAGGACAGTCAATGATGGGCCATGATGGGGTATGTGCGGACAATGACGCACTCAGGATTTATTCTTGGAGGGAGCTAAGTTGAACGAATAAAAATATTTTTAATACAAAAAACAGTGTTATTAATATGTTACATAAACAGTAACACTACTTTAATTAGGAACAGATTTTGGAAAATTTTCTGTTGTTCTCCTTCCTTTTTCTTTGAGGGATGCTAGAGCCCCTTAGCCCCCCTTGAGTGCGCCAGTGTCAGCGCGGGTATGCAAGGACGCAAGCTTTTAAACGTTTGGGACGTTCGACTCTGTTCACCACATGGCAGAATAAGGGAATACTAGTATGTCATTCTCTGTTAAAAATGTCTACTTCCGCTACCTGTGAAAAAGGTAAAAATGCCCACCTGTTAACAGTCTGCTAAGAGACGAGTCTCTGTTAACAGTTAAATGATATTTTTGGTTTAAGAATCATTATTTTATAAATATAATAGTAATTTTCGAATTATTTTTTATTAAATTCTTCTATTTTTTTCAGAATGTTACGTACCAAATATTCTTATTTTTCATATATTTATGTAGTATCGATTATTACAATAAGAATGTAATCCAATTATAAGATAAAATATAATTGTTTTCCAAGCAGCACCGACGAGATAATTATTGTACTATGACAAAGCTAAATCATCTCGTTGGTGGTATAGCAGTTTTTTTCGGCGGTACAATGGGTAATATCACTATTCTACATTATCCATCATTCCTATTTACCGATCGTACCCCAGGCCCACTGGGTCCACTTGGCGTGCCGAACATTAACACAGGGGATGGCAGTCTTTAACAGTATCTTGTCGGTGCCCTAGCCTCTCAAAATTCCCTACCCTCGGGATCGAGAGAGTCGAAAGAACAGAACCCGACAGCAGGAAGCAACCCAGAGATCCCCGCAAATGGAAGAGGGATAGACCCCCTCCCCGCAAGAAGAACGGCAAGCCGAAGCCCCCTCTCCAGGAGCACCCCGGAGAGAATATCTCGCGGACAACAAGATCGAGGCCTTCAAAAGTCAGCCGACATTCCGGTGGGGCCTTCTCTATGCCCGGTTAGAGGACCCTCGCCAGAAGAGGTGCGTCGCGCGTCGTCCGCCTTATCGACTCGTTATCGATCCTGATCCTTCTCGCCAATCACCCGTCCACCCGGACCCATCCACCAATCAGCCTCTGATCTGACACCGTGACCTAATCCCTGGCCGTTCCACCTCCCCAAAAACCCCGTACGCAAAGCCCACCGTCGATGAGACCGCGAGAAGCGATCATTAATTGAGAGACTTAGATAGTGAGCGATACGTGAGAAAAATCGACTAACAAGAGAGCGTGTGCTAACGATTAAGAGAAAGAGAACTGAGGTATCCACCGTCGAACTGGGTGAGTCTTCCCGCATAATAATTTGGCGTTGCAGTAACGGCTGCGTTCTGCTTTCCGCGTTTCAAAACTTTTGTAAATTGCGTCCCAAAAACACCAAACCCCGTTTTCCCTTAAGAATTCCTACGTCCCCTTTTGAATCCCTCGATTGTGTAACGCGTTGAACGTCCTCGAGCCTTCCAACCCCTAAGATTCTCAATCTTTATATCTTCCTCTTTGCGTACTCTCTCGCGAAGCCTGTGACACTCGGCTGCGGTTGAGCCGCGTATCACCCATTTTTGTAAAACCCCCTAACTCCCCTTCCCCTTCCCCTTTCCGTTTTTGAGTTGCCACTGCTGCGGCTGGCGCTCAACAAACAGAAAAATAATATACAGGGTGTCCCAAAATTAGGTCGAATCCCGTGGAAGGGTGATTGCTGAAGTGATTCTAAACAACTTTTCCCTTTGCCAAAATGTTGATAAAGGCTTGGATCAGAGTGCGCCTATAACGCGGGCTAAACGGCGAGAGTGTTGGGTATGCTCCGCGTGCAAATCGTGATCGTGATCAAGTGCATCGGTACCACGTCAGTATAATAAGGACTCGTTGGACGACAATTGCATCGAATAATGAATAAAAAAAGGAAAAGAATAATAGTATTGAATTATTGGTTGCTCGTGAACAGCGAATAACAGCGAATCGTTGTTCATGTAGAATGAATAAATCGAATTGATCCAACATTTTTATTCCTTGTATGATAGGAATTAAAAAAAAAATACTTTGTAGTCATTTTTGAGAAAAATGTGAAAAAGGGAATACACGATTTGGAAATCAAAATAAGTTTGCAAATAATAAAAAAAGGATTGAATGTAAATGAAACTTACCCATACGTCTGTAAATAATTTAGCTGCAATGAAAATGGTTTGCGCTGTAACTGGGTCATTTGTGCCGACCTTGATATCATACCAGGAGAGAACACGTTACGGAGAACAGCTCATCCATCTCTCCAGGCGGGTTTATTGAACATACTCAACCGCACCGGTCACTATCACTTTTTACAGAATTTTTTTTTTACTTTTAAACATTCTTATTCACTATTTGTTCCCGAAAGGAGCCAATTGTGTCACGTAAATAATAAATATTCCTATTCACTTGTTACCGCCGCGACATTTGTGGTAGAGTTCGTTCTATGTTTTAATAATAATTGATGATGGCCCCCGAAAGGGGTCGATTTTAGACAGCTCTCTCGCTCTCTTATTCTAAAAGTGGCTCCACCTGACCTCCCTTCTGCTGCAACACATGCCATGTTGCGGCTGCCACTCTGCAGCATTGCGAGTATTATTGCAGCAGCATGGATTTGTGCCACTACTTCTGTAGTGGACAGAAAAAGGCGCGTGTTTTGTCTGGGGGAATTCGTCTGGCAGATTCGTCCAGTGGGACTGACGACCAAAGATTCCTGCACCAGACGCCTATAACCCCGCTCTTCGGAACTCATATACATATATCCGAATCGCATGCCGAGGGACCGCCAGCGAGAACAGACCAATTCCGTCGCCACCTGGCCGTCGTCGACCTGAGCTAAGGGCGTCCGGGGAGACTCACCGTCTTTCCCTTCCACTAAAACGTCTACACTTCCTCGGGGGAAGAGATGGTGTTCCTGTACCCGTGGTTCTGAAATAGTTAATAATGAATAAGTGTACGTAAGTATCAAGAAATATTTATAAAGTAAGTTAAAAGCTGTAACAGCATACGTACCTTTAAGTATCCTCAGAAAAAAAATCCAGGGGATTCATATTCGAAGATAGTGGGGGCCACACGAGGATCGCCGTGGCCAATCCAACTGTCCTGGAAGGCTTGATCCAAATGGGTGCGAACATTTATGGCGAAATGTGCTGGTGCACCATGATATTGGTAGAACATGTCACTCCGAATTTCCAAAGGAATTTCCTCTAAGAGATTGGGAAGAACATGTTCTAAGAACACTTTGTGCGATGGGCTGTCCAATCTATCAGGTGGAATGTACGGCCCAACAACAAAATCGCCGTAAATTCCGGCCCATATGTTGATCGACCAGCGCACTTGTCCTGCTCGTGTCCGAATTGCAAACGGATTCTCATCGTGCCACACGTGCAAATTGTGGGCATTGAAGCACCCCTCCCTGGTAAAGAGCGCTTTATCAGTCTACAAGACGCACTTGTAGAACGCAGAACGGAGTTTCTCTCCTATAGGTTTTCCAGTGTGTTCATTCGTCTATCTGTCTGTCTGTCTGTCTGTCTGTCTGTCTGTCCGTCCGTCCGTTTGTCGGTCTGTCTGTCTTTCTGTGGAGCAAAAACGGTAAGAGATAAATGAAAACAGTTTTCGCTATTATGTTTCTCATGGTCTGAAACCGTGCGCTTCAGGGTTTTGGTCTTGCGGTTCTGACTGGAAGTGACAAAATCGTAAGTGAAAATACTAACCATATCAGATCTCAAAATGAATGTAATATTTAGAATCAACATAAAAAAGGCTTCAAAATGACGAATGACTCGACTTCCGGCCTTGACCGAAAGTTGGTTAAAATGAGGAAAAACCAAAAAAATTTAAGGAAAAAACTTCATCTTCAAATAAAAAGAATACCATTTATGAAATCAGCATTGTTTATCTTTCATTGGTATCTCAAAATTGTTTATCAGCATCGTTTGAATACGTAAATAAAAAAGGTCTTCGCATAATATCGTAAAAATATAAAGTTTTGAATCAAAGAAGTGAGCGTTAGTGAAAGCATTAGGAAAAAGTTGTTCACGGAGGACGAACCTCTTCTTTTTCGGTGTCGTTATTATATCGAGATTATGCAAATGGAATACGTTGATATCAATTTAATTTGAAATTAATTTTCTATGGTATTGGAATAATCAATCTACGATCTTATACATGCGCAAGTTATAGCTCGCGAAATTATAAATTCGTAGACGAACCAAAACTCAACCCTATAACCATAATCAATACTAATAGTCATTTTTTCGCAGTTTATTTAAAGAATGATAAAATTTTATAAGAATGTAATAGAAATATCGTGATACTGGAAGAGAAGTAAATTCCAACTTCGTTTTAAGATTTAATTTTTCTTTTCTTCTTGTCTAATAGGGGGATTGGCATCACGGTTCATTTAGCAGTTTGTATGTAATAACTATTAAGAAAAAGTCATCTGTGTGCACACGTTGACTTTGTACGTAATCACGAAGGGGGTAGACATCGAGGAAGCCTGTGAAATGAGGGGTAACTTTTGCGATCGCACCGAGGGGTTGAGGTTTAAGTCGCTTTTAATAGCCAAGCAGCTGTCGCCATATCTGTTTGTCCCCTTTTTATGGTAGATGTCTTCGACGAATAATGGCAAGAAATAATCTGGAACGAAAGAAGCTGCCATCCTTTGCAATCCTTCTCGAATAAACCGCTTTTAACTCGCGTTTTATTCATTTTATATGGTGAGGCGCCAATTTAACCGTCATTTTAAGCATCACGGAAATCAACCATGGAAATATGAATTCAATTAAAATGACTTTATTTTTCATGATTTATGTATAAAATCTATCACTATAATATAAATATTTATTATAATGTAATATTGTAAGAAATGTTTATAGTACATACATAAAAATTAAAAACAATTGTAATTAGTATTTTATATGTTTATATTTCTCATCAATGAAGTAACTCGAATTTTCTTCTCGAATTTTAGTAATAAATTTAGTAATAGTGTCATGAGATTAATATTGTTTATTTCTAATTTCGCGTGATATAAACATTATCGTACCTTTTGTTTTTAGTTCTATTATATATTGCATTTGGACCAAAATATTTATTTCTCTTATGTTTACGATGATCTTAGAATTTTTTAATTTTAGAACTTTCAAATTTTGGAATTTAAAAATTTAAAAATTTTTGAACAAAATAAGTCATTGTCCGTTACAATCCTTTTCGAATAAACTACTTTCAATACGTCCTTTCTTTATTTTATATACTATACTACATCAATTTCACTGTCATTTTAAGCATCAAATAGGAAAATATGAATGATTCTTTCATGATTCACTTATCCTAAATCATCCATTAAAATAAAACATGTATAATAATTTCTTTTTTTCTTGTTGTTGTTATAATAAACGTATTTTGCCTAAGCAGCCATTGCCTTGCAATAAACGATAAGCTCTAAATCATACTTTTATACATTTTTGTTACTTGTGCACGTATTTTTTTTTTATAATAAAGAATAACTGAGGAATAAGTAAATTTTGTATATTAATACTCATTTTTGATTACCATGAAATTTCATTATTTTATAACATGATTTGTTTGATTGAAACTCCTTTGAAAAATCCTTATGCAGGAGAAAGTTATGAAAAATAAACAGAATGTTGTTTAAAAATGAAACACACTTTTAACGTAACGTCTAAACCGCACTTTACATTTGAGGTACTTAAAACCAGTGATGGAAGAGACATTTTTTTTTACAACATTTTTAATAATTTAACTCACCATTTGTATTCTTACTTCAAAAACATCAAAAAATGTCATCTACGTCTCCTTTGTTCTAACTGCTTCATTTATTAGCATTAAAAGACATCATACTGAGCACATCAATTTTTAAGTCTAACGAAATCTGATTGAAAATCCAAAGTGTCAGAGTTGAATCCGATTTTTAAAAAATATTTTGAAGTTACCAGTGAAATTACCAGTTAAATAATGAAAACGTAATGTTCATAAAAAGATGAAACATTATCATTAATAAAGTATTATAAATAAACAGAAAAGGGCCGAAGTGGAGCAGAAATAATTTTAATAATTGTTGAAAAAGTATCTACTATGAGACGTACGATCTCATAAACAGCTATGATTCTAATTTAAGAGGAAATTATGAGTTACTCCCAACAGAATGACTATGATTTCTCATACAAATTCAAAAATAAATCCTTTGGGAAAAGGCAAATATTTCTCACTCTTCCTCAATAGTTTGTGTCCAATCACTGCCAGAAAAAAATATTTATTCTTTACTTTGCTTATTTTCTATTTATAAGAAACACTAATATTTTAAGGATGTTGGAAAACTTGAACGCTTAAGACTCTTGATAAATGAATCTTTAACCTTGATAGGTTCTGAGCCCCAAAAGTTCCAATAGATCTTGAGAAGTCCTGAAAATCTTAATAATCTTAAAAGATTTTTAAGGGACGAATAAAGTTTGAAGTAATTTGAAGTTCAAATATGCTCGAAAATTTGTAAAGTACGACTTCGTATCAAAGGAGTAGATACGATGTAATTGATGTTTGACAGAGGTTTATTGATCGTAGATAAAATAGCACCGAAGTGCAATAGGAACCAAGATGAGAAGAAAGATATCCCTTTACTACTTTCACCTCAGCTTGTTCAATTCGCACAAGGCAAAAATTATTCCTTTAGGCATATTTAAAATACTAGATCTTGAAACAGGGTGTCCCAAAAAGAATGAAAATCCTTTGAAGGGTGTATTGCTGAGGTGAGTTTGAGCAATATTTTCCTTCGCCAAAATGTTGGTTAAGGCTTCGTTTTTGAATTATTAACGAAAAACACTGTCCAATTAGAGCGTGTGTAGAGAGCGGGCTAAATCGCAAGAGTGTTGGCTATTGATTAAGTTTGAACGGTGGTCATGAACAAGCGCTGCGATACCACATCGGAACAATCTGTGGCTTCCTTTTCGAAATATAAGCAGTTGAAAATTGAAATATCAACTTCCGAAGCGCGTATTTCGTTTTCGAACAGCTGAGCAGATCCTGGCGCAGTGTCCGGCTACAGAGACACGTAAAAAGACAAGGATGCATATTTGTCTAGTACTTTATAATCATAAGTGGGTCGTAGTCCTTAACACTAAGCAGATCTGCATCCTTGTCTTATCACGTCTCTCTTTGTTCGGACACTGACTCAGGATCTTTTCAGCTGTCAGCTGTTCGAAAACGAAATACGCGCTTTGGAAGTTGATATTTCGATTTTCAGTTGCTTATATGTCGACATGGTGCCGTTGCGCTTGTTCATGGCCATGGTTCGAACTTGATCGGTAGCCAACACTCTTGCGGTTCAGCTCGCGCTCTAATTGGGTAGTGTCTCTCCAACACAGTGTTAACCAATATTTTGGAGATGGGAAAAATTGCTCAGAATCACCTCAGTAATAACTTTTTCAATGGATTATCACTGTTTCTGGGATACCTTGTATATTTAAAATGCCAAACGAAACACAAAGCGTCTAAAGTGGCCTCCAGACAATCAATATATAGGATGTATTATTTAAGTTGAACATCTAAATTATTTTCCTTGCTGTTGAGAGAAGTAAAAAGGACTGACAAGGGAACATCAGGGACTGATACACTCCGATTTTTATGAAACTTTGCATAAATATTTATTAGACCTGTTTATGAAGATAACTGTAATTCGTTGGTGCCCATTTTTCACTTTGAGGGAGATATCAACCCTTTTATCCGAATCGCCATTTCTATATACGTGCTTATAAATCGTAAACAACAACAGATATCAAAAAATAGTCTATAAAGCTGCGTGTAAGTTTTTTTTTTAAATCATCCTTTTCGCAAAATTGAATTCCCCTTCCCCCTCCGTTTTGAAAAACTTTACTTTTTTTCAATCAATAAAAGCGCCTATTTATTATGAACTCAACGATGTATTATAGTGTATAGTTGTTTTAATTATTCCGATGGAATTTTTGATTTAAGTTTTTTGATCTGTCTGTATTGACTGCTAACTCAGTAAGACCGCTAAAAAAGTAAAGTTTTTCAAAACGGAGAGGGAGGGGGAATTCAATTTTGCAAAAAGGATGATTTAAAAAAAAAAAATTACACGCAGCTTTATAGACTATTTTTTGATATCTTTTGTTGTTTACGATTTATAAGCACGTACATAGAAATGGCGATTCGGATAAAAGGGTTGATATCTCCCTCAAAGTGAAAAACGGGCACCAACGAATTACAGTTATCTTCATAAACAGGTCTAATAAATATTTATGCAAAGTTTCATCAAAATCGGAGTGTATCAGTCCCCGATGTTCCCTTGTGAGATGAGTTTCTATGGTTTCAGAAAGCACGTCTGAACGATGGTGATTAAAAATAATTATTCAAAACTCCTGTTTAATATCATTTCAAAACCGTTATCATTTTTTGGTATAATGCAACATTGTGATTAACATCAGGTTGAATTCAGCAAGCTATGATATTATGACCCTAAAATGACCGATAATCTAAAATGACCCATAACATTGAAATGACTAATGACTTTGAAATCACCACAATCTCATATAATAAAATGTAGATATTAATATGCAAAAGAAATGACGATGATTTAAAATGATATTTAAACTGACATTGGGGAATTTCTTTTATAATTGCCAAAGACGCGCTTTGAAACTATATAAACACCTTTCATCGGTACTCATTTTCTCTTACTTTCAACAGGAGTGAAAATACTTTAAATATTTAATCTGAACCAGAAACCTTGTGTACTATCAATATTACTGAATGTGTACTGAATATTTAAATTATTAATGAGGCGGTTTAATGAAAACGGAAATACTTTTAGCAATGACAAAGTATTGACAATAAATACTGAGAGTTATTATTAGCACTCTATTAATCCTTTCCATAAAGTGATATCCTTTATACACGGCTTTCCTTTTACACGAAACAGATGGTACTGTTCATGTAGTACTTGTTATACGTCATCTTATCGTTAGTTTTACACAATTCAGAAAAATGTTGCAATAATCGCGAAGTTAATGACAATCTCTTCTTAACTGAATCAGCATTCCGCATAACTGTATCTTGCTTCTCGCTACCTTGTCCTACAATAGTCAATAGTTCTTTGAAACACGTATTAGACGTAGGAAAATAATTTTGAAAATCTTTTGGAGTAAATATGCCACTTGCATTAAGAAATTTACGTGGAAAAATATTTCACTTCTTAAAATTCATTCTCTAGCTCTTAATTTTATTTCCTTGCTTTTTTCGTCGATAATATTAAAATAACAGATGCACAAGATTTTTTTGAATTATGTATCGTTCAATGCCAACTCGAGACTAAATGTATTGTTAATAAATATTGAATCTATAGAGCAAATACACTTCGACAATGAATATTAATAATACTGATCGTCTTTAATTAATCTTTTAACTGATTTTGAACTAACTTTTATTATAAGGCCTTCCTAAATACTTACAGTAATATTTGTAATGGTTTCTTTTTCTTAACATATACATATTGCATATTGTGTTTTACAATTTGTCCAACTGGACATTTGGTAAATTTTTCTATCACATTACTACATAGCACGTGGATGGCTACCTCTCTTGGGATATCATCTTACAATTTGTTTATTACATTTGTTTGACCAGATCGGTGAGATGTTTTTTTCTTAGGCTTATTTTTATAAGGATTTTGTATGCTTCTGCCGCCAGTTAGTTTGGATGTGTTGCAATTCTTTCTTTGTATCTTTTTGCATATCTGCTAATTTCTTCCTTGATCATTTGTACTTTCAGGTCTTTACGTAAATCCTCGCTTCTGACAATCCCCCTGAAACATGTGCATTGGTCCTTCCTCTTTCGAATAAGCCCTCACCCAGCCCTAAATGTTGTCATACAAGGACGAATAACGGAAGCGCGTAAACCCATGTTTATGCCCATTTTTGCCGGTAATGTCAACGCGCTACTATTACCCGTGTCTACCCCCTTAACAATTGTTCTCAGTATTTTTTATTGCAGCGACTCTAGGTTATTTATGTGGCTCATTGCTGCTGTCCCCCATGTAAAATGTAAAATCACGTTTTTGTTAAACTTCTCCTATGTTTGTGTATGAAAAATTCTGAAAAAACTCTGAGACATTTTCATTTATGTGACACATTAGTGAAGCTTTGCAGATTTTTAGATTGAAAATTCGGGCTATAAAAGATCGAAAATCACTCAGAATGCTGAAAACTGGCGATTTTGGTTTGAAGGTGTCGCAAATCTGAATTCATATCTTTTTGGTAAGTATAAATTATTGATACTATTATTCTCAATTTTTTTTAGATTTTTTAATCAGCTTTTGGCCATAGTTGAAAAATTGTGAAGAACATCTGTTCTTCATCAAATAAGTGTGTTATGGAATATTCAATGTTTCTACGTACAGTGAAACAGAATAGGATTCATAAATACTAAAAAAAAATCCAATCGAAAGTGCGTTATATGATCAATATGTGTTTATAAATGTTTCAATAATATTTTTGATGTGTAGTTTTTGCTTAAACAATACTTCTTTCTTTTATGTAGAAAAGCAGTTAAAGAATCATAATAAGGTTCTTGATGTGCTCTTAGGGTACACATGTGATCAATTTATATTATGGAAAATCAAAAGTGAAGAAACTATAAGAAACATCGAGGATGTTACGGATTATCTTGGCTGCTGCTACTGCTCATTCATAACCGATAAAGATGAGTATCTTTAAAACAACCTGTCTACAAATTTTTAAAAGTAATATAGTTGCAAATCAACTTCATCTGTTAATTCAATATAGAAAATATTAAGCAATATCGTAATTGACAAACTATTATACATGACAAGAGGAACGGTAGCATGAAAAGTATTCCAAAGTAATACTTATGTATATTACAGATTAAAATATTTTAAAAATATTATTGAATATTATTGATTATTGTTATATAGTCAAAAATCGAAAAAAATGTATTTTACAAAAAAAAATCAATTGAATTTGAGCGGACTCGAATCTACGAAAAAGTCTTCTAGTTGAGAATAGTATAACGCACATAACACACTTTTAGTTCGGTTTCGTTTAGCTTCTTTAAGTTCTATTCTGTTTTACTGTACATAAAAACATTGAATATTGTATAACACATGTATTTGATGAAGAACAGATGTTTGTCACGATTTTTCAACTATGGCACACTTGACCAAAAAATCTAAAAAAAATTGACAATGATAGTATCAATAATTTATATTTACAAAAAAGATATGAATTGAAATTCGCAACTCCTTCGAAATAAAATCGCCAGTTTTCAGCATTTTGGGTAGTTTTCGATTTTTTACAGCCCGGGTTTTCAATCTAAAAATCTGCAAAGCATCAATAATATGTGTCTTATAAATGAAAATGTCTCAGTTTTTTTTCAGAACTTTTCGTACACAAGCATAGAAAAAGTTGAACAAAAACGTAATTTGACATTTTTGTTTATTACCACCACCCCCCACCCCCTTCATGAGATACAGGACTGGATTTGGCACAGACTGTTTTTGGGATCAACTATCGAATGAGCCATCGCAAGTCTAATTTGGTTTAGAGGCACTTTTGATCACCTTATTCGGGTATATCCTTTCTACATTCAGTATGTAAAGGGTATGACAGGATAATATGATCGAAAATGCATCTGAGCCGATTTTACTCGGCAATGCACCAATTAAAAGCTTACCACAAGGAACTGTTGTACACCAAATTTCAACCCCAAATCTCAACCAGGAGGGTTGTTACATGGTAAAATAGAAAAAACGGTTTTTGCCATATTTTTCATATTTAACGGTATTTAAAAAATCTGAAAAGATTCTAAAATATTCTAGACATGTTTATTTATAATTGTGAATATTTTCAGATTTTTTGATTGCAAATCCTAGCCGTGAAAAATCAAAAACTCAAAAAAGTCGAAAAATGGAGATTTTGGATAGAAGCTTTCGAGGCACTAGATTTTTACTTTTACAATAGTTAGATAATAAATTATATATATATATATATATTATCCTTAATTTTTTCAGATTTTCAATATGGTGCGCCGTACTTAAAAAAATCAAAAACCAATACCTTTGGCATATTTTATGAGATAACATGAGAAATACTTTCAATTTTTTTCATCTCTTTTACACACTTAGGCACTAGATAGAGTAAGATCTGAATGGAGAGAGTTAGGTTAATGTAAGTAATTGAAAATGGATACTTATATTTTGTTTCAAAGTAGTAAGAAACTTATCGACGTTGACGGTAGTGTAACGGTTAAGGTGTCCGGTTGTGGAAGCGCGGGAAATTTTTGTCGCAGGTTGGTGCCGTACTAACGACCAATTTTTTTGTTTCATGAAATCATTTTTTTTAAATTATTAATTACATAAGAATAAACAATAATCATTTAATGACGTTTAAAAAATATTTCTAAAATAACTTTTTATTAAGCATACATGCAAATAACTTTGGATCTATAACTTTGTTCTAGGATTACTTGTACTATTTTATATTTTATATAATATGCATATAACATTGTTATTAAACTATTTCATGCTTATTACAAGTGTCAAGTTTTTTAATAATTTAAAAGAAAAGGTGTATATACATTTTTGAATATTTATATTAACTTAACTCTTCTTATTCCAATGTTGCTCCGTCCAGTGGACAAATATTAAAAATCACATAACACACTAAGTGTAGAAAGGAAATGTAGAAATTGAAAGTATTTCTCATGTTATCCCATGAAATATGTCGAAAATATTGGTTTTTGATTTTTTTATAAATACGACGTACCGTATCGAAAATCTATAAAAAAATTACAGATAATAGTCATAAAAGTAAAAATCTAGTGCCTCGGAAGCTTGTACGCAAAATCTTCATTTTTCGATTTTTTTGCGTTTTTGATTTTTCATACCTAGAGTTCGCAATAAAAAAATCTGAAAAAATTTATTATTAGAATTTTTTCAGACTTCTTGAATACCATTAAATATGAAAAATATGGTAAAAACCGTTTTCTCTATTTTACCCTGTAACAACCCTCCCGGTTGAGATACAGAATTGAAACTTGGTTTCTTTTGGTAAGCTAAATCGGCTGAAGTGCATTTTTAACCATTTTTTTCAAATTTCCAAATTTCTAAATTCAAATTCCAAGGGTTCAAGGTTTTTAAGTTTTGAAGTTTATATTTAATTTACTTTGAAATCTTAAAGTTTCCAAATGTCAAATTTCAATTATATATCAACATTTAAAGATTTCAAAGTTCAAGTTTCAAAATTTTTAGATTACTGTAATCGAGGTGATCACAGTAAACAAAATATTGATGGTGAAAAAATATACATAAAAGAAATGGTTCGGTAAATAATATGAGTTACAAAAGTAAAATAATAAGCAAGAGTATCATGTTGATAGTAATACATTCACCTTACCTAAATATTTATTAGAGCTTATGTTGTACTTTATACTTTTTGAAAACGTTTATGCTTTCCATTTATTTTTAAAATGAATATGAATTTAAAAAATGAACAAAATACGCTGTTTTGCATTTAATCAAAATATGAATTAAACACCAATAGTAATTATATTTTATCATAGACCAATAGAAAAGGCGTTTCATTGGAATAGAAAAAGTGGCTATCTAAAATGGATAATTTATTGATTACTCCCTGGTCGAATGGCTAATTACAGAATTAAATAATTTTTATTTTCACCAGGGCAGGTATCCTAAAACATACGAATCATCCGTTATTTGCTTGTTTGTTCAGCCACTCTTACGATCTTTGACCAGTTTCTCGTCTTCTGTCGATGGTCGTTTGTTCGCGTTTATATTCCGATCGCCATCCTGGTGGTCGGTTCCTCATCCAACGAAAAACAACTAGATGAAGTAGGAGGAAGTAGAGTAGTAGTAGGAGGATTCCACCTCCACGCCGACCGGTAGATCCTGCGAGACGACTCGACGGACACCTGTAACCACGCAGACTCCCTGCAGCACAGGACGGCGCGAAGGAACTTCCCCGATTGCGGACCGTATCGGTCACAGATCATTTAGGATAGTGCGCGTTGAGCTGTTCCCCTGTGATTAATCTGATATATCGACCATCAAGTGAGGAGCCTTTATTGTTTCGTTTGACAGCCATCATCGTACGTGAAACGTAATATTCCCGGGTGTGCACGAGCCGAACCCCATCGAAATCAAGTGTAATTACGATGCTTGCGATACAGCCGGTAGATATTATAAATCTGGCCTTTGCGTGTGATTTGTGAGTGGTCGCTTCATCATTCTGTCGAGAGATATAATTAAAGAACGCGAGGCGTGTCTTTAGACGGATAATTTATTTCTTCCCTTTGATACACAAACAATTATACAAACGTTCTTCTCGGAATTTAATAACAATGAAGGTACCGAAGATGTCAGCAGTATTCATATCTATTAACTCTTGAGATACAGACAGTCCTGCTTGTATACAAAAAAAAAAAAAAAAAGATACTTGAATGCTGTCTCAATGAACGGTACATGGGAAGAAGATTTAAATGTAGGGAAAAAAATGGCGGTCTTCTAGAATGTAAAGTGGTTAAAGATGTTTGTAATGAACGGAAGCGGTGCTAAAGCTTGGTTGTTTCTACTCCTCTTGCTGATCCAAGATGGCAAGTGCATCAAGTGGCTGTAAGTAATTTCTTTATTTATTTTAAATTCACTTTTATGTGACAAACTTCAATTCTCCTTTCTGCTTTTTATTAATCACTATGCTCTACGAGTATAGCGGTAGTCAGATTAAGCGTTACTTTATCCCAAAATAATGTCATTATAATTATATATAAAATTACAAATATTTTATAAGATTAAGATTAAAATTAAATTTGAGTAAATATTTCGATATTAATGTAAATGTGCTGAGCTAAATTTACAGTATGCAACAAATATTAACTACCCCTGTAATTAAAATAGAGTCTTCGATTATCTGCTTCTAATTAAATATTTTCAACAATCTCGACTTCTACCCTGGGTCCTGCGATTTCCAACGACAGCTCTGATCGCAAAAGTTTCAAGGAAGTCTGAAGATTGATACTGGTTTGTTAATAAAAAAAAAAAAAAAAAAAAAAAAAAAACAGAACAAATGACAGAGCGTACTATACGTAATGTAAAATGAAAGCGGAACAAGAATCATTTATTCCATTACGAGGCTCTCTTTCCTATTTATTTTCTTTCTAGAACGAGCCCCGAAGAACAATAAGGCTCAACGAGAATTTATTACACATTTAAAGATTTCTTATGCTCGTTGCACGGTATTTTGTGTTCGCTTGATTGTAATTTGTGGGTCTGTTTAAAAATATTGCTAACCCAAGGAACCACGATAAAAGTAACTTAATTTCTATTCTTCAATGCCTGTATCCCTCTATACAACTAATGTTTCTTTCTTTGATGATCACAAAAATATTCTATTATTATTTATATCTATATATTAGAGATGATTGTTGGACAAATCAGTGCTGCTCATCAACGTTAATTACCAAAATGGTTTAGGGCGAATTTCATCGTGATATGGTAGAGAAGGGTCGCGAGGGTCTGGGAAAGCGGAAACAGAAAGAAAGGAGGCTGCTCGGCATTGGATGATGAATGAAGGAGTGATGGTGGTTTTGCGTGCAAAACCAAAATGCCAGTGGAACAGGAGACGAGAGTGCGAAACGAAGACAGCGTTAGGTGGGTGTTGAAACAGGGTGGGAGATTAGGGGTTGCCCACGAATCGTGATTTATAAATGCCATTTCCAAGAATTCTTTCCTTCGGGCCTTCTTCTCTCCGCTCTTTTCGTTTACTTATCATCGATACCGAGCGACAACGGAAAATAATTGACGAACAGGCTCGGAAATTGTATCCATATGACTTATCCTTGTTCTTGCCGTACGAAAGACATTCATCGTGTCGCACTCACAATCACAGGTAGTCAATATGTCTGTTTCCATATCAACATTTGTCTGAAGAAAATTACAAGACTCGTGCGAAATGAAATATCGCAGCAAAGTGTTTGCTGAAATTTGTTGTGAAGTTTTTAATGGTGGAAGTAGAAATCATTTAATAACCGGTAACTAGTCACACGACTAACAACAAGGAGCAATCGAGAAACTAGACATTTTAAATATGTAGCATTCTAACGAAACGCTTTTTTAAATGATTTACAACATTGGTCTTAACGAGATTTTCTTTTTGTGGTGGATCAGGTTCTTTCAAAATTTGGAAATTCTCTAATTTCGGAATTTTCGAATTTGCGAATTCTGATTTCCTTTCATTTCATCATTTTCAGAGCGATTATCTGTATAGTAACTTTAACATATTTGCTACCAAGTCCGAGATATGAATCGGTCGGTGTATACCGTAACGTTGTAGTATTGGCTACTGACGATGAGTAGGTACGCGATATCGCGTGTTTGGACATTTAGCGTTCACTATCAATCACGTGATAATGAGCAGTGGCGAACGTGTTAATATACCATCTAAAACTAATGATTTTTTAGAAGTAGCCAATGTTGAAGAACTACCAAAAATTTCTGCAAATTTATTTTGGTACAAATTTTAACATGACCCTGTAACATATAGGTAACGCAGAAAAACCCATTCGAGCATATCAACTCGTTTTAATCAATAAAAGGCACAATTCTATAAGCGATAATTTAGAAAAAAATGGTATTGTAACATATTGTAGTTTAAATTACAACTAAATTTTGTTACATACATTTTACATCTATTTTGCATAGGTCTTTCGTCATATTATATCCGCATAAAGATCCACTGTCTAATAAGAACTTTCATTAGTCCGTTGATGAACGCTGAACTGGTAGAAGATCACGTTACTATTTGAAAATTCGTAATGAAGCGTATTATAATCGTTGCGGATTTTTACCTAGTAAATTATCTGCTGCGTAATTTTTGTACAAATGTGATTTACAAGGATTTTTCTGCATCTGCGAGTGAGACAAATCCAAATCCATTCTTTTAAAAACTGAGTTACATACATTATCTTACTGTTCTGTTTTTATTTTATAAGATTTGTAGGGATTTGATATCATTTTGCATTTTAAACAAACAAATAATTTTTATGTGACAAGTGTGTGTCTACTCTACTGAAAAGTAACGAAAATGAACTTATGTTAACACATTATCCACCGGCCATCAAAAAAATAGATACGCATTACCACCTTATTAATTAACAATAACTAAAGATTGCAAGGTGTAACCTCTAAATTAAAGTATATCTAACTTTCACTATTTCAACTGAGTTATACGTGAATTTATAATAATTAAAAGATTATTAATTAGTTTTTCTTTAATCGCCGATTCTGTCGAAAAGCCTATTAATAGGCTTCCGGGAGATAAAGTGTTGACTTGACTCTGAAACACAGTTTTCATTCGGTAATTCAATAATACATTACGTAATATAAATAACAACAACAGCAATAATATAATAGATAATATGCTGCATGATGCAATATAAAAAATTTTAATACTTTTAGGTATATAATGAAATTATACCGTTGAAAAGTGAACCATTGAGATAACGATATTATGAATTCAATCTTATTTTCATTTTCTAAATTTCAAATTTTTATTTCAACTATTACCTTCCGATGTATCAAGTTTTTTCATTAAAATATTTGTGCGACCAACTTCAGTCCAAATATCATTGTACGTTTCGTAGGTCGTGGGTCACAATCGACACATAAGTAGTCCTCATTCGAATGGTAAATACCGAGATTGAAATAAAGGTATTACGATAAACGGTAACGAACGGTAACAGTAACGGTAAAGAGTTTCCCCAGTGTGAGAATTTCAGAAAATCAAATTTTTTTGGCTTTTTTTACCAGTTCATTGTCACAAATTCGTGATCCTAAAATATTTTAGACGTACTGGACAAAGCAAGCATGGTACTATTGTTTCTCTTTATATCATACAATTACATTTTTTTTAATTGACTAATACGATATATTCAAAAACTAATCATTAAATTGATCTGAAACTTTGCAGATATGTTCATTAATTAATATTTACAGACTTCCAATTTTGCTACTCAAAAAACGAACATATTTATCTACAAAAGATGGAGCTTTCCTTTCCATACACATTTTTTGTTTTCTGATTTTATTATTATTATCTTATAATAATTAATTATTATGTCAGTGGTTGAGGACAACTTTTTTTTAGGCGCTCTTGAAAAACTGATATAACTATCGATTAGATTATTATTTTTACTTGGCACAAATTTACAATATTTTTTAATTGTATAAGAATTATCCTATGTAGTTAAACAATTGAAATAAGCTGATTAATTTTATGATAAACTGATTATTAAGCTCGTTTTTAAAAAATTTTTTTTTTGTTTAAAGAGCGTAGCATTAGAGAAATATTTTAAAACAAAGGATGGTAGTACATGTATGAAAATGATGCCATTTCTTAAATTTAGAATACCTGGTTCTAGGTTGAAGGTACGAGTACAAAAATGCCCCTACATTGATAGGATTGTATAATTTTCTCTATTCGGTATTTCAACATTCTTTTTTAGTTAATATACACATATAATATGACAGTGAATGCTCTAAAAATTAAAATTTAATAGCTGTAGCAAATTCTGACAAAGAAGAAACATGAAGTTGACTTATTTTCTATGTACCGCAGGAAATGCTCATTTTTGAAGCGATAAAGTTCACGTAGTGTCAAGTAGCATTATAAGTAGCGATATCTGCATATAGGAATCATTGATAATATGAAGAGTTTTTTAGAGTTGTTGTCAATGGTTAAATTAAATATCATAAAATATTACATTTCTTGTCAAAGTACTACTTTAGTAGCCATCTTACACGAAGTACTCGCTATACCTGTTGAAAAGCTTAAAAATGTATGCATACACAAGTACATATAAAAGGAATCATAGCCGAGGTACAAGTATTTTTAAAACAAGATATAGATTCAACGTAAATTGATTTATTGAATAAATCTGTGATATAAATATTATAAATTAAAATGCTTACATCGTATATGCATATGTATTCATTTTCTATACATGTATACATCATACTCGTCATATTTACAGTTTGATAGGTCTTTTAAAGTCATTTACCCTGCTCATTAAAAGCTTCTTCCTATTTCTTACGATTAACAAGGTATGTAAAGAAAAAATGAAAAACTCATTAAGAGGTGACTGTGACATCTCGGAATGAATTTTTAACGAAAAAATTCCATTAAAATCAGGATTTCCGGGTCAGGAATCCTTCCTTGTTAGAATCGTAAGATTTTAGTATTTTAGAATGCCAAGAAAGCCAGTTTACATTTTTTGCAGGAGTCTGATTCACCCTGGACTTGTTTAGATGTTTCATTGTTTTTATTTCAAATACCAATTTTACCCTGCAGTAGAATCAACAAGTTGCTGTTATATGTATATTGCTGTTGATCTCAAAAACGTTTCGTCTTATATTGATTTAATACTCATAATAAGTATTTGTTTATTTTTACACATATTCAAGTTGTATAATAATTTATAAGATTATGGATGTGGTGTTTAATCCTTTTAGACAAATAAAACAACTTGAATGGTTAAGGGTATGAACCTATCTACATATAACTACCTGGGTTTTGTTGCCTTTTTGGTTCTATTATACCCACTTGTGACCGCACGCGAGAAGCATAACCGAGAATCGTAGGCGCCGACCTATTATCAACCCCATAAAAATGCCATTTTATGATTTCACCGGTCAAAACGAATTTCGAAATTGCAGCCGACAGCAGCGTTACTTGCGTGTCCTACCATTTCGGAACGTACGTCACAGAATTTTATTAAGCACCGCTTATTTTCATAAGAATGTTCAACCAAGGACGATCGTGAATTTCCCTGAGGATAAGCTGTTCCTTACATACGTTCACATCATGGAATTTGTATAGGAGTTCGTTCCCAATTTATAGGCACGTTCTTTCAGGATCATTTAGAAAATGGATATCGTAAAAAAGATTCAAATATTAAAAAAAAAAAAACAAAACGAAAAAGCTAACAACCGCTGCATCTTATGTTACAACTGTTTTGAGTGTGTGTTTTATTTACATGTATTGGATAAACATATAATTGGATGCATTCGTAATCTACCGAAGGAAACATGAACTATTCGTGAAAAGGACATATTCAAACATATGTATGCAAAAATTAATCTTGCCTTTATTTACGTTTTGTCCTATTGTAGTTAGTTAATTGTAAAAATTTTCTAATAAAAAATTAATTTCTATAATAGTATCTCTATCATAAAATTATTAATTATATGATCAGTTTTACAATACATTGTGCTATTGAATCTATTGTTTTAAAATTTTCAAAATTTCAAGAGTACAATGCTTCAACATTCAAGTTTCAACATTTGAAAGTTTCAGACTTAAAATATTTTAAACCACAAATGGTGAACTTTCAGAATACAAACTTTCAACGTTTCAAAATTGCAAAGTTTAAATTTATAAGGATAAAACTTAGAAAATCAAAATTTCAAAGTTTTGAAATTCAATTTAAGAATTTAAAAATTGCAGAATACGAAGTTGAAAAATTCAAATTTAAAAATTTCTCAGGTTAGAAATGCGAATTTTTAAATTTCAGTATCCACATATTTACGTTTCCAAACATCAAGTTTCAAAATTTTGAAATTTAAAGATTCGAATTTTAAAATTAAAAAATTTCAGAACGCAAGGTTTCAAAATTTAAATTGCAAAGTTCTCAAATACAATATTTTAAATTTTAAAGTCAAAAGTTTAATGAAATATTAATAACAAATTAAAGACGTAATTACATGCAATTACATACAGTGAGTGTAAAAAGTGTTTGGACACCGTTTAAAACATATGTGCTTTTGTCATTTTAAGAAATACAATTTGTTGAAACTGTGAAAGAATATAGTGAAGGGTAATTTTTCATCTTTTTTATGTGAGCCTATAATGAAAATTTAAAATATGTCTTTCGTAGATTCAAATAAGTTATGTGCATGCTGAAAATTTCATCGAGATCGGTCAATGCACTTAGCAGTTACAAGTAATTAAAATTTCAGAAAATTACGACTTTTCATCTAACGATAAGAGCGTGACTAGTTATGTTCTTACAATTAGATGAAAAAGTCGCGATTTTCGAAAATTTCTACACTCACTGTATTCATTGTCTATCTTATTTATGGACAGTGAACCTGTATTGTGTGCATTTATAAAGTATCTGTATGGTAAATAAAAAATTTATTCACACCTTTGAAAAATAAGTTCTTAAAGCTGTAAATACATACAGATTGAAGTAAAAAATTCCTAAATTCTAAAAGTGTAGAATTCTAGAATTCTAAAATCCCAAAGATCTAGAATTTAGAATTTCAGAATTCTAAAACTTTATAATTCTGAGACTCTAGTACATGTATGTTATACAATACGTATGTGTATGGTTTAAAGTAAAACAGTATTTTCTTTAAGATGGATACGTAATTTCATGCTTAGAACTGTTTCGTCCTCGAATAATTAATAATGGCTTTTGTAATTTTTGATTTCTACTTAATCTACAATCTGAAATATACATACATATCGCGTTATTTAATCTACGTACATATGTAGCAAATAGCCAGGAAAACGACAAATCTTATGTCGTAAATAAAACTCGATGTAACTCTTGTAAAGGAACTGGATTCATTAATTTAATCTATGATGATTGTGTATCGGCAAATGATATTCTTCGTTTCCAATTTTTTCTACAAGTCGTCAGACTTGTTACGTGCTAGGTGGTCTCGCGAGACAAGATCTTTCTACGATCGTTAAGACTGCTTCGAAAATCTGTTCATTGGCTAATTAAATTGATTATTGACATGATATATACCAACTTGTAAAAAGCTTCGACACACACTTTTTTAATTTGATGTCAGGTAGTTTCCGTCACGGTATTGGTTACGAATGATTTATGAATGTAAGTTTTGTAATCCATGCTGAAGAATGATTTTAAATTACCTTTTAATCCTCTTAACTGTTTAGTCAGCTATTTTTTGCTTAATTTGATAATATTGTGTTTAATAAGAAGAAAATTAAAAAAAATCTTTTTTAGGATGTTTAAATAAATAATTATATATATGTATATAAAATAACATTTTATTGAATAAATGCGTTTTGAAGGCAGGAGAAAGCCATTATTGTACGAGTAAAGTAAAAAAAAAAGCATTGCACCTTTAGATTGAAATAACTACCGTCCGTTAGCCAGCGTGTTTCAAACAAGCAATTTGCATAATTGTATACTGAATCTGTCAAGTGTCATTCGTGAAACATTCAATCTGTCTTCTTTTTAAATTATTTTCATATTTTCCTAACCATTTCCACAAGGATATTTATTTCTCGTGTTCTTTTTTCCTTTCTTCAATATCTCAAACAAAATGTGGAATAATTAGTACAATTTCTTATACTACAACCTATCGAGTAATAAGTAACCACCATTTTCCGTGAACGTAAGGGCACTAAAGTAACTAGATACGGGCTATGATGGACCAATGGACCTCCCTAAAAATGTGGACTGGTCCCTTTACCGTTCTAAAATTCCGGAATCCTAAAATTCCAAACTTTCAGGATTCTAAAGTTGCAGAGTTTCAGAATTAAAAAATTAAAAAATTTCAACATTCCAACACTCTGAGATTCCAAAATTTTATGCTAATAGAAATAATTAATTATTCGAAGTGCAATATATGTATAATGCAACTAGAATTAAGTTGGAATTAAACGATGTGAAAGATTTGATATTGTTAGTAAAGCTAAAGGTCCTGGTTCATCCCAGAATAAGAATCCTAATTAGTTTGCCATATTTTTTTTTTCCGAATTGTTAGGGAAAATTTTAGTTTTTTGGTTGATTGATTCGTTAGCTAATTTAAAAAATCTAAAACAAAGAAAAGTCCAACCTATTTGAAATATACATACACACTTTCAAATATTTTTCATAACAAATGAATTGTGGATATATTCCATTAGGTGCATAATTACAACTCGCTCGTGTATAATAAATAAATAGGTATATACGAGTATTGAATTTATAAAATGTTTACTAAATAAGGAAAATTAAAATATGTAAAAAAAAATTTTTTTTATGTTAATATGTATGAACATAATTGCAGTATTTTCGTTTTTCTTCGTTTTGGATTTACTGAACTAACTATAAAAAACTAATCAATTAGGAATCTAAAATTTGACCTAATTTAAGTCAAGCCGTTTTGCTTCTTCTTACCCCATCATTAGTTTTGCCCTTCTATTCGAATTAAAACTTTAAGCTCTGTCCGTGTTTCTTTCTTTGAATTTAAACCCAATTATAAGAAAAGTAAAAAAAAGAAATTGAAATTCAATGTTCTCATCGGAATCGGGTTATACATATGTGTCTATTTCGGTTTTGACATCTTACGAACATTTTCTCACAGGTAATAACTTAACTCGCATTTATGAGGTTTGAACGGTAATTAACGTATCAAATGTACATGGTAGTTGAAGAGAAGGAAGCGTGCGTGGCAAGACAAGATCGCTTCGAGCTGCATGCAAGGCAGCGAAGAAAACAGAAAAGGTGAACATTTATGGTTGCTCTGTTTCTTGAACGTAACAAATAACAAGTTCCGGGAGTGGCATGAACGAAGACGAGCAGCATATAAGGCGAACGGCATCTTGGAAACGACATTCTCCATAGCAGTAAGCGACGGAATAATGAATTAGAGCTACAGCCTTTTGATAGGGTAATTTCGAGGGTAGGTTCCTGACACGGGGTTGGTGAGCCGGCCATTCGCAGGGCTGTTACGTCTAGACGTATCCGTGCTCCAGCCATTTCGACTTCCAGGTGTCTGTAATTATTCTTCGCACGGTTTGCACCATGGCAATACACCGTATCCATCCACGCCGCTTAAAGCCACCTTTCAGCTTCACACCCTATAATCTTCGAAATTCACCCCTGATTTATAGCTTTCCACTGAACTCTACATGAAAACTTACTATCCCTCGGTTACGCAAAACTATCTTCATTCAATATGATTTTATATTGAAAATTTTCGATTTTTTCGAAACCACTAATTGTAAGCAAGTAATAGAGATTCTTTGCTTTCGGAAATAAACTACTATTATTTGTGCCATTTACCTATTTGTACAAACATCTTTACCATTTCTTTCAATTATGCATCAAATATTTAGTCAACGAATCCATACTATATCAATTTTTGCATTATTCAAAATTCAAATTACAAAACTTAAATATCGATATTTTTAAGAATTCAAATTAAAAAATTCAAATTTCCAGCTTCCCAAGATTCAAAATTCAGGCTTAAATGTTTTACAATTCAAATATTTAAATTTCAAAATTTCCGAATTCAAATTTTAATATTACAAAATTTAACAATTCAAGTGTAAAGATTTCGGAAGCTCAAAGTTTTAGAATCTAAACTTTTAAATCTCAGGATATAATAATTCAAAAGTTTCACAATCCAAATTTTGTTAATTTTTGTGAATGTTATTGTAAAAAAAAAGAATTTTATCAAATTAATATAAAATTATTTGATGTTGACAATTTTCTTCTTTTTACCATTTTTAATTCTTTTTGTAATATACTTCGTCATCAATTATGTTTAATTAAAATAATTTTGTTATTGTATTCCCCTATCTCTATAAACTAATTTTCACTCATTTTTAAAATGTAAAATATTATATATAAACGTACTGAATACAGTCTGACCCTTCTACATAAAGTTTTAGCTCAATTCCTCAATAGCATTGTTGAAATGGTTGAAATTTCATCCCACGCGAGTTTCATTTTATATTATTAAAATACGTAACTACTAACACTGTTTGTTTCAGTATTTATTCCGGTTGTCAATAGTAATAATATAAAAATCAGTAGTGTTATTATTAAAGTGATAGTTCTATGATGTACTTTATACGTATACAGGGAACAATGAAATGTTTCTGAGGTTGATATTTCATGACAGCTTTTGAAGATCAAGATGCCAATTAATATTTTTTATTTTCAACTAGAATCAATAAATCTACTTCTGAAGGAATTGAAAAATTACGTTCAAATGTTTGTCAAATACATGCTTATTAAAATAAAAGTTGTACTTTTTGTTTAATGATATAACCCGTCGTGGGGTGAATATACAAACATTTATAAAATCATAAAATCGAACAAGTTATTGTTTTACACGATTACGATTATCGGATTAATTATAGCATATATAAACGTACAAGACATTGAAGAAAGAGTAAAATTATTAACACGAAACCTAATTTCTTTCCTACAGTTTATATATTACATTAACATATTCATGAAGTCATAACTTTTGAGTGTATATACATATGTGAAGCATTATGTCATTACGCAACATAAATTAAAAGAATGAATGACACACATACACACAATAATGATTCATAATGGAATGCGTATATAATTGATGAATCTTCAGCCTAATTTCTTTTTTAGAAATAAAAGTTTTTATACAAACATTTATTCGATAGGTATAAAATTATGTAGATTTGTCGTTTCAACTGTGTTACTATTATAATTATACCTTACCTTATGCATAACTTAATAGACGTCAATTAATGTACGATGAGTGGAAAAACGGAAAAATAAGCACTTTGTTATTCATTTAGTGCATGAAATTAGCAATGTACAAAAAATACTTTTCACTGCTATTGTCTGCCCTAGTGGCAAACAGTAGGTACAACAAGAGGCCATGTTTGAGAGAGAAACTACTTGTAGAAAAAGACAAAGTGATACAACCCATTTATATGTCCATTCGGTAATCTTTGTTCTTGGTCGTGAACGCTGGACCAGTTTGTACGTAGGTTTACGTACATAGCATATATTGTGGAATATATGTATAATAATAGGGATTTTAAAACGTGTGTAAGAAATAAGAAAAGATAGGAAACTTCACATTGTATTGAATTTATAAATATTGTAATGTCCTTTAAATATATTATCCAACACCTTTCCTCATCTTATTGTATAATTATATAATTTATGTTTCAATATATTTCCTATTTTCCCACTTTTTAATTATGTAAAATTAATGTAAATACTTCGATTAATAATATACAAAAAAATTGACAATGCAGAAAGGTTTCTAATTATTAAAAATTGTTATGAAATGAAAGTATTACATCCAAATCATTTAAACTTCCCGCTCGTTGATACAACTCATTCAAAGGGATAACGAATCGAAGACTTCAAAGGTGCCGCCGGGAGTGTCGCCTCTTGTTATACCTCCTCTTTGCTAGTGGGGCAATAATAGTCACGTTACGTCCAGAATAAGCGTGCACATGAAATTGCCCATAGAGTATAAAGCAACCGAGTGCCCGTGTGCTCTTATTGCGGATCTTCGCAAGGAGCTGGTTCGAATTTAGGTCGGTGACTATGACCGCGTACCATTGCTTGCTTCCCTTTTACTACTTGCCGTGCAAGCCTAGTTTTCAGCTTCAAGTAACTTTTACGTATAAAACTATCGGCTGACTTTCATCCACTACATTCTGATTGAACTCATAGAACACTCGAGACGCATCTGCAACCACATTTAACTGTATAGTCAATTTTATCAAAACGTACGTATTCCCGGAATCGTCGATACCGTCAACGTTATACAAAATTTGGTAATTATTTAGATTACGTACGGCAACTCCGATTTCGATGATTTTTAAATATGTTGTAAACACATATTTTCCTATACATATAACCGCCGCTCGACCTTAGTTTCCGAGATATTTTCGAAAAACTGTCGAAACTAATGCGTTGAATTCTGTCTATTCATGTGCATCCGTGTTACATCTTACGCGTAGTGTGCGATCGCCATTTTTCTACTGTTTTTGCAGGCAGCACGGCGACCGACACCAATATATATATATACGTAAATAACGGGTGAGCTTTAATTTAACTAATTTTAATGATTTTGAATCTCAACTTGTGTGTCTGGTCGCCGTAAGGCGAGCAGAATATTACTTTGTCCTAATCTAACCTAATTCACTGATTAGGTAGATTAGATTGGGTTAGGTTAGGCTATATTAAATTCCCGGCTGCCATCATAGCTACGATACGTTGAAATCATAAATACAGAAGTACACAACATAAGTAAATACATACATATATATTGGTCATCGATCGTTGTGATGTTGCCTGCAGAAACAGTAGAAAAGTGGCGATCCCATCCTAATGCGTACACTGCCAAGGAGAACTACCCAAGTGTTACACTCACTTATTAATGAAACTTTGCCAGCTTGTAGAGCTCGTCGAGCTGAACACACCTATACCCTCTTTTGGGGGCAGACGGCTAATTGTTTAAAAGATATTAACAATTACAGTTAGTTACTCCTTACATTCTGAAGTATGACAAACTTACACATACAGTTCGCAATGTAGAGATCCACGGTCCAGATCCTTGGTTCCCAACATTTTTTTTTTTTTAATGATAATTTGTCTCTTTTTGAATAACTATTACATAAAAATTATATAAAATTATATATATAAAAAAAAAACGTGAACCCAGGATTTGAACCGAGGACCTTTAGATTACGAATTATGTGTTTAACCACGGAGCAGATCTGTGACTTGCAAGTTGAAGGTTCTCGGTTCAAATCCTTGGTTTCCAAAAAAATTTTTTTTTTATGATAATTTTTATGTAATAGTTATTCAAAAAGAGACATATTATCATTAAAAAAAAAAAAAAATGTTGGGAATCAAGGATTTGAACCGTGGATCTCTAGATTGCGAGTTGTATGTGTGAGTCTGTCATACTTCTCAATGTAAGTAGTAACTAACTTTAATTATTAATATCTTTTAAACAATTAGTCGTCTGCCCACAAAACGGGGTATAGGCGTGTTCAGCTCGACGAGCTCTACAAGCTGGCAAAGTTTCATTAATAAGTGAGTGTAACACTTGGGTAGTTCCCCTTGTGAGTTGCATTGAACTTGTCGCAGTGAAGTTGGCTACAAATTCACTACCACCTTCACGCGCCGCGTCGCTGAGCCGATAGGCGAGATCGACTCACCGACACGGCGTAAATGTGTAGCCAACTTCACTGCGACAAGTTCAATGCAACTCAATGTACATTGTTACGACACACACGGATGGGCAGAATTCAATATGATAGTTTTGACAGTTTTTCGAAAATATCTTGAAAGCTAAGGCCGGACGGCGGTTATATGTATAGGAATAAGTTGTTCAAAATGTTGATTTCTACAACATATTTAAAAATCATCGAAATCGGAGGTGCCGTCCGTGATCAAAATAATTACCCAAAATTCAATATTAACAGCAACATTAAACATTATCATACAAAATTATATACAATATCGAGAATAGCAGGCTTCGCTAGGGAAAATATCTTCTCTTCGGAAAATTTTATTGAACATTGATTTTATTAATGATTTTTGAAATTTAAATATTTGCATCTTACAATTAGAACTTTAAATCTTAGAAATTGAATTTTGAAACTTCAAAACCTGAATTTCAAAATCCTCAAACCTTGAATACTGCAGTTTAAAAATCTAGATTTTTAAATCTTCAAAATTAAAATTTTAAGAAGGCTACATTTGCTTTTGTCTTTAGCAAGACAAATTCCTCTGTATGTACATCAGTATTCAGTAACTAAATGTGTTTTATTAGTAAGAAAGTATGTTGGATGCAATGCCAGTTAGATAACAACCAATGGTCGGATAAGCATTAACTGATAAAATTAATCGAGTATCTTAACGAAAAATATTAAATGTACTCCCACCCTTGGCTTTATATCTTAATTATACTTAAGATAAAATTAAATCGAAGAAAAAGTATCGAAATTATTGTACTGCATACAAACTGTAACATCGGTGGAATCTAAAAACAAACAATACTAATTATTTTTAAGTGCACTATAATAATTGAAACCGTTCAATGGTGTCGCGGAACGCATTGCAGAACGTAAACAGTAACGATTGCACCCTTGGAAGTACATTTAGTTTTATAATAACAATAGTGACCACCCTTATTCCATTCCCCTTTATAGATAGATATTGTTACATTTTTTATTCTAGAGCTCTCGGCCGTACAGGAAATGATCATGTATGGACGAAAGAAACATGTACAAGCGCCAAAAGTTCCGGTCTTTTAGAAAGAAAACAAGCAAGAGCGTGTAGATCAACACCAGACGTGATGCCCAGCTTAGTGCAAGCAGCAAAAGATACTTCGACTGTATGTCAGCAAGCATTTCGACATCGTAGGTGGAACTGCAGCAGCATCGAGCGTGCACCGAATTATACACCTGAATTACTTACCGGTATGTTATAAATCAACATAATATAATAGATTTTTCAGATAGAATAATTTTATGAATAACGATAATTCAGAATTACCAATTTTCAGGTAATAGAATGTAAATTTTCAAATTTTATTTGATCTTTGGATCCTATTTTTGTTGACCATCCTCAAAATATGTATACAAGGTGGTCCACATATCTTGAGACAGGTCAATATCTTCTAAATAACACATTTTTGGAAAAAATGTTTCAGACAAAAGTTGTCATGTGTCAGGTGGCAAATTAGATGGTCGGAATGAATTTTTTCAGTGGGCGGTCCTGAAGGTCATATGAAGGTCAACTTTATTTTTTTAAATGGAACCCCCAATTTTTTATTATAGCATCATATTCTCTAGGAGAAAATAGAGTAATTATTTAAATTACGGATGGCACCTCCGATTTCGATGATTTTTAAATATGTTGTAGAAATCAACATTTTGAACAATTGTTTCCTATACATATAACCGCCGCTCGGCTTTAGTTTTCGAAATATTTTCGAAGAACTGTCGCAACTAACCACTGAATTCTGCCCATTCGTGTGTGTCGGTGACAACATGACACATTAGTATGGGATCGCCGCTTTTCTACTGTTTCTGCAGGCAACAGCACTGCGACCAATACGTACCTTGTGTACAGAAGTATTCATGATTTCAACGTATCGTAACTATGATGGCAGCCGGGAATTTAATATAGCCTAACCTAATCTAATCTACTTAATCAGTGAATTAGGTTAGGTTAGACTAAAGTAATATTCTGGTCGCCCAACGGCGACCAGACACAGACTGAGATTCAAAATCATTAAAATTAGTTAAATTTGATTTTTAAGCCCACCAGTAATATACATATACAGGGTGAGTCGCCTAAGGCAAGCCACCTGAATAATTTCTACATTTTTGGAGATAGAAACAAATGTTTCAGACAAAAGTTGTTTGGTTTCAATGAGCTCATTACGTGGTGTACAGATTTTTTCTTCAGATAGAGGCGCTTAGGAGATTTGAAGGTCAACTTAGTTTTTTTAAATGGAATGGGGTACTATAAAAAAGTACTGACCTATGTATATCGAAAAGCTGGTAGTTTAGGAGATATTTCAATTTAAATAATTCTAAAATTCGTATTGACATTAGCGTTTATTTACAAGTATGGTTCAACATAACGACCATTTGCATCACAGCATTTTTTAAATCGATGAAGTAAGGACTGGCCTACGTTATTTAATGTAACATATTTTGCCACATTCGTCAATAATACGCTGCTTCATATCAGTCACTGTAGTTGAATCTCTCGCGTAAACTTTATCCTTTAAATAGCCAGTAGGGGCGGCAAACGGGCTAACACAGGACGTGGCTGCTATATCACAAATGCTAAACGAAATCCACCCACTACTCAAACACAGTGGTACTAAAAACAGGATCAGCAGAATATAAAAGAAAATAAACAACATATTAGGGAATGCTTCGAACACAACCCCTACCAACCTCACTCCATCGTCATCAGACTGTGATTCAGATCTCGACCTTGGACTTTAATCCCACCTCAAGCCAAGTACATCCATCAAACCGCGTCCAAATGCCCACTCCAAACCAAAAAGATCTGAGATGCCTATTCTGAAACCCAAGAAGTATCTACCCTAGGAAAGAAGAACTCTGCAAGATCCTCGCGGATCTGGACCTCTTCGTATGTGTGGAATCCTGGCTCTCAGAAGCTTCCACAGTGGCTTCAAAACCTTCAAGAAAGATCGATTACGCTCATCATAAAAATTGGAACTGCAAGAAAAATCACTCCAACGGATAGCGTCTCCTTAACAGTTTTAACAAATTCAACCTGTTCCTCCACAACCCTAATTCCACTACCTACGTACAAGACAATTCCGCCTCTAACCTTGACCTCTCTCAACGTTGCCGATAAAATCAATGTAAGAGTAAGCGACGACACTTGGGGCTCTGATCACTACCCAATATTCATACACTTAAACTTAGAAAAGGCGGTATATTGTAAAAAATCGTTCAACATAAAATCTAATTGTAGGAGGACTGACTGGGAAAAAGTTTGCATAGACCTGGATGATAACTATTATCAATTCCTGACAAGCGAATACGACACGCTACCGACTAAGGAAAAATACTCCGTCTGGATAAGGGTTGTGACTACAGCAGTTGAGCTAAACACACCCAGAAAAAGAACGGTTAACATTAAGTCCCACAGAAACCCCGTCCCTTGGTGGGACTCGGAGTGTGAGAGGGTTAAAAGACTTCGCAAAGCCTCTCTAAAAAAATGGCAATTTATCAAAAATCTCCACGATCATATAGAATATAAACGGACATCTGCCCTAGCTAGGAAAACGTTTAAAAAGAAAAAAAGAGACAATTTCAAAGATTTTGCAGAAAAACTAAGTTTCGCTTTCAACAAAACCTATGTCTGGAACACCAGTAAGATCCTAAAAAACAAGTGGGTCAAAGTCACACCAACTCACACATCCGAGAACCACCAATGGAATAATAAAATCACCGAAGCCCTGAACAAAATCAGCCCCCCTTGGGTTCCCAACGATCCACGTAGCTTTCCAGCTTGTGACGAAAACGACTTCCTAAACTCTCCATTTGACTTTGCGGAATTCAACTGTACTCTGCAAAACAAGTCCAGTCACTCAGCTCCTGGCATCGACGGGATAGACTACGAAACCATCAAAAAAATCCCTATCAAATTCGAACTCATTCTTCTGGATCTGATTAACGAGATGTACGCCACGAACAACTATCCAGAAGAATGAAAAAAATCGTACATACACTTCATCAATAAACCGGACGGTAAAAGCGTTAGACCTATTTTCCTTACATCTTGCCTCTGCAAACTCTTCGAATCCCTAGTAAAAAACAAACTGGACTGGTGGATAGAACACAATAATATTCTCCCCAGGGCGCAATCTGGGTTTCGAAAAGGTCACTCTACTGCTGACAATCTAACCAAACTAGCTCTTAGCATAGAAGAAGCCTTCAGCAACAAAAAAGACCTATTAGCGGTATTTTTAGACATTAACAGCGCATTCGACAACGTAAACATAGACATACTCCTCAATCAGCTAGCCAAGATAGGTTGCCCCGCCTCTTTAGTTAAAATCAAACACGTAACATGTGAAAGATTGATCTTCACAGACATCACAGGAAACAATCCTAGGAAAGCGTACAAAGGTGTACCGCAAGGGGGGGTTCGAAGTCCCATTTTCTTCAATATATACGTATCAACAATAGACGAAAACATACCTAAAGGTGTCACAATCAGCAAAGGGTATAGCAGGATAAGATAGTCAAAAGTGCCCTTGAGCCAATTTTATTCAGCAATGCACCATTTTATAGCTTATAATAAAAAACCATTGTACACCAAGTTTCAACCCTGTATCTCAACTGGGAGGGTAGTTACAGGGTGAGAAAGAAAAAGTGGTTTTTGCCATATTTTCCCTATTTAATGGCATTCATAAAATCTGATGTTACGTGGCCGACGGCTTGGCAGCGCGCGTGGCTATCAGAGGCTTTCTGATTGGCGGCCGCGTAACTTATTTTATTATCAATACAACCCGAGCGGTAAGATTGTATTGTGGTAGGAACTGTCACAAGGTTTCACTGGGTTTAAAGGAGAATGCTAATGTGGGTTTGACACAGCAATGTATATATTCTACAATCTTGGTCTATTACAGATGTTGTTGTCGCGAATATAGGTGTATAATGTGGTATATTACCTATTTCCACTATGCTCGGTGTTCACGCACTGGCAATGCGGGGGTGTTGTGTGTGGTTGATTGTAATGCCAAATAGAAACACGACTCGCGGATTCTATAAGGTGAATGTTGCTCGAAGGGGACTTCAACCCGATCTCCCTAATAGTAACCAACTCACTACCGTACACGACGTGCTCGACACGAGATGAACTCTGGTACTGCCCCCGATCGTTGGTACGAACGGGTTTATATACTAATTAAGAAGGGTGGTCTGGTTACTATTCGAGTGATCAGGCTGGGTCCACCTGCCTCTGCGACAGTTTAGAGTGGTTGCATCTGCTATTTGATTACGGCGGACCCATTGCTTTCCCAAGTGTTTGGTTCTGCTATCGGTGGGCCTTCTGTTTATTACGAGAGTAAATGGTCGGTTTGCCCGAGAGTTTTCCTTTCCAGATGTTTAAGCTTATTTGAAAGGAGACACGTTTGATAAAAACGGTCTGTCTACGTGACACTGAAAAAATTCTAGAATATTCTAGCCATGTTTCTTTATGATTGTGAATTTTTTCAGATTTTTTCAGGTGAGCTTCAAATTAAATTTAACTAATTTCAATAATTTTGACATTGGACTTGGGTGACCGGCCGCCTAAAGGCGGCCGGAATATTGGTATGGTCTAACCTAACCTAATCTGGACATGTAAGTAACAGTATTTTATTTTGGGTATACTTCCGAAAAGCTCCATCACCCCAGGACAACCAAACTTCGGATTTATAGTAATTGAGGGACGAGAAATCGAACGAGACATTTTCAGAACTGGCAAATAAACCGTTCTCGAGATATACAGGGTATTCTAAAAGTGCGGAAACCCCCTATTACCTCGATAAGAACGCATTTTCACATACAATGACTAACCTAACCTAGGTTAGGGTTAGGGTTAGGGTTAGGGTTGGGGTTAGGGTTAGGTTAGTCATTTTGCGTGAAAATGCGTTCTTATGAAGATAATAGGGGGTTTCCGCACTTTTAGAATACCTTGTATATCTCGAGAACGGATTATTTGCCAGTTCTGAAAATGTCTCATTCGATTTCTCGTCCCTCAATTACTATAAATCCGAAGTTTGGTTGTCCTGGGGTGATGGGACCTTTCGGAAGTTTCCCCTTTATTTTTTTGTTACTTATACGCGTAGGTTAGATCATAATAATATTCCGGCCGCCTGTCGGCGGCCCGCCACGCGAGTCAAATGTTATAATTTGATTTTTCAGCTCACCCGTTGTATGATTAGGAGCCGGACCACATGCTGTTACTTACAGAAACAGTAGGCAAGAGAGCCGACGCACACATGGCCACGGGCGCATACGTATAGGCAGAATTCACTGTAGTAGTAACAATATTCTTTCGCGAATATCTTGCAAACTAATCGAGTCCAACATATAGCTTAGAGGAAAAAAGTTGCTTAAAATGACGAATTTTACAACATATTTAAAAATCATCAAAATCGGAGGGGCAGTAGCTCTTCTACAAGTTCACCCGGCTTTGTTTTCCAGTAATTAACGTTTAAAAATTTGAGTAAAAGAGCGCCTAAAATCTGCAATCTGCCCATCACCGACGACTAAACCTCAGGTCAGCAGGGGTGGGTACAGTCATAATCAAGAAGAGATCCCGACTGCTGCAGTACCGAGAAACAGAATAGCACGTTTAACAGAATTGTTAAACGTTAATTACTGGAAAGCAAAGCTGCAAACGCTTTTTCGTTATTGTTGATTTTCGTCTTATTTTGATCCCTAGAATCACCCCTTAAAAAATCTCCCACCTGTTGTCGGACACTCTGTATATCGTAGGGGGAAGATGTTGCTTAAAATGTCGAATTTCAGAATATGTTCAAAAATCATCGATATCGGAAAGGTAGCACCTTTTCTGCAAGTTCACCTTGATAACTAATCATATGGGTGTATTGCTCACAAGCAATAAGGTTTCAATAAGAATATTTAAGTAACTTACTTACAATAGTACAATTTATTGGATTTGTACAGGTTAGCATTGAACTTTAAAAAAAGTATATGTAATTGCAAATTTTGAAAATATATTTAATTG
This sequence comes from Osmia lignaria lignaria, assembly GCF_051020975.1. NCBI lineage: Eukaryota > Metazoa > Arthropoda > Insecta > Hymenoptera > Megachilidae > Osmia > Osmia lignaria. Next base: position 766,966 of record NC_135037.1, on the reverse strand, counting down.
CACAGTGCGGAGTGTACAGAGTATCCCAGGGGGAGTAATAATTCCCGGAAGGAATGATATTCTGAACAATTTTTTCCTTTGCCAAAATGTTGGTTAAGGCTTCCTTTTTAAGTTATTAACGAAAAACACTGTCTAATTCGAGCGCGCATAGAGCGCGGGCTGACTTGCAAAAGTGTTGGCTACTGATTACGTTCGAATCGTGGTTATGAACAAGCCTGGCGGCAGTATGCGGGCAGAATTTGCGGCTTCGTTTTCGAGATATAAGCAATTAAAAATTGGAATATCAATTTCCGAAGTGGTTATTGCGCTTTCGAACAGCTGGCAGCTGAGTAGGTAGCCCGTTCTCTAATATCCTGGGTCAGTGTCCGGAAAAAGAGATGCGAGAAAAGATAAGGATGCACATTTACCTTGTCCTGAGGTTAACGACTTATTTACGGTTTTAAAGGACTAGGAATGTGTATATCCTTATCTTTTCTCACGTCTTTCTCTTCGGACATTGACCCATAATATTAGAAAATTGGCTGTCTGCTCAGCTGTCAGCTATTTGAAAGTGAAACACGCGCTTCGGAAGTTGATATTCCAATTATCAATTGCTTTTCAATTGCTTATATCTCGAAAACAAAGCCGCAAATTGTGCCGACGCGACGTGCTGCCGCCTCGCTTGTTCATGATCACGGTTCGAATGTATTCAGTAACCAACTATTTTGCGGGTCAACCTGAGCTCTAATTGGACACTGCTTTTTTTAACGAACATTTTGGCAAATGAAGCCAGAAACCAACCTTCTAAGGGATTATCAGTTTCTCTGGGACATCTTGTGAATATAGTACCAGCAACATTTTTAAAACTTAAACTTTAAAAGAATAATTTGATGAAGCTGGTAGCATCGCATCGTTTGAAAGTTGTGATAAATAATTAACTTTAGATAATAAGAAATTAAGTCAAAAAACATTTTTGAAAGCACTGCATTAGCCCCGTGTTTAATGCGTTCTATAGTTTTTGGTTGTAAAATTCTGACTGTACGAAATTTTCTGATTAATTTAAATAATGTCGCTCAATTAAAACTATCTTAATACAAAAGAAAAAAGTACAATTTTGGCATACAGTAAAGGACAAACTGGAATCCGGTAGAACGCTGGAGCAATTTAGAAAGCTGTATCCAATTTCTTGCAAAGTATATGTATAAACCTACTAATTGCGGAAAAAATAAAGGAGAAGTTTGAGGCACTTTAGGGGTTGAAGATTCCAATACTCGCACGTAAATGTTTACTCGGGAAATTTTTATGTAGTATTTATTTTATTAGGTATTAAAATTTTTTAAAACCTTGTATTCCGAAACTTCAAAGTTTTGATTTAAAAATTTTAAAATTTCAATTTTGGAAACTTAATACTTAAATTTCAAAAATTTCAAACTACATTTGAAATCTTCAAATTTTGAACCATAAGATCTTTCATTTGGATGAATTTTGAATTTTTAAAGTTGGATGTTGAAACTTTAAAATCTGAACTATGAACTTCGAAAACTTAAAAAATTTATGTTTCGAAACCTTAAAATTGAATTAATATATTATATTTTATATTTAATATTTGAAATTATATTAATTATTTCTAAATTAATTTTAATATCAATATCTTCAAAATTAGGTTTTTTAAGAGTTGTACATATGTGGAAGTAATATTACTATGTTCCGAAATACTTATGCGCAATACTTATACACTTATCACAATTATAGCCTGAAACAGTACGATTATATTTATGTAAATTGCAACATTCATTTATTTAAAAAGGTTGAATCTATATTTTATGTTATTTGATATTTATTTCTATACAGTTTCTTCCTTTCTACCAGCTATTCGCATTTCATGATAATTACATTATAAATGAAAGTGTTCTCGAGCAAAGATCTTTTGTTAATGAGAAAACTGAGAAAGCGGCATTGGGTTTCATCGTCAGTGCTAATGAAAAACATAGTTGCTTAATATAATATTTAAGGACTGAAAAAGCCCCTCTTCGATACGCGATACATCGGTATGCTAATCAGCTTTCCTTCAATTATTTCGAACAGAGAAGAGATTGTGAATGCGGTCTACGCTAAAGGTAGACTGGTTATTACCAATTTCACTTGAAAACGCTGCACAGATACCGCCCTCTTGTCTCATTAATCGCCGACATTCGAAAAGAGGATGGAAGAAAATGGTAAATTTATGGCTCTTCCAACACCCAAAATTTTAATAGGACTGAATCTTGAAACATCGTAAATGAGTTATCATTTATGTTGAATGTAATGGGAGGATTATTAAGAAAGGCACACCGAACAAAATTAAAAAACAAAGCTCATAAATTAAATGAATAACGCAAGAAATTCTGTAATTTAAACAAAAATAATAAAATTTTACTTGGACAAAATTCTAAGACTTTATGCTTGAAGATGAAGAAAATATACAGGGTGATTCTCTCGCAACGTAACACAAAAGCCATGCCGCACAATGGAACTCCTGCTGTTCCGTTTCTTGTCTTTGTCTCAGCCATAAACACACACAAAGCAGTTTTGGGTCCGGCGATATGGCCCCTGGGTCTCTTTACCCGCAAAAACAGCAGGGTTCCATTGTGCGGGACGGCTTTTGTGTTGTGTTACGAGAGAATCACCCTGTACACACATATGTAATTAAACAAAACTATTACATTTTTGAACCCTTTGTTCTGTACTCAGAGTTCTATACAGGGTGTCTCGTAACTACTGTAACACCGGGAAATCGGAGGTTGCTGGGATGATTTTGAACAACTCTTTCCTTTACCAAAATGTCCCATGTAAACTCAAAACATCATCCGTGTGATCCCGATAGTGCGGAGCATTCTGGAGTATTCCTTATCGGCTCCGCGAAGATGATCAAAATTCTCCATACATATATTATAATAATTCAAATTTTCTTTTAATTCATTAAATTCTGTAATATTGTATTTCTACCACGCCAGCCAGTCCAAGATGCGAATTCAAAATTTTATCACTCGTTTAGATTTAGTAATTTGGGATAAAGTTCCGAATGTCCCCGGTCGCCGATCAAGATGAAATTTTGAAGAGAAGGGGGGAGGGGACCCCAAATATAAAGTGGTATCTTCGGCTTCCTATTAGTTTCCGAGATATTAATTAAAAACTTTCGTACAATACATAGAATTTTTCCTATACAGACGTAACTAACACAACCGTCTTCGCTGTAGTAAGCTGACATCGTCAAGTGTCGAACAGCCGTTGACACAGCGGGGATTCCAACCTGACTATCTATAGGGTGTCCTATTCAAAACTTTGGAGATACGACGACTGTTGTAGCGTTGCCGGCCGCTTTCCGGTGGCCGGAAATTTATCTACCCTAACCTAACCTACATATAAATCGAATGTGTTTACTTCCTTGAGAATTAGTAATAAAATATAAAACATAACGTAATGTAACTAAAAAAAATGGATTTTACATGGAACACCCTATAGAAACGGAAGCCGATATCGCTATGATGTGAACGACTGTTCGACACTTGACGATGATGGTTGCTACAGCGAAGACGGTAGTGTTAGTTGTGTCTGTACAGGAAAAATTCTATGTATTGTACAAAAGATTTTAATTAATATCTCGGAAACTAATAGGAAGCCGAAGATACCACTTTATATTTGGAGTCGTCTACCTGCTCCCAACCAACCCTGCTTTCATGTCGGTCCATGACCGGGGACATTCGGAACTACAGCTGTAATTTGTGTTAATTTTGGAAAACATTTCTCTTCTTATGATGTTCAGATCGAAACAAATCTTATAAAATATACCATACTTTAATGAATATCGAAATCTTGATTATAACAGGAAGAATAAAGGGATATACTCGAATTAGAAAGAGAAAGATTAAATAGAGAGAGAAACGCACATGTCCCTACTGCACCACCGATTAGCGAATCCCTGCTCCTCACGCATCAACACCTCCGCCTAATTCGTTAGGCGCACAACGCAATGTAAACAATTCCGAGAGGTACAGATTACGACATTCTTCGACGTACAATCGCGAGGTGCGTATCGGTGGGTCCGCGGAGCAATATTGAGACGAGTTTTGTACTTAGCTTGAAAAGTGACAAGTGGGGCAAAAGACTTAACTTCGCGAATAAAAATCCTTAATTCAATTTATTTTATTTTTAATTATTCAATATTGTTTTATTTTAAAGTGTTGTAATCGTGATTAATGGAGGGTTTCATCTCCCCGGACGCCTTGAGTTCGGGCCGGGGAGCGCTAGGTGGCGGCGAGAGAAACCGTGCTCTCGCAAGCGTTCGCCCGGCATGCTGCTCGAATATATACAGTGTCTGGGGCAGGGGTCGTCTGTTGTCAGCCCTACTGACGAGTCTGACAGGTGATCCCGAGACGAAACACAGTTTGTTTGTTTTTCTCTCTCTACTACATTTGGTTTTTTTTATTGTAGTTTACATTAATAATAACGTAGATTTAAATTTCATAAATTTTGCAATAGTCCGAGTGTTCAAAATTTCGAATGGTGCAATAGTTCAACGTGTGTGCGTTCTTCTCTCTCTTCAGGCATTCCAACAGAGGATCAGCAGACGACTAGCAGACCGTAGAATTTTCAAACTCAGATGCAAATTTTATACATATACATATAAATATCGGTGGGTTATTTTCCTTTACCCTTCCAGTTTATTTTATGAATATTTTGGCGAGGAATTTCCAATAGTCAGTATTTGATTTCGGTGCTCCCAAACTGGAAATTCCGAAATCTTATATTTGTGTTAATTATATATATGCATATCGTAACCGTCAATTGTGTGTCTCAATCGTTATTGTTAATGAGCTAAATTGGTATTCTCATTGTTAAAAATTTGTTATTGTATTCCTTATTTCATATGCATTTTATTATATTTTCTTTTATACCTTGATAATCTACTATTTTTATATAATTTAATATTTTTCTTATAACATACTATTTTTATATACTTTTATATTTTAATATTTTTATTTTATAATGTACTATTTTTAGTTCATCTTAATCGATTCTCATTTACTGTAACATAACCTTTTTGTTAGCCTCCTTTATCAATCCTGTAATACATATTAACGATCTGATGAGAGGGCCCGTATGGAATTAGCGTATCCCCGAACTCACAATATTTTTGGCCCAATAATAATAGATATTGTTATGATAAATTTTCTGGCTTTACGGCGTCACACGCGCGTTACGTTACTGTTAATCACATTGCTCGGCTACCACACTACCACATTACATACTTTTACACTCATACAACAGCTGACTCTTACACACGGTAGCGTCCCGAGCACACGCGCGTTCGCCGCACATAACAACATCAATACTAATAATCTAGAATCCTAGAATTACTTGCAATAATAATATATTCACTCACCAATTCGATGTTTAAGTCTTTTCTATAGTCCGTCCAATGAGACGAGTCAATAAATGTATACAAATTCTTGGGCACGAAGCAGGATCGGCTTACCGTATATCGATCGTTGTATACTACTAAATTAAAAAGCTACTTCTTTTAAAACAATAATAATAGGTGTAAAGTCATCTCCCATAATCATGACAAATAATTTTTGCGCACCCTGTATACAGGATTTTGCTATGTGCGTATTTGAAAAACGCTAAGTTCCCTCCTAGCTTTCCAAGTAAAGGCTCACGGCAAAAGACCGCCGGAAGTTGGTCCTGAACTCGACACTTGACAGCCAATAGTAAGTGCCGCTAACATCCATCGCGAGAACACCACGCAGCTGTTTTGTTTACATTTACTGACTCGTTTCGTTGGACGGACTATAATCATCGACGATACGGTATAAGGTGAAGAAGACAAAAGCAGCAGATAAATGAGTTAAAGAAATCAACACACAATTGCGTGTTGAAAACAAAATCAGCGCACAATTATGAAACTTACTCTGCACTGTATTATAGTCAGTTACTTTATGAATTACCTTCATAGTATCATTCCTTTTTATTAGAATTGAAATATTAAAACATAAATTTTTTCGTACAATAGGAACGAGAGAACAAGCGTTCGTTTACGCAATGTCGGCTGCAGCAGCAGTTTGGAGGCTTGCAAGAGGATGTGCTTTGGGTAATCTCGCAGCTTGTTCTTGTGCTACTCCTCCACGAAGGGAACCACCATCGCCGTCTGCATTGATTTCACCTTCGTCCTTTACCGCCACCTCAGTTTCATTTGGTTCACCGTCAATCAAAAATTCCTTCAAATGGGGAGGTTGCGGCGACGACGTTAGATCAGCGTCGCGAATAGCCAAGAGATTTCTTCAGGGTGCAACTCCTCCTGGAACAGGCGTAACAGCAAAATTTATGCACGCTGTTAACATGCACAACAACCGTGCTGGCCGAAGGGTAATTAAATATTTTTATTAATATGCAGTAATTACAAAAAGTAAAAATAAAATGTACATTTTAAGAAAAAAATTAATTAATACAATACGTACATAACTCTAATGCATACTGTTACTGTAAGGCAGTAGAACAGTCCTTAACCCTGGAATGTAAATGCCATGGAGTGTCTGGATCGTGTAGTGTACGTACCTGCTGGAGAGGACTTGGCTCTTCAGGACCAGTTGCCGCTGGCAGTCGTTTACTTCGGAGATACGCAACAGCAGTAGAAGTTCGATCGAGATCAGGAGGAAGGTTACCACCTTTATATCATCATGATAATCTCTTATATACCACCAAAAGTCCTGACTACTGTCTTCCTGATAAAAAGAGGGGTAGCCTCGGAACTGTTAGCAGGTAAATATGTGTTATGAATTAATAAAACTAGTAAAAAGTACAGTAACCCCTTTCTCGTCCAAGAATTCATTCTCCCGCGATTTTAGTTATCTTCAAACTTGAGTAATACAATCAGCTAGCTGTAGATTCTTTATGCGAAAACAAATTGAATATTACTTTAGCGTTTTGTGACTTGCGGCATCGGTTTTGAGATACATCCGATATTGTTAGGGGATTGGCTCAGCTGGGGTAATTTAATACACAAGTGTCCGTCAATTCCTCCCACTCACCGGTAGGATTGCCCCAGATGCATTTGTAATAACGACGCTATTGGCAGTATTGCCAGGTTCGATGGTTTATCAGAGTTTGGGCGACTTTCATGTACTATGCAGAGGTGAGAAGATGACTAGCGGGATGGCATAGGGGCAAAAGGAGCACTTCGCACACTCCGCCCTGTCCAACAGTGGTTCGAATGGCTGAATTAGGCGAACAAAACTCATTTTCAAATTAATAAAAACTAATTGTTTCTATGTAATCTATAATAACCATAGGTTAAAATTCTTATATTGTAAGACCTTCCAACCTTTTCGTAAATGTGTACAGACCAGGCAAAGTACGATGTAAGAGTGGACAATTCATCACTAATCAATCGAGTGCATTTCCATGGTCGATAGGAATATGTTATAAGTTTGTTAAAATGCACTTAAGTTTCATATTGATGATGAATATAGCAGCTGAAAAGGTATATTTCAGTTTTAATCACCCCAAACCATCAATACCTTTCTTGTATTTTTGTAAATCTAACTTCGACTTAAGTTATTAATTCGTATCAAAAATTTTCATAATGTAACGAATCGTCAATGAAGAAGTATATACCGCAGTTCACCAGAGTCCATAACTGCGAAAAGACCAGTTTTCGTTCTTCGCGCTTCTCCAGTGCGCATCTTCGCCCTGATTGGCGATACTCCCAAACGAAGTGGAAAGCGATTAGCAAAGAGCTCGCTGCGTTCCCCCACCATCTTCCAACCTGCGCGTCGCAGTTATGGACTCTGGTGAACTGCGGTAAATGTTCCATGTCGTTCCACGCTATGAAAGTTGTACCTATGAAAAGTAGAGATTGTCTGCTTTATTTTAATACCATACTCGACTTGCAAAACTTTGCAAAAGTATGCTAAATGTTAAAATGAAGTTAACGCTGACGCCCGTGATATAATATGTATATACCAGTACAACCGATACGCTCGTTACTTACTTAGTTAATGATTTCTTTTTATAATTCACAGTTTCGTTGTTTTTAATTGTGGTTATTGTTATCTTGTTTTTTCTCTTGTGTTTATTTACCGTTATTGTTATTATTGTTATTGTTGTTATCGCATTATTACCCCTGCGACGATCCTTATAAATGCCATCGGCTTCGTCTTCGCCACATGGCGGTACCTATCATAAAGTAATTCAGAATTTCTGTCGTTGTAAATGAATTCACTATCCTAAAAAATTCTGAGCTGGCCTGTAGTAATTAATTTATGAAGCCATAAACTGCCGCACATCGCCTTCTTTCTGCAAATGTTTTTGCGACGGGTAACCCATGTCTTTTATTCCTGGATTTTCATTTCAAACAATCAATCGAATCGAATCATAGTCATCGTCGCCAGTCAGTCACAAAGTTTTTATCGTACCTATTGGGCAAATGTCGGAAGAGGCTCAAGAAGCACGCCATAAAGATTGCCGCAGATTCAGAGAGAAACATACCAAAATTACAACACGATCCGATACTAATTGAGAGTTGCTAACAATGTTATTAGTTACCTCCGACCTGTTAATAAGTACCTTTCGTGAAGTGTCAAAAAAACTCAGCTCGTTAAGCGTCGAGGTACTTGAACTATTAGAAAAAGATACGGAAATAAATGACTTGCAAACAGAAGTTGTTAGCACTGCTGCTGATAATGATGAGCAATCATCAGAATTTACTGAATGTTCTTCGGGTACTGATGACTCAAGTAGTGAGTAGGTTTAGTTTGTAATACAGTTTACATAATCAGTCATAGCTCATAGTTGAGATTAAATAACGTACTTGTTCTTTCATTATATTTATTGATTATTATGTATTGTGTATTATCATTTCTACATTTTTTTTACTTTATAGCTACAGTGTAATACCGTAATTTTGTTTTTTTTCCTTTAATTAGTCATATTTTTATGTCACAACTTATTCTAATGATAAGAACCCCAAATAAGCCAAAAAACATGAAAAAATAGTTTTGTACAGCTAGCACCTTAGTGTTCGAACCACTGAATTGATCCTCGCATTAAAAGTTCATCGCAACGCTGACTTCGTGTCATCTCACTTTGTTACGAGGTCTCATTTTCCTTCTGTGTCAGGCGACGCGATTAGTATGCAACCACATCGGCCAATAATGCGCGACCATCTAAAATACGTGTGCGTGATGTGTGATTTATCGTTATACCACCAATCCTAACCGCATTCCTTCCGCTCGTCATCTTCTCATCTCTGCGTAGTACAAATAATAGTAATCTATTTGAAGAAACCGCAAGTCGCAAATTGAGCAATTTCGAATTCCGTGGGTTTTAATTATTTTTTAATTCACTACCCTTTATGCTGGTAACACAACTTGTGAAATTTATGACAGGTATAGTGAACCGCAAATTCATGGTCCTTTTAAACCAGAATAAATTTCTTAAAATTGAGCGATTTGAATCTTTTTGAAGAGCTAACAAATAGTGAAGGTTGTCTTTTAAATAAAACTTTAAAAAATACTTTTTGTAAATGTAAGAATATTTATTGCGGTAAATAAAGCAATAAATTACAAAATGGAATCATTTCGTTGAAATTGAGATACGTTGTGACTTTTGAAAGCAAAGTGGTACATTGATCAAGGAGTTTGACGCCACATCGACGCGCTTTCCTTCGTTATACACATCACTTCTTTTTATTATGATTATACGTAATTTTTTTTTTAAATACTGACAGATTATTTTTTAACGATAAAATTGATTGTCCTTTCTTTAATTTATCAAGACCGAACTAAAAATTTATCAAAACATAACAAGGCAATATTAATAAATTTATTCTTTATTATTTCAGACAATGTAATGGTAGCAGTACGGGTTACGAAAGTTGCGAGTATCTTTGTTGCGGCCGAGGTCATACAACTAAAACGGAAGAAGTTCTAGAAAGATGTGACTGCAAATATATTAGCTGTTGCTATGTAAAATGCAAGACCTGTAGGAGAATCGTGAAAACTTATGAGTGTAAATGAAAACGTAAAACCGAAAGATTTTTAATTAAAAAGAGTCCTTATTATATCTGAAATAAGAAGTTAACTGTACTCGTGAAGTCATCCATTATTGTATAAACAATCATTCAATTTATGTGAGGGTGTTAATTGTTCTTATCTGAAACAATTGAAAAATGAATATCTAGTTTCAGCTGTCCTTAGCAACTGTCGTATTTATAGTAAAAAAAAAAAAAAATTAAGGACCGTGTATTGAAGATTATTTAATTTGACAAAAAAAAACTTAAATATTAAACATTACGAATTATAATAAAATACTCGTGGAATTCTCGTTTATCTTCTCTACTATTTATTGATTTTCTGTCCTTGATATGTCGTGAGTTATAGCATTGTCAATTAATATTTTCCAAAGTATTGTCGCATTAGAGTGTACACTAACGGACAACACTGTTTCAGCTATATATTAGACGTAGACATAACCAGTGAAATGTAAATAATTTGCTGAATTTATGTAGTTTATACTAAAAATTATATTCTATTAGCATATAATTAGCATTTCTATGAGCATCAATTTATTATTCCCAAAATAATTATTGATTACACATTTCAGTGTACATAAATTGCAAGTAATTGTTAAGAAGTATAATTTCCATAAAATCATTCGTGCATTTGTTGAAGATATATATATTCTTATAATTTGCAGTTATAATTTCCGAAAAATAGTGATTCATTGCACAAATTTGTTACATGGATTGCTGGAAATATTCATGTTTGAAGGTTCATAACTTTCATCTTCTTTTTCGTCTTTAATATCTAATTCCTTTAGAAAAGCACACCAATTTATAGTAACTAGAGTATCTGGTTCCTTTTCCGATGCCCACCAAAGTGCCGACTGAAATAACAGATTTGTATTGTAATATGGATATTTTTGAAAGATGTGCATGAATTTTTAAAAATAATTATGTAAAAAGAACGTCCGTTTACCTATTCATTATTTGAAATAAACAAATAATCATGTAACAAACAAAATATTTTTTGACATCAGTTGTATTTTTAAGTTCAAAAGCTTGATTATTGTGCAAAAAATAAAATGATTGCAATATTTGCAATAATAAAAACAATCTATGATAATACCTTGATGTTTATTGGTTCTACTGGAGGAACAGGATCAATTTTTGTGTTCATGAATTTCAATAAGTCATTGTAGTCCACTTGATTTTCCTCGTTTTTATGAATGCTGCATTATTATTAATTAGTGATATTTTTGTTTGTTCACAAATACAATGAAACATACATATATACATAAAAGTAACAAAAATGTACATTAAAATAAATAAAAGGAAGTTAAATCTCCTATTTAAAATGTTTTAAAGTCACAATTATTATTATTATTATATAATTCAATAAACTTGTTTCCCTAAGAAGGGTTCTTATCAAAGGAAAAGTTCAATAGTTACTATTATAAACATTTGGATCAAGAATGATTCATAAAACACAGAAAAAGTACAATGCTACTTTATAACTCAGAAACAAAATCCAACAGAATAAGTACTTATATGTGCATCCTACATTATTTTGATGTATAGCCATCAAAGAAATATAGCATGGTCATATTAAGTACGTAAATAACAAAAATTTTTCACATGTTAGGCAAGGCTCGTAATTTGTAATAGTGGAGCTGTAACAATGCCAATAAAAAAAATCAATATAGATTGAAAAATATATATCATTAATAAAACTATAAGTAATGATTTAAAAAAATCTTTAGATAAATATACATAAATTTAATAGTGACGATAATAAAACAGGAACTTTCATTTTATATTGGAGGGACTGCAGTTCTGCAACCGATATGGGCGGTAGACCCGATTGAACTTAGAAATACATATGTACTATCTACATTACCCAATCGACACATGCCGATTTTGATGCTCTTTGAGTATGATATAGAACTCAAAAAAATATTTGACACGTATTCTTTTTTATCAGCAATCGTCCATGCTGAAGGGGTGAAAAAAATGACAAAAATAGATTATTTTTCAATGTATTTTTTAAACAAATAAATTTATCAAAAAGGTGGCTACATAGAAAAATTTGCTGTTCAAAAACACACGAATTCCATTTTGAATTTTTCGCCTACACCTAACAGTTCCTGAGATATTCAAGAAAATATGTTTTGCAACCCTAACTTTGAGGGCTATTTTCACCTCTTCAGCATGGACGATTGCTGATAAAAAAAAATACGTTTCAAATATTTTTTTGAGTTCTATATCATACTCAAAGGGCATCAAAATCGGCGTGTGTCGATTGGGTAATGTCCCTTGTTAGTGTCACAGATGCATCGACCCCTATTGTACACTTGTCAGCAGCCTTTCAATATAAAGAAATTGGTGACTTATAATGTAAGGATATAAGGTGTCCTTTCGCAGATACATTTTCGTCTTCTACGACGCAATCTTACTTTCCGCCATATTAAAATATGGTGGGATTGTATTTTCTACATTGTTGTATATACTGGTCAGTAAACTCCTTTGAGGGAGATTCCCTTAATGTAGCACAAAGTTTTTGTGAATCTTTCATTATCCACGCATTGCTGTTTACATAATGTACATCTAGCTCAGGCATGGGCAGCTAGCAGTATACGGAGCCGGAGCGCTCCCAAGCGCTCCGGAGCTTGGCGGTGTCACGTAGAAAGTTCACAGGATTTTAAGAAATAAATGAATAGTATACTTTTAAGAGTTTGGCACTTTATTTTATAGTATGATTCCGACTAACTGCCTGCTTATGTCCGGTGAGGTCTTTTTATAATGTAGTTGGTGGTGGAGAAGGGGGCCGATGATTGACAGGGTGGGGTGTCCGTGAGAACGCGTCTTATCGAATATTTAAGTAGGTGGTCGTAATATGATGTTTATAGGTGTCCGGTCGTGAAGAGTTCGGCACAAGTTTAGACTATGGGACATGCCCCGCAAGGGTGTGTCCTATATCTTTTTGTAGCTTATCACATAAGGTGTTCATATATGTGGTTCATAAGTGTCATAAATTTTTTTTAAGTGACACAATACTTTTTTTTTAAAAGTAAAATTCCAGCCCTTTGTCATGTGCCCTGCTTAAGAGGGGGCGTCTCCTATAGGACATCAAAACTGTGTAAAAAAAAAAGGAAAGTTGCAAGAAAATTGTAAGAAAGGTTGCTTATTACATTAAAAAAGAAGATCAATGTTTCATTCACAAATTTTGAATGTTCTGATCTTTTACCCCCCCCCCCCCCCCCCCCCCCCCCCCCCCCCCTCATAACTCCTGACTCCAACGCCTCCTACAAGTAAAACCACCACCACTGTGTCCCCGACCCCCTCTATTGTTTACAATAGGAGGGGCCCCCCTCTTAAGCAGGGCACATGAAAAAGGGCTGGAATTTTACTTTAAAAAAAAAGTATTGTGACACTTAAAAAAAAATTTGTGGCACTTAAGAACCACATATATGGACATCTTATGTGATAAGCTACAAAAAAATATAGATCACGCCCCCAGGGGACGTGTCCCGTATTCTAAACTGCAGCCCTTAGCGCCTTTTTATGCGATTACCTTATTGGTTGACAATCCAATATGCAGGATTTTAGGAAGGATACGTTATTAAGTAATCTAGAAGAGTGCACGAGAGCACACCTTATATCCTTACATCATTGAGCGACTTTCCATTAAGTGTCAGTATCGTGCTTTTGTTGCAACATGCAGTCTTGAGACGATCTAAAACAGGCCTGGCCAACGCGCGGCCCGCCACGTTAAATTGTGCGGCCCGCCGGGCGATTTTACATTTCTCTTGAAATTTTTATTTCTCGTTGTATGTATACAAAAAATATTAAATAAATGAAAATTTTCATGTGTCACTGTTATAATGCGCAAGTACGACTACGAACTCCAGTTCTATATTTGATATCCACGAACGTCAAATGTTACTGAAAGAATCTGTTTCATTAGGCAACCATCGGTAACGTTCATCTGTCATTTGAATGCAGTTATGAACGAACGAATTCTTTTGTCTCCGTGAACAGTGAATTAGGAGTTCTCGGAACCAACAGTTCGTTATTTGTTGCTGCGCGAACACCAAAAAACCACTACGCACACGCTCGGATCCGTTTTATTACATTTTTTAAAAGCATGTTTACCTAAAGTGCGGCCCGCTGTAACGTTATGCACCATCAAAGTGGCCCGTGAAACCATTTGAGTTGGCCAGGCCTGATTTAAAATAACGCACGATGGGTAGCGTCCCTTAATGGCTAATATCAAACAGTTATTATTAATTTACATACTGATCGAGCATGGAATTTATAAGTTCAATATCAGCTGGGATTCTAGCCCCGCGAAGTACTGCAAAAATCGTATCACGAGATAAATATCCTGTTTTTTTTCTATCCCAATGATGTAAATCTTCCTGTAAACGATCAAAATCATCCCACAAATTTCGCAAAATTTCTGTATGTATTAATCTCCTGCAAAATAAATAACACTTTATGTAGATTGCTCAATAATATTTACATTAAAATTTATTACCTTATATATTCTCGGTTATATAATTCTTTTCGTTCAGGACATATAAAGTGTCGAGCGATTGTAATTACTTCATGTTCTGTCAATCTTCCTTCAGAATATTTGTATAAAGCATTTCTAAAATTCAAACAGATAATAGCAAAACAAGTATCTAACATTTTTGGAAATTATTAAAAAGGAATTAATTATAATACCTGAAATCTTCATACGACAGTACTTGATAATCCCCGTTACATGATTTCGAAGGTGTGTAAAGTTGTATAAATTCTTTATAAACTGGTTTTAAAATTTGTCGTAATTTATCCATAATTAACTTGGCATTAGCTTTCGGAAACTTAACAACAGAAATAACGATTATTTTAGAAAACAAAACCAGATCATATTTTTATGAGTTAGTACAACATAGATAAATGACGACACCTTATCGCAATGTAATTCCATGTAGCGAAGAGCATAAATGTCAGCCGAAGTAAGTTCAAAACAAAAACCGTTTAATATTATACGGGCTCCAACATAGAAATCTTCCGACTTATAATATTTCGGTTTCTTACTTGTAAATATCTCTTGATTGGGCAACATAACTTGTGTTTTCTGTTGAAACAGACCGGACTTAAAACCTATGAATAATACGAACATGAATATAGGGATGAGCACGCTAATTTTAATGAAAAGAAAAGGCGATTCGCTGAAGAGGAGGAGGAAAAGGAAGTGGAGGAAGGAGAAAAGGAGGAGGATATAGCAGGAACTTCTAACAATAAGTTCCCTATCATGATTGCTGACACGATTGTTGGTATTAGATACTTTTCACTGGAATCTTTTAACGTTAATAAGTAAAAAACAAAGTGGCGAACGCTGTTTCATGACTCTTAACTTTTGTCTTATTTTGATCCCAAGAATCATCTCTTAAAATTTATCCCACTTGTTGTCGAAAACATTGTATAAGTAGAAAATAAAAAAATTTTCTTGAGATGAAAAGGTTTAATAAGAATACCTGATTATAAATATTCTTATGAAGTATTAAAATTTTAGAAAGTAGATGTAAAATATAAATTATGTTTTCTGAAAAGGACGTTGGTAATAAAAAATGTAGCAATCGAAAAAACAAACGGTGTTTTGTCTCGGGATCGTTTGTCAGACACATCGGTCAGTGAGGCTAACACAACAGACGATCCCTACCCCACACATCTATCACACCGCCGTTAAAAACTTGTATTTATTCAAACCGCATGCCGGGCAAGCGCTTGCGAGAGACCGTTCACCTCGCCGCCACCTAGCGGTCCCAGGCCCGAACTCAAGGCGTCCGGGGAGACGAAAGCCCTCTACTAAACGATTGCGACAAAAATTTAAACAATGGAGGTATGAAAAGAATTGTTACCTGAATTCCTTTTCCCCAATTCAAAAATAGAAATTGTGTCGTCCATAAGAAAAACTCTGATAATAAACGATCTATCTTTATTTTCCGGTATATCCGATATTAGTTTCGCTCTGAATCTCAAAATGTGGCTATCTAAACCTTGCCTGAAAGTAAACAAGAAAATAAGCAGATGATCCCAAGTGAAAAATATAACAGCAATAATATTTTACAGTATTCATACTTATCGTAATGTAAAAATTTAATAATATCTATTTGCGGTGGCTTTGGTAATACACTGAAACAGTTTCCAAGGGAATCTTCGTACGAACCAAAGCCGTTGTAAGGTGGAATATATTTTTCTACTTCTCTACAAATCTCGTCATTTTTTCGAGGTCTTTCCAAAGGTGTGAAATCGTTCAAACCATATTTTTGCCTTTGACATAATAAGAAGAACAATAAGCATATTTAATTATAGTAATATGTAATGAAATTTTACTGAAAATATATTGCGCAACCCTATATCGGCTCTTTACCGTTAGCTTGTAACTTATTGTTAATTTAATTTTCAATAGGAAGAAACGGTTCCGATTTGAAAAGAATCACGGGTTTTTTCCAACATCATAAACTACCTAATTTGCAGTCAATAGTTCTGCAGCTCAGAAGTATTCTGAACTGAACTGTGGCAACAATAAGTTTGTGAAGCCATCGAACAGTTTATTGTGCTAGAAATATTTTCGTGTTGATTGCCTACCTCTATTGTCTTGGGATTCGTATGTTTCATTTTCGGGTTCTTTATTCTTAATATGTTTTGTCAAAGTCAAAAACGCTTCCTCAGTTTATTGCGCGTCACGGTCACTTCACAGCCACCCAGAATTTCCCGACCGACGTCACAGGGGTGTGGCATCGCTACCTGAGACTACCGTTAGACGAAAGCAGTGACTGTCGTAATTCGTCATTTTAAGCAACTTTTTTCCTCTAAACTGTATGTCGGACACGATTAATTTGCCAGATATTCGCCAAAAACTACGAGTACTACTACATTGAATTTCGCCTGTACGATAACTAGTCACGTTCTTAGATGAAAAGTCGAAATTTCCGGAAATTTTAATTACTTATAACTTTTAAATGCATTCTCGATGAAATTTTCAGCATACACATAACTTATTTGAATCTACAAAGGACATATTTTAAATTTTCATTATAGGCTAACATAAAAAAGTTGAAAAATTAACCTTCACTATTTTTTGTTCACGATTTCAACAAATTGTAATTTATTTGTTACGTTCGAATTATCCCCAGTGCATGCGGGATACGGCTGTCTATCCGCTCCCTTGCAAATGGTCTCCGTCATTTTGGGATTGCTGCTTTGAGGCAGCAATTGTAGGCGAAAGCCATGTTGTCCCCCCCCCCCCTCTCTGTCATCTTATTGATGGGCCAGCTCCCATCGTCTTGATCCGTCGTACCCTCGACCTTGGTTGGAGGTGCGAACGGAAACCATGAACATCGATAGCTTGTCTTGCATTCCGGACCTCCCCGGATTGAACGCAGAAACGATCCTTGAAATTTCGAGATGATCTATCTCCTCCAGACATAATTCCGATTGTTAACGTAACAAATTCCTTCCTCGAAATCAGCGTGGTCCCACGGTTCAAAATCACGTGTCGTTCTTGGTACTGAATATCGCCGGATGTAAACCCGAAACATCATTTGTGTGGTCCGATAATCTTGACCACTCTGGAACGTTCCTTATCGGTTCCGCGAGGATGATCAAAATTCCCTATACGTACATTATAATAATCCGAATTTTCTGCTAAATTCACTAAGCACTATAATATTGTAATTCCGCCACGCCGGTTAGTCCAAGTTGCGAATTTAAATTTCCATTTAACATTCGTTCAAATTCAGTAACCTGTAATAATTTTGAAAAGCATGTTTCCTTCCTATAACGCTAAGATTAAAGCAATTTTGTAAAATTTATTATATTTTAATGAGTAACGAGGTCTTTGATATGACAGGAAGAGTAAAGGAATATACGTGAATTAGAAAGAGGAAGATTAAAACAGAGAGAGGAACGCACATATCCCTGCTGCACCACCGATAAGCAAATCCCGCCTCCTTACGCATCGACACCGCCGCCTAATTCGTTAGGCGCACAACAACGCAATGTAAACAATTTCGGACGAGGCCCACTCTGGTCTTCTCCGAGAGGTGCAGATTGCGACACTCTTCGACGTACAATCGCGAGCAGCGTGTCGGCGGGTCCGCGAAGTGGTTTAGAGACGAGTTTTGTTCTCAATTGTTCGGAAGTAGCAAATAGGGCAAAAGACTCAATTTTCGTGTATCGATTTTACTTTCGTTTGTTTTGATTATTTTATTCATTATTTTAACCTTGCAGTTCAATTTTATTTCCTTATAAGTACATATATTTCCGTAGTGTTAGTTAATAGACTGCGTAATAGTTCGCGCATTTAAAATTGTGTATCGGTGCAGCAGTTCAGGGTGTGTGTGTTCCACTCTCTTTCCTCCAGAAAACAGTCAGCAGAGAAATAGCAGCAGCAGAATTTGGATCACTATACGGAATTTTACCACATAATCCGGTGAGTCGTTTCCATTACTCTTCCGGTCGCTACATGCATATATTGATAAGGAATTTCCAGTAGTCAAAATTGACGTAGTCAATTTTGATTGTAAGAGTCTTCTTCAACTGGAGATTCCTAATTCCAAATTGTACTTTATCACACGTATTCGTCTATTTCCGGCCAATAATTGTGTGTCTCAAGTTTAAATTGTACGCGAGCTAAACCTGCGTTTTCTTATATTTAATCACATTGTTATATTTCATCATATTTTATATTTTATTTTACACCTATCATTATTATATTTCGAATATTTTATGTATATTTTATACCTTTCACTATTATATGTATCCGATTATATTTTAACATTTTTATTTTATAATATATCATTTGATTCATCTCAATCAAATTTAATTTTCTTTGATAACCTTTATTAGTCTCCTTCATAAATCCCATGATATTAGCGATCTGATGAAAGGGCCCGCGTGATGAAAGGGCTGATGGGACTAGCGTATTTCCGAACCCACAAATATTTAATAATTTTCTGGCTTTACGGCGTCACCCGCGCGTTACGTTATCGATAGTTGCATTGCTCGACCAGTACACTACCACATTTTTATACTCTTGCATTTATACATCAGCTGACACTTGACACAGTCGCGTCACAAGCACACGCGCGCGCGCCGCACGTAACATATTAAATCAACAAAAACACGTATCTTAGTAAATTAATTTGTATAGCTTCTCAAAATAATTCAAGTCATTTCGTCCAATTTTAAATGAGGTATCCTGTTTTAAACGTTATCCGATCACTTTTGCCCACTGTATATCGTATTTCTAAAGTTTGGAATATGTTTGAGGTAGTTTGAATTCGAATTATGTTAAATTTAGGTTACATTCGATCTATACTAGTTAGATTTATTGCCATAGTTAATTACTGGCTACCCGTCACCCATCGACAACAGATTTCAAAGTTATCGAAATTGGTGAGGTATACTCATTTTTAAGTAATCACCAAAATTACTACTATAGTAGACTCTTGATACATTTCCACACTGTTGGGGAGAAAATTTCTGAGTAACAGAAATTTAACAATTGCCTCCACGACAAAGCTAGCGTATAACACTGAATGAGTTGACATCCCAAAAGCAAGAGATCACCGTCACACTACGTCATGTAGAACTATATACCGGGTGTTAAAAAAAAACATTCAATATTTATATGGTACATTGGGCACACTGTATTGAATGAAAAAATTTTGGTAGACATAGGTCGAAAGATCAACCTTTTCTGAAATATAAACATTTGTATATGTATGTTAGCATCGTGATTGACTTACTGGATTCTAACCTCGTATATGATTTTTATTACCTCACTGTTTTATAAATTGCATTTTGATTGTCCTCGTTCAATTTCCACGCATATTTCATAACAGAACTTTTGACCAACAACTAGTTTGTTGTTATCAGCCGGTATATCTTCTGTAACTAGCGAAATGTCAGCAGCAAGTCAATGATAATGTTAACATAAAAAAAAACGTTTATATCGGTCAGAAGCGGTTAATCTTTTGACCTACGTTTACTAAGATTTTTTGACTCGGCACAGGGTGTCCTATGTACCATATAAATATTGAATATTTTTTTAAACATCCTGTATGCTAATATGACTTGCGTACACCATATAATGGTATTGCTATACAGGGCGATTAATGGTACAGGATTGCCTCGTAATAAGCAACACGCTCGGGTCTGGCCACTTGCTTATTACGGATCAGGTATGCTATTCGGTTCGACTTTGTTCTCGAAACGGGACGATAAAGAACACGAGAAACAAGTGAGAGATCCGAGGTATGTAGCGACAAATCATAAAGTGATCGGCCGAGCAAGGATGTTATTTCTTGAACAAGGATAGAAAACATTTTTTACATATATTCCATCTGTAAGAAAATTACGAGAATGCAAGGGATAGGTTCGTATTGCACAATGTGGGCGTATTAAAGTAACACTGGAACTCGGAGTTCGTAATAAGGCTTGTACTTTAATTTTAATCGATGATGTGGACACGTCCACGATCAAGACAAGAGTGACTTGTAGCCAAAACGTTAGCCGTGAGGACGCCTACGTCACCATGGCCCTTTTCCTACCGAGTTTATGACGCTTTGTCCTTACAGGAAAAACCCGTGACGTACTAACCGTGAAATACCGTTGCCGAGGTACGCACGGTCCGCTCTAACAGTTGTATCTTTTTAAAATTTCTAACACATCCTTCTTCTACTAACCGATGTCACTGCTCAGTCGAGCGTGAAATTTATTACCCTAAACATCAGCTTCGCGCTTTCATGGATCTCTCACTCATTTCTCGTACCTCTCACTTTGCGGGCGACTTCAAACAAAGAAGAGGGGATAGCGAGTTGCTTATTTCGAAGCAGAGACCACTTGCTTATTTCGAGGCAATCGATTTGTAGTTTTGCGACTTCCGCTAAACGGAACTGGATCCGAAAAAAGTTGTTCAGAATCACCTCAGCAACCACCCCTCCAGGGGATTATCACTCTTTCTAAGACACTATGTATATGTATAGATATTTATATGACGTCCTTACTACAGTAACCACAACCATAAGTATTCTCCCTCTACTACTCGTTATGACGTCATACAAAGCCAGGTATCCACTTGTATCAAACGCCCGTATCGTATCACTGTTGCGTATTCTTTTGAAGAGGCACGCATTGCATCACTGCGTATCACAGCGTGCTACGGTTGAAACAATTTTTCTTCGTTTGAAAAATACGGTTTAGGAATAGGACTGGGCCACTACAGGCGAGGAGTTTTGGTTTGCTGCATGCTTTCGTAATTGTAGAAGTTCGTCGCTTACTTGTTAGCGTCAGCACGTGTTCAAGGGTTGACACATGTCAGGGTCAATGCATTTTGGGCTTTGACCTGAGTTTCAAGGATTTCTTAGGATTCTTTAGACTATCGATACCCCGAGCCATATGTCTGTCATCGGACTTGGGCCGGCGGTGGTTGATACTTGAGGTGCGACGAATTCTAAGAGTCGCGGATGTTTTGTTTATGGAACGGCGATAGAGAGTTCGATCGCCAATTCTCGAAGGAACGCGCGTGTGGCCGATGACCCGAAGTCATGGTGCTGCATGGCACGTGTAAAAAGATAAGGTTGATCTAGAAGGATCTGGCCACGGAGTGGGGAAGATCTTTCATCTTCTGGTAGTAGGACCATGAGGAACGGCATGGCACTTACCCCAGAACCTTGATCGAGGGTACTTCTTCAAAATTATTCTAACATACTATTGTAGAACTTTTATATATGCAACGTTTAAATGCCCAGAATCGACACCTCGGCTGGATATATGCAACGTTTGAAACCCGAGCCGACACCGCAACCGGTTTTCATTTCCAATCCTCCTTTGCTTTTCGCCAACTTTTAACATCAATTTTAGCAAGTAATTATAATTCAAACTATATCGTGTTTGGTATCGTTTTAATAAGAAAAATGTCACCAATCCGCTGGTAAAAGTTTCATTAAAAAAAAGTCAAAAATAAAAAAGTTTTATAGTTGAATTAGTATTAGTCACACCGATACGTTTCGGCTCTTTCCTTTCATCATCGGACCTCTCTTTTTCCACCACTGTCTGTCCTTTTCTACGTTCACGCTTGGCTGCTCGTCGCGTGTAACCCGAGATTAGACACCTCGACTGGATATATGCAACGTCTGGGTCCCAATGTTTGTTGCATATATCCAGCTTTTACTGTAATACCGCAAGATTTAAAATAAATTGAAATGTTAATTTATTGAACTTGAAAACCCAAGTAACGGCACGAAACGCTATGTCAAGTGCAAACGCATGAACCTTTCCTTCGATGCAACGGCAGAGAACCGACAAATTTTTCAGATAAGCCCGTTGCGTATCTCCGTATCAAAGGAACAGCATGCAGCAAACCGAACCCCCTCGACTGTAGTGGCCTAGTCCTATTATCGAACCGTTTCTTTCAAGAAACGAAGAAATATTGACCGAGCCGTAGCACGCTGTGGCATACAACGATGCAACGCCTACCTCTTCAAATGGATACGCAACGGTGATACGATACGGGCGTTGGATACAAGTGGATATCCGGCTTTAAGCTTCATGCGGCCGTGTTCGCCTCATTTCTGGTAACGATGTAAAAGACGAAGACAAATCAACTGAAATAATTCATGTATGTGAAAAAACAATGTGCTCGGAACACGTGATTAGTATTGGTGGAAGTACTGTCCACCGATGACAAGAAGTCTCGCGGGACGGTATAGGGGCAGAGGGGATATGTTGAGATGTAATTATTTTATGTGTGTTTGAATGAGTGGGCATGTCGTGCCTCTGCCTGCGATTGGGACGAACTAGCGTCCTGCGTGTGATTGATGCGCGAGTATAATATATGACCGTTAAGTTTTTTTCTGTTCTATGATCTTCTTGCTAAGGCGTATATACTGTTCAGTTTGGTTCTTTGTTCCTATTGTAATTAAGTTTTCTTTTTTGTGTAATATTAAAATTAAGATTAAATACAGTCATGAGAAAAGAACAGAATGCCTTGAAATTATTAAGAAAGCATTACAATTAATCTATACACACGAAACATCGTCAGCTATATCTATAAGTAAAATTTTATTAATAGGATACTACGCACATATCGACTGACCCCCTAGTTTACACGAGCCTAATTAGTAAATGTGATCACTTCGACCAATCATACATCACGACGGAAAGTACTTATGAGCTGAGGTGGGGCGCAACCGATCAGATTGCGTTATTCTCAAGGGACTTCTTGTGATCGGTGGACAGTATGTGTGGAAGGGAATAGGCTTCTGCAAAAACTTATCGAGCGGAAAATTATCAAGAGTCTACTGTATATTTAAATTAGTATTTGCTACGTCTTACCTGTAATATTCTTTCGTAAAAGCATCCATATCTGTTATAACAATTCGTCTCCCGAAGACATTTATTTCTGCACCAATACCAAGCTCGTTATTTTTATAAAATTCTTTACACGTTTTACCAGTAACCAAAGGATCTATTGTGTAAAAAGCATTGCTTGCATCTTCTCCCATGACATTTAGAACGGTAAAACGATCTTGTGCCCCAATTGGTTCGAGCTCAACAAACAACTACAAAAATCTATCTATTAATTATACAAATTCCAAGTTTCAATTTTAAAATGGTATATGTATATGTACAAGAGAAGGTTGTCGAATTTGTATCACACGAACATTCTTTCCCGTCAGGCTGATAATGAAATAATTTTCGAATGTAGTAAATACAGAAAAAATGGTCATAATATACAGGGTGAGTCACGTTACTTGCAAACCTCAAATAACTTTTAAATTATATACTTTATGAAAAATTCTTCAATACAAAAATCGCATAGTTTCAAGGGGGGCGAATGAAGACGTATCAACTTTTCTTGTATGTAAAGAGCTTTTCAAATTTTGAAAGTCAACTTTCTTTTTTCTTAAATGAAATCATATATTTCTCTCATTTGAGATCGAAAGAATATTAAATTTCAAGTAAATAAGTGTAAAAAATGGCGGAACCAATATAAATCGTCGAATGGTATTAGAATATACAAAAACCAGGTCAATAATTTCGTGTGCCCTTAAGTAACGTTCAGCTCAAAATCGTTAATAATGTTACAGTTTACTTTGATTCGAAAAAAAAATTAATTGGATTCAAGAAAAAGAAAGCCAACAACGGCAACAGGCAGAGTTGCCTACCCGGCTCAACTTAAGCTTGACTTCAGTGATCAGACGAGAATTAATAAATTCTAACCGAAATGGCCATTAACTGGACAAATCCAAACTTTAAAATCGAAAGACCACCTTAAATCTAATTACTTATCGTTAATACATATGGGAGTGAGAGCGTTGCGATGTCGACCATTGCGATGCGATGATGACTGTTACTACGCGATGTTTCTAGAAACGTTTACCCGTTTACTGATCGCGGAAATTCTAAAAGCAAGAAAACAAATAAAAAGCGCGGAGGGATTGTGCCTCGAGGTATTCGTCGCCGAACTACGAGCGAGAGCGGATGTTACCGTATTTCTCTAATCTTTTATTTTATTATTAAAATCTTTATGTTCAAGACAGTTTTTTCGACTATCCACCCGTCCCAATCCTACACACATTTAAATCGAAGACACTCGTCAAGTAGCAAGTTGGGTATGTTAGAAATCTTGTCTCTAGAGATCGATCCCGTTCGACCGTTCTGGGGTAAGTGCCATGCCGTCTCTCATGGTCCTCTTACCAAAAGATGAAACATCTTCCCCACTCTGTGGCCAGATCCTTCGAGAACACCCTTATCTCTTTACACGTGCCATGCGGCACCATGACTTTAGGTCATCGGCCACACGCGCCTTCTTCGGCGATCGGCAACCGAACTCCTCGCTATCAAAACGTAAACATAACATCCGCAACTCTTAGATGTCCTAATTTCAACGGCGGCATCGGCCATCCTCTCTAATTTCCTAGAACTATACTCACCACCAAGTGACCTCTGAAACACGTGTACGACCCCGACACGTTCCTCAGCTTTGAAAAACGCTCTAACGCTAACAGGTACGGGAACCCGTCTACGCTCGTATAGTTCACCAGAGTCCATAACTGCGATGCGCAGGTTGAAAGATGGTGGGGGAACGCAGCGAGCTCTCCGCTAATCGCTTTCTACTTCGTTTGGGAGTACCGCCAATTAGGGCGAAGATGCGCACGAAAGAACGAAAACTGGTCTTTTCGCAGTTATGGACTCTGGTGAACTCCGCTGTATGTATTTACACGCGTGCACTGTTTTGGACTCGAGGTATGGGTTCGTTTGACACATCGAGAATCGTTTGGGAGCGGGCAGGCTGCTTCAACATTACATACCGTCTGCGTCTACTAACAATAAGTTGTGACCCAGGACGCGCACAGAGACAAGGGGAGTTTTTCGAATACACCAGTCGGCTCTCCAGTTTTACACAAGCCTAATTAGTAGATGTGACCACGTCAGCCAGTAATACAGTAAAGACTTTTATTCATTATTTGATACAACTTTTGTCCAACGCATCCTACTCTACCGACGTGGTGCCGATTGTCATAAGAGACACTGGAAGCCCTTATCAACAAAGATGCGCCGGAAATATCAGATTCCTAGACGTCGAGTTCTTAGATGATTAGTTCCGCGTAATCTCCACCTGATATTTTTAAGCCAAGGATATAAAAGATGATACATTTTCAATAAAGAGTTTAGCTCTACCTCCATTACAGATCAAAACACGTCTGTTTCTTTGTCCGACTTGTGTGTTTCGTGAAATTGACTATAAGTCCCGTGACACGATGCACTTGATCACGACTACGGTTCAATCACAGGGCATACCCAAATACTTCAGTGGTTCAGCCTGCGCTCTACGCGCGTTCTAATCGGACAGAGTTTTTCGTTTTAATATTTCAAAAACGAAGCCTTAACCAACAATTTGGTAAAGAAAAAAGGTTGTTCCAAATCACCTCAGCAATCATCCCATCAGGAGATTCGATCTAATTCTAAGACACTCTGTATATGTTCGACTCCTGGAAATTAACGAGTTAAGTATTTATAGGAAACAATAATAATCCAACAACTGAATAATTAATTTTGATTGAAAAAAAATAATTGGATTTACTTTATTAATAACCTATCACACGTGGGAATCGAAAGAACATATAAAAAACAAGTGAAGAAAAAAACGCTTAGAAAAGAATATAAAACTAAAGAACAATACAAGGAGGTAACTTAAAAAATAATCGTACACAATATAAAACGCTGAAAATAAAAAACTAAATTAAAGAAATACTTCTAACATTAGTATTTATAATTTTAACAAGTGATGGTTCAAAATATAAACTGATGAACATATTAACTTTGTTACTAGCCGAAAGGAGCGGTTGCGTAATCCCCGCTTTCATTAAGTTATGGAGTTTGTTAATTGGCTTGACTAGTGTTGTTAGTGTCATGTCCCAGTGACACTACTTTTCAAAATTTTCAAAATTTCTATCTCGCCGACCTTGTGTTTCCTCATCAGTGCTTCGCACTCGGAATTGTTCCCATGTGAGCGGCACAAGGGAGGATTTTGAGTTATAATTATTGTATTTTCCTAAACTATTTCATTTATTTTTGCATTTATCACTAACTTTGTGTTTCCTCATCAGTGCTTTGCACTCGGAATTGTTCCTATGTGAGGAATACAAAGAAGGTTTTTGGTATTGTAAATCCAACGGTTAACAGTATTTTGGTATTCTCTTATTTCAAACAGTATCTACAGGGTGAGGCACTAACTATTGCCACCTAGAATAACTCCGAAAGCATGATAGTAGTAGAAAAGTTTTTCAAACGAAAGTTGCATCGGACAACAGGGGCCGTGGTATGACGTTAATGTTTTGTTGCTAGGTGGAGTTGCTTCAGATATATGAAGGTCACCTTTGTTTTTTTAAATGGAACGCTATGTTTTGGTCCTTATTTTCTGATAGCGGCTATTGAGATGAATCCAACGAGGTGCAACATTAAGGTCTTCGAAGGTCAATAAAGGTCACTTATAACAAAAAATGCGAAATAAACTTACATTTACAGGTGTTCAAAGTGATTGCCATTGGCATCAATGCAATGCTGCAATCTTCTTACAACGGATTGAGTAGTATTTCTTATCACTTCGGTACTTATTGAATCACATGCTGTAACAATTTCTCTCTCGTACATCTTCAGATTTCAATTTATCGTGCAAATTTATTTAAGTGTATGGCGTATAGGATGAGAACATTGAGGATATCTTTCAGCGTATTTACCAAACCTGGCAATGATAAGTGCCGAAGTGATAAGAAATACTACCCAATCCGTGATAAGAAGATTGCAGCATTGCATTGATGCCAGTGGCAATCACTTTGAACATCTTCAGTAAATGTAAGTTTATTTCGCCTTTTTTGTTATAAATTACCTTTGTTGACCTTCAAAGACCTTAATGTTGCACCTCGTTGGATTCATCTCAATAGCCGCTATCAGAAAATAAAGACCAAAACATAGCGTTCCATTTAAAAAAACAAAGGTGACCTTCATATCTCTGAAGCAACTCCACCTAGCAACAAAACATTAACGTCATACCACGGCCCCTGTTGTCCGATGCAACTTTCGTTTGAAAAACTTTTCTACTACTATCATGCTTTCGGAGTTATTCTAGGTGGCAATAATTAGTGCCTCACCCTGTATATCCTTCTTTAAAATAGTCGTCGCACTCAATCGAACTGCGTATTTATAAGCGATAGAAAAACTCGATTCTGCTAGAGGAGAGGTAAGTACCATAAACACCGTCAAATCGTAGTTAGTGCTTCGCATTCGGAATTTGCTTCTCAAACTAACCACGCAAAAGGCAAAACAATCACGATTTTACATGTTTATACCTGTATACCATCATTCTCTTATTTATGTGCCAATCGGACCCGATCGCAACAGTAGGGCTGCTTTTACGACTTGCCACTCAAACCGAGATGTATCTACTGAAAATCAGGAAATTTGTAAACGTTATATCTTGAAAACTAATTAAAATCGAGTGTTTCCATTAAAGCTTAATGAATTCGCCTTGAGAAGCACTATTATGTAGGATGGTATGAGCAAATGAGGGATTCGGAGGTAACAGAAAGAAATCATTCTGAGTACACAGTTATTATATCTTTAATAATATTTCGCTGATCGTTCTCGATCCGGCTCTGTTGAAATCTTATAAGGGAACATCGGGGACTGATACACTCCGATTTTGATGAAACTTTGCATAAATATTTATTAGACCTGTTTATGAAGATAACTGTAATTCGTTGGTGCCCGTTTTTCACTTTGAGGGAGATATCAACCCTTTTATCCGAATCGCCATTTCTATATACGTGCTTATAAATCGTAAACAACAAAAAATATCAAAAAATAGTTGAAATAAAAGTTATACCGTTTCTTGAGGTTTATAAAGCTGCGAGTAAGATTTTTTTTTTAAATCATCCTTTTCGCAAAATTGAATTCCCCTTCCCCTCCGTTTTGAAAAACTTTACTTTTTTTTCAATCAATAAAAGCGCCTGTTTATTATGAATTCAACGATGTATTATAGTGTCTAGTTGTTTTAATTATTCCGATGGAATTTTTGATTTAAGTTTTTTGATCTTTCGGTATTGACCGCTAACTGAACTTATACAGTAAAAGCTGGATATATGCAACAAACTTTGGGACCCAGACGTTGCATATATCCAGTCGAGGTGTGTAATCTCGGGTTACACGCGACGACCAGCCAAGCGTGAACGTAGAAAAGGACAGACAGTGGTGGAAAGAGAGGTCCGATGATCAAAGGAAAGAGCCGAAACGTATCGGTGTGACTAATACTAATTCAACTATAAAACTTTTTTATTTTTGACTTTTTTTTACTGAAACTTTTACTAACGCATTGGTGAAATTTTTCGGATTAAAATGATACCAAACACGATATAGTTTGAATTATAATTACTTGCTAAAATTGATGTTAAAAGTTGGCGAAAAGCAAAGGAGGATTGGAAATGAAAACCGGTTGCGGTGTCGGCTCGGGTTTCAAACGTTGCATATATCCAGCCGAGGTGTCGATTCTGGGCATTTAAACGTTGTATATATCCAGCCGAGGTGTCGATTCTGGGCATTTAATGTTGCATATATCCAGCCGGGGTGTCGATTCTGGGCATTTAAACGTTGCATATATCCAGTCTTGATATCGATTCTGCGTCCGTACAAATCGTTTGTACCGTGCCGCGATACCTATTCTACGTTCGTACAAATCGTTTGTACCGTGCCGCGATACCTATTCTACGTTCGTACACAACATGCGACGTGTTGCATGTTGCATGTTGCGTGTTTGATGTATCTTTGATGTACGGCCTGCCTTATACATATGTACAGTTTTATTATTATTTTAATAAATAAATATAATTCAAATCATATCGTGTTTGGTACCATTTTAATCAGAAAAATCTCACAAATGCGTTTGTAAAAGTTTCATTAAGAAAAAGTTAAAAATAAAAAAGTTTTATCGTTCAATTAGTATTAGTCACACCGATATTACGGCTGGATCATATTACACGGTTTCCTCGCCGAGCGGCTCGGTTCGGCTTAGGGGAATCCCCCCAAGTGGAGGGGATAGCGATGTTGCATATATCCAGCCAAACGTTTGTTGCATATATCCAGCTTTCACTGTACTTGCAACGTTGATAAGATTTTTAATAAGAACTATTTTTCCATTCGTTTTATATGTCATTTTCATAATTGCAAGATTAATTTCATCATCATATGATGAAGTACATTTGTTTTGTAGACTTACTACAATATACAGAGTACTTCCGATGTAGCAGTATAATTGAAAAGACAGTTAATGTACATATAAAAATAAGCTGAAAATGTAGAGTAAGAGTTTTTGATATACAGGGTGTCTCACTTAAACAGATACAGAGCTCTTATTCCATAACTATTAATGATACAAAAAATAGTTGATATGGAAATTGCATGGGAAAAGGGGGTCTATGTTTCTTATAGTTTTATGACAGAATTTTATAACACATAACATAATAACTACATACAGATATAATACCAAGTAATAAATCGTTTTTTATTGCTGCAAAGAATGAAAAAAATCAATTCATAAATAGAATAATCTTAAAAGAAAAAAAAAAAAATTATCAGAATGCTGTCTTGAACCGAGCTTGCATGGATTACAAAATAATAGCTGCACGGGCACTTAACCTGCTCGGCTAATTTGCTTCATACTGACATTCAACTATTCATTGTATTTATAGTACAGCTGAAAAAATGCATAAATATTTATGCAATTTTCTCAAAAAGTAAGGCCCATACACCCAAAACCCTTAACACGGTTTGTACTATTGACCTCCCCTTTCGAATGCACTAGAACTCATTAGAAAGTCGAGTTAGCACTTCGTAGCATCTCCTTGTCAGCCATAAACACACACAAAATAGTTTTGGGTCCGGCGATATGGCCCCTGGATCTTTTTACCCGCAAAAACAGCAGGGTTCCATTGTGCGAGACGGCTATTGTGTTGCGCTGCGAGAGAATCACCCTGTATAAAATAGGATGAAAACTGTCGTATTCGGGAACCAAAAATCCGCAGCAGGTTGATGAGAGTTCAATCGATAATCAATCAGTGTCGGTTAGATAAAAATAAAATCGAATATTTGCAGGCAATCGCAAATATTTATCGACCATACGACCAGTCCGATTTAAGACGAAAATGAGTGACACAGCTCTGCGGAATAGAAAAATAATTTAATGTTAATATTTTTTGAATGATTAAGGCCTTCCAGATTGCCAGGAATATGTTTTTTTTTCAAGATATGAAATAGATAGTTATTTTTCACTGACTAAAACCATTCAGGCCTTTTTTTATTAGTACTTTTTCGCTTACTAACCTAACCTAACCTAACTTAACCTTTTTCTATCTAATTGAAACTAAAAGCTCCCACTGCTGATCGAACGGGTTAAAGGTTGTACTGTGTAAAGTGTAATCCGCGCAGGAGGAGCCTAGCTGGCTCCTCAGCATGCATGCGCTACTTTCCAACCCAGGTACAGGGTGATCCTCTCGCTACGCTACCCAAAGGAAGTGCCGCTACAATAGAATGTAGAAGTCGACATCCCATTTCTGTCATCGCTTACTTGACCGAGGTGGCCCCTGCAGCGAAGACGACTGTGTGCGTGAAAATGTGTTAAGAAAATATTCTGTTTTCCGCAGTGCTCAAATGGGATATATATACATATACGGTACAGGACCTTCGTGCGGGCTCTTTATGGCCCCGCCATGATGCAGTTCGAGGCCCACCTCCAGGATCTGCTGAGCTGTCAGCTGTTCGAAAACGAAACACGCGCTACGGAACCTGATATTCCAATTTTCAATTGCTTATATCTCTAAAACGAAGCCGCAGATTGTGCCGATGTGGTGTCGCAGCGATTGTTCATAACCACGGTTCGAACATAATCAATAGCCAACACTCTTCGCGATTCAGCCCGCCCTCTACGCGCGCTCTAATTGTACAGTGTTTTTCATTAATAATTCAAATACTTAGCTTCAACCAATATTTTGGTACAGTAAAAAGTTGTTCAGAGTCACCCCAGCAACCTCCCATTTCCCGATGTTTCGGGAATTACGGGACACCCTCTAGAAGACTGACTAAACAGTAGATGTTCACATCCAACTTCAAATAAGGAAATTTTCGAAAACACGAAAGTAGTAACTTCATGTTTTTAAAATGTATAAAATAATCAAAGATTGAATGTTTATAATCTTACCTTAGGAACCTTCATTCGTCGTAAAAACATAAAACCAGAATCTCGTCCAGAATTTGGTGAAACATTCTCTTTAATTTCAATTGTATCGTCAGCGAGATAATAATGTATCTCAAGATCGTGAATAATACCATAAAGATTTTGTGTATCATCCCAATAACCATAAAATCGAAGTACTTGTTTATCGTATTTTAAGAAGTCGCCACGTGTGTCAATTCTTCGATTAGGCTTTTTTGCAAATGTTTCCTGTGTTGCCAATTATTAAAACAAAAACGAATAGTTAAGACCAATCGATTTGAAAGTTTTAAAAATAGTTTTAAGATAAATTTATATGTGTAAAACGATACACAAAATATTATAGATAAATCTAAATTTATATTAAATAAATTTTAAAGACAAAGAGTATAACAGGATAGTACGGTCAAAAGTACCTTCGAGCCGATTTTAGTCGGCAATACACCATTCAATAGCTTTCCAAAAGAAACTGTTGCACACCAACCCTGTGGTCAACACCGTATCTCAACTGGGAGAGTAGTTACAGGGTAGAATAGAAAAAGCGATTTTTGGCTATATTTTCCCTATTTAATGAGATTCAAAAAATCTGAAAAAATTCTGGAATATTCTAGACATGTTTACTTATGATTGTGAATTTTTTCAGATTTTTTGGTTGCAAATCCTATGCATGAAAAATCAAAAACGCAAAAAAGTCGAAAGATGGAGATTTCGGGTAGAAGTTTTCGAGGTACTAGATTTTTACTTTCAGTACAACCATCCTCGATTTTTTAAAAATTGTTCGGTATGGCGCGCCGTACTTGAAAAAATCGGAGACCGAT
Source organism: Osmia lignaria lignaria (assembly GCF_051020975.1). Lineage (NCBI taxonomy): Eukaryota > Metazoa > Arthropoda > Insecta > Hymenoptera > Megachilidae > Osmia > Osmia lignaria. Next base: position 734,310 of record NC_135037.1, on the reverse strand, counting down.
ACTTTCGACATATTTCGTGCGATAACACGAAAAACACTTTTAATATGTTTGTACATATATGTATGTACCTTTTTCTTATAAAGTTAGGTGAGACACCGATTTGTTTGTTAACTTGCAATAGTGATTCCCAAACTTTTTTGGTTTACAGCGCACTTAGTGTGCCAAAATTTGTTCATGGCACCTAGAATCAGAATATAGACCTATTTAACAGTTGCAATGTGTAGTTGGTGTCCTCAAATTGGTTCAGTTAAAATAAATATTAATGAAATACATATTTCAAATTCACAAACAATTTCTATAAAAATATTAAAGGTAATTATGTATCCAGCTTTTACTGTACTTGTAATCTAAGTTTAACTAAAGATTTTTGCAAATATCTCGGAAACTAAGGCCGAGCGGCGGTAACATGTATAGGGAAAAGTTGTTCAGAATGATGACCTTGGCAACATATTTCAAGATCACGAAAATCAGTGAGGAGGGCAAACTTCTAAATAATTACCGTTTTTTATTACAAGCTATAAAATGGTGCATTGCTGAATAAAATCGGCTCAAGGGCACTTTTGACCATCTTATCCTACTATACCCTTTATTTAACATATTGTTGAGATTTTTTTGGTTAAAATGAGACCAAATACGATATATGTAATTTGGATCATATTTACTTACTTTATATACAAGGGAACATCCCCAATGTGAATATTTTTATTCGTCCATATACTCCAAATTATGTCATGTTTGGTTTCATTTTAATCAGAAAAATTATATCAATATGTTAAAACAATTTGCATGCAGAAAAATCTAAAAATAAGAAAGTTAAATTGTTATTAATTTCTTGGCTGCTAAGGCTTTCATGCCATCCTTCTCTTTTACGACTTGTCGCCGGAGATCAAAAGCAACCGCGAGGTTCGATACCCGTATTGTCCATTTTCGCTTCCTAGCTTACGGACAACGTGAAAGGCATTACATACTGTAGTTTAGGAACCACTGATTTATAAGTTACTCAAACTGTTATTACTTAATGCTTACGAATTTTCGCAGTTCAGAATTTGGATCTTTTGGTATATTGATAGGATCTGGTACTGGTATTCCCATACGATTTAGAAATCTTCTTGTAAATTGATCACAATCAACAACCTTATATACTCTCCCAAAAATTTCCAGTTCTTTGCCAATATTTAAATCAATGATATCATAATATCTGTATCTTACTGGATCAGGCATTGGAATTCTCTGCCGTTTTAGAAGAACACCTATATAAGTTCAATTCTTTAACATTAAAACTATTATCTTGACAAATATTATATTATATTTTTGTTTACACACGTAAAAACACAGATAAAAGCAAACAAAATGAAGAATTCTGGTTCTAACAAAGCATTACCTTTTATGAAAATGTAATTACATAATAATTAAAAATGATCTAAATATTCATGTAATGAGTATATACTATTGTACCTTGTTCAAGACCGCTATTGTTAATGACAGGTTCAGAGATTTTCATTGTTCCATCTTCTAAGAAAAAGCTAATATTTACAACACGAATCAGATAAGCTGTTTTCCATCTTTCTTGAACAGTTTCTTGAAAGAAAGCCTTAAACATCAATCTCTAAAAGCATATCCAGTTTTAGAGCATCTACATATATGTATACATGTGTAAATACAGGGTGTTAGAAAAGTCAGGAAACGTTCAAATATCTCGAAAACGAGACATTTTAGGAAAAAATATTTGATACATAAGTTGTAGGGTTTCAACAAATGTATCAAACGGTGGTACGTATTTGACCTTGAGCGTAAGTATGGAGGAGCTATCAAGGTCAAGTTAAAAATTTTGAATGGAAATCCCCACTTTTTATTTAATATTCTTGTAGCTGACATCGAGAGCTTTTCAAAACACTACTCATGAGCTTCTTTCGGTTGAGTACTTTTCACTTCACTGCGACAAGTTCAATGCAACTCACAAGGGGAACTACCTAAGTGTTACACTCACTTATTAATGAAACTTTGCCAGCTTGTAGAGCTCGTCGAACTGAACACACCTATACCCCGTTTTGTGGGCAGACGACTAATTGTTTAAAAGATATTAATAATTAAAGTTAGTTACTACTTACATTGAGATGTATGACAGACTCACACATACAACTCGCAATCTAGAGATCCACGGTTCAAATCCTTGATTCCCAACATTTTTTTTTTTTTTTTTTAATGATAATTTGTCTCTTTTAGAATAACTATTACATAAAAATTATCATAAAAAAAAAAATTTTTTTTGGAAACTAAGGATGTGAACCGAGGACTTTTACATTGCAAGTCACGGATCTGCTCTGTGGTTAAACACATGACTCGTTATCTAAAGGTCCTTGGTTCAAATCCCCTGGGTTCCTGTTTTTTTTTCTTTTTTTCTTTTATGATAATGTTTATGTAATAGTTATTCAAAAAGAGACAAATTATCATTAAAAAAAAAAAATGTTGGGAACCAAGGATTTGAACCGTGGATCTCTAGATTGCGAATTGCGTGTTGACTGCTGCTAATGCCGGCGGTACTTGAACTTTATCGACTCATATCTCGAAAAGTACTCAACCGAAAGAAGCTCATGGGCAGTGTTTTGAAAAGCTCTCGATGTCAGCTACAAGAATATTAAATAAAAAGCGGGGGTTTCCATTCAAAATTTTTTACTTGACCTTGATGGCTCCTCCATACTTACGCTCAAGGTCAAAGACGTACCACCGTTTGATGCATTTGTTGAAACCCTACAACTTGTGTATCAAATATTGTTTCCTAAAATGTCTCGTTTATTTGACCGTTTCCAGACTTTTCTAACACCCTGTATGTAATGATACCGTAAAGATTGGATAATTGCGAAACGCTCGGGTTCGTTTCGTTCGTATCGTACAATTCCTGCATTGTTAGAAGTTTGCCGACCGCTTCGAACATAGAAAAGAACAGCGAATAGGAAAAAGAACGGAGCGTTCGAGGAGAAATACAAACCACTGTATGTATGTCGGTGAATCAAACTAGTGCAACGATGAAACTTTTTTATCTCTAATTTTTTTGGTATGAAGCTTTTATTAAGAGCTTTGTGACATTTTTCTAATTAAAATAAGACCATACACGATATAATTCGGACCATATTTACCATGTAACTTGTTTCTAATTTAATAGAAATGATAATGATACATAATAAGTTGTTGCAAGTAAATATGTTCCGAATTACGTCGTGTTTGATATCATTTTAATCAGAAAAATTCTACAAATTTTTTAGTAAAAGTTGTATAAAAAGAAAAAGAAAAATAAAAAAATTAGCATCCTCTTGGTATTTAGAACAATATACATAATATGCTTTTGATCTTTGCCGATTGTCATGATCGTGGCTTTTCTTTCTTTTATTTCATTCACTATCCTTCCTCATGTCCGAAACTTATTATCGTCAGTTTAACCAGTAAATATAATCCAAATTATATCGTGTTTGGTCTTATTTTAATCAGAAAAATGTCAGCATTATCCTGGTAAAAGTTTTATAACAAAAAAATGAAAAATTACAAAGTTAGGTTGTTGTATTAGTATTAGCTCACTGATATATCTGATCCCAGATCACTACTCATGGCGTTTCAAGGAGTATACCCCCAGCGGTGGGGATGAGTTCTTCGCAATTATCCAATATTTACTGTACTCATTATTAGTAAGTGTATAAATATGCTGTTGTGAAAGTTTTTTCAAAAATGAATAATATCATTGCAGTCAAAGTATGCACTTCCCTAAATATCAAAATTCAAGTATAAAAATTTCTTAATTTTGCAGTCACTTAACACTTTTTCGTCCCACAAAACACAGAAAAATTAGTCAAGTTTATAAATATCGCGTCTTGTAGTCGATGTACACAATTTCTTGTGCTTAGAATTGTTGAAGTAAGTCAAGTTTTTCGAAAAATTCTTAGAGATTATAAGAAAATATCATAAATCATGATTCTCGGTCAGCTCAGGCGGTACACACTTTCCTTTTCATTTTGCATCAAGCTATTGTTACAAATTCAACAGCATTTTCACCATTATTCATACAATGTAAACTTCGTCGCGACAAACGTATTTATACACTTAATAATATTAATTAACTACGTTTTTCTACAATAGGGTAATTTCTACTTGGCCATCATAGGCAATCCAAGACGGCAATTCGTGAACTTCTCCACGAGCATAAATCGATGGATAGCGGATATGGTCGCCCGTATCTGTTTTTTCCGACAGATAATAAACTCCATCGTGTATCTTCGCAAAATATTGATTCCTGTGAAACTTTGTTCGACCAAGCTAAACATGTAAAATATTCCAGATTTATTTTATATTTTATTATACTTCTGCTTGTACTTATTTATATTGTTTAATTATTAATAATTCTTTACATGTATGTACATATGTTACTTAAAAACTTTATTGGTTAATGGAATCTAAAACGATATTGAATTTTAGGGAAGACACTTACATTTTTATTAAAATCGAATCCTGGCAAACATGGAAGTATAGGATCACGTTGCATTTTACTTTTTAGGAAAATAAGAGTTGCACTAATACATTAAATGTACGCAAATGAATAATTAACAGTAACTTTACGACGGAACTTTATGCTTTACACTTTATACATTTGGTACCGATGTAAGAATCCAACATACTTGTATTTGTTTTGTCTCCTTGGAGATGATTTCATTGGGTTCATAACAGAAATAATTGTAAAAAGTTGCAGTTTGAAATGCATATAATTATTATTATCAACAATTAGCAATATTATATTGGTAGTATTTTAAACCAATAGGTACAAAAACATATACCAAAAATTTAATATTCAATACAATAATTTATATACGGGTGTATGTTAATTTCGTAATTGTTAGTAACATATTATGCTATCCATAAATTGAACAACATTGTATAATGAGATTCATTACTTACTAATAGTGCAATCATAATTTGCAGGTGTACAAGTGTACTGTACAAATTTGTAGATAAATTAACATTTAAAATAAATCAATGCATGTTATAAATATTAATATACATAACAAAAATGTAACAAAAAGAATAAAATAAATTTTAGTTCACAAACTTCAATGTATTTAAAGCTATTGTTATAAGCTTTAAATATTATAATCAAAAGCGATTTTAATATTGTGCATATTATAAATGTAATATATATTAATATTGATATAAATACAGAACCGAGCATAATATTACCTCTCTAAAGAAAACGATGACGTAGGGAAAGAAAGTCCCACTATTCGTATGTAAACTCAAAAAATTTGAAGTTCACAACTTCAAAATTTTAAAAATGGAATTTTATAATTTAGAAATTTTTAAATTTATATGAAGCCTCCTTTCCCTACCTCGTCATTTTTTCGAGGAAAACTAATTTATGCTTGGTACTGTATGTACATTCATATGTATGTACTTAAGAACTTACATATACTAGCAACAGTAGAATATTCAATGACGGTTGCAAAATAAAATTCAGATCATATGTAAATCAAATTACATTATAAAAAGCGCTTTTTTGTTTTTAACAGTGGACGGTCCAAGTGCAAAAAGACATGTAATCGTTATCTTTTCTTCAAATCTTTTATATTCACTGTAATACCAAATATTTTGGTACTCTTTTCAATACTTTATCATTTGAAATTCAAATATGATCACATTATTTCATGAACGTTTGGAGAAACTGTATCGTGAAAATTCAATAGATCATTCAAGCACATAAAGAACTATTCAAATTTTCAGTTGCTTTCCTTTATCTTCTAGTCCCTAGTCTCTGGCTGTAAATCGTACCAACTTGTGGATGATTTTGTCATATCGATTTCATTTAGATTCAAATGTAATTGACCCATTACATTGCTCCCAGTGGATAACCAACCCTTTTGGGTACAAACAGATACTTCCAATGTACGAGAATTTAAATCAGCTTGAGAAACAACGTATTCAAATTGCTCATCAAATACTGGATTACAATTATCCTTCATTACTGCTGTTTTACGTTTGGTTTCCTTATGGCGATCCGGAAGTAGATATAACTTTACATAAGGATCCGGTATATTATGTATATCATTTTGTGGCAGAGGTAAATTACTGTAATAATAAACATTCAATTAACATGTTATCAAACGTTTTAAGGTTTTTTATATCAATAATTTACTTACGCTATTTTATGCACAACGATTATAAGCTTTTGCCTTTGTACGCTATAACGTAAGGATAACTGTATTCGACCTAATTTTGATTCACCAGCGGATGATGTTACACTTAGATTTCTATGAATTAGCTTTGGGCTTTCAGTAATAGATTGATCAACACTAGCGACAATGAACTCTTCCTCTAATGGAGCTCGGTCTTCAGGTACAGCAGCTGCATCTGATCCAGTACTATGCGTTGCACTAATTATTGATTCTTTTGACGATTGTTTTTTCAATGGAGTAGGTGAAACTTAAAAAAGATATTACACTGTTATTCTAATATTAATAGAAAGCTCAGAAGCCAATCAGTTCAAGTCGGTCTTTCACTAACTATTACAACACTTATGCTGTGCAAATATTTCATTAATAGACAATGGTATTTATACTGATTACAAAATTTTTTGCTAAATTATTAAGTAGAAAATCAGTGTAAGTAATCTATTATGTTTCTTCCTTGTATCTACATAGATATGGATACTTTTCAAAATCTCACTTTGGAGTCATCGAATCAAAAAGCGAAAAAAAAAAGAATTTATATATAGCCGAAGTGATTATATTGTATTATATTGTATTTTAATAATTAAAAACCTAATAATTCGAAATCACTTATTCTCACTAAAACGAAGAGAGAAAAATATTTTTCGGCTAAATATCTTGAAAGCTATCTAGAGTAGAAAAAGTGATAAATCCTGATGTAAGAAAAGATCCTACCACTCGTGTATAAAGGTTTACTTGCAAAGATTTTATTCAATATTTTTTAAAACTTCAGATTTTGAAACTTAAAAATTAAAATTGAACTCTAAAATTTGAATTGTGAAACTTTAAAATTCGAATTATGAAATTCCGAAATCTGAAGCTTGAAATTGTAAACTTTAAAATCAGATTCTTAAAATTTTGAAACTTTAATTTTTTAATCTTGATATTTTAAATTTTAATTTTGAACTGTAAAATTTGAAATTTCTGATCTCCGTTAACATATTTCATGTTTTACATTGATTAGCTTCTGAGCCTGCCAAACAAGTAAATAATACACTTACAGTTTTTAGATGACATATTACTAATATTTGATTCCTGGCGTTCAATTCTTTTATTCAACTGGTTAATATCATGATCATCGTCATCTTCCTCTGATGTAGGTTCAGGTTCCTCATACTTCAGAATCTGATAAAAATGAATTTTTATTATTATCTTTTACTATTTCTAAATTTATGTAAAAAATTTAACGAGATCATACATTTAATGACATAGAAAGTATTAACTTGCTATCTGCTTCAGCCATTTGCAGATCATAAGGCTGTTGTGGAATTTCTAAATTATTTTGTTTTAAAAGTAACGAGATATTGTAACTCATTTCTCCTACTATAAGACCAGTCTTTTCATCTGTAATCTAAAAATTAACATGTAATATGAGACATAAAATTTTTATCATGAAAAAGTAACATTTTTTTTCAAAAGTAGGTTTACGTACCTTTATATGCAAGATACCAGTTTCGGGATTGCTAATTAGGAAAGTAAAACCTTGTTCCCATATTGGATCAGAGGAACGTAACATGGTAGCGGTTCTTTTAATGGTTGCACCGACACTTGCTTCAAGATAGACATCAGGCTGCTTATTTCCTCGAACACACTGAAAATTTTACAATAATTTGAATTAGTCATGACCTTCCAGGTTCCCATCGTGATGAACCGCAATGTTTATGATACAATGGTAAAACAACTAGTAAGAGACGTCACTCAAGTATAACATGCTAACTTTGATAAAAATTTCACCAATATATTTTGAAAAACTGTTTATACAGTTGATTGAAGTTGGCTGTCACGTTGGAACTATTGACAGTTTCAATAAGTAATATTTTTACCATAATTTCAAGTACCTAATACAGATATGTACAACAAGAAGTAAAATGGACACCAACGCCTGGGACAACCCGTGGGCACTTAATAATACCCAAATTGTTTTAAAATATTGAGGAAAATGTGTTTTTCATTTCGATCTTTGAGAACTGTTTTCACTTCGTAGATCTGAATGATTGCGAATAAGAACAACTACGTGTCGACTATTTTTCAGAGAATTATCTCAGATGCAAATTGTAATATAGCTGTTTTCTCTCAACTGGACGCTGTTTACTATTATAAATTAATCAAATTTATACATACTGGCAAATTCTTAGCTGAATCAACATAAAGAATGAGAAGAGCTGTACTCATTGATGTTACTCGAAGTTCCTGTGTTTCAATTAAAGCCTAAAAAAAAGTAAAAGATTAAAAGATTAAAAACTTTCAACATATTATAAGTTTATATTATATTAAAAATACATACAGTTTTCAAATCAGTAATATTTTTTGAAAACTGAAGCCATGTTAATCTTAAATGAATCATGCCATGTTTTGCTTGTTCCAATGAAATCCACTGAAAAAAATATATACTTGTTAATATATCTTATAATTACATTAATACTGTATTTCATACTTACTGTATCAATATTTCCCTTCTTTTTTACTCTGCTGACCTCAACCGTAGCCCTATATTCATAAAACAAATGGAAGTAGTATATTTAAAGTATTTAAAATATAGCTTAATATAAAATATGCTTAGCACTAGCATGACTACCTACATAAGTGTAGCTCAGGGTGGGCTTGGTTCTTTCATCATTCTCAAATTTTAAAATTCTAACGATAAGTATCTAATATTCCAAAATTTCAAAATATCAAAATTTCAGAATTTTATAAATCAAACATTCCAAAACTTCAATATTCTAGGATTCTAAAATTCTAGAATTCCCAATATCTAAAAATTCTAAAATACTAAGATTCTAAGAGTGTGGAAAGGGGAGGATGACCAAAGGAGTGGGAAACAGGGTTGATAGTGCCGATAGTAAAGAAGAGAGAGGAAGTAACGAGGAAGAGAGGGAAAATGTACGTGGTCTTTGTAGATATGAAGGCGATGTTTAATTCTGTAAATAGGAAGATACTCTGGAGTAAGCAGAGGATTAATAGAGAGAGTGAAAGAGACTTATAAAGAGACGAAGGGCAAGGTAAAGGTGGGAAAAAGGGTAGGAGAGGAGTTTTGGACTGGACGAGAGATAGACAGGAATGCCCGTTTTTATGTAACTTACTGATAGCGGATATGGAAAAAGAGTTAGAGACGAAGGAGGAGGGAGAGGTAATGCTACGGGGAAAGAGGGTATTCTCGCTGGCATATGCGGATGACGTGGCACTATTAGCAGATGCAGAAAGAGGGTTGAGGATAATGATAGGGGTAATGACGGATTATTAAAAAAAAACGGTTGGAAGTTAATAAAGATAAAACGAAGATGATGATATGTTAAAAAGGGAGAGGAAGAGAGAAGATAAGGGAAAGGAGATAGAACAGGTGAAAAGATTCAAGTATAATTTAGACTATGTGGTTAGAAGGAATGAGAGAATGGATGAGCAACTGAAGGATGGGGAGAAAAAATTGGGGGACTTGTGAAGTTTTAGTGTAGGGAATAGGGAAAGGAGATTTAGGAGGGATTGGGAAAGAAGAGTTATACCTCATATCACGTAAACCGGACAACTTTGAACGAAATTGGCTTTTAATTATGCATTTAGATTTTTTACGTAACTTGGTTAATTATTGTCCAACTTATGTCGCGTTTGGTTTCATTTTGATCGCAAAAACATAAGAAATCGATTGACGTCGCTTCCGCAAAGATCTGATAAAAAATGCGGAAGTTTGTATTTCTACAAGAGAAAACCATTTCCTTATTCGGACGGCATACCTGGTACGGGCACAGCCAGAAACACGGACATTCGGACCCTCAGTTGCACGGAAAGTTGTACAACTTTATTGCATAGTTTGAACGCGGCCTTGGGCTCTTCGATACACCGATGTGGCAGAGTTATGGGGATGGGAGGAATGAAAGAGGGTGGGAAAGGCACAGGAACAGTTTTTGTGGTGGGTTATGGGGCTGGAGTGAACAACGCCAGGATACATGGTAAGGGAGGAGCTCAAAAGGGGAAAGTTCAGGGTGGGAGCGAGGAGGAGAGCATGGAGATTTGAGGAAAAGTTGTAGAGGGGGGAGAGAAGTGAGTTGGTGAGGAGGGTACTGACGGAGGTGAAAAGAAGTGAAAGGGTATGAGGAAAATCAAGATAGGAGGAGGGAAGATGGAAGTATAGGGAGAAGAGAGGAATAGGGATAGGAATGAAAGCGGAGTTCAGAGCAGTAGAGAAATGGGAAGAAAGAAAGAAAAGGAGGAAAGGTGGAAAAGGATAGAGGAATCGAAATATAACCCGGGATACAAACTGTTGAGGGAGGAAGGAATCCCAAGTTATCTGAGGAAGGGATGGAGGAAGGAAAGATAAGGGAACGGCTTTAGGAGGTTGAAGTACTACTGGGAACAGAGAGAACCAACAAAAATTCCGAAAGAAAAAAAATCGCTCTTCTCTTGATTGGGAAAGTCAAAATCCGTTTCTTCATGGTGACCTCTTTGTCTCCATTTGCTCAGAAACATGTTTTTCATGCATTTGCAACTGGTTCTGACTAGTTATGGGGAATTTCACTGAATTTTGACTAACAATAAGTTGAAATTCCAACTTTGGATATTCATATCTCAGGAACTAAAAGAGTCTACCAAATATTGCAGGTGGTTACTGAGGGGGTCAAGGTCTACCAGCATACCAGGTTTGGTCAAGACGCAGGTGTCGGGACACGCTGTAGCGATATATTATAGCCTTTCTGATATTTTTTCCTGAAGGAAAAAATCAAGAGAAGAGCGAAAAGCTATGCAGAAAATGTGGATGGCGGGAGCAGTGGTGGACTCGAGTCTTGGGAGGATGCGAGGAAAATAGGAAGGAGGAGGAGAAAGGATGACAGGAACGGAATAATGATAGGGAAGGGAAAGAATAGAAGGTGCAGGAAGGATTGAATAAACAAGAGAAAGGAGGAGAGAAGGAAGAAGGAGGGAGGAGAGGAGAGAGAGAGAGCGGAAAGTTCCAGGGGGAGGGGAGAAAAGCGAATGAGAGAGAATGTACTTACGTACACACATGCACGCACACACGCACGATAGCGCAAAAGATAGGCTAAAAAGATAAACTAAGTTAGGCTAACAAGATGTAATGAAAGAGATTTATGTAGAAGAAGCGAGGCAGAAGTCTTGTAACCCCGCAGGGGATCCAATAAAGACACACTAAAATTCTAAGAATCTAAAATCTTCTTGTAAAATCTTATTTTAATAGAAATAAATATTTTGGCTAAAATGTAATATCCCTCCCCCTCTCCCAATTCTAGCTATGTCAATGATGATTAGAATGTAAACTGTACATGAATGAGTATGATTCAATAATGCGGATATTTGAAATTGTATAAATATAAATTGTGAACATAATAAAACTTCAAAAACAAAGATAGAAATAAAATAATTGAAAAAACAGTGAAAAAAAGAAAGAGGTAAGAGCATAATACGAGTTTTATTTAAAAAAAAAAAAGAACCACTGTAAAGCGCGAACTCAAAAGTAACCCTTATCCGGGTATTTGTTATTCATGTAACGTTGACAGTCCGTCGATGTTGATTGTAATATATAAATGTCTCTTAAAATACAATAGTTTATATTATATAAATGATATGACATCTGAAAACATTAAAAGATAAACGATTATTTATATTCCATTGTTCTAGTCGGAGATCTTCTTATGTTAGATTAATAATTGGCAAACCGAATTTTTTATTTTAAGAAAAAGTTTTAAGTCATCTGTATATAATAAAAAAGGATAAAAATTATATGAACCATTATGTAAATTAAATAAGCATAAGTTCATTGGACTCGTCTTGACCGAATAAGGATTAAAATAAAGAATTATTAGAGAAAGCTCAAAATAAAAAATTATTCAATCACAGAAGACAGAACGTATATAAAATTATCTTACTTGAGGTAATAACTTGAGGTAATTATTTTTATATAAACAGAGGGTTTCTCAATAAAGGTACATAAGATCAAAATTGTATGAGAAATTCAACTTCTTATATATTTAATTTATTTCCAATTCCACTTTGTTATATTATACTACTGTTTTCATTTCAATGATTCTTCTAATCATTTTGAGGTTAAGGTAATATTTTTTATTGGTATCGTAAATAATTACTACTTTAAATATCATTCTGTGTTAATCTTCCCTCTGAAATACCCTCTATACAGGGTGTTTTACAAAGTCGGGAAAAATCAAGGGATAGTTCTAGAAGTCAAAATAAGATGAAAATAAAAAATGATAAAATATATAACGTTCGTCATTCTAACGTTAAAAAATTCAGGCAGAATTTGCTGTAGTAGTAACAATATTCTTTTGCGAATATCTCACAAACTAATCGAGTTCGACATAGCTTAGAGTAAAAAAGTTGCTTAAAATGAGCAATTTCTAAAAGTTCACCAATGTTTTTATTCGATATCTCAGCAATTAATAAGCTGATGAAGATATCTCTTTATAGTTGGGGTCCTCTACTCCCTTTTTATAATTATTTATTACTTGCAAACTGCAAATAATAAAATTTTTCATTTTTCTTCGTAAGAAAAAGGGTTTAGCAGTATAAGCGTAGTAAATCAGTCCCAGTAACAATTTCGGTTGATATTTATACCACATATTGCTTGTTGTCTAAAGAACAACTGTGAACAATTCAACATCCACCCACCCTAATAAGGGAGATACGAGGGTAACAACCCTAAACTTTACTATTTTTTTCTTGGAAACTGTTTAAGATATTTGATCACACTAAAGCGTAAATAGTATGTAGTCATTAACTATATTTCATATATTTTTTTCAACACTTTTATCCGATGTTTAAGGGTTGAAAATTAATAAATAAATTTTTGAGGTTGATTTTTACAAACAACCCCTTAAGTGACACCCACTGAAAAAATTAAGAACAATCCTTTATTACTTAACTATTATTTGTAAAAGTTTCAAGAGTGTCGGATTGATACAACATGGTTAAAAAAAAAGTAATAAACCAATGCAACGCTCCGTCATAAAGCAAAGCCAGGCTGAACGTTAGTGGCGATCAAAATTGTTGCTGGGGCCGAATCACTATGCTTATATGGCTAGACCCTTTGCCATTTTCGGATCGTACATTATTTTCAGCCCCCCCCCCCCCCACATTTGCATATTTTTATCAAACTTTTTCACATGCACTATGCATATAATTTATAATAACATACAAAGAAAAATATTCTTCTAAACTATAAATGTTTCTATATTATATAAGGGCTTTTAAGTGCATTCTATGCTTGGATAACTACATATAGGTACTTGTTACCAGCAGCAATACCTGCCAAGTGGATCATCTTGACCAGCATTATCTTTATCAAAGATCTTGGTAAGCACCATGTTGTAGAAAGCTCCCAAGCTCTTTTCCACTATAAACTGTTATACAATCTACTTCAGTTTTTTTGGCATCAAATATAATCACCTACCGACTCATAAAATAAACAACTGAAGTTTTAAAAATCATTTTATAAGATTAAGTCTTGATCGAACCGTCGCGTCGTAGTGGTCCCAAATCGCAAAAACCTAGCCAAAATATGAAGGCGTTCTTCAATTTAAATGAAAATTGGTATCTACTGGGTCTTTGAGGTCGGTGATTACAAATCAAAAGTCAAAATTACAAAAAACAAAATGGCGGATCCAATATAGTAAGCATATGTACGAAAAAAGTGTTAGAATCGGCTGAAACTTGGTGTATAGGAGTATTTAGTTTTATTGATTACAAATTAGAAGTGAAAGTTTTAAACAACAAAATGGCGAATCCAATATGAGCGATGTGTATATTGAAAAATTGTTTGTTCTTCTCGAAAATGAGTATAATGGAGTTTTTGAATCGCTAAATCAGGATTAAAACTTCAAATATTCTAAATAAAAACCAAAAATTATAAAAATCCAAAATTATAAAATTATAAAATTATAGTTTTTAAATAGTCGATCCCAATAGTAACTCGTGATTGAATTATGAGGCATTTGTAAATGAAAATACTGAAGTCACAAGTTATATTGCATTTATTAAATTAAATATCCGCAATAATAAATAAAAAATGTAAAACTCAAAAGAAATATTACATAGAATCATCTGAACTCCTGTCAGTGTCATTATCGGTACTTTCTTCAGTCGAGGCTGGTAGAATTTTATAGTCAATAATGAATTAAATCAACTGGTTCATTAAAAAATATAATTCGAGTAAATAATACAATTTCGAGTAAAAGAATCTCATTTATGCATCAGTTTAAAGAAAATTTATTAAATCTAATAATAAGTCTACCCAAAACCATACATACAGTAACATGCCTACCCTGCATTATAAAAAATGGCCGATCCGGGTGGCACTTATTAGTGGCAGCTAATTTTCCAAATACTCTAAGATAAAAGTATCAACTACAAGCCTGAACAAGAATTTTAGCGGAATATTGTGGGACATGCAACTTTTAGTCTACATCTTTAACATTCGCGCATGAAGTTTTACCTTTTGTTATTTATACTTTAAATATATGTATAATTTAATATATATTAATATATATAAACTTAATATATATATTTTTATTACATTTATAATACATTTTCCTATCATACAGCGTTACCGTTAACTATTTTAAATATACTGGTACTAATAAACATTCTACTTACTTCCAGGAACAGCATCTATTTTGCAGAATTGAAATTAATATAGTCTTGCATGCGTTTAATGGTGGGGCAGAGAGGGTTTCGTCTGCCCGGATGCCTTTAGTTCGGACCGGGGATCGCTAGGTGGCGGCGAGATGATCGGTGAAAGTGCTCTCGCAAGCAATCGCCCGGCATGCAGTTCGAATATATAGAAGTTCCGAAGCGTGGTATGATAGGTATCTGGGACAGGGATCATGTGTTATCAGCCCCACTGACGAGTCTGACAGACGATCTTTTTCTCCCTTCTCTTACAATCTGTTTAAAATTATTCACTTTACACTTTGCTCTTGCACACTGCATTTCACTGCACGAAAACTGTGTGACGAATGAACGCGGTAATTGAAACGCTCCACCACTTTGCAGGTATAAGTAAATAGTAATAAAATCTTTACTCTTTGGTTTTCCTATAGACACACTATTAGAGTGCACAACCCAGCTATTAAAATAGTCCCAATGAAAAATTCATTTTCGAGGTTTTGGCCAGGTTTTTGCAATTTGGGACCACTGTGCGTCGTAACGATCAGTCGTGTTTACCTCTCGTTGTCTCGCTGAAACGTAAACCGTAATAATAGTGCTGTTATAGAGTGATTGAATCGAGTTTATTTAAATTACCACCAACGGACACCGGCCTAACGGCTGATTCCATTCTTAATATTGTGCAAATAAAAGTGCAAGATGACTGACATCGGGCACCTGCTAACAACGTCAAAAAACCAATCCACGCTATAAGGTGAGACGGTTATGCTGACTCACAATGCTCAGATACCGAAACAGAAACAGTTAATAACGAAATATGGAAACTATCAAAAGAAATTAAAAGGAAGAAAAGAGGAATTCAGCTAACGAGCCTGGAACCACAAGGTACAAAAATAAAAATAGTTAAACGACAAGGTGCATCAAAATGGCTAGAAGACACCGAGCTAACAAACAAGTATGAGATACTGCAGACCCCCATATTGAAAAGGAGATAGATAATCCGACTCCTAAACCGCCACCTATATTTATAGAAGCACCCAACATTAATCCTGTGATAGAAACCTTAAAGCAACTGGTAAACCCTAACGATTACTTACTAAAACAGTTGAAGGAGAAACAAGTCAAAATCCAGCCCCAAAATCCATCGGCGTACCGATTAATAATTAGGGCACTTAGAACCGAAGATGCTGACTATTACACATTCCAGCCAAAAACGGAAAGGAAATTCAAGGTAGTTATTAAGTATCTACACCCAAGATTAAACATAGAATATATTAAAGCAGACTTACAGTCAAAAGGACATAAGGTAAGCAGTATACATCGATATCTTTACCAATGTTCCTGGTGGAACTCGAACAAGCCAACAATAACAAAGAGATATATGAAATAATTGCAATTTGTAACACCATAATCAAAATTGAACCTCCAAGGGCAACCAGAAACCTACCGCAGTGTGCAAGATGCCAATGCTTTGGGCACACCAAAAACTATTGCAATAAGCAACCAAATTGCGTAAAATGTGCGGGAATACATCTCACAAACTTCTGTCCATTAGGCAAGAAAATAGAGAATGTCACCTGTACCAACTGTAAAGGCAATCATCCCGCTACCTACAAAGGCTGCATTGTAAAAAAGGAGCTTGTAAGAAAAAAATGTTTCCTTCAATCAGAAACAGAAATGTAGAAATGTTAAGTCCAGAACAATCAAACCTCGAAAACCTGAACTTATTTACAAAACAGGCCCCGACTCCCATGACAAGTGTAAGAACCTACTCAGACGCAATAAAAGGAAGTAAAAATCAAACGGTACACACCCAGGAAGAGTATTTTAAAAGTAATATAGAAAAATTAGAAAACCTAATAGAAAAACTAGCCACACAAATGTCAATAATATTAAATCTACTAACGAAACTGATAACGATACAAGAGGCTCAAAATTCAAAATAATGAAGTGAAACTGTAACGGGCTGCAGAATAGACTGCCTGAATTAAAACTATTTCGTACGTGCTACGACATTGACATAATCGCTTTATCAGAAACGTATCAATCAGAAAAGACATACATAAAAATCCCAAAATACGTATATTATGGTACTCCATACCCAAGTGGCAAAGTCCGTGGAGGTTTAGACATTCCCATAAAAAAGAGCATCAAGCATACGTAAATATTCTCATACCAAACGGAAAAAATACAATCAACCACAATCAATATCACGCTAAATAATCACGACATAAATATTTCAGCTGTATACTGCCCTCCAAAACATGCAATAATCCAAGATGAATACAACAACTTTTTCAAAAGCTTCAGCAAGAAGTACATAGTTCTGGGAGACTTCAACGCCAAACACAAATACTGGAACTCTAGAACAAATAATCCCAAAGGTAACGCGCTATATGGCTGTATAATTAAAAATCAACTAGAAACATATTCGATAGAAAGACCTACTTATTGGCCAATAGACCCAAATAAAATACCGGATATTCTAGATATAGCAATAACACCAACTTTTACAGAGTGTTCGACAACAGGTGGGCAAAATTTTAAGGGGTGATTCTAGGAATCAAAATAAGACGAAAATCAAGAATAATGAAATAGCGTTTGCAGCTTTGTTTTCCAGTAATTAACGTTTAAAAGTTCGAATAAAAAGCGCCTGAAACCTGCAATCCGCCCAGCACCGACGACTGAACGTCAGGTCAGCAGGGGAAGGTACAGTCGTAACCAAGAATCGTTGAATAGTAGAAACTTACCTCGTACTATTCTGTTTCTCGGTACTGCGGCATTCGGCTTCGATTCTTGGTTATGACTATACCGATCCCTGCTGACCTGACGTTCAGTCGTCGGTGCTGGGCAGATTGCAGGTTTCAGGCGCTTTTTACTCGAATTTTTAAACGTTAATTATTGGAAAACAAAGCCGTAAACACTATTTCGTTATTCTTGATTTTCGTCTTATTTTGATCCCTAGAATCACCCCTTAAAATTTTGCCCACCTATTGTCGAACACCCTGTACATTAAAGCGGTAGAATTATTGGAACTATCATCTGACCACATGCCCACTGTATTTGAATTGGAACAATTAACAGTAAACGACGAAACAATATCGTTAACCAATAACAACAAATTGGACAGCATATAGCGAATATATAAATAATAATCTAATTGTAAGTTGCAATACATATACCACTAAAAAACGTACAGGACATAGAGGTAGCGGTAAATACATTTACAACCATTCTTCAAACAGCGGCGTACCACTCAACCATTTACAATCCAAAAAAATTAACGACAATGAAGTACCCATCACACATAATAAACCTAATCAGAAAGAGGAAGAAAATAAGAAAACTATGGCAAATTACTAATGTACAAGACTCAACTGAACAAACTCACCAATAAAATAAAAACAGAAATTAGTTGAAGGGTTGTTCGACACATCCAAGTTGGCACGCTTGGAAACAGTTAGGAACCTTTATAGTTCCGCAGATGCGTGAACTGTCGGATGGGGCATCTTTTGTTTTCCCCTATTCTGTATAGCCCGTTTTATTCTTCGCCATGTGCGCCATGTTATAGTCTTAGATTTTTCTTTTATGTTACATCATTTTCACTTACTAGTTTGTAAAAACGTATATATTCAAACATTTGTGTCGTTCCTTTTAAAAACCCTAACAATGGTTATGGGCCCAGGTACGCGTAATAGAAAAAGTGAAACGTAATTTACAAAGCGTCCTCGTGTTCGGTCAAAGTCAAGCGCAAAACAGAATTGCATAGTAAGTTAATACCAATGAGAAAAATGGACAACCGAAACGACTCTCAGATTACGAAGCTATCTGATAGAAATTATCGGACATGGAAAATAGAAATGAAATGGCTATTACGAGCTAAAAGGCTACTAGAGCACGTTTTGGAACCTGTAGAATCAAACGAAAACGCCACAGAAGCAGAAAGAAAAGCATTCGCATCCAATGATAATAAAGCTATTGCAGCCATCGGTTTGAGTATAGAACCTGAACAGCAGATTCATATTGAAGATTGTGCAACAGCACGGGATGCATGGAGGGCATTGGAACAGGTATATCAACTAAAGTCTAGGGTAAGAATCCTTCAACTTAAAAGAGAATTTAATCGCAAATGAAAGATACCGAATCTATGTCAGCTTATATATCAAGAGCCAAGATTGTGGCTAATAATTTGACAGAGGTAGGTACAGAGGTAAAGGATGAAAATTTGGCGCACGTACTACTAGCAAGTCTTCCAAACAGTTATGAAAACTTAAATATGCCATTGGTCAGTTTACCAGATGAGAAGTTTACATCTACAGAAATCAAAAGAGTCCTATTGGCAGAATACGATAGAAGAGTATCAAGAGAAAGCAAAGAAGGTGCTATACATAAAAAAGCTTTTCAAGTTGTGATAAGAACAGAAGCAAAGGAACAAAAAGTTCAAAATTATAATAGACTAAAAAATACTATATGCAAGAAAGTAGGGCACATCGCAAAAGACTGTAGAGTTAAATTAAAAATGGACAAAAGGAAGTTTGGACCAAAATCAAAGAAGAAATACGATGCTTTCTTAGTCTCATTGAACCACATTGACGTCAAAGATGTGTGGATCCTAGATAGTGAGAGCACTCATCATGTATGCAAGAGAAGAGAATGGTTTTCTAACTTTGAAAAGACTGATATACAGGTGATAAATACAGCATACTGACCAAAATAAACCAGGTGCAGTTCTACATGCACAGGGAGTTGGTAATGTAATACTTAAGACATTTGGGAATGAGAAGAAAGTCGTAATGTTAATGTTTATTTTGTGCCAAATCTTAGAAAAAATTTAATGTCCGTTTCTCAGATAGAAAAGAAGAATAAAGAGTTACTTTTCAGAGAAGGAAAGATGAAAATACGAAATATCTTATCAAAGCAAGTCATGTGTGAAGCCTATAGGAAGAACGACTTATACATAGTAAGAGCTGAAGTGCAAACTTCTGTTGGAGAAACGGTGGAGTCAAACAACTTGAGTATACAGGATCAAGCGATATGGCATCAACGTTTTGGTCACCTGAGCAACGACGTAATAAAGGAGTTGGCAAACTCGGATCAAGTCATAGGACTAGGTAACACGAAGTTAGGCAAATATGTATACATGTGATGCCTGTTGCATAGGAAAAGCGACTAAAAGTCCTTGCAAGAGTCTAAAGGTAAGACAAACCAATCATATATGCGAGTTGATCCATCCAGACGTTTATGGCCCGCTTCCGGTTCAATCCGTTGGTGGAAATAGATACTTTATAACGTTCATTGACGATTTTTCAAGAATAGTGTCAATGAAATGTTTGAAGACGAAATACGAAGTAAAAGATGCCGTTAGAGATTATATTACAAGAACAGAGCGTCAAACCAGGAAGAAGATAAAACGGTTTCGTACTGATAATGGATTAGAATATTGCAATAGTGACCTAAGTACGTACTTTAATCAACTAGGAATCAAGCACGAGAGATCCAACGTTGAGACACCGCAAATGAACGGCGTAGCCGAAAGGTTACACAGAACCTTGTTGAACTTGACGAGAGCCATGCTGAAGTCCTCAGGATTGCCACAGAAGTTTTGGGCGGAAGCAGTTGTGACCGCCGGATACATTAAGAATAGAACTGGCCACTCAGCAACTGGAGGTATAGTACCGCTAACGTTCTGGTCGGATCGTAAACCGAGCGTGCGTCACCTGAAAGTCTTCGGATGTTTAGCGTACGCTCGCCTACCTAGTCAAGGACGGAGAAAACTCGATGACAGAGCCGTCGAATGCATATTCGTCGGATATGCTACTCAAACGCGCGGTTATAGACTATGGTGTCCACAAAAGCAAGACGTCATCACGATAAATCACGTAAAATTTGTTGAAGATAAGATGGGTTATGGATGGATTTACAGAAAAGACGTCGAAAGCTACAGATATAACCAAGTATGGTCTGACGACGACGAAGAAATTGCAGAAGAGGACATAGGAACCCTTGAAGCGGACATCCGATTCGAACGGTCTGACGGACAGTATCACATGATGAGAAAAGACGAAACAGTTGGAGCACATGGCACTGCTCAAGCCAAGAAGAGAGGAAGGCCCAAAAAGGTCATCAGAAATCCATATGGATGTAAGGGAAAACCGAGTGCGCAGGAGAATGAGGTACGTTCTCTACCGGAAGAAGACAATGAAATAGAGGATAGCGACACTGAAGCAAACCTGGTTGAAATTGTTGAACCTCAAAGCTTGAAAGAAGCGTTGAATTCTCCACAAGCCGCTGAATGGAAAAATGCAATAAACGAAGAATTGGACAGCCTATCGAGTAGAGGAACCTGGGAAGTAACGAACTTATCCGAGGGTAGAAAATGCATTGGATGCAGGTGGGTATTCAAACTGAAGACTGATACAGATGGAGTAATTACAAGATATAAGGCGAGAATAATCGCGCAGGGCTTTTCGCAAGAAAAGGGAGTAGATTACTCAGAAACATACTCACCAGTGGCTAACTTTTCTTTAATAAGACTGTTTTTAGCATTGACAGTGACTTTTAGGTGGGACACTAGACACGTGGACATGAAGTGTGCGTATTTATATGGTGAGCTAAGAGAAGAGACTTTTATGAAACCACCACCGTTGTACGAAGTCAAGGAAGGAACAGTAGTTAAGTTGTTGCGTCCTATTTATGGTTTAAAGTAATCAGGAAGAAGCTGGAACCAGAAATTGAATGACTTTTTGACGGGTCAAGGATACAGAAGATTACAATCGTCAAGTTGCGTATACAAGAAAGAGGATTGGACAATCATAATTGTTTCTGTTGACGACATTTTTATTTTTGCACCAGATTTAAAATTAGTTACAGATACTGTGAGGCACATCACCGAGAGATACGAAGCCAAAGATTTAGGTGAGATCAGTCAAGCGTAAGGAGTCAAAGTGGAACACAACCGTGTGGGTGACATGCGTCTCTCACAGCGATTATATACAGAAGCAATATTGAAGAAATACAATATGATTGATTGACTGCAGAAGAGCAACGACTCCATTGGATCCGGGTCTTAGGGTGTCCAAGAGGGATGCACCTACCGCGAAAGAGGAGAGAGCATTAATGAAAAATGTACCATACAGAGAGCTCATTGGAGCTCTAATGTTCTTGGCTCTTTATACGAGACCCGATATATTGTTTGCGGTAACCAAATTATCGCAATATAATTCGAATCCAGGTAAGTAGCATTGGCAGGAGGCGAAGTATATCTTGAGATACCTGAGTGTAACCAAAGACTATGGCATAGTATACAAGACAGGCGTTAGCTCGAAAATCGTGATGTATTGTGACGCCGACTGGGCGGGTGACCTTGATGATCGGCACTCGTTTTCGGGAATGATAACGTTGGTGGCAGACAACGTTGTACAGTGGAAGTCAGTCAAGCAGAAATCTTTATCGACCTCTACAATGGAAGCGGAATACGTATCCTTGGCGGATGGAGTTAAAGAGGCCATATGGTTGAATATGCTTTTGTCTGAATTAAAGCTAACAGATTATTTTTCGAGTCCTTTGCAGATTAACTGTGACAACCGGGCAGCGATTGACTTCGCCAAGAGTAGAATTGAGAACAGTAGGACGAAGCATATTGATATTGCATATCACATCGTAAGAGAGAAATTAGAAGAGGGATTAATCAACCTAACGTACGTTCCTTCAAATGAGAACTTAGCAGATAGGATGACCAAGGGACTGAAGAAAATAGCCCACAACTGTTATATAATTGAAGGGTTGTTCGGCACATCCAAGTTGGCACGCTTGGAAACATAGTTAGGAATTTTTAGAGCCCCCGCAGACTGCAGACTTTCTATCGGCCGATAGTTTGGTCGAGTTGGCCTGTTAACGCGCACACTGGGCCAACTAAATACTCGGGTTGGTGAAAGAAGAAACAGGGTGGAAAGAGTTGGATAGTTTAGTTTGAATGTAATCGTGTAGCCCATCAAACTTATTTATGAGCCGATACCGAATCGTTGTAATATGCGCACTTGCATACATCTTCATACTGATTAAGAACCCGACCAAACTATCGGCCGATAGAAAGTCTGCAGTCTGCGGATGCTCTTATAGTTCCGCAGATGTGTGAACTGTCGGATGGGGCATCTTTTGTTTTTCCCTATTCTGTATAACCCGTTTTATTCTCGCCATGAACGCCATGTTATAGTCTTAGATTCCTTTTTTCTTTTATGTTACATCATTTTCACTTACTAGTTTGTAATGTTAGCTTAAGTAAACGTATATATTCAAACATTTGTGTCGTTTCTTTTAAAAACCCTAACATTAGTATTACAAACAACAACAACAACTTCGTGAAATATATCTTAAATCTAGACCATACTGCAATATCGAACCATTCCCTATGGAAATGTACAAAAAGAATAAAAAACCAATCTTACCAATTCTGCCGATACAAAAACAGGACAGGAGTTGGACTAAATCTGTCGAAGATCAAACAGAGACTCTAGCAGAATACTACAAAGAAACATTCAAGAACGCATATACACCACATTCTCAACCCAATGCAGACAACAGTCGCACTAATTACAAAAGAGTGAGAAAAGCAAAAATTATTGCAACAATTAAGGCCCTAAACAACAACAAAACTCCAAGATACGATCTTGCCATCCTCCTACAGACCCATATCACTCCTTCCGATAATCTCCAAAGGAATAGAGAAAATTATTCACAATAGAATAATGAAAGAAATTGACGATAAAAGAATGATTTCAGACTATCAATTCGGGTTCTGAAGAAACCACAATACAATCGAACAAATCCACAGAATGATAAATAGCATAATTGGTTCTATGGAGGAAGGTAAATATTGTACCGCAGCTTTCCTGGACGTGGAAAAAGCTTTTGACAAAGTTTGACATGAGGGACTTCTAACTAAACTAAAAGCAACGCTATCGAATAATTTATTCTTAATTATCGCCTCATATCTCTCAAATAGGTATTTCTATGTTCGGCTCAAAAGTATAACATCCACCCTAAAGATGCTAGCGTATCGCAGGGAAGTGTGTTGGGACCCATATTCTATTTCATATATGCGGCGGACATGCCAACCTCTCCCCATACTTAATTATTTACATTCGCGGACGACACTGCTATTTTATCCGTACACAAAAATATAGAAACTGCAACATCAAATCTACAAAACCATTTAAAACAAATCGAAGCCTGGACCGTAGACAAAAAAATTACAATCAACTCAACAAAATGCTCACATATCACTTACACTCTTAATAAAAAACCATCTTCTAAAATCCATATTCACAACACAGAATTACCTCAAACTAACGTAGACAAATACCTTGGTCTGCACTTAGATAGTAAATTAAACTGGAAGGTGCATGTTCAAGAAAAAATCAAACACATAAGGACTATCAAAAAATCCATGAATTGGCTTATAAACAAAAATTCCAAATTGAATGCATTCAGTAAACTACAAATCTATAAATCAATCATCAAACCCATATGGACATACGGAATTCAAATCTGGGGCATGACCGCCAAATCCCACAGGAAAAAAATAGAAAATGTGCAATCGGTCATCCTAAGAAGTACCATAAACGCACCATGGTATGTAAGGAACGACGACATAAGCAAATTATTAAAAATCCTTACTGTGGAAGAGGAAATAAGGAAATACTCAACAGCTCACCTGCAAAGAATGAAAACTGATAAAAACCAGCTTGCCAACAACTGCTATTCAAGCCTATCTAGAAGACTGAAAAGGAAACACCCAGTGAATCTGCTTACGACAAAAACAGTTAACAAATAGTCAAATTAAATAGTCAACTAGTGTACTTTCACTACAATTACTTTTCCTCTTCTCTTTCTCCCATTTCTTCTATTTTCTCTCTTTTCTTCTTCCTTTCTCTACTCTAATGATAAAAACTTGAAGAACTGCAAAGCTGAAATAGTGTAACCTGATCTGAACTGAAATATCGATGAAACAATACTAATGCAACAACAAAACTTTTTGATTTTTCATTTTTTTTTTCGATGAAACTTTTACTAATGTAATTGTGAGATTCATTTGATTAAAACAAGACCAAACACGATATAATTTGAACCATATTTACTTATTACCTTATAATAGAAAAAGGCTTAAATAGGCGAAAAAACATTACTAGTTAAATAAGTAAATATGCTTCAAATTGTGGTAATTAATTTAAAAGAGTATTGCCATCAAGCAGGTGTCGCCAGGTCCTGGCTCGCGGGTCTATTTCGGCAACGCGGAGTAGCAAGCACGAGACGCACGTCGCGCGATTACAAGAGATATAAAAGAAGGTGATTGCATCAGGCATGAAAAATCAGTAAGCGAAAGTCAATAAGCGAGAGTCAGTAAGCGAAAATCAAGAAGCGTTTGTAATCACAGCCAACAAAATTACATGTATATTACAAAATTATATCGTGTTTTGTCTTATTTAAATTAGAAAAACCTCACAATCATACTGGTAAAAGTTTCGTTTTGCAAAACTAAAAAATAAAAACGTTTTATTGTTTAATTAGTATTGTCTCACCAATATGTTTTTCTCCGTTCTTTTGATTCTCATACCTATTTCTCTTTCGCTATCTGTTCTTTTCTAAGTTCAGCAACATTCAAATGTTTGGCCGAGTCGTTTCTAACAATAAGAACCAAAAAGTCATCTCCGCTTCATAACTGCCCGGTTTCGGTTTCGATTTTCGGATAGTTATCCAACTTTTACTATATGTGCATGTACACAAATTATATACATATATAGCACATCATTAACAATTTAAACTATATGTTATATATTATTGAACATTACATTAATATAAACATCTATATTACACTAGGCTGACATAGAAAAATGGCAGTAAATGAAAATTCATCATTTCTGCTATTATTATACACTACTTATAATATACATTATAACTACATAACTATTCTGAATTTGTTCAATTTTTAATGATATATTGTAATAATAAGCTGCATTGAAAAAAATTTCTATGTATTAGTTTATCAAGCATAACGCATACAATGGACATTTAAACAAAAACAAAAAATATTACCATTTCGAGATATAATTTTTAAATTTGTAAAACTGTTCTATCATAAATTGAAGGGAGCTAGGCAATCAAAATATCATTTTGTTCCTTTTCATCTGCCAGAAGTGTTATCCTTTCTCAGTGAAATATCACATAATTTATGCTGAAACTTGTAAAACTACAGATTCGGTAACCAAAAGAGTCAACCGATGCACTAATTTGGTTTCGTCCATAACCGAGTATCGGCTAAAATTTAAAACTTAAAACTTTGAATTTGAATTTATTTATTAAATATACAATAGAAATATATTAGAAATTATGTTAACCCTTTTTGAATTAATTTTAATATTAATATCATCTAAATTATGATTTGACGAATTATTTTTCTCTTTAATTATTTATGTATTATTTAAATCTTTAATATTCTTATGTGTAGAAAAATGTATTCATAATATCTGGTAATTCTCAAATTGACCTTCTTTATATCGTCAATTTCCCTAAGGAAGCCTATTATACTCGGTACTGTAAGTTAGATTTAGGACGCTCTGTGTGTATAGATTGTATAGATATATGTATACTGAATCGATTATTCAAGAATTAAAAACCAAATTTCAATTTTACTTTAATACTAGAACATTTAGTATTACGTATGGTTATGTTATCATATTTTTTAAAGCACTAAATGATTGCTGACACAATGAAATAAGGCACTCAAACTTCAAACACCACTCACAAACCAAATGTAATAAAAAAAGTCTAAACTAATATGGCACAAACATGCCCTTATTTTATATAATTAACAGTCATATTTTTTATATGTATTATAGATAAAAATACATTATGAAAACATAATTATGACAAAATAATTATGAAAATAATTATTTAATTAATATAACATAGATCAGGTTTTAATTATTTTAAAATTTCTTTAAATAAAAGCACAACAGATTCTCGGTTATCCGGCAGAGGAAAAAGGACCTGGAAAAACAGGTATTTACAAGTCTCTCTGTTTTGAGAAAAAAACAAAAATTAAAAAATTTTTATTTTATTTAAAATACGACAACAAAGACATTTGTTTCTCCCCCTGTTCACTTTTTTGCAGATAATGCCGCTCAGATTTTATAACAGTCCACCGGATAATCAGAAGAGTATCGTAATATTAAAATTTTAATAATGTACTTTACCTTTAATACAAAATTTACAAAAATAAAATACTATATGTTTATACCTTCCAAGACTTTCGTCACCCTTAGTATCATCATAGTCCCACAGCAGCACAGTAATTTGTTGAGCAATGGCTGACATCACAGCACACTAGTCCCACATAACACATCACACGTAACATACATACATATGCATTGAACTATGAAACTAGATTAGTATAAATTAAGATGCTTCCAATCTATATGTTTGAAACAGTAACTATTTTGCATTTTCATAAGCAAGATATATAGTAATTTATATAAAGAATATAGGAACAATTCACTGATTTACTACAATATATTAAGTTACTAAAATGTTAGATCAGCAACATCTTATAAGTGTGTATAAACGCATAGAAAAATAATAAGATAATGGGTGTAATATAATGACAAAATTATGGAGCTAAATTGCAAAATGAAACGAAATAATGTAATGTTTTAAAATACTCCATATTCACTAAATCATGTTTTCATATATTTAAAAAATTATTTCTTACCATGTAAAAAATGCTGTGCTTGAAAATTTTTGTGAGACTTAGAAAAAAATTGCAGACAAGAGCATGCAATAAATGTTTAATTTCCACTAAATGAAAATTGTACATACCTCGCACCAAAAATCCCATTTTGGATTTACAGTATTATCTATAGTTTTTGTTCTGAATTCTTGCGCTCCAATATTTATAATAGCGTATGGATCAGATTTACCCTTACCCAATACTCCGATATCTTTCTTCATTAGATGCTTTGCTTCTACTACATGAATTCTTAAAACACCCTACAAAATAAAGAACTAATTCATCACTGATATTTAAATTACTGACTGTTTACATTGGCGTAACTAAGTAGGGCCCGTGGTAGGACTTCCCTTCCCACCTCTCCAGAATTCCAAAACTTTAAAATTGATACTGTTAGTTCAACTAAGGAACCAAGTCCACTCCAGAAGAAAATTCTAGTTACACCAATGAATATTTATAAATATGATTTACCTCAGGCTCTGGTATTTTTAACGATTCAACTGGTACTGATTCACTTAACGGTATAACAATTTTATTTGGTAATACTACGAAGGCTCCTATTTGTTCCACTATTGTTTTTCTTAAAATCTCACTACAGAAAAATACATGATTAATAAAATATTCAAAACGTACATTAATTTATTTAGTATTCAGTTCTTCTTACTTGAATCCCGGTAAATCAAGGACATCTGCTATTCCCATTAAATTGAAATTAATAGCAGGAGGATTTAGAAAAAATGCTTGTATACCTCCAACTAACGGCATAGCAGGTAATAACGGTTTCAAAACTATTCTCATCATTCCACGAATCTAGAAGGTAATTACAAATGTTAGTTATAAAATAATAGATACTAATGGTAGATATATTTAAAATTATTTACCTGAAAATCTTTAATACCACCCTTTATATTTCCAACAGAAAAAGTAATATCACAATCACCTGCATATCTATAAAATTATTCGAGAATAATTAGATAAGCAATAAATATTATAAAACCAAGAATATTAATAGAAACAGCTAATACATACATAATATCAGCATCTATAATGACTTCGTTTCTTGAAGTGTTTTTATCATATGCCTTAATTCCATAGATTTTTAAAGGCTACAAATGTGAACATAAATTAGTCATTCTATATATAATCATATTGATAAATAAATATCAAGATCAACTTACAATGCGACCCAAAACTAATCTTTCAAACTGAAATCCTTTTACTTTATACTCCGTTAATTTCTCAATGATAGCAGGTTCTATAGTTTGCTTACAAAGTTCACGAGCAAATTGATTAATGCTTGGCCAGACTTTGTATAAAACCTTAAGAAATAAAGAAAATTAATTAATTAAAATTCCTATAAAGTATAATTAATAAATTCTATGTTTCCATACTTTATTTAGCCATTCAACTCTATCAAAATCAGGAAAATAAACCCAAGAAGGTAATTCATCTAATCGGTCCATTATCAATCTTTTTTCTTTGGCCATCACAGTGGATTGAGCCATAATTACTCTCAATTCATTGTCTTTCCTATGTTCTGCTTTCCATGTTATCAAAACAATTGGTGCAATTAACCAAGCTATATTTAAATTTAAGTATCCCCATCCCCAAATAATACCGACAGTTGCCAACTTGCTCAAAAATGACCTAGCTAATGAACTTATGCTCATGTACGGCCATTGAATGGACTCAGAAGGTTTAACATCTTCACATTTGCCTTCCATTTTATTAAATAATTGATAATTTTCAATATTTTATTTATTATAATATTTTATATAACTTTGAGTTACATATGAAAATAAATTTTTTGTTTTTCAGTTCATTTATTCTTCCAACATCTCTGCAAAAAGTAAATAAAGATTTATGTATCAGAAATTTGTTTGATAATACAAAATATCATGCAAAAATAAAATAAGAATACCAATAGTACTTTATCATTACATTTAATTAAATAAGAAGATATAAAGATAATAAAGATAATAAGAACTAAAATTAAGGAAATAAAAAATACAACATCAATGAAATAACAATGATTATTACATTTAATTGTAATGACTTTGATATTTAGTATACAATTATATAAGTATGAAATGATATACTATCAAGCATCTTAGATTGATAAGCAAGACTTAGCATTTACAATAAGAATTAAATTATTAGTAAAAAATATATAAGAACAATATGTATGGGAGTTAACTAATGTATTATAAATAAGCAACAGATTATGTAATATTTAATCTTATTTCATTTTTTTAAATAGTTCATAAATGCATATACGTTGTTACCTATACTTTAAAATTAGTTTTTCTCGCAAATCTTAAGTTATATGCAAGTATTACATACAACAGCCTTAATAACTTGCTTACACTTCTAACAACGTTGCGTAGGTATATGTATAGACGTATATTGTATGATCGCATCTAAATATAGCAGTATTAGTCACATTTCAACACAGTTGAATTGCAATGATTCCAATTTATTGCGAGCGTCGAGGTCGAACTCCGAATTCCGAGTCGGTAAAACAGTCAACGTTTCATCGAAAATTAGGTCAAACAGAACCTGATTTAAGCGCCACCTCAGTTATCGCATCCAACTAACGGTATGCTATATGTACTGCGACACTTTTCGCATACACCTAAATGACACAAGAATGTTACGATAGCAATACATACAGTGGTACCTCGGTACACCAGTGTGACCGCTCTAAAATTAGGTGATTTTCGGGAATTTTTTTGTAAAGAAATATTACATCCAATGTTTTTAAACTTTAGGGATGTATTTAGTTACAAATCATATATCTATAATAATTTTTTGGTACAAAAATAATAAGAAACAAGCGACTTATGCGCTATCTCCCAGGGCTCAAAAAAAAAAGTTGCTCCACTGCTGCAGTGATTGCCACCGCCTGAGTGCTTAAAATGAAAAATAACAAAAACGCTGTTAAACTAAAAGGTATTCTCCGTACCATGAACTAGGATTTTTAAAAAATATCAGAATCTGACAAAATGGCGAAGTTTTGAAGAAAAGTTTGGAATTTAGCCTAAAAAAATAGTAGTTTTTTTAATGCCAAATTGACATTTTTCATCCAATCAAAAAAATCCTAGTTCATGGTATGATAAAACATCCCAGATAGCACCGTACATCCCAGGGACGTCCGTTTCATGTCCAGATTATGTCCGAACGTCCAGCGTCCAGCGTCCATTTTGAACATCCTTGGGATGTCCACAAGACGTATATTTCGTATGTCCTAGGAACGTCCGTCTTGAAGGTCCTACAGACATAGATGAGACGTATGTTTCGTATGTCCTAAGAACGCCCTTTTCTAAAGTTTTACGAATGTTCTAAGGACTTTGTGCGAATCTCCAGTTTATGGCGCGTACCCTTTATTACTACGGTCGTCGGTAGAACTCAACGGGGAAAAAAATGTGGTGCTGAAATTTAATGGGATACGGCTTTTGAAATTAATTTTGCTGATTTGCTTACCACAAACCCTGCTAGCCATTTCCACACCAACCTTTCTTTTGTACAATGCGATTCACCCATGCTAAGGGGGTGAAAACAGGACTCAAAATTGGCGTCACAATGAGGTGGAAAAGGACGTGATGTACCTTCGTTTCAGGTAAGTAGGTAAGTCGTGCGCTCCGTTATTATGGTCAATTTTCTATACCGGAGATTTCAAAGCAATACCAGCAGACCTCGTATACGACTAAATGACCCCATTTATACCTCGAAAACTATATTAATAACCATTCTTGGCCAACAACACCTTTTTAATCATAATTTCGGAGTGCACAACTCGTCTACCTGAAACGGGGGTACATCGCGTACTTTTCCAGCTCATTCTGATGCCAATTTTCAATTTGTTGACATTTTTCGACATTATTAAGTTAATTATCGAGGTTGAAAAAATAGCTCAATCAGACAAAGAGTTCCTGAAATAAAAATTCGTAAGTGAAGCCTGTTTTCGTCAAAATGGGCAAAAATTGCAAACTTCGAAGGTTAGTAATTTCTAAACAAATTCGAAACCGGCAGAATGATGATTTAAACGATATATAGATAATCGACCAGAGGATTTCGAAGATCAAGTAGTTTTTCGTTTTACAAAATTAGATGCAATAATATGTTTCCCTTCCTCCCGGTGGGCCGCGCAGCTAGTAATTGACCAGTTGTCCAAAATAGGGTAAAATGACCCGTACGTCACCCGCTCGGCGAGAACGACCGAAGTTTGGGGCCTGCTGTTTTATGACAAGGCCTAAACAGAAAACAGATCCCGGAAAACTTGGGAATATGACGAGTCACCATCGACACTTTTTCGTGAAACGTTGTTGCGACAAGACGGGTAGCGAGTCTCCGTACAGTTTCAGTGTGAATTCCTTACTAGTGTTTATAGTGTTTGACGAGTTTTTCTGCCATCTCAGGTAAGTGTCGCTTTTTTCTTAATTAACTTAATTCCTTAATTTTTCTTAATTTCTGAATTTATTAAATCATGACTGGCAAGAGGAAATTATGTTGTTTTAGTAGAATGGGCTATAAAGCACAATATTTCGCATGTCGCTATCAATGATTTACTTTCTATATTACAAAAGCCCATACCAGATAATTTGCCAACAGACGGCAAAAGTCTTTTAAAAACATGTAGGGAGGTAGTTACTAAAGAGATTGAACCAGGGCATTACTATCATTTTGGTTTAAAAAATGCTATTTCAAAACTCATTCAATTTATAGATTTTTCTTTTATTAAGGACAATAAAATTGAAATTAACATTAATATTGACGGTCTTCCATTGTCGAAAAGTTTCAGTAGCCAAGTGCATCCAATTCTTTGTAGTATTAGAGGACATAAAAATGTTGAAATGGTTGGCATTTATCATGGTTATCAAAAACCAAAAAATATTAATAGCTTTTTAAGTGATTTTGTTGAAGAGGCAATAAACCTAGTTAACGACGGATTTTTAATTCATGAACATTTATATTCTTTACACATAAACTCATTCATTTGTGATGCTCCTGGAAAATCTTCAATTAAATGTATAAAAGGTCATACGGGTTATTATTCTTGTACAAAATGTCATATTGAAGGAGATTTTATTGATAATAGAGTACGTTTTCCGACTTTAAATAATATTCGATTAAGAACTGATATAGGATTCAGATCGAAAGTTGATGATGACCATCATATGGGTACATCTATTTTAGAAAATATTCCGGGTATTAACATGATCGATTCTTTTCAATTAGATTACATGCACTTAATTTGTTTGGGTGTCATGAAAAAGTTACTTTTAAACTTATCCACAAAAATTTCAAACTTGCAGTTTACAAACATCTCCAATTCCTTAGTATCTCTAGCAAAGTACATACCATTAGAATTTAATAGAAAACTGCGAATATTAAGTGAATTAAAACGATGGAAAGCAACAGAATTTAGGCCAGTACTTGGCCTTTTTGTTGGGATATCAGTCATTTTTGGAAAGTTAACTTCTGTAGGAGGTGGCAATAATTACGATTTTGTAAAACGAGTATTAACAACATTACTCACTAATGATTTAGCCATGACGTATAGTTGGTTGGGAAAGAAAGGGAAGAAGAAATTTTATACCACGAAAGTGGCTAAAGTAATAATAGGTAATTATGCCTTCTTTGAGACGACAACACATATGTTATTCGTATATGATGCATACCGATTTTTTATTCTTCTTTATGAAATGGTTGTGCGTATAATTCTATGTATATATATATATATGAAAAACGTATAGTCGGTATACCTAGATACATTGATAAAACAAAATCATTTAATCCGCGGATTATTAATGGATTTAACCGGCGACATGAAGGAATTGAAATTAGCACGTAAAGTCGGCTCAGTTGCAGAACGAATTTCAATCTATTCTAGATATGAAGGACTGAAGTTCCCCCTTACGCGGGAAGAAGATTTGTTGGTCTTAGAAACCTCCTTAGCAAAGGAGGACCATTTTAAAGATGCAGTAAGCAAGATACTGATATATCGAACAGCTTTTATCTTTCATAATTTACAAACAATATTTTACTTCCAGGTTCAGGAATTAGCCAAAACAGGGGGGGACAATAACTATCAATTTGTCAAAAGGGTGTTGTCCTCCATTATAGACAACAGCTTAGCGCTGAAATACAGCTGGCTAGGAAGAAAGGGCAAAAAAGTGTTCTGCACCTTGCATTTAGCTAGGTTGGTGATATGTAAGTATCGCCTTGTTTTTAATGTTTCCAACGATGATTTCTGTATAATTGAACATGTACAAATTCTTATTTTAGCTGCTGCTGAAACGGCAAACCTTGGGGATAGTAAAAGGACAACGGAGGTCTCAATTCAAAATTGGCTGAGGAGAGCGTTTGACAGAAATCATGTAACCCCAAAACAATTTTGAACGAACATTGTATATTATCAACGGACTACGTTTAAATAAAATATTATTATACTGAAAACGATTATACTTTCATTAAACCATATTTATGACATCTGTAGGGTATATATAAGATATCTTTAAGGCATTCATAAGACAATTTTAAAACGTCTGTAAGACATCTGTCGGATATCGGTAGGACATCTTTAAGACAACCTGTTTTCTAACATAGGATATTTACAGGACGTATTTCAGGCATTCGCAGGACCTTTCGGATATTCATAAGATATCCTCAATATCTTGAACAGATATCTTTAAGATGTTTTAACGATGTTTCTGTACTATCTGGGATGTACTGAACACGTTGAAAAAGTTTCGAGTCGATGCAATAATTTGTATTCGAGTTAGAGCTGCAGCAAATTTGAGAAATACCGTTTTGAGGAAAACGCAACCCATCGGCGGTAAGCGCGTTTTTGACATGCCAGCAGTTACTCTTTAGAACGCTGCCATTCTTAAACTATTTGAGATTAAAC
This sequence comes from Osmia lignaria lignaria, assembly GCF_051020975.1. NCBI lineage: Eukaryota > Metazoa > Arthropoda > Insecta > Hymenoptera > Megachilidae > Osmia > Osmia lignaria. Next base: position 699,752 of record NC_135037.1, on the reverse strand, counting down.
TATTGTTCCCTCTTCGAATGTTCAGGATCGACACAGTATGAATTATCTGCTTTTAGCATAGCAGGTTAATTTAGGAACGAATGGGTAAGTTTCATTTAAATTGTTTTCAAAGGGTATAGCAGGATAAGATGGTCAAAAGTGCCCTTGAGCCGAATTTGCTTCGCAATGCACCATTCGATAGTATATCCCAAAAAACCGTGGTACACCAAGTTTCAACTCTGTACCTCAACCGGGAGGGTAGTTACAGGGTAAGAAAGAAAAAGTAGTTTTTGCCATATTTTCCCTATTTAATGGCATTCAAAAACCGCTGGAAAACATTGGGACCCAGACGTTGCATTATCCAGCCGAGGTGTCGAGTCTCGGGTTACACGCGACGACCAGCCAAGTGTGAACGTAGAAAGGGACAGACAGTGGCGGAAAGAAAGAGGTCCGATGATCAAAGGAAAGAGCCGAAACGTATCGGTGTGACTAAACTAATTGAATCAAAAAACTTTTTTATTTTTGACTTTTTTTTAATGAAATTTTTACTAGCGCATTGGTGAGATTTTTGTGATTAAAGTGGTACCAAACACGATATAGTTTCAATTACAATTACTTGCTAAAATTGATGTTAAAAGTTGGCGAAAAGCAAAGGAGGGTTGGAAATGAAAACCGGTCGCGGTGTCGGTTCTGCTTTCAAACGTTGCATATATCCAGCCGAGGTGTTGATTCTGGGCATTTAATGTTTCATATATCCAGTCGAGGTGTCGATTCTCCGTCCGTACACATCGTTTGTATTCAGCCGCGATACATATTCTACGTTCGTACACATCATTTAGGCAGGCCGTACGATGCATCAAACATGCAACATGCAACATTTACATTACGTCGCATGTTGCATGTTGCGTGCTTGATGCATCTTTGGTGTACGGCCTGCCTTATACATATGTAGCCGAAGTGTCAATTCTATGTTGTTTATTCTATTATTATTGTTTATTTATTCTATTATCATTCTGTTACTACTGTTAGCTTGGAAATTACTTTAATTTTCAATAGGAAGAAACTGTCCGGTTTCATGGAAATCACGGGCTGCCCTAACATCATAAAGCACTTAATTTGCAGTCAATAGTTCAGCAGCATATTCAGAATAAATAAATAAATAAATGAATATAATTCAAACTATATCGTGTTTGGTATCATTTTAATCAGAAAAATCTCACAAATGCGTTAGTAAAAGTTTCATTAAAAAAAAGTTAAAAATAAAAAAGATTCATCGTTGAATTAGTATTAGTCACACCGATATAACGGTTCGGATCGTATTACACGGCTTCCTTATCGAGCGTCTCGGTTCGCTTAGGGGGATCCCCCCAAGTGGTGGGGATAGTGATGTTGCATATATCCAGCCAATCTTTCGTTGCATATCCAGCTTCTACTGTACACCCACCAGGCGCCTTACGCCTAATCTAAACCTAACCTCACCTAACCTAACCCTAACCTTAACCCTAACCTGCAAGGTTAAGTTCAAGGTCACTACAAGATAATACTTTACGATCCCTACAACTTTTGTTTTAGTCATTTTCCGTGGAAATGCGTTCTCATTGAGATACAATAAAAGCTGAATATGTAATAGGGGGTCCCACACTTTTAGAATACCCTGTACATTTCGAGAACGGTTTATTTGCCAGTTCTGAAAATGGTCTCATTCGATTTCTTGTCCCTCAATTACTATAAATCCGAAGTTTGGTTGTCCTAGGGTGGGAGTCCTTTCGGAAGTATACCCCTAAAATTGGTCCAGTCGCAAACATTATATTTATCTGCAAAATAGATAGTAAATGATCTTTTTACAAAGATATTATGGTACCAAAAAATTGCTCCCGATTTGTTTTATAAGGTTCAATGGTCAGATATATCAATAACAATTTATTAACAAAGAGCAATTGAAAATAAATGTTGTTGCGTATTTGCCGGTAAATTATGACGTCATAAACGACCGTTGAATGTATTCACCGAGTAAAAGTAAATGTCAGCAACATCTGTCGCTTGTATATATGTATGTATGTATGTATGTATGTACATATAATCTTTAACGTTGAAATATTTATAGGAAATAATATTGTAGATATGCAGATGTTTTCATTATTTTTGATTTGACCAACATTTTCATTTTAACAAAATTTTTATTTTACATTTTTCAATGCGTTCAGTTTTGCATTCTTTTGTTACGTTACATCGTCGTCGCCGTTGTTGTTACACATCTATATGACGACGTAACGTAAAATTTATCCTTAGAAATTTAGATAGAAATTTTATTTAATACGTTATTAGTTGTATAAAAATACCCGAATATACGATGCTGCCAATAATGATTTGATAGGTTGCCGACGTCTCAACTAGAATCTTCCTAGTAGAAGAAAAGTTTTTAATTTTGCGCCGCCTCCGAAAAGGTTGAAGTGTATTTAGTATACTATTTAACGAGTAAATAGGTTTTGTTAATAGCTGTTGGGTATTTGTATAAATGATGTAGAAATTATTTCATACTTTTTAGTGCATTTCGAAGTAGGTTGTATTTTTTGTTAAAAATTATTTTATCAAAGCTATGTATGTATGTATCTATAGGTGGAACCAAACCCGACTGTCATGTATGACGTCATAGCCTACCTATAACATGTATGCAACAACATTATTTCAATTGCTCCTTGTTAATAATTTGCTATTAAAATATCTGACCATTGAATATTATAAAACAAATCAGGAGCAATTTTTTGATACCATAATATCTTTGTAAAAGATCATTTACTATCTATTTTGCAGATAACAAATTTCTGCTTTTTTATTTGCGAATATCTCATTAAATATAATGTTTGCGACTGGAGCAATTTTAGATTCCAAGCGAGCAAATGGGAAGCAATTTTTTGAGACATAAATTAATATTCCGCGCCAACTTTACTTCGGTTGTCTAACGTGTCCGTGTGAGCTCTCCGTTCGGCTGCTCCCGTCATTTCTACGTTATCGACTCGATGCTCAAGCCACCTAAGCATGTGGCAGCAGCATCGACGAGTCGATAAAATAATATAATCTCGTCCATGGTAATATGTCAGAATTGAGAAACCAGGAGATTTAGTTCGAATCCCGATTCTACGGTTTCAATTCTGATTTTTAATACATAACAATACATTTTTAATACATTAATACTTTGAAATACATTAACGAGCGAAGCACTTAAAAAAAAGTGATGAACTGCTTTCTTTATTGATATCTAGCCCTTTATCGACCCTGATCGCCCGCCAATCTATAATAGATATAGATCCCTCACCCAATCAACCCGTGACCCGACAGAAAGACCCAATCCCGACCTGTATACCCCCCTTAAAATTCCCTGCGCCGGGCTCGCCATCGCGCGTCGCCGGGACAGCGACGAGCGAGCAGTCAGATTTTGGTATTAGAAGCGATAGTAGCGAGTATGTGTGAGAGTACGAGTGCATACGTGCAGTCAACGTATCGGTAAGTCCCTATTATTACTAAAATTGTAAAATTTGAGTCCGATAACGGCCACCTTCCCCGCCCGATTCTTTGTACGCCGCGATATCGTCTCGCCCTACTTGTCCAGCCCCTAAAGATCCCCAGTTCCCTCTGGATACTCGATCGCGTAACCGTTACGCCGTAACGCAAAGAACCTCCTCGAACCCTTTACCCCGAGGTTCCCATCCTATATTCTTCCCAACCCTTGCGAACTCCCCTGCGTAGTCTACGACGGCCACGGTCTTTATTGTAGAAATTTTGTATAGAGTGAACCCCCAAAAAGGGTCACAAATTTGGCGCCCAACGTGGGGCCAGGAAAGTCCAATGTTCCATAAGCTCTCGCGATCGGAATTTCTCGAAATACCGTTTCGAATTTGAAATTGTCGAAACTACGCAGAAGGTGCCCGTTATTGATACCCTTGTTGCCGTTTTTTTTGCCGTTGCCGGTCGAACACGGTGTTGTGATTAACGTACCGATATAAAAACTATCAGTGCCTCTCAACCGGCTTGAAAGCCGTTTTCGATCGAACGTTTGATTTTGAAAATTATTTTGAACTTGTTGCATGGCCACTGAGTTTGATAATCTGTGCCATAAAATTTTTTTGCTTTGTTTCACCGATTTAAATATTCGTGTCGCGTTTTGCCGATATTGAGTATTCTTGTCGTACTCTTTGCCGATTTCGAATACTCTTGTCGTGCCACTTGCCAAAAAAAATTCAGTCACTCTCATTAGTGAAAATCGTCCAACCGCAACGGGGCGTATATTAGCACATTAAATTATATTCATAAATAACTACATAATATAATCTAAAAACAAAAGATTCTGTTGAATTATGTCTGAAATGAACCTCACCGTGAAAATCGTCCACCTACAACAATGTTTAATAAATTGCAATAGTTATTTGGTTTTGTAATTTTTAATGAGTGATTCTTATACATTTTTGTGTGCTGAAACCGAATCTCCATTTTTGTCTAAACCATTTTTATCTAACTTTCATAGTTTTCGAGATAATCAATCTTAAACACAAATTGCAAATATTCAACTTTGGAAATTATTTATGCTTTTACAATAGTAAATATTCAGGTTCTTTTTTCACATAATAATTTTGTCAAATCTACCGAATAAAATTATATAAATTGTTACTACATTATAAACATGTAAATATGTTTAAATAATAATGGAAGTGGAAGAGACGCCTAAATCACACGAACGTCTGCTGATATTTTTTATTATATTTCAAAAACTAACAATCTATGACCTCTACTAATTTTAGATTTACTCTTTCTAGCTCTGCTTGCAATTCCGCCTGTAAACACGAGTTGTAAATTAAATAATGAAAAATATAACGGCGCAAACATCTATTTTGAAAAATCTTTTATAACCATAGATGCCAAATCTTTTCGATGCTGCTCCTCCATTTGTCAAAGTTACTCCTTAAAGTTACTCTTACTGTAAGTACTGTATATCGTTGGATAGCTTGGTGTCGAAGTCATAAGAGGACGGAGATATAGGAGTTCAAAGTTGCGATGAATTTGAATTTCACCGCGGTTGTGTGTTCGTCCGCAAGTGACCACTCTTCTGTTTCTGGCTCGGCTACCGATCATATAACCGGTGAGCTTAAAATCAGTGTTAACTAATTTCAATAATTTTGACATTGGACGCCAGAAACAGTAGAGAAGCGATGGTCGCTTGCGAACGAACACACAACCGGGGATGTATATGTTAGAATTTTGACTCTACTAATTGATCGATTGATCCTCTTCAACGGTTCTGGGGCACTGATATACAGGGTGTCCCGTAACGCATTTTCACCCTCTCAGGTGGTGGTAGGTGGGGTGATTCTGAACAACTTTTTCCTTTGCGAAAAAGTGGTTTGAAGCTTCCTTTTTGAATTATTATGCAAAAACACTGACCAATCCGAGCGCGTATAGCGCGCAGGGCTCAGAGACGGCAGCGTCGGCTACGACAGCGGGGCTTGACGCAGGGCGCGAACAAACGGCTCGGCGCCTCGTTAGCAGAGCACAATAAAAAAATTGAAGTAGTTAAACATTTTTTGTTGTTGTTGAAAAGGAATACGGAATCTAATCTCTTGTCGCCTGTTATTATGTAAAAAAGGAAATTTTAAACATTCTAAATAAAAAATAAAAATGTTTGAAATGAAATAATGAATACAAATTTTAAAACAATTTTAATGAAACTTACCCATTCGTTCGTAAATGTACCTGCTATACTGAAAGCAGGTGGTCGAGGGTTGAGGAGAAGTAAAGTACACCGGTCGAACGATGGTGGCGCATCACACCAAAACCACCTTCAAATCGCTTCAAGCATCTCCAATCCATAGTATACATATCAGTGTTCTGGGGTAAGTGCCATGCCGTTCCTCATGGTCCTCCTACCAGAAGATGCAAGATCTTCCCCACTCCGTGGCCAGATCCTTCTAGATTCTAGATCAACCTTATCTCCTTACACGTGCCATGCAGCACCATGACTTCGGGTCATCGGCCACACGCGCGTTCCTTCGAGGATCAGCAATCGCACTCTCTATCGCCGTTCCATAAACGTTCCTTTTAGACCGCGTTCAGGCTATGCAACTTAGTTGTACAACTTTCCGTGCAACTTCGGGTCCGAATTTTTGTATTTCTGACCGTGCCTGTACCAGGTATGCCGCCCGAAAAAGGAAATGATTTTCTCTTGTAGAAATACCAACTTCCGCATTTTTTATCAGATCTTTGCACAAGCGACGTCAATCGATTCCTTATGTTTTTGCGATCAAAATGAACCCAAACGCGACATAAATTGGACACTAATTAACCAAGTTACGTGAAAAATCTAAATGCATAGTTAAAAGCCAATTTCGTTAAAAGTAGTCCGGTTTACGTGATATGAGGTATCATTTTAATCGGGAGAACCCCAGCAATCCATTGGTACCACTTTCGTACAGATGCGATGAAAAATAAAGAATTTGATGTTTTGAAAAATTAATGCGGTCGGTCGGTTCGACCTTAGGCGTCTACCTAGGGCCTGTATCCGGTATGTCGTGCGAAAAAGAAAATGGTTGTTTTCTCTTGTCGCCTAGCATTTACCAGCAGCACCGAAAATTGCAAAGGAAAGGAAGGTGGGCTCTACTGGTTATATTGTCATAGAGCCCGTCCAGTTTTAAACGCAACCGCTGTCGGAAAGAGCGATCCTTTCGAATTTTAAAGTATGCCCTTAAATATTCCAAATATAGGTAAATCATTTTTTACTGACGGGGACGAAGGTAGTGGTGCTGAAAGGAAATGCAACTTGTTGAAGTGGTGTAATAATCATTTTAATCATACATACAGAGGCACACGCATCCTTCCATACAAATGCACATTCACTCCTTTAAAACTAATCATTAAAACTAATCATTAAAACTAACTATACAAACTACATATATACAATTATTTACAAACAATTTACATATTATTTACAAACAATTATTTATATATCTTTTTACTGCGGGATTTATGGTGCCTGTGTAGTGTCATAGGTGGGAATGTGGTGTATTTGTTGGTAAGAATGTAATTGTATGGGTGGTAGAATGTATGGTACATGTTGTGTGAGTGGTGGAGTGTTCTCTGAGGGTTGTGTGGGTGGTAGAATGTATGGTGCCGCGCTAGCAATATGTTTGTACTTGTTTAAAATGCTATTAATTTCTTCCTGACATTGGGTTGTCAGGTACGGGGGGAGGGCGCGCATTCGCTTGGCCGTAAAATGGCCGTATGCATCCCAATCGTCCTCCTCAGACTCAGGTGCGTGCAGCAATTCCGTTAGTTGCTGCAATTGGTCCATTGCTTCGGTTAATTGTTCCATCTTTCTTCTTTTTCTGGGGTTGGAACTCCTGACAAAATCGGGTTGCATCGGCGGCGTTTCCTCCGTCCAAGCCTCGCATGGATCTGCGCTGTCGACGAGTGTTGGCAGGCCGGTAGAGCATCGCGATGCCGGTGATGGTACCGAATTTGGATATGTCTGAAAGAGTGCGAGAACATTAACAGTTTTGCACACGAGTAGAGCACATAAGAACAAAATGTATACTACTGATTGCAACGGGATGCATTTAGAGGAATGTAGCACGGATGTAATGAATAAATGAACAGTAACTTACCAGCGTAACAGTAACTCTGCGATTCTCTCCTCCTTCGCGTAGGTCTCATGAATTCATCCATTATACTGATCCACATCAGTCGCGGTCTATAAACGTCTTCGGTCCCCGCGCCTGACCTCATGGAGGCCTCCACCTTTCTCATTTCATTATGGTATTGTGTTCGTAGGATTTTTATTTTATGTTTGATTTCCGCGGGACCCAGACCATCCTTCTCCATGTCGCGGATCAATAATTCTATTGCCTCCGACCGCATTTGATTGTTTCGATATGAGGGCGATGTAATATCCCACAGACAGTCGTGCTGCTTGTACAGCTCGACGAACTTGACTGTTTCGTTCTCGCTCCACTTCATTGTCGTTTAACACTCACTGCTAATACTAAACTGCTCCCACGAATCGTTTTTGTTTAAATAGCAATTTTTTCGAGGTACCTGCATCAGGGCGCGTTATAGTAGGGTAAAGGAGACAAGTAATGTACTGGGTAAAGTAATAATCAAAGTACAATAAAAAATAGAATTTCTGTTCATCGTCCTTATTTTATATATGGAATTAAAAAAATATATGCTATTGTTGATATATCGCACATTTGTAAATCCATTAGGAATCAACTTTTAAAATATGATATTCGTTATGATAATAATAGAATTGCATCATGGAAAGACGTACGTTTATTATGGAAATTAGAAGATGGTAAAGCAACGAGAGCTGCTTGTAAATTATCGGAAAAACATGTTAATCCAAATAGTTTCGAAAAAATAAAATGCAGAGTAGAAGCAGTTCAAACTCAAACGATGATGCGTGCTGTTGAATTTTTTACAATACTTTAAACAGCAGAATTCCAATTCAAATAGATGCGCATTATCAAAAATTCGTTTAACTGCGGAAAATAATTTAAGAAAATTATTAACAAATTGTTCGAAGTGGCGAACTGTTACGAATAATGGCCTGAGAATGCCACAATGTTTTGAAGGATTTGAAATTTCTGTTAAAGCAATCTTGCAATTATGGACGGATCTAAAATGCGGCGGAACTAAATTTGCGGACCCACTGGAAAATTTGTTTTCAATGATCCATACATACATACATACATATGGTGGAACGCACAATCAGAATTCGTCTGCAAAAGCTTTTTATTTGTCATTGCAAAAAACTATTGTATTAAATTTATCAAAACCAGCTCAGTCTGCAAATTGTTTGGATTGAGCTGGTAAACTTATTAGTTTGCTTGCGCATTCGAGACATGCTGTAGCATCTAATGTTCAATTAACACCAACAAGTCCGTCGTTTTGCAAAAGAGAACGAGCAGGGAGCATTTATTGACGTTGAAGAAATTATTATTAACGCGTCATATATTAATGACCGAACATTAGAAGCCGCTACTGTTGAATATTTTGCAGGATTTGTAGCTATGAAATCTGGTTGTGACCACTGTTCGGACGCATTGACGTAGACATAGATTCGGGGTTTACATTATTAAGAAAACAGGAGAGTTTTTACACTTTCCATAATGTAATTTCCATAAATTTTGCGTAGTAACAACTGTTGTCAAGAACAAATATTATAAAAAATCCATTAATATCCAGAAAAAATCACATGTTTATATAGTTAAAGTACCCCCCGCGAATGTGGAAATTTTACGTCTATGCAATATGACCGCTGACTTTTCAAGTTGTAGGTTCCTGGAGGGGATTAGGTGGAGCCAACGGCACAGTCCCCTTGCCCCTCTGTCATTCTGTTTGTCGATGCTCGGCAACTTACGATCTCCGCATTTAAAATCTTACATATTATATGATAAAAGTTAGCATTTATAAAGATCTACTTTGGTTAGTAAATAAAGTCTGGAATGATTATCGCTATAAACCTGTACAGAAAATAATAAACGTGCAAAGCATGTAAAACATATTTTGACATGCTACGCGAACAATTTTTAATACAGTCAGAAGCGATATTATGGTAATTATAATAATAAAAAGTGGTATAATAGGGCTCCAGGCGAAGATCCACTATAACAAAATCTAACGCGCTATTAATGGAACCTCAAAGGTAGTGTGGAATACCACTATTAATTATTACTGATTGTAAGAAACTAATAATATAGTCTTTTTAAACTTAAAAATTTTCCTAGTTAAATTTGAGCATAACGTCGAGTGGATAACACAGTTCAGTCAATAACTATATAGAGGTAAGAATTTATTTTGCATTAAGTTTGTTGGAGATTTCTTATATTCGAAGCCGGAAGGTGAACTCTAACGGTTCAGTTTCGATAAACATAGGTAACCTGTTTACGATTCTAACGGTTTGGTTACGATAAATATAGGTAACCTGTTTATTGTTCTAAACAATAGCCGTAACCGAGCCGCAAAACCGAGTTCACCAAGTTTCTCCTCTAATTCTTTTCCACCATTACACCATGAGCCACAAGTAAGTACGAATCGGCGTCGCATCGACACATTCGCGACAGTTCTTTACAAAGTTCAATAAATATATTTGTAATTGCAAATAAACCTGACTTTGACAATGGAGTTTCAATAATCGTATAATAATTTATATTTTTAATTAATAGGTATAATGAACGTAGCTTCCGCGACATCGAACTAGCGAGGGCAGAGACGCTGTATATAGAAGATATACAACAGACACTACAATCGAAAGTATGTACTATTATTATGTGTCGTTTTATTAAAACTATCACATTGTATGTGTCATTTTATATGAATTTCAGACAATCAACGAGCCAGCAAGACGAGCTGTAAACAAAGAAATTCAAAAAATAAAACGGCACTTATTTCGTTGGAGGTAAACGCCAAGAACCACAGGCGATTATACATATATTCCCACCTCCCGCGAGGTACCCGCCTCCACCGAGGGATTTGTCGACCGCGTACCCGCCTCCACCGAGGTACTTGTCGGCCGCGTACCCGCCTTCACCGAGGTGCCCGTCGGCATATACATATGTAACACACATACACATTAAATAAATAAATGTTAAAATATACGCGATGTGTTACTTTATTTCATCCTTTGTTTCATACTTTATCTGTTCAAATGTAAAATTTTTAGCAAATATAAGTGTTTTAGGAACTTATTATAGTATCATTATTATCGAAGCTACTCCGATCATCCTTTGTTGTCTGAACAAAATAATCAAACTGCAAGTCCAGAGAGAGATGCGGAGTATGCAAAAGAGAGAGCGCATGTAGTCGCTCGTCGTAGCGAAAGAGTCAAATAAAAATTTCGTATCAATCTTTTTTACGAAAAACATTTCCAGCGTAATTTGCCCTTAATATTATCTTTTTCCCAATATTTTACGTCTTAAGAAATATCTCCGAAACGTCTAATAATAATAACACCGACCAGATAATAATATATCTCACACCACATGATAATCATTCGATACAGTTCAGCATGGACACTTGGCACTAGCCCTGAGAATATCTTACCGCCAAACTGATTGATTCGGGTTATGCGGCCGCAATATATTCTAGAGAGCGTAAGAAAACGGTAAATTGTGGCGACCTCTGATACCGACGCGCAACTCCGTCGGAAAGTACATTTTCTGTAAATTTTTCTGATTAAAATAGCGACCTCTACTTCCGGGTCGGAAAAGCGAAAATTCACTTTTTACTTTCTTCTTTCTCAAACCACCGACCTGTTAACACGCGATCGGTCTTAGCTTTCTTGCAGTTAAGGCTGGTTCAGACACGGCTAGTAATTTAGTCGAGTGACGAGCAGTTTAGTGTATGGTCACTACAGTTTAGTCGAGTAGTTTAGTAAAACGATTTAGTCAAGTACATTCGTTTCATTGAATTTTTCTGGTCGAGTAGGCTTCCCCACCACTAACTAGGCTTCCGAACGGACCTGTCCGGACTCATTTCTTTAGTCAAGCGATACATCTTGTACTCTCGAGTTTCAAAGCTCAACTGTACTAGTCCGGACACTTTTCTATGCGCTAAACGACTTAGTAGCTACTCCCCACTCGACTAAATTATTAGCCGTGCCTGAACCAGCCTTTAGAGCTAGTGATTTTATACACGTGTAAATAATGGTTTAATTAGAAATACAAAACTCACTGCAATATTTAATCTTAAAATAAGTTCTAGTGACTAAATTTCGTGTATATAGTGACATTGTAAATATTCCAAGTACAAATTAATTGAGCGCAGCGAGCGAAGCTCAATCTCTTCCGAAAAATGTATTTCGTTTTCCAGAAACTCCTCTTATTGTCAGTCCAAGGCGCTTCCCACGCGGTACAACTTCCCAATTTTATAATTAAACGAATTGTTAATTAAATTAAGGGCGAAATATTCGAACTCGCGCATACGTCCGAATCGAAATATTAAAACGCGTCTCAAATTGTGATTCAAAGTGCGTTTTACTACCGCGGATAATTATTTTGTTAACTATACGATAAGCATTTTTACCCTTGTTAAACATTTATGAAAATCTTTGCGTACAACTGGTGATTTCCAAATTCTGTTAAATTCCAAATTCGACTCAGCTTCTAAATTGAATTTTTCTAATAATATTCTTTTGTACAGTATAAATCATTCTTTACCATTAAACCAGTTTCTGCATTTAAATAGTATCACATTCATTTCAAACAACTACCTGCACATAGTCTTAAAACCACGTTTACCAACCGCATACAGTTTCAAGGAGGGACCCGTACGGGACCCAGAGCACTGACGAACCCAACGGAAAAGTACCTTTTCATTTATCGAACAACTAACATCATCATTTTCCGTCTTTTAATTGTCTTGAGTGTAGAGGACGCTTAACCGCGTTACACGCACTTAAGACTGGTGGTGGCAGCGAAAACCTAACCATCGCGCAAAATCGGGAAAAAGAATTAACTGTAGTTTTGCAACCATCTAATTGTAACTCTATTCTTGTTAGTTATTTTTAATTTTTCCCTTTTACGTTGCGCCGTCGCACGCGCAACGTAACACATATCTGCATTTATAATGAGTTTCTCTGTATTTTTCGACGTGACAGAGAATTCAAAATTTTTCAAAATAACAGTGGTGGGGGGAATTTTTTTATTTAAACAAAGAATCTTTATCAATTTAATTGGCTCGGTTTATAGAGCATTAAAAACCATTCAATGTTTCTCATAACCATTTTTTTATATCTACAATAGTTTTAAAGATATACAGGGAAATATGGAAACACCTATCTACCTTCAGGGAGTGTTTCCACCCTGAAGAATTGAAATTGGGCTGAAAACAAAAATTGCCTTATACTTCTCTTGAGGTCCCCTACAAACCTGCAAAGTTTAAAAAAAATCGGAACTTTCGAATTACCGAACTTCCCTTGTTAGTCAGTGCACCGATGAGATGTTGCGGAGGCTAAGGAGTGTGCAAGCGGTGGGCTTAGTATGTGTGAGCGTTTCGACCAATAACGCGCGACGGTCTAGAATGCGTGTGCATTAGGCGTGACTAGAAACCTCTGACCAATCGTACCCGCATTCCTTAGTCTCCGCAACATCTCATCGGTGCACTGTACATTTGGCGGGAGGCCGAGCAATCGTCCTGGCGCGGAGCACCACTGTCGGTACTTGGTCTCCCGCGCAGCTATTTCGCTTTCTGACGTGATAAACAAATCGGTATAGCAACTTTCTCCGGGTGGTTTTTCAAGGTAAAGATCTGCTCTATCGCTTGGTATAATTCGATTTTACGCTGGATCTCTACTTTTTCAGATAAATTATAAAATATCCTTAACAAATTGGTGCCAAATCGGGGTCCCTCCGCGTTCAATGATCGTTTAAACATACTTAAACGTTTATAATGTATTAAAGATAGGTATCGTTGTATTCAAGAAAGTCTACAGAATCTTTTAGTATAAATAGAATTTTAATATTTTTTATAATTATGTCAGAAAATTTGTTTAAATCTGAAAAATGTTTTTTTTTTCAAAATCAAATTTCTCAAAAACTGTACGTATAGGAGCAAAACGGTTTGCGGATTTGTAATCAGCGTACAAAACACTATAAGAATCACCTAGTGGGAATCGGAACACAAAAAAAAAGTTAAGATTTGTTGGACAGTGTTATTTGATAAATATCATTACTATTCTACATTATCCATTATCTGTAGCACCCCCTCCAAATACAACCATTTAGCGATCGTACCCCAGGCCCATTTGGCGTGCCGCACTATAACACGTTTTTTGTTAATATCTCGAAAGCGAACCAACATTTTGGCAAAGAAAAAAGTTGTTTAGAATCACCTTAGCAATCATCCCTCTTCGGCTGTCAAGGTAGTCGCGTGACACCCTGTATATCCTACTAAATATGAAAGGTTTCATCACGAACGATACATTCCTTGCAGCATAAACGCCGGAAGATATAAATGAAGTATTACATTTTTTGCGATAAAAGTCGTTAGGAATGAAAAAATGCAAAATGTCTTCTTGACGGGACCAAGTGGGGAAAATACTCTACAAGATGCAAAAAGTTTCGTTCCGATTCGTCTATCCGTCTCGGAGTAATCGGCGAACGTACATGAAATAGCACGTTTTTTTGCAATAAAAAGCGTTCGGGATGAAAAAACATAAAATGTTTTTTTAACGGGACCAATCGGGACACATACTTTAGAAGATGCAAAAGGTTTCGTTCCGATTGGTCCATCCGTCTCGGCGTAATCGGTGAACATACATAAAAAAACAAAAAAAAAACAAAACAAAAATACATACACATCGAATTGAGTATCCTCCTCCTTTTCGAAGTCGGATAAAATTAAGTAAAACATAGAATAAAAGAGAAATAGTCGCATTCTTCTTTCTTATACTAATAAATAAATGAAATTTCGACTTTATTTAATTTTATTTTTTTTACTACTCTGTTCGTGAAATTAATTAGCATAGAATATGTCATCCACCAGGATTTTCTTATAGAACGAAACGTTGTAAACTCTACTTTTTTTATTTTATAGTTATTGTTGTAATATTATATTACATTAATAAAAATATATTTTTATATACCTTCAACCTCTAATTACTCTAAGCATCAATAAAATGAACTAACAAAGGGATGAATTAGAAATCCTTGATAAGAAAATGAAAAGTCGTTCATTTAACATTGCAATCTAATTTAATAACAAAATATAAACGTATCATTTGTAATAAAATTAATCACAATGATAATAACCATAGATATGTGTAATCATCAGACTAACTGTGATATTAACATAACAGGGCAAGAATAGCTTTGAACATATAAGTGTTAAAGACAAGAAAAAAAAACCAAATCCTAGTTATAGTTAAAACGGATGTGACGGACAAGGGAACCGTGGTCGAAGGCACGTTTTAGAACCGAAAGTGTAGAATTGGAACGGATGTGTATTTCCTTGTTTTATTTCTCTGAACATTAGGACAAAATTGTAATCAATCGCTTATCCGTTTACCGTAAATCCAATAATGTTTGTAATAATGAATTAGCGTTATATTAAATGTACCGATGAGAGATTTAATAATCACACTTTCTCCCTATCTCTCTTCTCCATTCTCTCATTCTTCCACACTTTCATACTTTCTCTCTCTATCACTCATTCTCACCATCGTTTCTCTCTTTTCCCTTCTAATTAACATTATCGGTGAAGGATCAAGAATCGAACCAGGATCCGAACAGAAGATGCATTTCCTGGATCGTTCTTCCTTTTGAAACATCATTTTTTGAACACGACACCTGATGAAGCAGATGACTTAAAACCAGAAAATTCGAGTTTCGATTCTTTTTTTGTTGGATCTATAGGATGGATCATTGATCACCGTATTTTCGAAGCGATTATAAAATTTGCTAGGTTTACTTCTATACCCTTTTAATCTGATAATTTCCTAAATTTATTTCAATAAATGGTATCTAATATTAATATTTAATATCGATCTTCTAAAAAGCTTCTCATGTAATCTTGCTCTACTATCTAAGAAGTCGATGGAGCATCAAGAATATTTATTGGATTCAATTAATCAAGTGCTATTATCAATAACTCTGAGATTTTAAATTGATTGAAAAATCAGGATTTTAAAGGCTTGAAATTTCAATTACAAATTAGACTGCGTCAATGATTGTTCTAATTTCAGAGAAGAAAATTCTGAATAGTAAGATCGATGATCCACGAATCGTGCGCTTAAGTTGAAATCACTAAAATCATTGAGACTCGTCTTCTGGGCAGGAAAAATTATTTGCTTTTAAAGAGAAATACTTCATTAATTAATAAATTCATTAATTTTGAATTTTTAGATTCTTAAACTCGTAAACTTTTAAATTTTCAAATTTCATGATTTTTAATTTCTTTTTGAAAATACTTATTTTCTCCATAAGGTGTCGATTAATCTCTTCGTTTCACCCTTTCTCACTCTCACTCTCTCTCTCTGTGCTCTCCTCATCGCAACGCTCAAGAAGTAAAAACACGAATGTCGCGTGGAATCATCATCGCAAAATTGCAAGTGAATAATTCCTCTAAAATACGCGTGACGGTAATCATAATAACAATAACAATGATAATAATTAATGATGACAGTAATAATAATGACAATAATATCAATAAGAATAGTAGTGAACGTTTACAATCTATTAAATATTGTTTTTTTTTCTTTTTTCATTTTTTTCATTAGTCGGAAGGGACGTCGCTCAGATTTGTTTCATTTTTTTTTCTTTTTTTTTTCTTTTTTTTTTTTTAATTTTCGAGGCACAGTTGGATCGCACGTCCGCTAGAATCGTTTTTGTCTTCGTCCACCGAAAACGGCGGCCTCCCACTTCCTTTTATTATTATTTCTTCGTCTTTGCCGTATGTTTTCTCATATTTATCCTTTCTCCTTTCATTTTGTGTGTTCGCCCTTCGCCTTGCTATGTTCCGCATTGTGTTCTATCTTCAATTTCCTCGTATTTGTTTAAGCTCGAAAAGGTTTGTTCTTCGAACAACATTCACAGTTCGTTTCATAAGCCGCGTCTACGCTAATTAAAATTTACCTCGATGTACAAATTTATACACATGTGTCAACTTTGAACAAAACGACATAAATTTTGTCTAGCGTAGACACTGTTCTAGCCATTCGACGCGTACGATCGCAGAATGAAACGAGGAAAGGAAACAGGATTTAAAGAAAGTCGCCCTTTCGTTTGCTCCTTATTTCATTGGCAACGAACAAGATATGTAAAGTGCATCGACACGCTTAGTTCGATGAGAATAAAATTTCCGTTTAAAAATTTTTTCTGCAAAAGCGACGTACGCGTCGAAATCGGTCATGATCGGCCGTGTCGTCGTGCAAAATCAACCGAGCTGTACCTCAATATATATGTATTATATGTACGCGCACGCATGCACAGTGGACACACGCACACGCTATATACAATTAATTTAATTTCATATGCTTACGTAGGGTGGATCGCAAAAATGTACGGAATCGATAAAAAACTGTTCGACGCGGACACGAAGTAGCGTAGAGACGAAAGGAGATGTCGAAATAGCCGAAGACCTCGTTTTATTTATCGTCTATCCTTGCAGCCGCGAACCTTGATCAGTTTCCTCGATTTATACACGGAAATGGTAAGTTTCCGGTGGTTTACTTTGATTTTCGGCGTTCATGGGACTCGCCATTAAAAATATAATTTGAACAATCATATTTTTATAAATATACATTTGGATATCAAAAAATTAATTAAATTGGAAATTCATCCATCATGGACCACTATTTTTCTTTTATAAAATAATATCATTTTCCTGATTTTAATATGTTAATCATTTATACAAGTACAAACAGCAAACTATATAGAACAATTGCAATTATTTTTCACAAGAAATGATTTAAAAAAATTATATCTTTCTATGGCGATCCATGTTTCGTGTAAGTTACGCGGCTTCAGGTGTAGCGTGCGCGTCGAGCGCACCGGAAACGCACGGGAGGAACTTGATTCTTCGTTATCAACGTCTGTTCAACCCGTTCCCGAGGAATTTGGCTGACCCGGGACCGGTGTGTATTAGCATAAAGGTGTCATTGAGAAATCGCTGTTAATAAAATTGGCGTGCGACTCGTCGAGTATCACGCAGAAGACGCAAATTGTTCACACGACTTACTAGGTTTAATTACAAGCTAAGGTGATTAACCGGTTAGCTGTCGATTGAACTTGGTAATTCGGTTTTCACGGCGCGGTGCCGCTTTTTGTGCGCGCGTACCATCCTGATTCTTTCCTCTCTCGGTGATCGCGCAAAAATGTCGGCGATCGATTCGACAACAGGCTTCTTTCGATCCTTTTAGACGAAGATAATTATAATTAACACTCTAAGTTTCAAGTTGAAATTTTACAAAATTAATTTCATTTTCAGTGAATTTAGTGCATATTCTATTTGCAATTGATAGACCATTCAAAGTGTTAATTCTGCTTTAGAAAACAGAATAGGTTTGAATTTTAGTTTAAATTTAATTTCAAATTTCTACCCACTGCAATTTCATCAATTTTATTCTCCTCAATTGCTAAGAAAAAACAGATTATATTCCTTTGCATGCTCTCTCGCTTGTCATCGATAGATTTGTATTTTAATTACGACGATGACCAACGACGAATTAATTTGAGGAAGAGGTAAGAGAGACAGGATTCGAATCGCCTACACCGTTTTAATCATCAATCATTAGCCTCTCGCCAACTCGCAACGTAATAATAGAAAATCGTAGGAAACGTTGTAATCGGTGCATACGTATACGGCGGAACAAGTTAACTTTAGTCAAGCAAAGAAGATTTTTGTTTCAATCCTAAAGAGGGGAAAGTAAAAGTTCGTACGTGAATGATTTCTATTTATCATTGCGATCGCTCGAAACGGATATATCGATGAAAGAATATAAAGACGAACGTGTTCTTGTTCTATCTATTCGTTCAAATCGTTGGAACGATCGAAGTATATCGAAGAAAAAAGCTAACGACGAAAATGCCTACGGTTACTCGACCTTTGTTTTTTATTTCTTATTTTCTTTCAGATCCGTACGGATTTTCTTTACGCAACGTATTATTCTTTCGATACTTTACGCTCTCTCATTGCTATTCTATTTTCAACTCCTCGATATTTTTCGCCACGCACCAGTTTCGCTACTTGGTTGAAGCAGATCCTGCTGAAAGTAGCTTCTTCGAGGTGCATATCGCGTGCG
This sequence comes from Osmia lignaria lignaria, assembly GCF_051020975.1. Classification (NCBI taxonomy): domain Eukaryota; kingdom Metazoa; phylum Arthropoda; class Insecta; order Hymenoptera; family Megachilidae; genus Osmia; species Osmia lignaria. Next base: position 680,989 of record NC_135037.1, on the reverse strand, counting down.
ATCGACTAGGTGTCTTTAGAATTCAATAGTTTCAACACGACACTCTGTGAACTTTTATTTTTTTATTTGCTGCAACGAGGGATGACAATGTGACGAAAGGTACACCAATTAACACTTTGAGGGTATTTAATTTTAGATTTCTTTTCACTTTCAAAATATTATGTTTGGAAGCTTTTATAATTTACATCACAAAATTGCCATATTATATTTCAAATGAAAATCAGCGTATAATAGATAAAAGAAATAAAATTTACTTTTAAATCGCGAGGTATAAATTAAATAAATATTAAAATATTTAACAACGACCATCAAAGTGTTAAATTCGATTCCAAACTGCGAGACGACGAATAAATAAAAAAAAAATAGTATCTTCAGATGAGCTGAGCGCGTTGTAACAAATATTACATGGCGACATACATATAACAGATCGAAAAGGGTTCAATCTGATTAGGAAGAACATTTCAACAAACGCATGAACAATGGTTAACAAATAACAAATCGAAGAAGTGCATGGCATAAAATGGCTTGAACTCTCTTTCATTTTCGATTCAACAAATAACTTAACACGATAGAAAATGAAAAACTTTACGGAACAGCAACGAAATATTGGTAACGAGAAGGGTATCGCCAATGGACAGCAACGATTAGATAAATTTCGGTAGACTTGTACGGAATGTGAGAGAACAACCTCGTAGACTGTTGATTAATTAACGCTATTACACGCTAAACGTACGTTACAAGCTACAAGAGTGTACACTAACAAAAGAGACAATAGAGAATGGTATTCAATGGGAACAACAACTTTCAGCAAAATCCGACGTGGCCAAGCGGGACACGTCCCTTTTTTCAACAATCACTCTTTTATCTTCTTATTTCTTCTTTTTTCCTCTCTTATACTACCTTTTCTTTTTTGTCATTTCAATTTCTTTTAATAAGAATCTCAAGACTGTTTCAACTTTTCGTTTCTTCATCAATTCAGATAGGGTATTTAGAAACTGCTCTTTTTCTGACCCACTTTAACGTTCGTAAACTCGTATTTATAAATGTGTAGAATAAAGATCGTTACGTGCTATCAACATTTTTCTCTTGTTTTCTACTTTTGGCTCGTTACATATGCTTCTTTCCTTTTTCGGTATCTTGTCTGTGTCTGTTTTCAGATATTATACATTCGTACATCCATTCAGAATACTTTGTTTTCCTCTATTTCTTTCGTATCGTAGGAAAAAAAAGATCATCGTAGATCTTACAATAATTCTTTATTATTCTCTCTCACTCTCATTCTCTCAACGTTTCTCTCTTTTTTTTTTTCTATTATTCATCTTTAAATTTCTTTCTTTCAACAACTCTCGTGTTCTCCCTAGACTGCTTTCGCTCGGCAATAATAATAATAATTAATTAATTATAGTAATAGTAGTAGTCGTAACGTGTAATGATAATCGTGTAATAACAATGATAATAAATCAATAATCGTATTTTTTGTTATTTTTTGTTTGTTTTATACAACAATCACACGTAGAAGCGACGAAGTTAGAGTAGTAGAAATAACTATTCCTTAAGTTTTTAATTTATGTTTATATTTATATTTATAATATAGTATCTGCAATATATTAAATCGTTTCATCATATTCACCATCATTATCATCGTCGTCTTCCACTCCCTTTTGCTATCTGTGTATCAATATACATACGCGGTAGGTTTCGGGACGTGCACGTGCGCCTACACACACGTGTACGCGCGTTTTCGCGGAAGCAAAGTCGCGGGAACCGCTCAAATCCGCTCCGTTCCTCATTCGAAATCAATCTAATCGCGAGGTTACTCTCATGAGATACTAGAATCGCGAAATCACATACACGAGATATTAAAACCGCGAAATACTCTCAAGATATTAGAATCGCAGTATTACATTTGTGAGAATACTGGTATCACAAAACTGTGGAATTCTGTTGATACTAGACTCGCAGCGTTACACCGAACAGATACTAGAAGTCGCAAGATTACGCTCGTGGTACACAAAAATCGCGAGATACTAGTATCTCGAAGGTACTAAATTCGCGATTCTACGTTCATGAGATACAAGAACCGCAAGATACTAAAACGCAAACTACGAATCAACGTAAAATGGAACACTCTTTCATTAATCTGAAACGTGAAACGTGAAACGCAATCCACGTTTGCCTAACATATCCGAGTAGAAAGTAGAGAGATACTAAAATAGAAGATTATCCACTAAAATCGGATCCGCGACTCCCGCAGACTTCTCGGAACCGCGGTAAACTCTTCAAGAAGTCCCGGTTCGAGAACGCTAGAAACGCGCGTGCATCATTTTCGCGCGAATGCACGCGAGCGCGCCCCTATACATATTGTAACATATATATATATATATAAATAAAAATGTTCCTTCGATATTCTCGCGGATGGAGACCCCTCTTCGCTTCGCACCCTTTCTTCTTTTCTTTCGTTTAATCCATCCTTGTCCCCACCGCCGAACATGCATTGGTATCTCTTTTTCTAGATAATCTTGTTTATACTCTCGTAAAGTCGTATCTAGTAATTAATAGAGGATGTACGAACGTGTAGAAAGATCCATCGTGCTTCCTTCTCCCTATCATTTAATGAAGATTTAAATTCGACGAAGAAAGTGTTCAATCGTAGATCACCCAAGTTCCCCGCTAATTTCTAATCTAAATCTACTTCACTTGTCCCTCTTCATTTTTATATCCGACGTACGTCCGAAGTGGATCTCTGTTCCTCTTCGTCTTCCTTTCTTTATCCATCCGCCTCAGTGAACGTAGCCCTTCGTTACATCTCTGATTTCATTTTCATTACCCTCGGTTTCTGTACTTTCTTCTAGGTCTAACTGCAATTTCTCCCTGTTCGACCATGTGCTCTAGGGGACTCGACGATCGACTGGTGAAATTAAATGGATTTCGCTAGTCGCGAAATTGCCTTACGACGATGAGGTAACAACGTTTAAACATCGCTCTTCTCTCCCTCTCGGACAATCGCGCGTATCCTCTTATTTATACGTGTACATGTGTACGTGAATCAAAAAAGTATCGACTTCTGCGAGAACAATAAAGATTATTGATAGAATCATATGTGTGTCAATACTTTTTTCATCCACTCTATGTGTGTAGCTGTTGCAACATTCTATTCTCAGGAAGAAGTTTCGTTTCCAGCTCATTCTGGTGCTTATTTACTCAAAATTATCAATGTATCAATTTTAAGCATCGATTTTTAAATCAATTCTCAATAGCTTCACAAAATATTCATTGAATTTAATCATTTTAATCTTGATGAATTTTGGAATGTATACATATATGTAACATATATATTAAATAAAAATTAACAGATCCATTATTTTCAAACTCTTGTTATTGGAACAATATCTAGCGATTGTATGTAGTGTTCAAGTGGGCGTGGGTGTGTATGTGTGGGTGTGTGTGTGTGAGCGCACACGCGCGAATCTACATGGGATTCGTCGTAGCGAGAGACGAGAACGAAAATTCGAAGAAGAAAGTTACAATGGAAGATTGTTCTGTACAGCGACTATCGTTACGAGCTAAATACGTGGTTGCCGACGTGCCGGAGCCATCTTTCTCGATGGTCGTAACCACCGCATCGCCACTTCCCTTCTTCCGTGCACACTTCAACTTCCGCTCTTTTTTCCTTGATTACAACCGACGTTCACCGCTGACCCCCTCGATGTCCAGCATCGATGCGATCGGAACATTTCACTCTTTCTCTTATTTTTCATTTAATTTTTCTCTCCGATACGATCCTCAAGATTGAACTTAGTACAAGCTTCTTCTTTTCAAATTTCATGACTACATTTTCTTTCTCGACTCATTGTTGTTTCTTTCTCTGATATCTTCGTTCTAAAACTTGAACATTACTAAAACTTCCCTCGAGTATACTCTGTTTAATTTCTTCCATCGCTCTATACGTCTTCGTTCTTTTATTAATTCATGAAGAGCAAACAAGTTTGTCTAGGTTTCCTTCTTCTCTTCACCGGAAATCGTCCTCTCGTCGATGCTGCGGCACGGAGCGCGATATCTCGTGGTAAGTACGCTGAGCAGGTACCGTTCGCGATTTTAAAAAACGTCGAATTTTCTTTATTCCGACACTATCGCGGCCTTCCTTACACCATCTCTCCTTTTGTCGCGCTTATAATACTAAGTGTGTACGTGTTACGATAAATAAATAAATAAATAGATACACGCCTGCATTATGTATTTATCTATTTATCCGATTGAAAGGTTGTAGTCTGATAGCTTCTCTGCGAGTGTAGGTTTATGTTCGTGTGTATATGTGTGTTGTTTAAGGTGTTGTTGCACGGTTTCGTTCGCTCCAAGTGTCAAGGCGACGAGCGTCCACCGACACATCGGCCCTTCTTCTTCCTCTTGTTCTTTTGCTTCTACATCCTCCCACGTTTATCTATTATCATAGATCGCAATTTACTTGTGGTTGAAGGAGAACGGCGACGGACCTGTTACCGCGCTTCGGTGGAAATGCACGTTTTGCCATTTGTTGTCCCTCTTGTGCCACACGCGGCTCTCCTCGCTCTGATGAGTGTGTGCTACCCCTTGTCTGAAATATTCCATCAGATCTTCATTAAATTTTCTCCTAAACGATGTGGCCTATATACATATGTATAGGGTCCGGTGTAATTTAGGATTACCTATTTTAGACAACGGTAAAGTTAAGGGATGAAACTTGCGCCGTATTTTGGGAAAATCTAGGGAAACTTAATAGTGTCTATTATTTATATTTATATAATTCTAAAATCCAACTACAAATATTTTTAATTAGAAATTTACAATTTAATACGATTGATGGATTTTTATGAAAGTCGAAGGGTAACTGAAACATAGGTGTCAGTCAATGACAATCGAAGAGTTTAAATTAACCAAGATAGTAATACTGGTATATTGGAATTTTACATTTATCTCTTGAATAAAAATAAAACTTACTTGTCCATGTACTGTGTCAACCTGACATACGCGATGCACGCTGCGTCCTCGCCCAGAAGGTGCACATGAGGATTCAGGATCGTCGTGTTGACGGCTTTGCAGTTTTTCCCCAGGACTGCTTATAGATTTGTTTGAAAAGGAAAATACTCGTTATTCGTGGGTCTGTGCAGCGCAGAAAGAGAGCTTTCTTCGCGATAAATGTAAAACGAAGCGAGAGAAACGTTTCCAACAGCTTCTCGTAGCATTTAATAGGCATGAAAGGGGAAAAAATCGTACAAAGGAGAAGCAGCATCGAATCTTTTTCACTCGCGAATCTTTTCTGTAATTTCGTGCATTTCAGATTATTAAATTGTTATTAACTCTTTTAGTGACAAACAGAAATTCCAAAATTTAACACCTTCAAGAGATAATAATAAATGCAAGAAAAATGATATTAGTATTTTAAATAGGTTCAGCCCCTGTAAGGATTAAAATTCATAAATTGATCGAAAGTGCAATAAGAAGCGTATCGATGTTGAATTTCAAGCGGTTGCAACTAAGAATGCACAAACTGGGATAAATATTAAAAAAGTAATTCGCGTAGAGACTGGCACGGCATGCAGTAGCAACGAAACTAAAAACCATCAAACGTAAGCACAATAGTGCGGCGTTTACGATTAATCGGTGATGCAAATGAGTCATAATTACCATTATCAAAGTAAAATTTGTGGAAATCCATTCCCTCGACTAAATTACCTAGAGCCTCTGGCTCGAACGCGGTCAGATGTGGATCACAAATTTTCCTGGAAATGCAAACGTCATTAGAAAACAGGTGAATTCGAAATTCTCCCGTGACTTGATTAGCATCGAACCGAAATTTATATTCATAGGGGAAAGAGTATCATTCCATCAAAATTCCAAGTCGACATTCATATTTTCTCCTGGGTAAACATTACTATGCTGATTAAACTATCCACCTCAACTACGTTATTTTTGCCTGGGCAAATTTCTAGTTTAAAGGTCGACTAATTAAATGAATTATCGAAAAAATTGTATTTTTAATATGTTTACAAAAAAATTCAATATTCTGTGATTCTATTTGATAAAAAAAAAAAGAAAATGGATTGTTGATTGAGTCGTGTCACTTACGTGTACGCCTCGAAATCGCCGATGTTGATGCTCTCGATCAGCTGTTCGGTCATCTTGATGATCTCCTGACGGCGTGCTGGAATCGTCAACAGATTATCGATCAATGCAAATCGGCCGATCGGCACGCCCGATCAACACAACCGATCCGGGCTCATACCGACACATCGTACGGTACAACAGTCACATGCACGAAATCTCTTTTTCAAATATACTCTTATTTTTTTATCAACTTCTACATCCTACGCCAAAAAATTCTCCTTTATCGATGCATGTACCTCATTGGAGTCGTGTCAAAAATCAAAAGTCGCATTACCTGTTGTCTTTTATTCAAAATTCTACTCCATTTCATATCGAACTCCAATGATATACGATCCTCGAATGATTCTTATCTAAATTATTATTAAACTCTCAGAAGTCGGTGCCGGGCCTCTGATGACCCTACGTATGACTTATAATTAGAATTTCTATTTTCTATATTTTCTGCTGTTTATTTTTTTTTTAACATGAAAATTTGAAATACAACCCGGCCACCGCCTTTCGAGGGTTACAAAATTTTCTTCTATAACTAAAAATCCTGGTTCGAGTCATTCGAGGAGGATATTTTCGTTGGTAAACTTTCGGTTTCCACTTGACGAGCACCGATTATCGTCGCGATATTTCACGAGAACAAAAGAACGAACGTTCGCGTACAATAAAAAAGCGATATCGGTGCGATTCAGTCAAATGGAAACGATCGAGCGTGTCTCGTGGTTGCACGCGTCGCACGAATCGGCTCGGTTCCTCTTCGATACGCTCGGCGCGGCGAACCGTCGAGACTGGGGAATTTCGAAGGCCCTTTGCAGATACTCCACCGCATCGGGCGACAAACGGAATCGATATCCATAGAAAAGAGAGACAGGTTTCTCGTTGTTCACGAGCGACGTAGTACATATAACGCTGAAATAAAAGTCGCCGCCGATCGCTAGAAGCTTCTTCAAAATCGTGTAATTTACCAATAACACTGTGTCCTCTTTATCAAGTTTCCTCTATGTTAACCCTTTGCGAATTTCAATCATACCCTACTGTCCTATGTGCCATCAACTCGAAATTTCAATAATTTAACACTCGGTACCACGTACTCGGACATTTAGCGTTGTGGATGGAACACGCGATTTCGAGTGTCTATCAAAAAATCGGAAAGCCAGCTCGCAAAGGGTTAAGAACTCCTCGTTTCTCTTCTACCCATCCACAAAACGCAACTTCTAGTTGCAAAATTCTTAATATATACAAAATTCCAATTCCAACTGTACCGTTGAGAAAAAAAAAATCAAATTTCACCCTTTCTCAGCCGAGTTGAGAGAAAAAAAAAAAATCAATAAATAAATGAATGGCAGAGATGGAGAAAAAAAATTGTCTTGTGATCTTCTCTCGTCAACGATGAGGAAAAATTATGTAACCACCACCGTCAGAGTCACAGGGTTGCTTAACTATCCTACTGCGCACCACAACGAGCGAAACAACAAATTTACAATTACTTCTATCTCGATTCTACGCGTTTCATGTTTTCAAGTACATTTCGTTTATATATATGTCGTTGAGAAAGAAAGAAAGAGAGAGCGAGAGAGACAGACAGAGAAAGTATGTGTGTGTATGAGAGAGAAAGAGAGAGAGAGAGAGAGATTCTTTTGTTACCTGAACACTGGGAGTTCGTCGATAGCTGGCTGCAGGTCTTGATAGGACACACGATTCTTATTTCTACAAGCAATATATATAGAATATATACATACACATAGTTAAGATATCGGTACCCTTTGTTAAACGTTTTTGTTTTTTGTGTGTTTTTGTTTCGCTATGAAATCGCTTCAGCGCAGGCAGCAGGACTTTTCAGCGTGATTCAAGCGGTCTCGCGGAGGATTAAGATCCGCGGATACAGGGTACTCTTGACTTTCAATTATTTTAACATGTTCGCTGTGGGCTGACTTTGAATATTAATAACAATCAATTTTAGAAGAATTTAGAGCTCAACAAGCTCATCAATTAGAAAATATTCTCATCGTCCACAATGAATGTGTTAAACGCTTTGAATTAAAACACTCACTTGCCATTTTTATCACGCGAATCGGAATGGAAGCATAGAATCGTTCGAATGAATAAAAAATATCACGGAGCTTAATCCACACGCGAAAGGATTAACCGTCTTCTCCGCTCTCGTCTCCGTACTTAGCACGCTTTTACGCTTCTTCGTGTTCCCCTCCTGCCGAAGAACGCGTCGCTTTCTGCACTTTATCTCAAAGATATTCCATTTGGTCATCGAGAAAATTCGTTTCTCCGTGTTTCTCTGTTTGTACTCGTTACCACGTGGGCGGGGGCCATTTTACGGATAAGATTCTTAAGATGAGAACGAGCGATGAAACAATTGGATCAATCAATTGCTTGGAGTGTTTTCAATCTCGATGGGATTTAAGCAAGCACGAGTAGTTGCTTGGAGAATCGAGGCGGTCGTTTTCAGTAGTCGAAACGATGATATTGCATACATTTACGTTGTACAAGGTGTTTCAATCATTTAATCATCTATCATTTTCGAAACTATTTCAGCTCGTTTCTTTTAAATAACGAGCAATGTTTGAATTGAACAATATCTAATACACCTTATACAATGATACGTTTGATCTTTTTAGATATTAGATTGCAAGAATCTAAAACTGTGATCAACAAATTTAATCATTGTCTACTAGCGTACTAGCGTAAATTATCATTAACTACGAAGCCTGTCCAACAATTATGTCCTTATTTTTTTCACACAACACAACGTATTGGGTTTCATAAGTTTATTGGTACGTTCACAGTTTTGCGCCTACACATGGATTACACGTGGACTTTGTAGCGTTCAGCGTGGACGATAGCCTAATCGAACGTTTCTACGCGACATAAAATACCATTTCGAAGAATTTCAACGTTATTTCAAGAAAAAATCTCGACTAACCTGCTCTAGAATGCTTCGAACATAGCTTAAGAATATTTACGTTTTTTCTCAATAAAAATGATATTTTAACGATATCTGCACACTAATAATAATAATTAATAATAATAATAATAATAATAATAATAATAATAATAATAATAATAATAATAATAATAATAATAATACGGGACGAACAACGGGGACACACAGAGACAAATTCCACCAAGTCTTTGTTAATTATCCTTCGTTTACATCTTTCGTTTACGCGATTGTGCGTGTCGCCGTATTTTTGAAATTGAAAAAGAAAAAAAAAATGGGGTTCGTGCGAGAAAGTGAGAATCTTGAAACGATTCGATAATATATTCTAGTTGTACGATTGCTAGAGTGCTGTAGAATCCTTTTAATATTCCTGCGTATCCGTTGTCGACGAGCGCTGCTTGCCTGACCAACAACGATACTTACTACTTGCGCGTAACTGTCCGTCAAAATAAAACCTCTTCACTACTCGCGAGCATACCGTTCGCCACACGATAAACCAATTCTTAAAACTATCTTTGTAACTGTCATTCTGTATAGAGTAATAATTTGAGCGGTGATTTGTCCGAACGTTTGCAAGTAGAAATACAGCAATCATTTTGCTATTTTTCAATGGGGCTTGTCTGATCGTGTAGCGAAGATGATCTCGAAAAATCTACTGAGAAAATAAAGAAGTTACCAGGGTCACAACGTGAACACCAAGCATTTGAAGAGAAATGGCACCCTGGAAGGATCATCTCCAAAAGGCAAAACGAGACATGCTGTGTTCGCGACGCTCGACGAGTCTCCAACTTTTCAATCATCTTTAAAGTTGAAATTAAAAATCAGAAACAGCCAAAAGAGATTTGAACGTGTGAAGTGGAAGAATTAATGTTACCTGCTGACAAATAAAATCAATTCTTTGGTCAACTGAACTTTTTACAGTTGATATTTATATGTTTCAAAGGTTCGCGTCTGCTCCCCTGGTTTCTTTTACTATTAAAAGTAAAAGCCGAGAGGAAAAATGAAATTTGAAAATTCCTTTTTTAAAAGATATCGTCGAGCGTCGTTTGTATTTCAGATTTTACGACAAGCAACACCGTTTAAGCTTCGAGCAGGCATCATCGTCCTTCGCGCTCGTTTTTTTCAACTTCTCTGCGGCCTTACCGGCGTTGGTTCTCTTCTTACCGTCTTCCGGTTCGTTGCACTCGACTAGACCAAGCTGCACGTATCCAGCACCGATGTTCCGGCGTACATCCGGTTCTGATACATTCGGTTCGTTTTGTCATGCAATTGAAATCGACGCGGCAAGCCAGCCACGAGTGCAATCGGAACATGCAGAAACACACACATAGGACACTGGGTCATCCAAAATATTTTACGAGATTAGAAGACAACGAACAAACTCTTTCATCTCTGGTCGATGATTAGATGAGAAAGGATCATGCATGGTTCAGGTTTTTAATACTTAAATTAATAAATTGATATTTTTGAGGGATTTCGATTCAAGACGGTTCTTCATAAATTTATGTAAATGAAAGCAATTTCAATTATTCTAAATTGGTTATAAATAAAAAAGAAGAACGATGCGAAGTTAAGCGTGGAAGCATTCGATTCGGGCAAAAACTACTTCATCACGTCCCATCTGCCGTTGCTGGATAAAAGTGTCTTCCATTTGCGAAATGGGAACTTGATTTATGGGTCTCGTTCGCGATAAATGCACTTTTGACTATTATGGGAATCAATCAAGCCGCACAATGCGATGGCAACCACATTTCCGCACAATGAAACGCATTATCGGAAGATTATTGCGAGCGATGCAACGCGCTTTCTGCAATTCTACGAGCAGATTTCCACGAAAACAGAGAAAAAAAAACACGTGTACAATCCGTGTATAACAAACTTAATCATCTTAATTATCGGAAAAATTGCAATCTCCCTGTTATGGTTTTTATTTATCACGATAAAATTCATCGTTTATTTCGTTATTGTATCACGATACTAGTAATTTCCATGAAACACGATCGTGGACAACCGTTGTTGACTGCTAGTATTTTCCAATATTACGAAAACGATCCAATTTCATCGACACCCCCGGACGCGGCAAATATTAATGAAAAAATAAAAGTTCCTCTTGCAATTGCACACCTGTTCCTATATTCGATACGTTCCTATATACCCTCAACAGGTTACGTGATGTATAAAACTCAATCGTTTTTGTACAGCGATTCGTATATTGTCTGTTTCTTTTTGACAATAAAAGTAGAGTGTACTATTATAAAAAGATAAGATATAAAATTGGATTCTCGTCTTTAACCACCCTCAAAAATATAAGAAACAAAGGAGGAACAAGAAATAGCATAAATTTATCATGGAACCAGAGAAGAAAGCACAGATGTTAAGATACTTATCCACCAAAGGAAAGATCGAAATGAAAAATAAATAATTTCATTTAGAACTTTAGGTTTGATATTAAGAGGTTCGAAAAAATCATGAAAATATTCCAGTAAGATTTGCATTCCAGAATAATGCAATTAAAATAGTGCAACTCGATTAAAATGCAACCGTTACGAATGTAATGGATGTAAATGTTGCTCCTTTGGTGGAGTAGGTAGCTTTACAGGTTGTAAAATGAATACAGACCGTTACTCGCGGAGTCGTAGCGTCGCGACGATGCGATGGGCGTCGCCGCGTTGTTGTTGCCGATGTAGACGGCCGCCGGTGACGAGGGTGATGCGCCAGTCTGGCTGTTCTGGCTGTTGCTGCTGCTACCACTGCTGCTACCGCTTCCTGCACTGCCAGCTAGTCATGCAACCAACCAACCAAAAGACGAGCTACTGTCAGCCTCTCGGAACAGCATCCTCCCGGTCGCTTCTGGCTTTCTTTTTGTACCGTCATGATTCTATCATTGCATTCTCATATTTCATTGCATTGCATTGCATTGTCAATTACAATTAATTTCATTTCATTCACATTTCATTCACATTTCATTCACAAAGTGTAATACGGAAAATTGAAAAATTGAACGTGTTAAGTTATCTCATACCCGAAATGAGCGGTTTAAATTATACCTAACCTTAACATCCTCTCTCTGTTCATCTATGATATTTTGAAATTTGAATAAATAAATAAAAAGACATGAGAATGCAACGAATCGTCACGTCGATAATGATATCGAATACCAACAGAAAAAAAAGGAAACAGAAAGAATCATTGGAAGCGAAATTTGGCAAAATGCAGGCGATTACGAGGTGCTCGTCAGCGAACGAGCTTCGACAAAGGGAACAACACAGTGTGAAATGCTAAATTGATTGATATTAATCGATCGTTCCAGATCAGACAGTACTGGCTGGTGTGTGATCAATTCGATATTCGAATGAAAAGCAAAAGCAATTTTCGTTGAGTCTTGTGGACAAGAGGGAATGATCGAGGGCTGTGAACGAACGATTTTGTGCTAGGTGGCAAACGGAAGTGACCAGAGACAGGGGTCAAAAAGCTTGATAAAAAAAGGGGGTGTGAAAGATTAAAGGTCGCGAAGCGTGAACTCGTTGCAGGTGAATGGATTCGTTTTGAACGGTGTAGCCAGAGTAAAAAGATCCAAGTCATGCTTCGACTCTGAAAAGGGACTCACCGATTTCTGCCTAGCGACTTGCTCTTCTTCCTTGCCTTTTTATTTACAACCCAAAAATAAATAATCATCTGATACGTAAACTTATAAAATTGTAAATTTCCTTTTCACTTTAAATAAAAATCATCGAGAAAATATTCGAGATATCCGATTCTATATATTATTAAAAATAATATATAAAATAGAATATTAAAAACATTTTTCTGATAATTTTTATTTCATTTGAACACACTTCTTACACCTCACTAATCGAATTAATGAAATATTTTGATTAGAAATTTTTTATTCAAGTTCACCCGATTCATTTCCGCTCTCGATTCTGGCAGAAATCGCGAGAGAAGAAACCTTACCGATTCACCGGTGCTCGCCGTTTGAATTTTGGTTATCCATGCGCTCGATTCTTATATCCTGCGGACACGAGCACGATAAAAGCGCATTTCTGGTAACAGCCGCAAAGGCAGCCTGCAATTTCGCTCGGGCTATACGGCGTTCCTTGTCGGGACCGACCGTAAACTTTTGCTACTGCTGGCCGGCGATAAAAAAAAATCAAGAACCTCGTAATATCACGACAATGCTCCAATTATTCTCGTTCGCGTTCATATTGTCTCAAAGAACGAACGACGTACGAATAAAGAAAGCGAGGAGCATATCGCGAGATTTCTAGGCGATGTTTTTAACCCCCCTTGCAAGTGGCATTTGATCCATCGTCCGATGATGCTTGTAAGATTGTAGGATCTTTGGTTTATGTTCACACGTGTCCTTCGTTACAAGTACATAACCAGAGTACGTAGTAATATTTTTGTATTGACTGTCAGAAATAATTCTTTCCTTAACAAAATATAAAATTTGAAGAGAACCAAAATACTATTATGTTGCATTAAAAATATTGTGAATTATGAAAAAATAGATGAAATTATTTTCAAATTCAATATATAAAAAATGAAGCAGTAATGAAATTTTTTTTGGCAATAATCAAACGAAGTGTTAATAATAATAAAATTAAATTATAATTATGTGTTACATTGGATTCCTTCGTTCATTCGAATACTGTTTTGATTAAATATAGACTCTCTAGGTGGGACAGGCTTCATAGATTTTTCTATTCACAATTTCTTCTCCCTTCTTTCATTTTTGTTTAACTCTTATTCAACCCGTACAATATATTTTCTTTTACATAAATACGATCTTTCTTCTGTAATTTTCCAGACGCTGGATTAGAAAAGATCGTGATCTGAATATCGATAATACGATAAAAATTAGCTAAAATTCGAAAAAGAAGCTCGATGCTGGCGTAGGCGGAAGTGAGAAAAACCTCGTGGCTATAATTTCTCCAACGAATGGGTGAAAGAACGGTAGAGTTCTAGTTAAGGTGACGTTAAAGAAAAAATTATTTAAAATATCGTCCCCTTCGCAAGACTAAGGGTATCCTAAGAAAGAAAATGAAAAAATTCTACCGTCCTTTCCTCTCGGATCACTCTGACCAGCCGATTTACCTTGTGCTCCCTGCAGGAGTACCGCGGCAATCCCAAGAGGGTTTCCTTGAACCTGGTTTTGCTTGTTCGTCTGGCTCGCTGCCCCGACTACCCTGGAGAACGCGGACACAGCGGCAGGACTGTTCGGAGGTGTGCCCTGGGAGGCGGGGCCTTTGTCGAAGAGATTTCGAATGGATCAATTAGAAGATTCAGCCATGAAGAGGCAAAAAAGAACACTGTTTTCCAAACGCAAAACAGAACACGTCACCAGATGAACATTCAGCTAGACCGAGTCGTAATTGGGCCCATCAAAAGGATTAATTAGCACTAATCAATCAACACGTAGCTGGGATTCTTGGAATTTGGTTAAAGCGGGGTTTAGAATCTTTAATTATCGAAGATACATATACCGAGACGTAAATTGGCTCCATCAGGGTTTATCCATGTGTTAGAAAGACGTTTAATCAATGGTGTCAAGAGTTAGGATAGCTCATACTTTCTAAGCACTCGCCTACAAATTCAATTACTAAGTATCTACCTAGGCTAAGTCATAATTGAGTCCATCAGGATTAGTTACGTGTTAGAAGATACTATGCTGCGCCAGAGGAGTTAGTGTTTTTGGTTACTTCTGAAGAGTATCAAAGGTTCACAAGGCACCTAAGAGAAATACTGGAAGAATTCACGAAAATTAAAAAATTAGAATTTTTATTAACAAAATTTCAATACTAACAGTACAAAGACTAGCAGAATTCATTGACTCATTTCACTCAACAATTATCTATACTAGGTGGTAATTTGGTCTGTTTAAATCAATTCTACGTTAGTAAATGCCGTTGATTGATCATCGTTTAACTAAACAATAGAGGTTACGTGATTGGATATAAATCAAACATCAATGTCCAACACAACTCCAAAATTATTCACTATTTTAAATCAATTCAACATGAAAATTGATTGAACACGCTATTCAAACCCACTGATTGTCAGTAAATGAATGAAATTAAAACAGAAAGATGCGAGTTCCGTCACCTTTCATTTCGATTCGAGAAGATCGAGCGGAAGTCGCTCGCTGACCGACCTTTGCCGGGAAGAACCAGAATAGTTACGCTCGGTCACGATAGATTTTCTCTGCGTCGACATAGACACGATTTTGCGACTGAAATAGATACGAAAGGCTGGCTGACGATCGTGACCCGAGGCTACCAGCCTCGAAGATCGTTTCGCGTGGAAAATAAGCCGACGGTTTATGCACGGAACTTGGATTCAAGTCACAAGATTGATGAAACTTGATAAATTTCGACATTTAGAACTTGGGATGTTTTGGAAATTTTTCAACAATGGAAGAGTTAAAAAAATTTTTCCTTAAAGAAGACTCACGACCTTCGAAGGTTTTATTTATGAATCTTCTGAAAACATCTTATATAATTTCTTGGAAATGAAGGTAGTTCCCCAATACGTGGACAGTGTTATTTTCAAAGTAGGTATTTCAATTTAATTAATTCCTAAAACTGTTTCAGTAGATAACACTATGACTGACCAGACACGACACAAACGAATCTTCCATCAACAGCGAGGATTATTTATCGCAAGTAACGAAAGGGTAAACAACAACACTGATCATAAATTTTTCACGTATCACGAGACACACCCTGTGCGATTATCTAAACACGAAACACTCGTCTATCCATCTCCACGATCCTCCTGGCTCAATTACCAAGATACAAAGCGTACTCGTGGCTCACCGTGATTGTCAGGCTGCTTCGAAGAGCAAGGTAAGCCAGCAGCGGCCGACATTTCAATCGTTTCGACGAGTTCTCTCTCTGAATCACATTTATAGTAATACGCTCGACGCACCTCTTCTCTTCGTCTTTTTCTTCTTCTTCTTTTTCTCCTCCTTCTCCTTCTTCTTCTTCTTCTTCTTCTTCTTCTTCTTCTTCTTCTTCTTCTTCTTCTTCTTCTTCGAGATGAAAGCGAGATGGAGAAGAATTCACGATGGAAGGACACCTGAACCCCCGCGGAAAGGGAGGAAAACGAAGAGAATCGACTCTGTTTTATTGCGCCTCGAAAAACGGCCGGCTTCGGGGACGTTCGAACGAACGACGCGAACTGCTGCCAATCTATTTTCAAGCAGTGCCAAGCGGTCAGGTATTTCCGTTGACAGCGCTCGAAGCTTCACCGCTCGATTCCGCTAAGCTACTCCCTTCCATCGTTCTACCTACGGACGGACACTCAAGATTCTGCTCGCTCAAGGTCACTGGATCATCTTAAATAAACTCAATTGGCGGAGGAAGGGAGTACTGAGGGAGCAATTGACCGTGAAGTCATTGTACTTTGTTATAATATTTCAATTGATATCTTTCTTTGTTGATATTTCAGAGAAATTGGGGATGGAGATTTGGTAGAAGTAACAGTGGAGAATCGATTAACAATGGAAAAAGTTCATATCTTTGAACACCTGTTTAAAGTTTAAACATCTACTTTGTTATTTTAATTATAATAGTATTTTTGTTAAATCCCGCAAAGGAGAAGGAGGTTGCATAAATGCATCCCCATCTCCTCGTTAAAAATATATATATATAGTGTGCACCTATAGGAGGGAAGGAAATTCCCCTTGAAACACTTTGAAAATCTTCCTAAAAATGGAGTGTGATAGTTTAATGCTAATAGTGTCCTCGAGCGACCAGAATCTGTAATTGATGCCCGACGACATTTTAACTATAAATTCAGAACGTCTATTAGCTAAGAAACTAATTGATGAATGAAAACTAAGTATTTTTCAAAGCGATAGCAAACCATCGACAGATGATTACTTCATCTATTTCTATAACAACATCTACGATGAATCCATCTATGTCTAGTAGAAGAACCAAGCGAACTCGTCTCCAGGCTACTTGTTCAATGCAAAAATATACGATATTCTTTATGTTACTTATCGTTCGAGATCATCAAACTTCCAGGTGAGCCTGTTGTTGATCGCTGGTCAATCACGACAATTTGCTAATCATTTCACAGATTGACATCAGTAAAGAAAAAAAATACACAGCTAACTGCTCGATAATGATAGTACATACGAGTATATAATATAATATTATTTACTTCTCCTATACAGCGTGTACGTTTACAACAACGCCAAACAATTTCTATGAACAATCTAGCAGACTATCACGAAAAATATACACACTGGTGTAATTTAATCGTTCCGACTTTCTCATCGCACGATTCTCTAATTTGTCTACTCGCCTCGACCAGTAGATCCACTAGATGTCTGATCAGAGGTCTTCGTTCGTTATTTCGTAGACGGTTGCTGGCTTCCGGCGTTGGAACTCGCTCGATACGATTCTGAATCGTGTGCGTTTAGCAAACAAGTATGGGGATAATGGGAGGACAAATTTCTGATTTTACTCGTAAATAGATCCCTACATTTTTAGGGTTCCTAACGTTAGTTGGCTGGTAATTTCAGTGAAATTTTTTGATAAATCGAAAATCGACAAATATTTCATAGGATATTTTTAATAATTTTATCTCCTGTCGTTTGAATAAATTAAATTTGTAACTGTTACCTCTGTGAGAGTCAATTTGTTAGGTAAGTTAATATTCTAATTTTTGGAAACTGAAATTTTCCATGATCATATAATATGTTCTCCGATTTGGTAAAACCACAACTGGTGCTTGGTCTGTTTACGTAATATTATATGCTGGTATTCAATCGATACGAGGGTATATTTATTATTCATACATTTCGTACGACTGATTATTCAATACGTTGTATGCAGAATGAACGTTGGTTATCAGAGATGAACGAGACTGTTCTCTTCAATTCATGAATTGAATAATATAGCCAGATCGCAGTTATAATTTTAATAGTTTAACTGATATAAAATTGTATTATTTCAGAAAAGATATACCTAAGTAACGTTCCTGTTAATTCATTTGAAATACTTATCAAAACGAACGAAGATAAATTAGGTAAACGAAAAGAGGTATGTATAATTAAAAATATCATTGAATTACCTATCAAAAGCTATAAATCGAATATTTTCTTTATTCTAAAATAAAATTTCACTGAAAATCATTTCACAGCCCAAATGCCTCTCTTTACCTAAAATCAACAAACGAACGTGTGTTAAAAACGTGGCCAATTATGGCGAAAAAACAGTACACACGATCGTCGATGTCGTAGGAGGGGACACGATCAATCCCAGTAACAGGATGCAGGGGCTAAGATTAATAACAAATCGATGCACGCAACGTCCTGATATTAGTTCGTGGAACGAGAGGAGGCTGGAGAGACGGTAAATCCGAAGTACGAGTTAGCGGAAGCTGGAACAGACAGGGTGCAAAAGCTCGGCTCGAAGCTCGTCATTGAGCCCCTCGTGAAGTTGGCTTCTCCGATTCGCGACCTGCTTCCGATCCCTTCTCGCCATCGAGAAAACCTCCTCAGAAATCACTTGCTCTTCCCTCTTCCTTCCAATCAACATTTTAAATAAATCAAATAGAAAACTAGTTTTTCTGAGATTTCATTAATCAAAGAAATTATAATATTTCTGTTCCTTCTTCGAAACTAAGAATTAGATTCTTTGATTAATAGTAAAAGGCGAGAAGGGCACTATAGAAGCTTTCAATATTCGACTTTATATTTTTAAATGATAAGCTATTAACATTAAGCTTCAAATTGATACACAATTAATGCTATTTGACAATACTTGTATGCCATCAAATTTCTATGCTCCAAAATCAGCCATTTGATACGCAATAATCATAGTTCAAAGTGGGGAAGGGTGTTTCGAAGATTTTGCATTAACCAACTGTCTCAAAAGAATAATAATATTAATAAATCCTTAACAATAATCTACTTAATGATACATCTTCCCAACTTGAAACTATGAATACAATACAGTGACATAAAAATCAAACGATAAACGATGAAACAATACACATGAATTCAACATAAAATTACACTAGCAAACGATATTCAATAATGCTGCACCGAACAAAATTATGGCAAACAAAAAGAAACGATGAACGATAAATTTCAATTCGCGAATAAGAGAAGCCATTTGTGTAAATTTCGTGGAACGTTTCCACGTACACGCACGTGGAATACGTATACGTAAATCTAGACGCAGTTAATGTACATGTTTGTATTACACATGAAAATTGCCGTGAAGCCTCGAAACGTATTGTTTCTTGGCCTTCGGTGTGCAGGTTTACCTTCCGGTTCTTTGGCGATGACCGTGCTGCTCCGGTCGACGCCGCCCTTCTTATCCTCTGTACAACAATACACACATACGTCACGTATACGGATATGCGAGAGTTTTCATTCGTTTTTGTAGCAGAAAAAAAAGAAAAAAAAAAAAAAAAAAATTTCAATAAAACGCCTATTTACAGGTCTAGAGAATAGCAACGCGCTGAAACCCGAGATAAGCTTTCGTTTCTCTAGCCATTTTGTCTGAGCCAATCAGAAAGCAACTTGAAAAGCAAATTTCTTAAAATTTAATAAAATTGCGAAAAAATTTTATCCAAATTACTAATCAGAATTCATGATGTTTCCCTGCTTAAATCGTTTACATCTTGCTTACTTCGTAATGTAGACTTATAAACAATAATTTTCTATTTAACAAATATTTCTTTTTTGCAGTTATTGAGATAGTATGTTGTACATTATAACAAGTTTTGTGTTCCTGTTTGGTAGAAATTTCAATTGGATGAGAAGTGTATGTCTGATCGTACATTGACCAATTCTACTGATCTGAGAATAAGTAATATAACCTGCGTATTTTTCAGCCTACATATACAGTTTCAATATTTCTACACACCACTGCTGTGTAAATAATAAGAATAAACAAAAAATATATGAATACAGGATTATACAATGTTTTTTTAAAGATTTTAAACAAAAATATCTGATAACTAACTCACTTTACAATTTTTACTATGGTATGAGAATGTACATACCAACCATATTTACTTTTTTCTCTTTTTTCAAACCATTCGCGTGTCAATATGTATTTTATTTCTTATTCAATTTTTTTTTTTTACTATTCAAGCCAATATAGAAAAATATCATCGACCTGTTGGTGAAGTACGAAAAATCTGGATCACTCTCTGTATATCACTGAATTTGAAACATTCTATATTTTTATCATCGCAGCAAACGTTGTAAAATTGTTGAAAGTCAGAGTACATACACTGGAAAAGAGGTATGAAAGAAACTAATTCTCGAACAATTGTACAAAAGTTTAATGGAAATTTAATTCGCAAAATTCCCTCGTTAGTTTTCTTTAAAAAGAAGTACAGAAGAAGAAAGCTGCGAAAACGAGGTTCAAGTAGTGGAAACAAATTTCCTACATTTTCTTCGGTAACACGGGATTCTAAATTAACGAGTAGCACTTGGAAAATCACAAGTTACTTTAATCTTCGTTCTACAGAATCATTCGGCTCACGGGGCATGGTGTGCCGTTTGCAAAAACTCATTAATGGACTCATTAACGGATGAAAGTTTTGCAACGTCAACACTGTTTGTGCTCAACTTTACCCCCTGCTGCAAAATTTATCCAATAACCAATTAAATTCTTTTTCCATTCCAATCGACAAAGTACTTCGTTGCTTTCTGAACGACTACGAAATGCGCGCGGCACGACGCCGCTGTAATTCGATGCGAAATAGCTGGACTCCGTGAACATAATTAGCCCTTAAACGATGATAGACAGCGACAGTTTAAATTGAACCTCTTCCATTTCTTACTATCATTCTCAAAATTTTTCATATCATTTTTTAATTTTAGCCCAAATCATTATTGATCCAGTACCGTCGTTTGAGAGTTCATATAGTGACATTATACTTTACTATTTTATTAAAAAAAAAAAAAAAGAAAAAAAAAATAGTTTGATTGTTAACACGGAGTATCAGCTGATTCGCAAAAACGCCGAATATTAGCTGCGAAAATTTTAAGAAAGTATATTTTCTAGCTTAATTTTCTAGCTTTTCTCTAACGTAAACTAACGAAAGAATAAATGTATAGAATAGATAAAGTGGTGAAAAAGGAAAGAGTAGTATAGATAGAGAAGGATAGAACTGCAGCACATTATTCGTTCTCTTCGTACTTGGGTCTTTCGGACAAGTATACTATCGGTTCAAAGTATTTAGTAGGATGTTCTTGAAAAGAGAACGAAAAAAAAAAAGAAGTGGGCAAATGGAGTCGTGCGAAGAAAAAGAAAGTGGATGTCATTCTTGTCGAAGAATCGAAACGATAAAGGTTGGTGAAGCGAGTTTGAACGGTAGACCCTTTGCTTTTTGTGTTGAACGATTGCTACCCTTTTTTTTGTTTGGATGATCGCATCACCGAGGATATCAAAGAAAAGTAATAGTCTCTTATAGAGCGTTTACTTTTTTATACAATATTTGATAAGTATTTCTTAGCTTGTTAATTTGAAAATAAATTAAATTAAAAATAAGTTGAATTTGATAACAATATCAAATTTTGTGAAAAATTTTAAAAATACCATTATACTATTATGTAATACTATTACTATGTAATGACCAATTGTTCCAGAACAAAAATCCAAAAGTCTCCGCTCAAAATCTCGCTTTAAATTCAAGACAGTATCAAAGAAATCAAAATCCTAGTACAATAAATTACATACTTTCAAAAGAATCTGTGCTGAAAAGGTGCACGTGTGCAATCGAGGAAGATTCGTAATCGATCTTCTTCCGAATCTCTCATTGTCAGTGAGGGAAACGCGTGTGCATATCGAACGGTCGATTCAATCTCGTTGGGGAAGGGGGGATCGCTTTGAGAAATCGAAAAATTCCAAGGATCGTGCTTGAACGAGCAAACAGTTTATTTTGCCTTTCTCTTGGAAAAAGAAGAGAGAAATAGGGAGTGCAAAAAGGGACAGAGTTCTTCTTTTTCAGTTGTTCTCGAAGACGAACGAGCTTTCGTTTCACCGTCGTCGAGTTCCTAGAACTTTTCAGGACAAACGAGTAGATTCTGGGGACACGTATCTTTTTTCTTTCCCGAATCGAGTTACGCGTGTATTCGACGAATCCTCGACAGGATTTCAGATGATCCTTGATTCGGGATTCCTTTCGGTGGATACTTTAAACAAAGTTCCCTGATATTTACGCTCGCTACCGCTGAGATTAGAGTACCTTCGGCTCTTTTTATTCTCAACACTCGACTCGGCATTCAAGAAAGCTTGGTGTCGATGCACTAAGCGAATGGATACAACAAGCAACGATTAAACTAAATTCAAGCACTTGGTGGGGATAAATGATGCAGTGATTTTTAATTTTCTTTAGAAAATCTACCCTATTCTTTGAAATATTATTTTTCAAAAATGTCGAATATCTATACCGCAGTTCACCAGAGTCTATAAATGCGACGCGCAGGTTGGAAGATGGTGGGGGAACGCAGCGAGCTCTCCGCTAATCGCTTTCCACTTCGTTTGGGAGTATCGCCAATCAGGGCGAAGATGCGTACTGGAGATGCGTAATGAACGAAAACTGGTCTTTTCGCAGTTATGGATTCTGGTGAACTGTGGTATATAATAAAGCATTCTGATAACTGATAGTAAAAAGAAGCGTAACTTTAAAGGTTTCAACCTTCAGGCTATAAACCTGAACGTTTCGAAACAAATTCAATCACTGCACCACTTCTCGCGCAACGAAGCAGGACGAGGCAAGCCATGCGAAACGGTGCGTGAGATCGCGAAGCGGAAACGAGCAGGGATAGGTTGCTAGCACGTGGGGTGGATGAAAGAAAAAAGTAGAAGAATATCTAGCGCAGGCAATTTAAGGGTGGTGTTCATAAATCCATAACACCGTGGAGTGACGGTGGACCGTGTATCGTTATGATGGGGCACGTCGATGGTGAAACGACAATTGTGTGTAAACCTAAATATTCTTTTCTCTAAATCTTTCGCGTGTGATAAATAGAAAACAAAGAAAGACATAGAAGATCATACATAGATAGGGAATAAAATGAATTGGTGGAAGATAATTCATGGTGAAGACAAATTTGGTGCAGAATCTTTTGGTGATCGAGTGTGTGAACGAAGTAAATAGAAAAGAAAAGAATAGAAATAAGAAGTAATAACGTTATCCCAGCGATGGTGTTCTTTTTTTGATACCGACTTACGTTCGCCATGATGGAATGTGTGATGATTGCTGCATTCTCTACGACGATGAGTCTCTTGTGTTGTTCTCGATCACTAATATGGACGATGCTTCTAACGTGGTCACAAAACTAATCTACCTTCGCTAATCGCATACTAACTCATTCGTTGGGTCTTTGTAGGAACGAGACGAAGAAGCAGTAAAGATGGTCGAGAAACGATGATTAATGGTTGCTCTACACGAGAATCACTCGTTTCTTATAGAATTTGTAGGGTGCTTCTTAATTTGCAATTGTGAATTGCTTTTTAATTTTATGTAAATTTTGTCAGGTAACAAGTGGAAAGTTTTAACTGAGAACTGCAACAATTGTAATTATAGTATACTATACTAAATATCATAGAAAAATGATTAAAAAATAGCAATTTTATCTTTTACAATAAAAGTATAAATTTAATATTGAAACGAGTGTTTCCTTTTCAAGCAGAAGCTTCTAAACGGGAAACGCAACAACTGCCATCGATGAGATGTTCACCTATAAGAACTAATAAAAAAAGAAGAAGAAAATTGGCTGAATGACTGACGAGGAAATAGAAAAGAAGCAAAAGCATCGGCGATTATTCATCGTCAGATAATCGATCGACTCTTCGATTTTTCTCTAAATTTCATTTAATTAAGCGTCACACGCATCGATCCTGAAAGTTGAATTACGAATTCTTTGCGATCATAAATATAAATATAGGCTTCCAGAGAATACCGGTTCGCGATTTCGATTTACTCCTGCAGCCTTTAACTTTTCCAGGTAACTTTCAGAGTAATTTCACCACTCCATTATCCGAACTCGCAAACAACGACTTTCTCATTGTACAACGCTAATTGCATACTGGAAACAGCGATCGCGTGTACGGTGGTTGGTCGTCGTGGGGTTCGCGATTCACCAATCGACCGACATAAAGAAAAATCAACAGAATTTGCCCACGGGAATGCTAATTGATGTATGATTGAAATGAAATTTTCCTGGAAATAAAGTCAAGAGAAAGTCGAATTGAATTAAGGATGAAATTTTGCCAATAGAAAATTTTTGAAAAGTAAATTTTCCTTTAATTAAAAGTATTTAATAATTACAGGAATTATAAGAAAAATAGAAATTCGATGGAATTGGAATTTTGCCGATTGAAAATTCTTGAAAAATGAATTTCCTCTATTTAAAGGTGTTAATCGGATAAATTAAAAATAAATTCATTACAAATAAATATCGATCAGGTAATGTTTTTTTTCCTTCTTTTTTTTTAAATATCACTCATGGCGGTTCATTTAATATGATTCGTTTCTGCTTCACCTATGGTCTGACCTAATTTAAGTCTATACTACTGAAATCACACGCGTGCATTAAAACGTTCCATTAAATCGTTCATGACCAAAACTGTGCTAACTATCGCCATTTGAAGTAGTCGCGTCTAGGGAACCCTAGATTCTAGTGAAGCCCCGTTTCGATGTGCAAAACTGTAATACGATGTTTCAAAGCGGGTAATCGTTCTCAAAAGCGGTTCGATAGAAGTGTCGGACGATTAATGTCGTCCACGAAATTACGAATTGCTCTCGGCCAGGGTACAAAATGAAGTCTGGAATCTATCGAAGTAAACGATAAAGAGAGATCAAGCTCCAATTTGTATCTGGGGACATGATCGCGTGTTATGGATTTGTGAGCATCGTGACTGAACACAGAACAGTGTAATTTTTTTATCGTTTCTTTGGAGGAAATGTTCTGTGTGTTGCTTTAGAAATATGGGACAGTGTGAAGTGTTAATAGAATGCTAATTTTATAAAAATTTTAATTTGTAATATTTTCATAAAATGAATTTTTCTTTTTCGTGGTATACTAAAATTTATTATGTTTCGTTGTTTTCAAAGAATGGGCTTTGTGCTTGGAAACTCAAAGTTATGAAAATTTTTCAAAACTTTCATTACTGATCTCGTTTCGCATCACGATTTGCATCGAAGGAAGCGTAACAACAATAGGTACGACAATACGACATCGTTTCTGAATTCAATTGTTTCAACACGGGCCACGGTATTACCGTTTTGTGCTCGAGTGTACTTGTGTCTGGCTCGAGAATCAATCCACTCTGTGATAAAACGTCTGAATCTTGAAAGCGAATGAAACCCATTGTCTGGTAGTGTTTTCGGTGTAAGGTGACAAGGAGACTTGGTTGCATGCATGCCAGGGGGCGATCGTCGGATTGCACTTCCACTAATTATCCTCGCTCATTTATTTATAAGAAAATTTTATATAATTATCGTGTGCGAAACCTTTAGAACCCCGATTGGATTCAAATGTTGTATAATATTAGAAAAGCCTAAAAATAATTGAGAATATTTTGCAAAATCACGGTGCATCACTTTAAAATAAAAAAAAGAATTAATGTTTATTTGTAATGTTATATCGACAAAGTCAGAAAAATTGAAATTTTGAAAGTGCAATCCTCGAAAAAAAAAATCCTCTTTGATAAATCTGCTCTGGCGATGTATGCGCATCGAAATGATACCGCAAAGAATAGAGCAATTCAAAGCTGACCAACAGGTGTCGTACGAGGATAAACAATGTTCAGAGACACATCGAGTGAAACATTGAACTCTGATCCTACGAGGACAATGAACATTTGCACTCTAACGTTTTCAAATTCTTCTTAAACATCAAATGCATTCTTTGGAAAATGAAATAGAATTTTGAAAGCATTCGACGTATGATCGATGATTGTATTTTATTTTATACTATTTCCAGGATGTTTTCATAGTTTTTTGATTGACTTGAAAAAGCGGACCGTCAGTATTAATTAGAATAAATAATTGAAAGTTAATAGATTCCAACGTCTACAGAAAGAAATAGAATAGAAGTTGGCTATAAAATTTGATGGGTAAGTAACGAGACGAGTAAAGCTCTACTTTCTAAAAGTATACACGGACCTTTTCCTCGTTTCGCAACAGAGATTCGCTCGATATACAAAATGTACCTTTCGAAATATTATAATTATTGCATATCAAACGACGGATTTTTGAAACTGACCACTTAATTAATATTTTAACTACAAACGTTCCAAAAACATTTGTAAACATAATATCGAATAGGCGGCAATAAATGACGCGTCATCGAGGAATCTCTGCGACAGATTTACCAACATATACTGTTAATCGGAACACAGATGTACGCAAATATAAAGATAGATCGTGGCTGGAGAGAGCAATAGGTTGAAGGGGGTAAAGCAACGCGGGGGATACTTAACTACTCGAGCTATTGTCCAACGATCGATTCGCACGTGAGCAAGAGTATTATCTCTCTAATAATAGGCCGATATGCGCGCGCAAATCTCTGCCCGTGATTTCGTTACATCGTGCAGAGAAACCGCCGACTGTTTACCGGATCCTGAATCATCCTCCGTAAACGTTAATTAACGAGAGCAAAGAAAAAAAGAACACTTTTTTATCAACCATTTTACAATTTACAAGCCGTTAAACTCTCTATTGAGAGGATATATCCTCGTTTACTGATAATAGAAAAAGAAAAACACCAAGTTTTTCAAAGAAATCATTCGAGAGAAAAGAAAACGGAGTGTAAGGAAAATCAGTCGCGAGTCGATTTAAAACGTCGGACGATCGTTCGCTACGATTCGGCGTCTATTGAAATTCAAATTCGACCAATAATAATCGTCTCGCTCGTCCATTCGACGGAGAAGGTCGTTCCGTTTCGAATCCGGATGGGACTGAAATGCAATTTATAGCCGCGCGAGTAGCGAGTAAAATCACGTTCAATCCATTAGTAGATCTCGCTGCGAGAAAATTAACCGTCCCAGTTTGGGTGTCGAACAATTAACGAGCCTACAGGCTCCGGTTTCGTCGTGTGCGCGCGATACACACGTCGCGTCGAATCGAGAGGCGTGCTCGAGTAATCGATGTTTTCCATCGCGACTCGTCAATTTTGCCTCGGAGACTACGTTGCTCCTCGGTCTGGAAATTTTCATTTTCAACGGGCCTCTCTAATTCTCTTAACCACAGGATGATTCAAAAAAAGAGGAGAAGAGGAGACCCCTGGATAGACTTTTTAGAGACTTAATAAAATATAGAAAAATGAATGTAGAAAATAAAACAATCACTTATCCCAATTTCATTAAAATCCTCATCAATGGTACCACCCCCATAGGATCTCCTCATCTAGATCTAAAATCATCCGGATCTCAAAAAACCTGTTTAAATCGAGCGTACACGATGAAACCGACACAGATCGAAACCGTAAACGCACCCTCCGGGTACGTTACAGCCAGGCCCCAAAAGTTCGTGATTCGTGGGGTGATAAAAAAAAAGGAGGCGTTAAACGGGGTGCACATTCCCGGGGCTATCCTCGAGTACACCGAGGATAATATTGGAATCGAAACGCACAAAAAAAGAGGGGGCTAGAAGAAGATCTAGAGTGAGAGAGAGGATGGAGTGGTCCTACCTTTAACGTCATCGTCCTCGATCGTTGTGCTGCTGTCGGTCGATTCCTTCACCTGAGAGCCATCGCCCTTCTTCGTGATGATGCTCCGACCTGGAGCACGCAGAGCGTTTCAGTAAATCGACATTCAGGGGGGACAGTGCAAAATTGTTGTTGTTTATAGAGAAATAGAGAAGAGTAAGTGTGACAGAACAGGAGATTGCTTGGTTTGTTAGAACAGTGCTGTCCACGGGCCCAGGGGTCACTTACTTTTTGATGTTCCATCAGGTCTCCCTAATATTTCTGTACTTAGGGAATCGAGGGTATTTTTGGGATTTTACATTCAGATTTTATGATAAATGGGGGGGCGGGGAGTTCCTTTTAAACACTTCACTGTCCCATTATTCGTCCCTTACTTAAATCTCCTTAACACGGACGTACTCAGAGACTTATGGGATACTATTCTTAAATCCTAAGGCAAGTGCAGGTGGGTAGATGAGGGAACGAACAGAGGACCACCTGGTTTTGCCTAGGTTCCCATAAACAGCACTGGATTAGAGAAACCAGATCTGAGCGAGTAGAACACACACAGTTGCGCAAGGCGATCGTGTAGGATCTTATTAGGAGGAATTTGGGATTGATCAGGGTCTTGAAATCGATAGAATTTATCGAGAGAAGACAAGTGGGATTAGCGATCAAGATAGACAGGTGCAAAAGAAAAAAGTTTACCTATATTATTTTAATAGGTGCCTGATCATTCTCAAACGTGAACATGTGAAAGTCTACTGAAGATTCAAAAAAGTGTGCTTTCAATGTGTCTATTTTTTGAAGAACAGAACAGGGAAGCTGAAAGTTTTCAAAAGCCCACATCAGGCAAAGAAATGAGAAAGGGAAAAATTAATTTTTCTATTAAGAACGAAGAGTCTCGTTGAAACAAAATTTAGCACGGGTGTATCTCGATCGCTAACCAAACCCGTATAGTTTGAAACTGAAGGCACAAGTTAACCAAGAGTCAACTGAGTCGAAATTTAATCAGGATCGACGTAACACTCGATGAATACTCGGTTTTCACTCAAGTTTCGAACAGTAAGTAAAAATATCGTTACGTCGATCCATGGTCAATTTTGAACCCAGAAAATCCTCTAATAGATAGAAAGGTTCAGAAATTCTGAATATAAAAGAAAAGAGCTTGAAATCTCTGGTAACGTACAGCAGAGTATTAGATTAGGGTTAGACTAGCTTTCAGAGAAGAGACAGAGTTTTGAAGAGAAACGCAAACCACAGAGAAGATAGAAAGAAGACAGAGAAAGGAGAGGAAAGATAAAGAAAAAGAAAGGATTACAACGGAATCGAACATTCAAGTAAATCTGTTCTGCATGCGAGACAATAGTGATCAATCAATTCGAGCAACTCTGCCGATGCTCTCAAGATGATGTATCGGTGCCAAGGGGAAAAAAATGGTAAAAAACAACGATTCTCCTCTCGTCTTTACCTTCAGGCAGCTCCTCTCGAGAGCTCGGCTTCGTTCTGCGCCAGCGAAGCGACGTAAAATTTTACATAAAAAAAAAAAGGATGTATCATAAATTGCATGCTGAGCTGCGTGCGATTTTTGCGTGTCACTGGGGGGACGGAAGTCATGGTTCTTTTGCAAATGTACAGCGAATCGCGATCGAGAAAGGCCAGGCCAGGTTTTATCTGTATTTTATTTACTGTTCCCTTCTTTCGTAGTTTACTGTTATTGTTATTGTTGCCACAGCCAAATGGACGGTATACATATAATAAAACGTGTTCCTTCATAACTTGTTCTGTTTCTTTTTTTTTTAAGTATATACTTATTTTTGGAAATCCTAAGGATATGGAAACGTTTAAGAGATTCTCAAAACTTTCAGGGTAGAAGTTATATATTGAAATTCAAAATAAAAAAGTATCGAACAATAGGTATCACCTATGAGAATTCCGTTATTGTCGATAGAAAGGGAGATATATTGAATTACATGGGGTTTCTATCCCCGTATGATAGAATTATTATTGTCGCGGTAATACCGAGCTTCAAAGCTCGTGAATCGTGTCTACGACGCGTGGTTGTATAATTTATCGCGGAAAAGTGGGAAACGAAGAGAGGGAGGATGGATAGGCAGTCGGTTTCCGACGCCAGTATAAATACACCAGAGAAATTCATCCCTAAGGTGTAATATCCGTGTACTTTCAGGGAGGGTTGAATTCGCGAATTGGGAAACGCGTTCGTCTCGCTGGCTTTTATGTGACCCGTGTATTCTTATCTCGTGCCAGCACCCCCGTCGAGGCAACGCGGCTATTCTCTGAAAATCTACCCCAACGATTTCTCGGGGGTTTCCCCTTCTCGAATATGTATTTGGACTGTTAAATTGTCTCTGCTCTTCGATTTCAAACGTTCGGTAATTATGTGACGAAGAATAATGTAATAGTCATCAAGAGATGATGAAGAAGAGGAATGGAAGAATTATTCGAAGAAGGAAAAGATTGACGCGTTGCCTCGATACGAAGGAACGTTAGGAAATATTTCGAACAGTTCGGAATATTGATGTTCAGTGTGAACAACACTTGTTTAACAGATACGTACTACGTGTCTATATTTGCGAGAGAAGCAAGCAATTAGGCGTGAAACGAAATAAAGAAGCGAAGCGGAAAGCGTAGCCATGCCAAATGCGACGCGGAAACGCGATTGTTCGTGCGGAGGATTCTTCTTTCGAGTTTTGTTTTTTATCTTTTTTAAGGATAATTATTAAACATGTTCTTTATACTGCTCGAAATAATCGCCTATTTGAATAAAAAGGTTAAAGTATAAAAGGTAGATGAGTAGCTATTAAATCCTTAAATATTGTACTTTTGAATAAAAATTATTATACAAGTTTTCGATTAACATTTCATAATCCCCTACCTTTTCATCTCTGCTAACCTTTATGAAATTATAAAGATATGAGATAAAAACTATAACGAATATAGATTTAAAATCATCTAGAATCTATATTCTAAACGATATCATTAATTTCTCAAACTCAAAACTGGAAATAAAACGAAATAAAGATATACATAGTAGGCGGACCTATAGAAGTAGTGGGGAACATAAACAGCAGGAGTGGGGGATAAGTAGGTCATGAATAGGCGTGGCTAAATCATTTGGAGCAGCATAACAAAAGAAATCAACGCGAAGTTTCTATCGAAACTTCCGACGAACATATCGCTAGTTGTTCGATTCACAACGTGTGAGATACAACTAAAATAATGTCGCGTGTGGCTTTGTGTGACGATGTTGCAAGCGTTGCTGCTTATCGGTTAGATACATCTTCTCTAAGGTTGAGAGAGCGACGAAAGATTGAGAAAATGGAAGGTGCTCTTGCACCTCCGACCCACTTCGCGTAACCTTGTCAACGAAATTAAATAATCAGTCGTTGAGTGTGAAAGAATAAATAAATAGGTAGAGAAAGAAGAGAAAGAGTTAGGATACGAGATATAATTGTACGTATGTATAGGAAGATAGACTGAAACAGAGAGAACAGAATTGATCGTCCGGCTCGCGTTCTCTTGAATGGAATTCACGAATGGAGCACGAAATTCATGAATTATTTGTGACTAGGAATTTATGAATTCAATTTTTTTCTTATTTTGCTGTTTGAAATTCACAGGGTGTTCACGAAAGTTAAGCTCAAATTCCAAAAACTTAATTTTTTTCATTAAATATATATATACTTCTGTTTATTGCTACTGGATGACCTCAACTTTTTCGACACCCTGTATAAGCAACCGTGGTTATACAAATGAATTCTCGCGTAAATTTCGACCACGTCAAGCTCGTCGACGAACCTCGAAATTTATAGATTCGATGAATTCGGAGATGGCATTGAGTTGGAGTTTGAACAGCATCTCGCTTCGGAATATAGGTACTCGGTCACGGTTTAAGTAAACATTTCGGGAAAGGATCTCCAATTCGATCAAAAATAAACCGAAACATTCGTTTATTTTAATTAAAATTATTAATAAAGGTCAGTACATTGATGCTACATCATTTTCATTTGCTTAAATAATTAATAGAAGTCTATAAATTTTGTAAAATTCATGTCTCTGGTAATTAAAGTTATTTAATTTTAAAATCAAAGAATTGTTTTTATAAAAAAAGACAACACGAGCCACGAGTTCTCTCCTGTCACAAAATAATCACCAAATAATAAGAACCTCAAATTCGATCGATCAATGATCGTTTCAGAGGTGTATCTTCTTCCCTTCTTGTAAGGAAAGAATGATATTTACTTCAGCTTTGATTCTGAAGAAGGATGGAGAAAATACAGGACGGATAGAAAGATTTTTTTCATTTTTTTTTTTTTTCCAAATCGAATTTCGATAGAACCACCAAGGAACTTATCGTTTCGATTTTGCTGGCGCTGAAATACACGCGTCTGGAGGCGTTCGAAAAGCAATGGAGATTATTGGAAGATCGTGAAAATGAAACTCATGAATTTCGGAGAAAGATTCCAGAAACGGACGAACGAAGGAACGATTTGATGATTGATAAGCGGGAGAAAATTTTGCGTGACAGACTTGACAACGAATTACGACGACCAGATGAACCGTGGAATTTTCCTTTTCAAAGTTCTTTCTCGTTTTATTTCACGCTGTCGATACCGGCTCATTTTTGACACGCCATTTCATTTATAAAATAAAAAGTTGACTTACAAAAGAAATGATTAATATCAGATTATGTTCTTCGAGATAAAATCGAACAACGAGTCAAAAATAACCCCGTATCGATCAGTCGCGTCACTTTCAGTCCGTTCGAGGGTTGATTAACCCTTTCATTAAAGCTAGCGGGTGAACGATACGAAATAAAAAGGATATTCTAATTTCAATTGATTTTCTTCGAGGTGTGTAATTATACTTAAAGCTCCTATTGATGTAAAAACCGACGGCGGGTCGTTCTAAGAAGTACTTAACGTCGAAAGGGTTAATTAATTACGTTTGCAGAGATCGTGGGAAGGTAACGTTCTCGCGATATTACGGTTGAAAAAAAAAGGGCAAAAAGAAAAGACATTGCAGAGTAGGAAGAAGAAAGTCGTAAAATAAGACAAAGATGGTCGTAACTCGAAGATCCAGAGCTTACAGCGATTAGATAAATTTAATTAAACTTCTAGCCTACCGATCGATGAACGAAAGACAGCGTTTCGAACTTAATTACACGTCGGTTGTTCGAGGTAGCCCTAATAAAAGAAAAAAAAAAAAAAAAAAACGAAAGGGATTGCAAGAGAGAGAAAGAGAGAGAGAAAAAGGAAACGAATGATCGCGGTCTGTCTTCGAGTTCGTAATTGAAACAAATTGCTGGCAACGCTGGCGACGAGAACTCGCATTTCCACGGCTACTTCCGGACGGAAATTGTTACACGGCAATGAAAGTATTTGATGGTTTTCACGATAACAGGCCGACCAACACGCGAACTGCGAAAAAATTACTCTGTTTCCTTCGCACGTTCGATCGCGAACTCATTTTTCTTTCAATCT
This sequence comes from Osmia lignaria lignaria, assembly GCF_051020975.1. Taxonomy (NCBI): domain Eukaryota; kingdom Metazoa; phylum Arthropoda; class Insecta; order Hymenoptera; family Megachilidae; genus Osmia; species Osmia lignaria. Next base: position 647,727 of record NC_135037.1, on the reverse strand, counting down.
TGCCAATTACTCATTTTCTAATTACGGAGGAATTAAAATTATTTTCATAGATAGATTGTGGACTTTTGTAAAATTTGTAACATAGCAGAAGGTATGAAAAGAAATAAAAATTTTTGTATATCTTCTGTTATGTACATAATTCCCCAAATGGAAAAATTGAAAAGATAAAAATTAGAAAAAATAATTTTTATTCTTTAATCAATTTAAGTAGAAAAGAATTTCCTCTTTTTTTTCTCAATTTCAACGCCAGAACATTACCTTCCACGTTTCAACCCTTCGAGATCCCTCCACCCCCAAGAATCCTGAATCGACATCAAAGTAACCTAATTGTTAGTCTTCCATAATTCCATAATTTTTACAATAAAAATATTCACAGGTTTCACAGAAAATTGATCATTGCCTAACGTGTCCTACCTGATTCTACTTCGAGCGTGAAGTGTCCCCGACGATGTGTCTTTTCGCACAGAAAACAGTCGCAATAACAATAGAAAATGATAATAAGAAAAAGAAAAATCAACGAAAATATAAACACAGAAGATCGTCAAACAGTGAAATCATTATTCTTGTCTTTTCAGGGTGGAGGGGTAAATGTGTCGCGTTTACAGGTGTCGTGTCTCTACACAGAAATGCAAGATGCTCATCTACTCGACTAAACTGAGGATGCTGCATTCTAGGGTAACTTTTTTTTTTCTTGTCGTAAATGTGTGTGCGTATGTATAGCGGATGTGTATTCGATTCGTATCCGAATACATGAAAAGATTATGCCGTTTTGTCGAGCATCCAGATTCAAGATGCGCACCAGTCAAACTAACAGGGTGTCGTGTGTGTATACAGACGTACACAATACAGACATGGATTTGCGTGATTTAACATTCATGTTTCGTATTTTGGAACACTTCGGAGCCGAGGTCTTTCGGCTGAATCTTTATCGCCACGCCGATGAAAATTCCTTCTCGTTCGAATTTCATAAATGCGAATTCGAAAGAAACTGCATTTTTCAGAAATATACAAAGTTAAAATACAAATTTTTTTCTAGATACGTCTCCTTGAATAAAAAATCACATTGCTAAAAGTTGACGAAATGGGTTTTGTTCAAGAAAATATATCAATTTTGTAAAAATATTGTTATACATATAATATTTGGATTAAAATGTATTACTCCATGCAAATGTTTATCTTGTACGACCAAATCTGAGTGATTTGTAGATATAGAATATGTTTGCGTTAGTAGTTTAATAGATAGTTCCAAAATATGTGGCACGAATTCAAGGCAAATAGAAAAAGTGGTCCACGGGAGTGTTTCAAATTTCGTTGTTGTCTTATCCATACGACAGGCGCTACAGAGTGGTTAGCAATAACTAAACAATACAATAAATCATTCGCGGGCACTTCTCGACAGTGGACCTAAACAGTTGTACTTGATATTTTTTTTTTTTTTTCCTTTCTATTAACACAATCTTTCAACACCGAAACACAATTATATGAATTTTACCTTTCAAAATAAAAATGATAAATCCTTTGAAAATTCACACTTTGAATCGTTCAAATCGAAACATCACCCAAACGAACACTAGCCATTTCAACTTCCAATGAATTTTTCTTCTAAACGATGAAACGAATAATGAATGATCAATGACATCTTGTCTCAAGCAAATGAAAATTAAGACTTTGACGACCGATGCAATATTGGTCATTTTAATACCTTAAAAAGTTGGAAATAAAATTCCACAAAGTATGCAACCATCAAAGTGTTAAATAGATTTTGATGAAATTCGTATTTGTTTCGAAGCATGACTCGATATGGTGTTCGATGATTAGAAAACTGCTTGAGTCCACTGCGACGATTCGCGTGGTTAACAAACGAATGACAATGAAGAGAAAATATTATGATACAAGGAAAATTGTAAGAAATGTTTCCCTTCTGGGTAACTTAGCACAGTCCTTGCATGATATGAAGTGCGAGCCAAGTGCATCGACTATGAGTACATAGTAACACGAGGTTTGTGAACAAATAATCATGATGATTATTGCTAATGACAAGAGCAAGCGAGGATGAAATTCGTTGAATAATGCCGGAGCAAACCAATGAGGTGATCGGGGAAGATCACGAAGATCTACCGTCGTGGTTGTGCCAATGGAAATGGATAATTGTACGGGGTGATTTTTAGGTCAATTTCACCTCGCTGCTCCGATCGCCTAGATTTAGATTCTATAGGCGGGGATTAACATAACGGGTGTCTATTTCGTTCGGTGCACGAGCAAGAATGATCGTCGGTGCTTCATTTCGTGGTATCTGAACGTATATTTTATTTTTTCAAACAACCAACTCCAATACCATTCTCTATTCGCAAAATTTAATTGAAAAACAACCCTGAAGCATTCATATCCGAAAAAAAGAAGTGTCACGAGAGTAGAACTTCTTGAATAAGTGAAACGGAAGTACGTACAGTGCCATGTTCTGAAGCACCTCTCGAAAAGAACGAAAGGGTTGATGAACAGAACCTCTATATTATATGTATGTATATATAATATATAAACAGGGGGATGTGCAAGACAGATGAAGAAAGAGCTGGGTTTATGAACTATGAATTCAGGAACGTAAACGAAAAAGACAGGTAGAAAAAGAAAAAGTTAGGGAAGAGATAGAAACCGAGGCAAAGATAGACAGATACAGAGAGATACAGAGGGCTGGATGTAAAATTTAATAGGTGATATAAAAGTACTGTCTGTCGTGGTCCATGAAGCACTGAAGAGGGCCGGAGGTACTTACCCTGTGCATCATACTTACTGGAAAAGTTCCTCGTCGCCAACATGGTCGTCAGAATAGCGACCTGCGAACAAACAAACCGACAAAACATTAGTCTTTCTTTCGTTAATTAACTCTCGTTCGGTCAAGGTCTTAATTATTTAGAGACGCTGAAACAAGAGCCAGTGTATGGTCAAGGATCCGTCAGGAAAGTCGACGACGCACGGTACTATAACTTCCAACTTTTATTTCTTAACAAGTGTTTCATTAATTTTCAATAAATAATATAATTAACATTTACTTAGCTTCCATAAAGTAACGAGTTTCAAGCATCATACTAAAGGAAACTTTAGATCGAGCTGGGCAAAGCATCAAACTCGTGTAATTTGCAATTTCAATTCAGTTTCGTTGAACGATTTCGTTGCTGAGGGATAGAGAGAGAAATTTCCATACGACCAAGAAGATGAAACACGTCATCACGAATTAATCATGTCCATTTCTCGACCAAGAACGACGCCGTACGATAGACATGAATTCGTTTAATGCTTCTTTTGTACCATCTCGACCAACATCCGGTACGTTCTATTACATTTATTGAACGATAAGACTTCAGACTCGCTCACGACACTCACTCCATTATTTTCCACCGATAATTCCTTACGCTCGAAGAATTCTATGCTTATCAGTATTCTCTGGAGCACGATTCACCGACGCGACGCGACGCGACGCAACGGACCTTTCTCACAGCAGATCGATAGATTACGTTTTCGCCATTAATTCATGTCCAGAGCGTCTTTTATCTAAATTAAACGCCACCCATTCGCCGACCTGTTACCCATCGTCTACCTGACCGCACCGTTATTACCTTACATCTCCAGAAAACTTTCTATACAAAATTAAAATATTAACATATTATTTTTCCCTGTAAAATAAAAATATTAATTTTCTAGTGGCAAAATTTTTGAAGAAAAAAAAAAAAAGGTTTAGTTTACGGTAAAGATATTTCGAATACGCAGAGGAAAGTATCAGTATTCGTGGATAAATAATAAGATTGTTTAACAGTGAATTTCTCGGCAACGATACAACAAACACGAACGAACGAACGAACGAACGAACGAACGCAAATACAGCTAATAAAAGGGGCATCGATACAACGCGTTTGACGTAGCACTGTAGCATCCAGAAAATATTTACTTCAAATGTTTACCGTACAGAACAATCGATTTCGATTAGAGGCCAGCTTCTATTTTCGTCCCGGGGTACACCGTAACCCCTCTACTATTTAAATTTCATATATTAAATACTACAAGTGTTATCGTCATTAACGCCTTCATTGTCACAATGAAAATGCGTCACAATTAAATAAAAATGAGTAAGTATTCGTTCGTTCCGTTTTTATACCTCGAGTTTTTGTTATAATATTAATAGTAGAAAATTTTCTTTAATATTTTTTCCTACTAAGATATTAAGTAAAACTCAAGGCAATTTAGCCGATTAATAATTCAACGCGATGAAACGGTAAGTATACATATACCTCGGGAATGGTCGCTTCCTGTTGCCTGCATAATGCAAATTTGCTTTTCAACGCCTTCATATTTCATTCGTGTTGAATCTTCACTACTTTCGGTTGAGTTTCAACTTTTCTTCCTGCACACTTTTCACTCGTGTTTTTCAGTAAACACCGACACTAATTGTTGGCAAAAGAAGATCCGTGATTTATTCATAGCATTAAGAAATGTTCCTTTTTTTTTAACGCTTTGAAACGTTTCTGCTGACTTTGCGATGAGTTTAAGCGAGATTTTTTATACATACACCGTGAATGTTGTTTCAGCGAAATGTTTCACGGAAAGTTGATAGTAAAAACTTTCTTGATTAAAATCAAACGCGTCTACCATCTGGCTGTAAGATGCGCCGTTAAATCTAACTCTTGTTCCATTAAGAAAATTAGTCGATCACGATTAGTTGATCACGAAAGTAATTAACAGGATTGAAGAGCATCGAGCTTTGAAAAAAACGTTTGACCATGATTTACGATGTGCCGAAGAGTTGAGAAAAAAAGAACATTACTGTTTCAATTATTTTTAATGACCATTTCATCGAAGTATTTTGTTATTAGAAACAATATTAGTGGTGTTACTTTAATCGTTAATACCTATTTCGTTAGTCCGTGAAATGAACCCGTTCGAACGATCACGAAATATTCCTAATCACGGTAATTAATATCATGGTAATTAGCATCATCTCGATTACTCTAATGAAATTCGATTATTCCATTACAGGAGATTAACCACCCTAAGTGATCACGAAAACATCGCAAATCAATCGATATCCTACTTATTTTTTAAGGAAGAGTGATTAACCCTCGGACGACGGACCATGGAGAGAGCCCCAATTTTAATTTAATTGCGACATTAAACGATTCTCCCTCTTCGGGTCACGGAAGTTGAATGTTCCACAGGTAAAACATAAGACAAAAACTTGTGTCGTTTGCGCCAATTCCGTAAGATCCTTTCCGAATAGCCAGCATTAAGGATCGAGTGGTAATTACATTCGGCTTAATGGAACGATCGCGTGATTGAAGTCTCACAAATCTGTCCGTGTTGCTCGACCGCGTTCGGATAGTATCGATCAAAGGTGATCGAATGAAAAAAAAGAGAAGCGTATTCATGGGCGTTATTTATGCGAATACCGTTACAACGGATGGTAGTCGATATCGAGGTTTACTTAATCACTGCCAACCGTACAAGAAATACGATTGTTCGACGCTACCTTGTGTACTACTATGTATGTATGTATGTTATCCATCGATAGTACGACGGAACGAAAAAAAGCTAGCGATACACCCTGTTTCGTTGTAATCACTTTATTCGAGGGAGTGCTAGAACAAATAAAACTACTAGATGAGTCTTCAATAATAGAGTTCCTTTAACACATAGGTTCCTTTATAAATTAATTATCTACAGGAAAACTGATCAAACTTTCTGATCAAAGTAAGAAAATTTTAAAAAATTTAATCAAGGAATCTTGAAAACTTAATAACTTGATGAAATATTGATTTGGTATCGGTTCAAGAAATATTAGTATCGAAAATTGATATCAACTATCTAAAATATTAGTATTTAGTAAAGAAAGGGTTAAACGAACGTTCTCGTGCAATTCAGGGATGAAACGTGCGCACAGAAATTTAATTGCCAGACCGACGCGACGTTCGCGTACCTAAGTAAATAGAGGAACAAGCGCTTACCTAATGAGTCACACGTGTCGTTCCCAATCGTGATTATAAATTATAATTTCTCAACGAACGACGAACGGGTTCGTGCTTCAAGGCATTCGTGTCGCTTGATGAAAAGATATCAATATTTTACATGTAACAACGACATGTAACTAGTGTTCCTTTTTCTTTTTTATAATAGAAAGCAGAGATTGATGCATAGATTAGCTGTATTAGATAAGCTGTATAATTATTGATATTTTCAATGATTCGTCACTCTATAAGTAATTTCTTCATTTTTTCCCAATAGAAAGAGGATACCTATTTGAAAATACTCGAAAATATTATAGAAACTTTGCCATTATGTTAACTAAAAATTTTCAACACTGAAAATCGTTTATTCTCTCCTTTTTACTTTTCTCTGTAATCAAGAATGGAACACTTTAACGACACTAATAATTTTCTACAATATCTATAGAATATACTCTGTAAACTTCTACTATAATCACATAATTATACCATTATCAGTAGCAACCTGTTTTACTTGAAACTACCTGTTACACAAGTATAAATAAACATAAAATATTTATTAAACTAGTACAAAAGATTCGTAACAACGTGATCTAACGACACGTAACTGTTTGTTGAAATCGAAGAGAAGCACTTCGAAGGCTCACCTTGTGAGCGTAATCGCGAGAACACATGTAGCAGACATACGATTCCAACGACAATTCGAATGACACTGGAACAGTTGCGATCGTAACAGGCCTCGAAGCGAAACTGAACCGAGGTAGGGGAATCTACGAATTCCCAATCAAACATTACCTCATTACCTCTACCAAACATGCTTACGATGAATAAAAAGAAAAACGATAATACAGCTGAAGCATTTTATTATAAGCAAATTCTATTATAAATAAAAATTAATTTAGTAATGGTGGACTATGATTAACTTTGAGAGAATGAATAGTATTATAATTTTTATAAAATAAGCCTTTTCTATGAAGTGCAGGTGTTATGAAATTAAATTGTTAAAAATAATATAATAACGATCATTTTGTCCAGAATAAAAGAACGATTAAATTGATCACGCTGAAACCGCATGAATCATTCGAATTTGTTCGGGACAGAGGGAAATCGATTCCAAGTTGTTAGCCGATCGATCGTGTTCACTGTCAGTTTTTGGCAAAGGTCTAATAATAATTAAACGCTAAACACTAGTTTATCCCAACAGACGTTGCGCTGTAGTTTCATTTAACGGGCCGGCGAACCTTAACACTCGATGTCTCGAATCGAAACTTGCGTGTAACTAGTTAACCCGTAGTTCAGCTACAACGTTACCAACATATTCTCGCGGTGAATTCTATTAATTGAGAAACTCGTAGCTCCGTATCCACCCTCTAATCATTTGTCCGGTTGGCCAACAAACTATAGCGAGGAGGCCGAGGGAGGGAAGCATTATCGTGCAGTATTAATTAAACTGCGTTAAGCAACGAACTTACCTTTAATTTGCGCCTTGCGTTGAATTTCTTCAAACAGTCCACAGTCTCTTGTCTGTGGACGACAGATGCAACGCGTTCACGTTGCTGAAACACATAAGAAAAAAGAAAGAGATCAATATCAATTCAAGTTAACAAATTTTCTTCTAATTAGCGTGAAATTTTTTTACTTTTCCTATTTAAACGATGATAAATGAAAATTCGACAAGGATGGTTTTACTTACGCAGATCCAGGGATGCTTCAGCGCTTCGCTGGCGGTGATCCTTTTGCTGGGGTTCACCGTCAGCATCTGATTGATTAGGTTCTTCGCTTCCGGCGTGACGGTGTCCCATTCCGGGCTTGGATACTGGACAACAGATACAACGGTGATAAATTTATTTAATGTTCCAGAAACACATAAATCCGTCGTATCTTGTCACGCTGAACGATTACATTTTTTATCACATTTCATCAAAAGTTATTTAAGACGCTAATAAAATAATGCAATAAAAAAAAAAAGTCAAGACTAATCGGGAAAAGATGCGCTCTTACAAGGGGAACTACCCAAGTGTTACACTCACTTATTAATGAAACTTTGCCAGCTTGTAGAGCTCGTCGAGCTGAACGCGCCTATACCCCGTTTTGTGGGCAGACGACTAATTGTTTAAAAGATATTAATAATTAAAGTTAGTTACTACTTACATTGAGATGTATGACAGACTCACACATACAACTCGCAATCTAGAGATCCACGGTTCAAATCCTTGATTTCCAACATTTTTTTTTTTTTTTTTTTTAATGATAATTTGTCTCTTTTTGAATAACTATTACATAAAAATTATCATTATAAAAAAAAAAATTTTTTTTGGGAACCAAGGATTTGAACCGAGGATCTTTAACTTGCAAGTCAGGGATCTGCTCCGTGGTTAAACACATAACTCGTAATCTAAAGGTCCTCGGTTCAAATCTCCTAGGTTTCTGCTGGTTTTTTTTTTCTTTTTTTTTTTTATGATGATAATTTTTATGTAGTAGTTATTCAAAAAGAGACAAATTATCATTAAAAAAAAAAAGAAAATGTTGGGAACCAAGGATTTGAACCGTGGATCTCTAGATTGCGAATTGTATGTGTAAGTTTGTCATACTTCAGAATGTAAGTAGTAACTAACTGTAATTGTTAATATCTTTTAAACAATTAGCCGTCTGCCCCCAAAAGGGGGTATAGGCGTGTTCAGCTCGACGAACTCTACAAGCTGGCAAAGTTTCATTAATAAGTAAGTGTAACACTTGGATAGTTCTCCTTGTTAGAGAATAAAAGTGAATCGACCGAGTTCCAAGTACTCTATTGACCGATGAGATGTTGACGAGGCTAAAGAATGCGGGTACGATTGGTCGTCGTCGATAATTCACACCTTACGCACACACATTTTAATCGCGTTGCCTGACAAAGAAGAAAGTAGAGACTTCGCGAGAAAGCGAGATGGTACGAAGTCAGCGTTGCGACGAACTTTGAACGGGAGGATCAAACATGGAGAGAGGGCGGAGCATGCGAAGTGCTCCCTTCGCCCCTGTACCGTCCCGCTCGTCAACTTCTCATCGGTCAATAGTTATTCCCCGGAAATCGTGGCTCGTATATGTATGTAAATACGATTGCTTCTTACGTCGTACGATCCAGCCTTGATCTGCGCATACAGTCGATGCTGATCCTCGTCCCAGAAAGGCGGGTAACCGACGAGGAGGATGTAAAGAATGACACCGCATGCCCAAATGTCGACGGGTTTTCCGTATGGTTCTTTCTTGAGGACTTCCGGACTGAGGTAACCGGGCGTCCCGGCGAAACCTATCCAACCGATCGATTCGGTTTATGCTCAGAAAATCAGTGTTTGATTTAGACGAAAAGAAGGCTCCTTTGCAAAATATTCAAAAATGAAAGGAGATTATCATAGAATCTTCCAAGCGACTGTATATCAATCTCTCCGTAGTTACATTTCAAGAATTTTCTAAACATTGAGTTGCAGCAAGTATCGCGTGAATCGAGGGTAATTTTGCGCGGAGCGACGAAAATCGGGGCCAATTTCACCCTTATCTGCGTTCTATTCGGTTGGCTAGGATCGACCATTACGCAAGTCGATATCCTGGAACTCTTGACGATCTAACTTTCGAATGTGTCGCTCGAGAAATGGCGACGATGAATCGTTTACGGCGATTCGCGATCTACAGTTCGAAACTTGCCAGACGAAGACGAATCGACTATTCAAGAACGGAAACTAACGTTCGGTTAACATCGTGAAACATCGACTTCTATGATCGAGAAACCTAGAGAGAGAAAACGAGGGGAAAAAGAAATGAAAATCCGTGGAACAATATGGAGAAATCTCGTTTGGGAAAAGTAAATGTGCGCGTCAGGAGGGAAGGATGATGATTCTTTGACCGCAAACACAATACGCGGCCTGTACCGTAGCGAAAATCTCAGAACAGTGAATCTACTTTGCCCGCGGAAACTTTTCCAATAGCATGGAAAACTTTCCTACAGCTTTTCCGCGATAAAACAAACTGGAACAGCCAGTCGAACCAGGCCGTTCCAACGTGACATACCGTGTATGTACCGTGTGTTTCTAAAATGACGGCTTAAAAGGTAAGAAAGATGTTATACAAAATGTTACATAAATATATCTTCAAATACCTTAAATGAAACTCTTTTTCTTCTTGTACCAAGTTTACTCTGAAAGTTTTGAGAATTACCAGAAAATATTGAGAAATATTAATTACAATTGACAATCGTTATCCTACATCTGAACTTAAATTTTTTCAAAAATATTATTGCAATATGTAATAATTATTGATAATTATTCTCAAAACTTTCAGCGTAAAACTATTCTTCTTATTGTTGGTATATATTATACTTTGTTTTAGAAACATCCTGTACAAATGCACTGTAATATCCCGCCGGGGCGGGTTATACAACCGCCATTAAATGACAGTAGGGTGGCAGAAGACAAGGGGGTGAGGGGTTGGAACGAATGAAAATGTCGACAGTCAAATTTAAATCGCGACAGCCTAGAAACGACGCGACGCGACGGAGGAAAACGTGAAACGCGAACTGGCAGATGTACCGAAGAATTACACGAGGGGAGGGACCGAAAACTGGGGGTGGGGGGGGAGAAAAAATCCTTTTCTTTTTTTCTCTCTATTTCTGGAACACCCACTTTCTGCTGACGCGAACATGCAAACGAATTTAAATAAACCCCAGCGTCGATTCGTTATGTAAATTCCGTGGACCTATGAACGAGCTTCTCTACATACTTCCTTTCTTTCCGTTTCTGTATTTTTAAACACTCGCACGATTTACATCGTTTCAAACTCGATTATAATTGCATTTACAATGTTACGCAACCCTTTGTCCCCTCTGATATAACCGGAGGGCCGGTTTTCAAGACTCTTCTGACTGGTTTTTAATTTATACAGGAAACGTGCTTCGCTTTCCTTCCTTTTCTTTTTTTTTAGTAACATGTTAAAATATGTATAAAAAAATAATGAAACCAGAGGAGAAGTGTTAATGTACTTTTAATTAGTTTGTTTTCTACCTTCTCTTCCTGTTTAATTTTTTTCTTTTTTTTATTCAACAATACATATATCATCTGTCAAAAAATATTCTAATATGTCTTTTGAAGCGAAACACGTATTAATAATGCGATAATTATGCAGAAATAAAATTGGAAAATAAAAAGGGGAAGAGTTAGACGACTTACCGAACCATGCTTGTGCTTCGCCCTGCACCTCGATCGCCAATCCGAAATCCGCTAATTTCACAGCCGCGCCTTTCGCCTTACTCGCGAGGAGTAAATTTTCGGGCTGCAACAGGAAGCAGACTCGTCGACATTCCTGCGCACTCTTCGCACAAACCGTTGCCGTTGTCCTGCATTTTTACGCGGCCATGCTGTAGCTTGATCCACCAACAGGAGATATAACATATACACACACACACACGCGTGCATCCCCCGCAAACACGGTTCTACCATTTTTCCCCCCCATTTTCTAACCTTTTCTTTGATTCTCGTGATATTTTAAATTTCACGACAGTGACCATATTATGGTGTAACACGGCTATAATTATAATTATTCAGAATACGAATCTTTTTCACTTCGTGCCTCACATAATAAATATTAATATCACTTGTAATTTGAAATTTGTGATATTAGTCACCAGTGACCCCACAATATATTAAACGTTTTAATAATTTTTTAACGTTCAAAATGCAAACTAACAAATTCGCTGGTTCTATATTTTAATCCCCCTCTGCCTAATAATAATTTAATTAACGTGAACGAGAAATACTCTCAGGTGCAGATTTCCGATGATAATGAAAATGAAAATCAGCAAAATTTCAACAAGGATTTCCTATGTAACCTTAAGCGAAGCTAATTTTCCCTGTCCGTTTACCTTCTCCTACCCTCGTGTTACTCTTCCTTCGTCTATCGCCCTAAACAACGTGCTCATTAAGAACGGACGTTTATCTGAAAATGTTCGATTAAGCAGACTGAACATTTCGTTCACGATGTACTGGACCTTTCAAGCATGGCACTATTTCGACAGTGAACTTGTCTCTTTACGTACTTTCAGGTCCCTGTGCACAACACCATTGTGATGGCAGTGGTGTACGCTTTCCAGGATTTGTTGGATACAGTGTGATGCGTCCGCTTCGCTGTAGAATTCTCGCGCCACGATATCCTCGAACAATTCTCCGCCAGTCACTCTGTTAATCGAAGATAACAAATCAATCAATTCAAATCTTGCCACTGTGGTATTTCATTATTGTGGTAAAAGAACTTTTTATCGCAGTTGATGATAATACAAAATTATCTTGAATCGGAAGAAACCTTCTAACGAACTATTGCAAAACCGATCGAGCTGGTAATTAAATGGCTAACGATACTTTTCGCCACGGAATATCGATATCGTAGTTGCCACCGCCTGGATTCATTAATATGTAAATCGGAGTTGATTAAAATTCACGAGAACCGACCGTTTGAGTAATCGCTAGGTGAATGGTACAAATTAACAATCACCGAGATAAGAATATAAGATAAAAGAGGGATAGTTAAAATACTGTTTCCAATGTGAAAAATCTATAAAGTTGTATGAAACAAGAATAATATTTCAATTATTTTTTTTCTTAATTAATTGTACTTACAAGTCAAATACAAGGTAATGGTAATTTTCCTCCTGTATGCTATCGTGTAATCTCACTGTAACAGAAAATAGAAATGGAAACATTAAAATGAATAATGTATAATTCTTGAAAAAATTTTAATTCTATAATTAACATTTCACGTACGAGGAATTATTTAACCGAATTGTTTATTAGACGCTCGATACGATACCGTTTCATGTCGAGTATTATTTGCATCCACGACATTTTGCTCGATCACGACATTCATTAAGGTCAACGAAGAGACGGTGCTCGCGATACAGACCAACGGTCTCGTCGAATCGGCCTTAATTAATGTCAAGTGAGGGCGCGGACTGACAATGAGTCTACGCGAAAATCGACCACTCTAAGCGTCTCGCGTTATTTTCTCCAACGTGAAACGCTACTGATATGAGATTTTATAAATTTTTTTTATATTTCGAGCAATGCAAAGAAAAAATCTACATTTTGACATTTAAAAAGATTCCCTTAATAAACTATTAAATAAACAAAAGAAAAATAATCTACTTTTAAAAATTCTCGGTGCATGAATTTTTCATTTCTTGAAAATAATTTCCTCTACGTCGACCACTGAAAATCCTGTCTAGTATCGAAAACATAAAACAAATTTCCGTTTTCATCGCACAGAAAAATCACCGCGATCTACCGAGACGTCTACCGAGGCGTATAAAAACTTTCCAGCCGCGTGATGGGTTGTCGCCTGGAAACTCGCGAAGCTAGCAAAATTTAATGAAAATGGAAGAGATATCCGGAAGAACGAGACACCGTTCAGACGGTAGAAATCCTCTGCTCCTCATCCTTTTCAAATGATCCTCAAGCCGATCAAAAGGAGAAAGATAGAGAGCCTATCTTCTCGCTCTTTGATACCCTCCAACGATCCAATAAGGATCAAGAGGGAGACGAAGATCAGAGGGCAGAACGAGCGTTATTATGGGAATTTTTATCGACGAGATAGAGAGAAATGGAGATAGATCACGTTTTGGATCGAGCAATTCTTTTTCTTTTTACCAGGGATCGTTTGTCGTTCGAATATCAGCAAAGAAATGTCAGACGAGGAAAAAAAAGAGGATATTATAAGCGACATCAGTGATAAGAAATTAGATGCAATTTATTTGAATTTGATCCTCTGAAGCCTTTTAAAGAAAACGTTAAGTCTGTTTAAGGTGAAACGGGGATTATCCATAAAATTGGATAAGGAATCGTATGATACTTGAATTTCATCCTATCAAGATTTGAAATAGGTTTAGATTTTTAAAATAAAAGAAATCTTGACAAAGATCTCGATTAAATTGAAAAATATTCTTATGACTCTCCGTTGCATCTCCGTTGCATATACTGCAAACAATTTAGAAAATTGCAGAAGGCGTTAATCTTGGCTGAAAGAAGAAGATGGAACGCGAGTAACTGGCGTAAGTATCGATCCTGGAAGCCACGCCTCGACGCAACGCGTTTTCATGATTACCCCCTTGTAGCATCCCATTTTCCTCTGACATTCACGGAAATGTATGACATTTCATACCTTTGTGATTTATCATTTGCCTATATCTTCGGGAAGCACGGAAAAAGTCAAACTGCCTACAGAAATTTTCAGGATACCTTCTTCAGGAAATGCCTTCTTGTATCAAATTGATTTTAGATTTGTTTGGAAAATTTTAAAATAATATAACTCAAAACTGTTGCAAATTTCGGAAATCTATTTAGATCCATTTAATTTGATAAATTTTGTATGAGTGTTTTTTATTATTATTATTGATTGCATTAACTATGATTGCATCACTAAAGTTTTCTTAAATCCTTTTTTTAAAGACAGAGGATATAAATAAATCGAAAGACGTTCGCGAATAAGACAATTAACAGATCCAACGTCCACGAAAAACCTTACTACGGAAAAGCTCGTTATTGTCGCGAACGGTCTCTTGATCGTGAGCTAAAGTTTGTCTTCGTCTTTGAGATTAGATGGGTCGAACAACCCTTAAAGAAATTACGATCGTTGATCTGAGAGGTCGTGACAGAAACCCGAACGATTTTTTCCTCTTCCTGAAATTTAATTTTATTCGCAGCCTCTTCTATCTAATAATAATTAATGGTACAAAGTGTTGAAAGCCATAAAAGAATTGAGATACCTATTCCTAGTTAATTTATCCTTATTGCATTTTTCAACGTGATCAATAAATATACAATACTATATAGGTATGTCCATTAAAATCGATTGCACAATTGAACACAGGTGTTCCTGACAGCATCGAAATAACTAATAAATAAATTACTTATCAAGTAATCTCAGCAATCTAGGTCACTAGGTGAAATGCATTGCCCTATCAAATAAAACTGCAAATTTTTATATTAAATATAGATATTTCAATGAATTAATTCACCTCAATAAAAGGAGTGCAGTTACATTTTTGGGTGAATCGTTGCACTTATAAAAAAATAACAATCAACTCCCGAAAACAAGGATTCCTGTATCACTCAATGTTTTCTTTCTATCCAACCAAAGTTGAATTACAAATTGTTCCAATTTGCATGTCCAGTCGATAGGGTTAAATAAATGACTGGGAGAAACAGCAGACCTTCGAACGTCGCGGAAGAAGCAGGAGATAAAAGGAGGCAGTCGTCAAAGTACATACGTATAAGTGAGCAAAGCGAAAGAAAAGAAACGTGAATCGGGGCGACAGCGAGTCTGACAGAAACGGGGTGAAATACGATCAGTCGAGGAGGATCGATAGGTATCACTTGTTGACTGGAACGGACGTGTAAGGCCGGTGCACGCCATGATGGAAAACGGGCCGCGAAAGAGGATATCGTAATTCATTTGGTCACGTCCAAGCTGAACGGATAGAGCCATACGATGAATAAAAGAAACCCACCTTCAGCTCCTTATGAATTATGGAATCGACTCGAGCGATTTAACAAACCCTGCGACTTTTGTCGTCTCTGAATGTCGCTCTTCTAATTCGTTCCGCGATCAGTTACAACTGTTTTCATTCAACGCTGTCACATACTTCCTCATCTACTCTTGGCAACTTATTGATACCAGATAATAAGTTTCCATTTTTGAAAATGGGGTGAAAGATAGTCTTCAATTTTTTATCCTTGGACACTGGATGATACGTATCCTCAATTTTTTGTTCTTTTAAAATTAATAATTGTAGTGTCACTGCGTCCACCATAAAATATATTATTGCATATAAGGTGGCTACAGAGCGAGTCAATGTAAAAAAATAAATTGAAAATTAATGGATATTCTAAAATTTCCTCTCATATTAGCTGCCAATTCATGTTCTGTGAAGAAGTCACAGAAACGATTCTTTGAAAGATCCTCTTTGGATCAGAATCATTGAACATTCTCTGTGTTCCATTAAAATAGAACTGACTAAGCTTTGTGTAGCGACGCAGAAGTGAAATTCGAGGTGATCAGCGGATCAGAATTTCTCGAGCAATTTCAAAGAATTTCTTGGTGGAAAATCGAGGCAAACGAACACTCCGTGCTCTCGACGAATCGCTCTTTAATTGTCCATACGATCCTTCTCCTTGCTCTCTACGAAAAGGAACTTTTATTCCGAGAACCTACAAACAACTTAACTTCGAACGAGTTTCCAGATAATCGTGGTTAAATTGAGTTAATCAACATGTTTGAATTCTTGAATTTCATTTTCGTAGAAATTCCAGGAAGTAAGTTTACCCCCTGATTCAACGAATAAAATTATAATTCATTAATATTAAAGCATTTTGAAATCTTAGGTTTCTTTTTATATTGAAAAATAAATTACTGATAAAAAATCGTGCAATCCTTTTATTTTTCTAGGCGACAAACCGAACGCCATTTTCCGCGAACAATCCCAGCGTCAGAGCAATTGATTATTCCATGAATGGAAGCGTATGCTGCTTTTCGATTGTGCCGATCACTTCTCGATTATACATAGACATATTGCAAAGGGATTCGCGATAGGTACGGTCAACAAAATTCGTTTGCAAACGAATGAAAGGCCACTCGAGAGATTA
The DNA here is from genome assembly GCF_051020975.1 of Osmia lignaria lignaria. Classification (NCBI taxonomy): domain Eukaryota; kingdom Metazoa; phylum Arthropoda; class Insecta; order Hymenoptera; family Megachilidae; genus Osmia; species Osmia lignaria. Next base: position 631,082 of record NC_135037.1, on the reverse strand, counting down.
CTCGTTCGACCGTGGCCCAGCACGGTTCCATTACTACGAATACCAGCCAACTAGTTTTCCTTCCGTTCGATCGATTAATAAAAAAACGTTAATTGCCGTGTCACGGCAATCCTCGACAATGAACCAGAGCAAATTTCTCCGATTTTTTTTCTCTATTGTCCTCCTCGCCGAGGTAGCCACGTTTTGACAAAGAGTTAAGGGCACAAACTCCTTCGAGGCCTGCTCCGAATCGATGTAAGCGCTATTGGAAAGAATCGGGCAATCGTGAAAATACATAATTGAGAAATTCGACATTTGACGGTGTAACATCTAACGTCATTATGCAAAATAAGAAACGAAAGTAGGGTGGCATACTTAGTTGTCGAATCGCATCATTTTAGAGTTCTGTCACGGTGTTGCCGCATTTGTGACAATCCTGACCATCTAGCAAAATGAACCGGCTCGAGCCGAGATTTTGATTTCTGTCGGAGTCGGAGATAGAAAAAGACAGCACGAGAGAAAGAGAAGGAGTATCAAGAATAAAACAACGTAGGGCCGATCGGCGGAAATATACATAGAGTCACACACCACGACAGATTCAATGAGACTCTGTAATACACATAACGTACGCGACTATAAAACTTATAGGAATAAAAACTACATGGCATTAATAATTTCAAGAAGGGAATAAGAAATAAAGACATGTAATAATTTATAATGTTTATTTATATTTATTCCATAATGATTCCCTTTATTCCTGGGGATAAGGTATGGTTTTACAATCCCCGAAGAACGAAGGGAAAATGACCCAAAATTTTTCCAAATTGTATTGTATTCCCCTTCGTTTGTACCCGTTGATACCACTTTCCTTTTCGTTTGTATCTTAAGGGGTGAAAAGATATAAGAGGGTAAAAATACCGTAGCACCCCACTTTAACATTTTTTATTTCTCTCAACGCCATAAAAAAAAGAAACGTTTATACCCGTTTGTACCACCTTCACTTTCGTTTGTATCCCAAGGGATTGGTTTGTACCGATATTTGAAACAAACCCCTAGGAGTAACTTCGCCATTTTTGAAGATTTTTTATATCAATCACATAAAGACCATAAATATTGTTTACCTAATATTACTAACTTCAAATCTACGACCTACAGATTTTCATCCCCTATGCGTTAATCGGAAGCTCTATAGTGGCTGGTTAAAAGAAAAGAACTATCCGAAATAAATGAGATCTCTTATGTGCTGAGTAACAGAAAACAACGGAAAACCTGAAGGGTCGACCTTACAAAAAAGATAGCAACTGTTAATCTGATTGTGAGTATTATTTTCAAATATATATTTAATGTACGATCTTGAGTGATACTCACAATGGAACATATCGAATGATTAATGAAAGAACTATTGAGAAAATATAACATTTAGCATTCAAAGTATCGTAAAAGTTTATCACACCATCTGCAAAATAAGTTTAATGATATTGTGCATATAATTAATGATTATTAAGTGATATAAAACAAAAATTCCCGGTTACCCATTGGGGTTTTTTTCAAAAATCGGTACAGACGAACCGCTTGGGAGTACAAACGAAAGTGAAGGTGGTACAAACAGGTACAAACGACTAGGAAACAGCACCCGCAAGAAGATTTGAGAAATCTTCAAAAATGACGAAGTTACCCCTTGGGATCAGTTTCAAAAATCGGTACAAACCAACCCCTTGTGGTACAAACGAAAGTGAAGGTGCTACAAACGGGTACGAACGACTAGAAAACAGCACCCGCAGGAAGATTTGAAAAATCTTCAAAAATGACGAAGTTACCCCTTAGGGTTTGTTTCAAAAATCGGTACAAACCAACCCCTTGGGGTACAAACGAGAGTGAAGGTGGTACAAACGGGTACAAACGTTTCCTTTTTTTATGGCGTTGAGAAAAATAAAAAATGTTAAAGTGGGGTGCTGCGGTATTTTTCCCCCCTTATATCTTTTCACCCCTTAATGTACAAACGAAAAAGAAAGTGGTACCAACGGGTACAAACGAAGGGGAATACAATACAATTTGGAGAAATTTAATTTTTCCAAGTCGGGTACCAGGTTCACATAGGTTGTTCCAAACCACCAGTACATTGAGGAAAGATTTCCTCGATGGCTGGGGAGCATCCCCCAGTGGAGTGGGCCTGTTGTACTGGAGTCTCTTTATCCGAGAAGTCCTCAAGAAAGAGGTACGTAGGGCGAGAAAGTCAAGAGGAAGGATGAGGAACTGTCGGGACCTCCTCGAAGATAGAAGAAAATAGAGATGAATTGGAATGGAAATATAAACGGATTCTAAGATGACCAATACACACTGTACCGGCGTCTTGCTCAGGGTTTTTAAGTTGTTTTTCCCTGGGACGAAGAACGAATGTCAAGACGTTAGCTGCCAAATAGGGCCACTTAGGTAAATATATCGTCTTTTGTTTTTACCTCCTTTTCAGGCAGAGGTATTAGAAAAGAGGTTGGCGGCCATGAAAAACTGACAGCTTGAGCTTGAATTAGCTCGAAGATCTGCCTTATGTGAAGATGGTCACAGGAATGAAGATGGTCGTGGTCGGGACGACCGCTTATTGGAGAGGGAAGCAGTGTTGCGACAGCGAGAAGTTGTCGCTTTCTTGATATATCGACTGTTCCGCGAGAAGCTGTCGACGAATCATGACGTGAAGCTATTCCTTGTTTTGAGCGGAAACACATCTCCGGGTGTTTTGGGTCTCTTATTAGTTAGACAACTGCGCAACATTCGAATATTGAGAAGGTCTCGAGAAGCCGACGCGAACAGACCTATAGATTTGAGCTCTCTGATTGCTTTGTATTTGAAATACATATACAGTTTATTTTTGTTCACTGTTGTTATTATTCATAATGGAAAGCACAAGCACCACTCCCCGGCGCAACACTACATATGTATATATATATATATATATACACATATATACATATATATTTTTAGTATATGTTAACAATAATAAGCCGCCCACCACCGCTACCTCTCTTACCGCCTCTCCTTCCGCTTCTATCTCCTCAGCTACTCCTATAGCGTTCTTTTTGATTAATTTTTTCATTTGAAATATAATAATGAATTTTAATATAATTGGACCTGCATATGCAGGGTGTCCCAGTCTAAGTGCGACAGAATTATATTGAAATTCATTATTATATTTCAGATGAAAAAATTAATCAAAAAAATGCTATACGGTCCGGCGGCCACAAACAGGTAGAAGAGAAGGGAAAGGCAGTAGGAGAGGTAGCGGTGGCGGGCGGCCTATTATTGTTAACATATACTGGGGAAACTTCCGAAAGCCCCCCCCCAAGACAACCAAACTTCGGATTTATAGTAACTGAGGGACGAGAAATCGAATGAGATCATTTTCAGAACTGGAAAATAAACCGTTCCAGAGATACAGGTACCTAATAGTTAGCCTGTAAACTAGTCGTAACTAGAGATAATTATCACAAATGACGTCATGAAATGATTCTCAGAGGCTACTCCACCTAATCTAACCAGTCCTAACCTCATCATTGTTTACTTGAGCCATGGTGGGTTTGCAACCCGCTTTTGCGCTAAAGGGCGCAATTGCTCTAAATAAATCCACTCCCCACTAGCCGGCCACCCTTCAAGTGGTGCCGGGTATGGATAAACTATCCAGACACGGGCATGCCAATTATCGTTTTCGGATAAGAAAAACCCAACACCTGACCCGTTGTCGGCGTAAGGAATGTTGGATTAGCGACTACACCCACCAGGCGCCTAACGCCTAACCTTAACCTAAACCTAACCTAACCCTAACCCTAACCTAACCCTCGAGAACGGTTTATTTGCCAGTTCTGAAAATGGTCTCATTCGATTTCTCGTCCCTCAATTACTATAAATCCGAAGTTTGGTTGTCCTAGGGTGGAGGGGCCTTTCGGAATTATACCCCATATACTAAAAAAATATATATATATATATAAATAAACATTATAAATCATTACATATCTTTATTTCTTATTCCCTTCTTGAAATTATTAATGTCATGTAGTTTTCATTCCTGTAAGTTTTATGGTCGCGTACGTTATGTGTATTATTTCATTCATGCTACCCCTCTTTCGTTCGCGCTGTCCTTTTCTATGGCCAGCAAGAATCAAAATCTCGTCAGTAAATGATAGATAAATATGAATACAAACAGTACATTTATATTGCATTCTATGTTTTGTTACATATAGAATATCCGAAATACATACAGTGAAAATTCGGTAAATGTTCTCATCAGTTTATTTCATAAATGATACATTTTAATCCCTACCACTAGGGAGGGATCCCCCTTCGACCAGTGAGGCGAAGTGTAGGTAATCGGAGACGTGGCGGCTTCCTTTAGGGAACCAAAACAGACATTAATGGCAGCTCCAAAAAATTTACTTGTATCCTCGCAAGATCAGCGCTAATACATTTATCGAATTGGGGTAGTTAACGAAACCTCCTATCTCGTAAGTGTTTCAGTTTCTGATCATTTACGAAACAGTGGAAGCGTCCCGTTTGAGAATTAGATAAATGTACTTACTGGGCACCTGGAATCCGTCGTTCTTTGATGTTTCGGAACATAGAAAAGGATAGCGCAAGAAGGATAAACAAAGAGTGAAAGACTCGCAAGCCACAACGTTTAACCCAATATTATGCTACTAAATGCTAACCGATTTATATTGTGTTTAGCTTCATTTTAATCAGAAAAATCTCCCCCACATAATAGTCAAATTTTTATTAACAAAAAGTATAAAATATAAAACTTTATTCTGTGCATTAGTATAGTCACATTGACACGGGCCATTTAAACGAAGGCAATAAATCCGGGTCTCAGTCCCTCTTTCGTCTTTAGCTACTGACTTTTTCTAGTCAGTAAACTATTGTACAATCGAATTCCGGAAACGATTCTCCTATTCCATAACTGTTGCGGAGTGGATCGGCAACAGTTACATTTATCGAGTTTCTAATTCGTTTTTCTGGCATACCATTTCAAGTATTTTATCTGTAATTTCATTGATAAAAAAAATATGATTATAAATATGAATAAAAAAGTTGTATGGTTGCATACATTAATATATGTATTGTTTCATTCTCGGACCTCTTTCTGTTTCGAGTCCACTGTTCTTTTCTATGTCTGGCAGGAGCAAAATTTCGGCTCGAGCCGATTTATTGTGCTGATGATTAGAATTGTAACAGATGTGCTAACAGCGTGATGCCTTACTTGTGGCTGTATTCGCGTAGCCGTTTGTGGTGTCAAATTAGAATTTACATTTATCGACTGATTTGTGTTTCTATCAACCCTGATGATAATGTGGTCAAATACATCATAAATGCCTCTGACGGAGAATCATTGAACTATTCTTACGTCTGATATGTTCAAATCGTAGATTACATTTTACGTCTTCCATAAGTGATGAATTGTGAAAAATCGAATTTCAGTGATATTGTGCTAGTTCAAGGAAGAGTGGTCTGGTGTATTATCCATGAAAAAACCATTAAATCGTCAAATATTTGCTAAAATGCAGCCGAACGCAGCATTCGGCAGCCATGTTGTTTGCTTACAACAACGTCTGTCTCAATCGTACAGTTTTGAGAAAAATACGATTTTTCTCAACGTATGGTGTTTATTAGCGTTCAAACGAACCAGACCGACCTGTAGCGAATATACAGGTCATGGCAATGAAAAAAGGTTTTAGAATTTTCCACTGAAAATCATTGAAATCCTCAGTGTATCCAAACTGAAAAATGGCAAATCCTTAACAGAAGATAGTAAATAAAAATGTTGGAAATTTAAGAAAAAAATGGGATATAGGATTGTTGAAATGACCCAATGGATTAAACGAGATATTAAACTACTAATTGCATATTCCACGTTTCATTTAATAACACTTTCTGTCACCTCTCGATCACCCTCGAGTTGGAATCAGCGTCATCTGCTGAATTTACTAGGGCATCGATCTTTCTTCGTTTTCGCCGCGAGGTATTTCACGTGATCGAATCAAGCTCACTCGTCTCTCAAACAAAGACTAATCGGTTATCAAGATCTTCTTTGATCGAGGCCAGATCGAGTAATCTATTT